>NC_143013.1:86874402-87488152 GCF_055824585.1 Amblyomma mixtum
GCTCGGCTGCTGGCCCGAAAGACGCGGCGTCGATCCTGGCCGCGGCGGCTGAATTTCTTTGCAGGAGAAATTCGAGGCCCGTGTACTGTGCGATGTCAGTGCACGTTAAAGAACCCCAGGTGGTCGAACTTTCCGGAGCCCTCCACTACGGCGTCTCTCATAGCCTTAGTCGCTTTGGGACGTTAAACCCCATAAAACAAACAAACAGCATATATGCATCACGGACAGAAACAGCCACTGCATGGCACAGAATCTATGCTGCGTGCAACACTTATTAGGGAAGGGACTTCGGGGCTTGAGAATAAACTGCTAGCTTCAATTCGACATCCTGAATACCATAATGGGGGACCACACCTAGCTTTCAAAGTGCAAGCTTGAGCAGGTGATGATTAGTGGATCATAGAAAGTGCACAGGCTCCCACTATATGTGCCCAGTTCACTGATGTGATGGCTGTTGAGATACGAGCGTAAGCCATGTATACTGCCGAAGCTGCAAGCGATACAACTGTTTGAAAAAGCTTGGCATTTCCAGCATGTCAGTGATTACGCACCACATTTAGTATACTAAGCAATTTTTTGATGCTGTCTTGCACAGAATGCTGCTTGCGGTACCATGCTGTCATACAGAAACATGTGCATTCAGTTCCAACGTGATAATCCACAACTGTAGTAAAAGAACACAATAATGACACAAATAATGTTCAGTGCAAATTAGTACTGTTAAGCAAATCCTTTGGAAAAGTGATTTTGCACATACCAGCCTGAAAAATTTTGGCACAGAGTGCCTCTTGCAGATTTTTGTTCAGTTTCCGCAATGTGGTCATTTCGGCCTTCATCCAGAGGACCTTCTCTCGCAATTTACGTATCATGCTGTCTTTCATTGCGTCCTCATTGTCGATGGCCGGAGCAAGCAGCTCCTCTTCAGCCTTGCGCTGAGAGGCCGCTTTTGCGGATTTGTCCGATTTTGCCTGGGACATCAGCTCCCAGTTCACTGCTTTCAACTGGTAAATACGCGCATTTAACACATTACAAGATGCACTGCTCAGTTCGCTGCTACCCTCACATAATCAGACCTTTCACACTTCTAGACAAGAAATTGCATTAGCCTGTGCAACACAATCAGTAGGCAAACAGGGGTTCACGAAACTGCGTTCCAGATGCCTATACACTGCTTGACACTACAGCTGCTTGGCACTATTTGTGTGGACCAGAGGCTTCTGAGAAAAAAAGTCCTGCAGTCTAAGTCACAACTGAGTGAGCATACTTCTTGAATTTAGCGAGGCACAGCAGTTCAAACAGTCGCTAACATTTTAACTTTTGTACCTAAGTGCATTGTACTGCCTCCTTTGTTTAAATCTGCGGTATCCTTTGGCCAGATAGCAATGGCTAACGATCAACCGAGTCACGATAATATAACTGGCCCCTGCCGTTGCAGTCGCCTCGAGATAACAGCTTGACTGTGTAGGAAGTAGAGAGGTGATAGAGTGCTTAAGCTGTGCTCTGCAGACCGATGCCAAATTTTAAATCTGGCATTGGTTGTAACGCTTAATCCTTCGGTCAAGCGCTGCAGCATTACAAGGGATAACGGCTTATGCATAGTGCACGCAACAAAACAGCTGCGGTAAGGTTTCACTTTATTTGTTCCACTGTACATGTATAAAGCGCTCTAGACAAGCCTGCTCACCCTTGCATGTAGTGTCTAATGCAAATCTACAAGTTTTCTGGCCACCCTGACATGCTGCTGCTCACAACGAGATAAGCAGTTCAAAAACCCTATTTTACAGAAATTAATACCAACTAATGAGCATAATTAAATGCACACGTAAGCTTAATTGCAGTCTGTTCCCTAACCTTTCTTTTTTTTGCCGACCGATTGTTGCCATGCCTGCGAGATGGCTTGCCTCTGCTCGCAAGCCATGCAGCCATTTCTTCTTGTTTCTGTAATTTTTTTGCATAGAAAAGCAATCGTGATGCTCGATTCACGCAAGAAAAGTAAATTGCACAGTACATGGTAGTGTCTTCTTTCCTGTCATATGAAGAATGCGGGCGTTATATTACCCACCGCGCATAGCCCTGTCCCCTTCCCAAAACGCTTCATAGTAGCATGCCTAGTCAAAATCCTGAACATCTCTCGAGGTGAAATTCGAGATGGAGTGGTGCTGGACGATGTGCTTGTCTGTTTCATTCTCGTACTGAATTAGCAGATACATGTCAAATGCAGCATACCTCACAGCAACAGAAAAGCACATGTGAGCTACACTCGCGAGTGAGCACAAAAAAAGTTCCTTCCTTTGACACAACCACACAACTAGCTATGATAAAGAATACAAGGAACGGTCAAAGTTGGGTCATACCTCACAGATGGGTCATATCTCACAGGCAGCTAGTGCTGTGAAGGCAAAGAAAGTGGCCTGGCACACAAGTTTTGCGGGGTATATGAAACGTTCACTTTAGAGATTTATTTAACTTCTCTGGCTAGAAGTGTTGCAATACTTGTCTTGAGGCGAGCAGGATCACAGCCCTTGTACTCTTTTGCTATGGAGCCTAGAAGAAATACAGGTTGGCACCCATTTACAAAGCAATCCGTGCCCTCAAAAAATTCTTCGGTACACTGTTTCTGTGAGTTTGATGGAAGTTACGCTTAGAGGTTCGTTCTAAGAAGAAAATAAATCGAACAACCAAGTCATGTAACTATTAACAACTACACATGCTACAACAATAGTAGCTAAGAACATAGCAAAGACAATGATTAGTCAGTGACAGCTCCACTGGCAAAAAGTGAATCACTTGCCACATAGCGCTAAAAAAGACACGGACACAGACGCATAGGACGGGCGCTTCTGAAAAAGTGAATGCTTCTGAAACTATGTGCACATTGTTGGCCTGCCATCGGTATCTATGGATTCTGCCAAACTGTGAACTATTTGAATAGCTTTTTCTGAGCAGACTTTCGATTAATAATAGCACTTCCAATATTTACCACGTTTTATTACTGCCTTTGTTTTTGCTTACTGCTTGCTAGTGCTACCCTAGCACCGCCTGTCGGATGGATCACATGCTCACTACTCATCCTCATTGCAATTGACCGCGTGGCAGTGGTGTATCTGGATGGCCACTGAAAATTTAAATGGATAGTAGCTCATTGGGAATTGAGATCCAGGATGAGAACATCATGAGGCATGGATACCTACGATTCCTGCTTGCATACAGGCTACCTTACTTTAGCTGTCTTGACCATTCATAAGGACTCACAAACTCAGTTCTGAAGTCTGCATACAAGTACGCCTAATGGCACCAACATTCAGTGTGCTCTGAAGCATGTAACAGTTAACAACCTTTTTCGGAATGAATACTATTTCCCATAGTCATCTACAAGGCTGGTTCTTGCTTTCTTATATACTTTGACATAGCTTACCCTTTAAAATTCCACAAGTACCAATAAAGTGGTTGCTTACATCATGTAGTCATTTGAGGACTGAAACAACAGTATCACTCGGGCTGGATCCAGGGCTTCCTTGGGCTCGAGGTCCTTCTGTACATTACGCTGCCTCCCGTAAAGGGATTCTGCCCCACAGCTCTTCAACTGGAAACACCAGTCGGAGCAGACCCCTTGCGAATTTTGAAGCGCTGCCAGGGCATGTGCCCCTCAGCCGCTCCAGGCCACCTTCTTCGACTAAGATTCCCCCTCCACTGTCCACTTGTACAGATAAGTGAGGGAGTGGTGAAACGTGTGTTGATTTTCGTATACACCTGTGAGCTACTGTGTGCTAGTGAATGAAAAACGGCTGTTTCCTGATTAACCCCTTACCACATGAATTTTTATTTTTGTGGAAAAAAATTTCACTGCCCTGGATTTGTGACAGAAAACACTCATGCCATGCTTCATTTAAAAAAAAATCACGCAGTTGCAATTTATAGCAGTATTTTCGTCCCTTATCACATATGATACACCATACGGGTATATTTTGTGGATATACACAAAAACATAGAATATGAAGAAAAAGAAAAGATTGACAAATATGTAGAGAGTAAGCGAAATAACAATTTATTGCAGAAAAATGAAAATCTGTTCAACTTTAACAGTGAAACTCCTGCAGTGTGGTGACGTCACTGACTTTGCATCTCTCATGCTTATGATTCTCCTAATGGAACAAAGCAAAGCAGTTTTGCTCCCTGTTGAAACAGAGAGCAGTGTTGCACTTCTTGCATGAAACATTTGTGAGGCGGTTGCAAGAGGGCAGCCAGCAGCGCACTCGCTTGTGAAGCCAATTAGGCATGTGGTCTGTTTTGTCCAGGCTGACGTCAGAAGTAGGCAGCGACATGAGTGGAGCCCTCTTATTTGGGTGAATGAGCGTCTCAATTTGTGACCTTGGTCGCCTTGCACGTTTTTTCTCATATGGCTTCCCTGCCTTGCAGAGTCCTTCTGCAACGGCAGACTTAAACTCAAGAAGGGTAGTTTTGGCGCTTACTTGTCTTCGCCACAGCAGCCAGGCATTCACCACGGTCAGGTTCAAGTGAAAGAAGATCCGATGGTACCACTTCTTAGACCGTATTTTGATCCCATAGTAGCCCAAAATTGAGTCCAGCAGATCCACACTGCCCATATGTGTGTTATACATCAACACAACATTTGGGCAAGGCACCATTTTGTGAGTCTTTTCTTTAGCAAAGTAGCGCTTCACTTCGCCTGCTGGTTCACTTCCAGCGAATGCTGACAGCAAAGTCACTGTCTTATTGTCATGCCAAGCAACCGCTGAGAGCTTGGTCCCCGACACCTCGCACACCCTTCTTCGCCTACTGTGTGCTGCACAACATTGCCAAGCTGTACGCATGCAGTAGCGATGAAGAATGTGTGCTACCACCGGAGGTGCCAGCTCCTCCCAGTGCCATGGCTGATGATGGCAACACAGTGCGAAATGCTTGCTTCCAGGACATCATGTTCCAGTTCAAAATTTCTTTTGTTCAACTGGATAGCCTCTTGGGGGCTCTGGTTCTGCTGAGCTGGCCGTGAGAGGCGTGGAGCTGGAGGTCTCTCTGCTGCTGCTGATGCCTGCGCTGGGGTGGCAACTACTGCTGCTTCCACCACCACTGGTTCTCAGAGAGTGTCATCATGTAGACATGATATGTCATCTTGTTGCGGTAGGCTCCCTTGGTTGCCAGCTTCTGAGCCAACAATGTCCTCATATGCTTCCTCAGGATCAAACGAGCATTTCCTCATCTGCCGCATCCAGTGGTGCTTGGTAGTCTGTGTAGACTTCGGTCAGGCTGCTTTCATGTCGCTGGTGCCCTGGCTCATCAGTAGTGCCTACCAAAGGCTGGCCACCGTCGTCTTTAAGGAGCCTGTATGAATTATTTGCACTTTTATTGGTCCTGTACATCAGAAGGAGAGTTTGCAGATTGAGTAACCCACTGGCAGGAATGCATTTGTGTTTGTAGCAATAATGCTGCTGTCTACAGAGACTAGATTTGTCTCTTGATGTTAAAGACTTATTTGTGCACGAAGTGCGGCAAGGTGGGCTTAAATTGTATCAATAATTTTTTGGCGGACTGCACATAATGTTGAATGTGTGAAAGTTTTAAAGAATTTCACTAGCAAATACCGTTTAAACGCGTGTAAGGGCTGCACTTGTGTATGGGCCACATCCCGTTTTCCCGAAGGAAATGTTAGGTGCGGCCGTGTAAGGGCTGCACGTAAACTTTACATGACCCAGGCGGGAATAGCCTTCGAAATGCACGCGCCATGGCCTCCGCGATCAGCTCCGGCTGCGAGCAGCAGTGCATTTGATCGTGGGGACCACGCACATACACAGGAGCTTCCAAGTGCTGTTCATGGATGGTGCCCAAGACCATAGTCATCATCGACTTTTTTTTCTCTGCCGCGACCTCCCACTATCCACATTCCAGCCTTTTGTGGTGCGTTAGCGCATTCACCGTAGTAGTTGTGGTGGTTGTGGCTTTTGCGTGCTGCCGCCGAGCATTGCAGTTTTAGCCCGATGGGCAAGCACCTTAATAGCTACACAGCTGAGAGCTAGCTCTCGAATATGGCAAGCACGTGGCGGGAAGGATATTCGACGTGGCTGAGAAGTGCGTCCGATGATGGTGCAACCAAAAGGATGCATTGAGAAACACAAGCTGCAAAAAGCGCGCTTTCCGAGGCAAGCCGTGCGAGTTCCCTGAACTGGAGGAAGAGCTGCTCTGCTATGTGATGGAAGTGCGGAACAACGGCTACACGGTGACAGCAGACATGCTGCGCAGTTTCTTTTGATATGAGCGTGCACCAGAGCACAGCACCAGCTCAGTCGAAATACTCCAGGAGTGACAATTGAACATAGAATAAATGCCGCTCATTCCCTGATTGGTGTGTTTTTACTTTCAAAAAAATTTTTTTTCCGCGCATCACGTGTATGGGCCGCAACCCGAAAATTGGCCCTCGAATCTGGGAAAAAAATGCAGCCCTTACACGCGTTTATACGGTAAGTGTCATTATGCAAGATAGTTGCTTAAAAGTGATGCTTCACAGTGTACACGCAGAAATCTAGAGATTTGTTCCTCTCATGTGTGTGTGCGTATGCTTGCATTATGCACTTAATTCCTGTAGTCCCATTTTAGCCTATCTTTTCTGAGCAGCAACTCAGCATCATATATTGCACAATTTCCACCCCACACCACTTTCTTCTTCTTTTGTTCCATTGCGCCATCAAACTCAAGCAGCCATTCCTGAAACAGGTCGCGAGTCATCCATGCTTTCTTGTTATTCCGATAGCGGACTGGAATGTGTTGGTTCCTGAAGCAGTGGGGCCTCTTGGATTTCCCAGTCACAAACGGCTTTAGATGCTCGCTACCGTCCATGCTGGCGCACAAAGACACAGTCACTTGGACCTTGCTGTGCTTTCCATCGATGCACGGGTTCCCTTTGGGAGGGTGCGTCCTTGAAGGCAGCATCTTGTAGAACAGCACTGTCTCGTCCCCACTGAAAATGTTCTTTTCTTCATAGCGCTCCAACAGCTCGGGCAGTTTGGTCACCAGCCACTCTTATTGCGCTGACACGTCCAGCGAGGCAGCCTCCCCGACCATCCTTTTATAAACAATGTTGTGGCAATCTTTGAATCTCTGGATCCATCCTCCGCCGGGCTCGAAGTTTTCACGTCCCAGAAGCAAAGCGAATTTCTTCACCTTTGCACAAAGAATCGGTCCTGTGATCAGAACATTCCAGTTGCGAGCATTCAGGAACCACTGGTAGAGACTCTCTTTGACATTGCTGTCTCGCGACAAATGTTCTCTAACCCTGTTTCGCTGCTCGTCGTGGCCGCTGGAGCCAGCCTTCTCGAGGACATATTTTTAGTGAGGCTTCCTACCTTGAAGCCCTGCCGGAAATCCTGAGAGAGATCGCCTTCCGCTTAGTCGGCGCCATCTTCCACGTACTATCGTGCGATAGTGGCGATAGCGATACGGCTGCACCCTTCGCACAGCAGTGGCCAACTGGCGGCCAAGCAAGCGGTCCCCTTCGCTTGCATCGCCTCCTTGCGGATTTTTCCACAACGGTCTATTTGTGGCACTTTTCCTGTCATTCTCTTCAAATTTTATTTTTTTTTGCAAATATTCATACGAAATTTCCTAGTAAATATTTTCTAGCCTTTCAAAATTCTATGGTTGCATCCGATATATCGCCGATAATCATATCGTTATATGTGGTTTATTTTTACATAGGGACGATGGAACAATGGAATGGAAGAAAGATGAGCTCCTGAATTTCATCAGGAAGCCAATTTTCTTTCTTTTGACATCGCCATCTATATATGAAAGACACAAAATATGACCTCTTGAGGAACACTTATTCTATTCGGTAGAATGAACACTCTGCTATTGCTTTGCTTTACCTTCATTTTCGTAACCCAGTGGTTAACCTGATTAAGCCATTGTCAGCCACCTTTCATCATCACCCCCTCCCTACAATGCCACTCCCTGCCACTCCTGCGGGTTAACCGCGGAGTCTTGGAAATCTGTGGATGCGGTTGACTGGAGGGCCTCCTTTGAGGGGCATTCCCTCCCCCCACATTCTTGACTTGCACCCGCGATACAATCCCCCCCCCCCCCCCCACCCCTGCATTGAAATTCGGAAGGGAGGGTGAAACGCAGCTGTGCACAGTTTGGATCGTCCGCGTTGCATCTAACTTCTGCACTTGGGACTGGAGCGTTGCCATGGGAAAACCACAATGTTAGTTTTCAGTTGTTCAAAAAGCGTGGGAGTGTGGCCGGATGTTGACACCGAATTGCGGTCATCTATTGAACAACGCGACCCCCTGTCGCAGCAGCAACCGGCTAATTCCCCATCGCATTCCTTGTCGGTGGCTAAATTTCTGGCCTAGGTACTTTACTCACCGTCTGCAGCCAGTCTGGACTGTAGTTCAGTGTTTTCGGTTCGTGCAAGCGCACTACGTGTGCAGGGAGGTCTGGATTTCTTTTAGGTTGTAAGGCGAGATTTGGATTTGTCTGTACTTAGAGCCACGTTTGCGCAAGTGGCCCCTCAAAAGCTTCGAACCTCCCCAGGTAGCTATTGGCTAATAGCCCTTACCAGTTGTCCCCTCTCTCCTTGCTCCATGCTCAACCATAATCTCCATTGAACTGTGTCATGCACATTAATTTTGCTGTGGCCACAATATCAATAGTGCATGGCCCTGGAACACCCTTGAAGTTCTCTCTATGTAATTGGAGTCTGTCCACTTGACACCCTTTGTTGCAAGACCATTCATCATTTCCACAAACGGCAAGAGAGACGTATTCATTTTGGGTTTTTTGGGGTCAAACCGTAAGCTAGCCAAAAGAACCCTTTGCGCCCTCTCTTTGTTAGGGAGCTCATTAACAAGTGCCAGTAGTGGCCAGATCGAATAACCTGAGCTCTCAAAAAGCGGAAAGCCATCAGTATTAAATGTTAGTGTTGTATCATCTGGTTGCAATGGCAACGCATGATATCCTGCACTCAGAGTGATGTCAGAGACATCATACGACTGTGCCTGCTTCTGTGGCAGATCCCCAAGTTGCTCAAGCATTTGTTGTAATTGTGCTGCAATATCAACGGTAAAAAAAAAGACGAGTTTTCAAGAAGGACGTCTACATTTTCTTTGGCACCGCATTTTTTGCACGTCACAACACTTCTGTGATGAACCTCACCAATGTACTCGCTGCAAACACTGCAGTAAAAGTGCCTCTTTCTCAAGCTTTGCATGGATAAAAAAATTCTTGAAGAAATAGTACTTTGTCGTGGGAAACAATATTTCCTCAGGCAGATGGGCATCAATCACCTTGAGCATATTCTCAGTTGTCTCTTTCGAAGCATCATGCCGCAGGTTATGTCCTATGATGAGTAGTACGCTCTCGCCTCTTGAAAGTTCTGCACCACGGTAGATCAGCTGGTCCTGAATTGAACAGAAGCAAATGAGAACACAGTGGCAAAATAACACCACCATTCCTCCTAAACTAAGTAGGATTTTTCATAATTACAGCTCTATGGCACTCACTAAAATTTCAATGTTCCCAAGTAATACTAGTTTTTCTTGATGGCACCAATGTATATGCACTGATTACCGGGAAGCTACAGACCATATTACCTAAGCTTGGTAACACTGCAGTAAATGAACTTAAAAGCAGGATTATATGTTTCATTTGGATCAGTCATATGTCCCATTCATGAAACTGTACTCTTTTGCCGTGAACCTAACAGAGCTGTCGCTGACGCATTCAGTTCCTAACTGCTTGATTTTTGAAGGCTTCTATTATTTCTCGTTAAAAACGCAGATAGAATGAGAAATCTTGGAAGCCTTCAAAATCAAGCAGTTAGGAACTGAATGCGTCAACGACAGCTCTTTTACGTTCACGGCAAAAGAGTAGTTTCATGAATGGGACTGTTGAAGGCGAGGTAGCAGCATCCCACCGCTGCCACCAGTTGTTGAAGGCGAGGTTTGGGGTCACGGCTCAACGGATCCACGGTCGGCATGATGTCCGTTCCCACCTCCAGGCCAGGGACAGGAGTGCCGCTGAGCGACGGAGTTAGAAGGTGGAGAAAGAAGACTGAGTTTATTTACATATTTACAAGCGTCAGGAACAGAAAGTGTGACTGCTTCGACCGCATTCGTCGTCGAGTTTTATAGCGTGTGTATTCCCTAGCTTCCCTAGGTTGATGACGCCGTCGCCAGGGTGGGAGTGGCCTAAAACTTGCACACGCGCGCACAAACTCACACCCCCGCACTTGCGGACAGGCTTCCGCCACGTCTTGAGCCTGGGAGAGGAGGATGCCTTCTAGGTAAAGTTGAATGCGGAACGTGATGTTCTCGGACCCGCCGAAGGTACTAGTCACGAAGGGGTCCTTTGTCCATGGGACATCCGCGAAGGTTGTGGAAGTCTCCCGCCAGCCTGCCGTGATGCTCGGTACACAGAAGAACCACAGTGACGAGGGCCCTTGACATCCGTCATGTTTACTGCGAAATGGGAGAGGCAAGGTCCACCTGCTGATGTCTCTATGCACGTGGTCCGACTGCGAAGAATTGGGCGCTTTTGTGTCCATCGAGTTCTGCATGGAGACGCTGGAAAGTACGTTTGCCCTCGCTTCACGGTCAATTCGGCACGCCTTGAGGCAAACGTCGATAAGTAGACGGGTTTCTCGGAACCATCCTAGAGAAACGTGGGTGCTAGTGGCTTCCTGATGACCCCAATCTTAACAGGACATAGGTTGCCACATGCAATCTTTGGTCACTTAATCAGTTTTGTTTTTGTTCTGTTATCATTTGTGGCTGCTCTTGTGCGCCCTGTTCTGATGTTGGCGATACACCAAGTAAAGAATTTGCAGTTGTGTTTCCAGCGTTGTCGACTTACCATGCACCAACTGGCCCAACAAGCTTCGCTTCTACAATATTCAAAAGAGCAAAGACACGAAATCTTTGCTGGCGTATTTTGCTCTTTTTAAATAATGCACTAAATATTACATGGATCCCACAGTAGTAACAAATATATCTACTGTTGTTCAAACTGCCGGTAGTAATCAACAAGTGCTTCTCTAACATCTGCACCATTTGCAGTCACTACATCAGAGGAATGTGCAGGCTGCACATGCACAGTTTCATCAATTTCTATCTCACGCAACCACTGTTGTGCCACAAAGTCATTAAAATGCTCACAAATATTGCGGAGCACTCAACTTTCCCTTATTATCCTTGGCACATTCTTGATGTAAGCATCCATTCTTTTAGAAATGAGCCTGAATCTTGCTTTCAGCCTCCCAAATGCGTTTTCCACAATCCTTCTGGACTTGGACAGGTGATAATTGTAGCTTCTGTGCCCATGGCAGGTATCCAGGCTTCTGAATGGCTTCATTAAATTCGGTGTCAGAGGAAATGCCTGATCGCACAGGATCAAAGGTGGCACGATGGCTCCGTTGGTGGTGGCAGTTGGCGCATTGAATATGGGTGACCCAACAATCGTGGCCAACGTCGAGTTTTGGTAAACATATGAGTCGTGACACCGCCCCGGCGATCCAGCATTCACGAACCGGAAACTGTACTTGTGGTCCACAAGGGCCAGTAGAATGATACTGTACCTGCAAAGCAGAATATTTTATTAACATACAGCAAACTGCAATCAGAAAGTTAATCAAATTAGTGATATCATGAGAACAGCAATGGAGGAGGAATATTTTTAAAAGTAACCAGGATGCGCGCATGGATTGCTTCCTAATGTCACAAGATGCATCCATACCTCTCTTTCATGCTTCCACATCAGCAGTTCATATGTTTGTTCTATGCTATCTAAAGCATGAAAATTATTACCGCCACACATACACTGAGAAAACTCCTCCCATTCACAACTGCTATATGTTGTTTTCCAAATGAAAAGCAGAATATGTAACTATGAAAAAATGGACATCTCTCACAACTGCTATGAGTTGTTTTTTTTTTGCAGGTGGCAATGAGGAGAGTATGTGAAAAATAAAAACGTGGCATCTCCAATGTATGACTCCTATAAGTTACTTTTGCTGGTGGCAAGCAGCACAGTGCACGAGCTCTGAAAACATAGTGGACGACTCCTGCATGGCCCTTTCAATATTGTTGGAACTCGTTGACTACTTACCATCCCTTGTAGTTGTAATAGTCACTGGCATGCTCCTTCGGTGGCGACACGAATATGACATCCGTCCAACGCTCCAACGGCTTGCGGGAACCCACACACAGCTTGAAACTCCCTTACGTGAGCAGGCATGTCGGCCGCAGTGGGCATTTTCACCCACTCATCTTCCAGCGTGGCGACGACAGTCTTGCAAAATTCTCTGTATACTTCGTTCACTGTTGAACGTCCAATGCCGAAGACGTCAGCGACGGCTCTGTCCCCTGCGCACGAGCAGAGCTTGTACAAGGCGACTGCGATGCGTTTTTCTACGGGGATGGGCTCGCGCATGTTGGTTACTCGTCGCTCTATTGCTGGCCGGCAAACGTCAACAAGACACCGAAAGCTGGTCTCTGACACGCGAAAAGACTGCCGGAAAGTGCCGGCTACCTAAACCTGGCAGCGTGTCTTCGAACCAGCGTTCGTTACGTGGGTGTGCCCACACCTGTCGCCGCACTGCGCGCCGGGACGAGGCCAGTGCTATTTATTAGCAAAAGCGTTGTTCACCAAGAGACGCCGTCTTATTGCATGCACCCTTCGCCTTGCGCTAGCAAGGTCCACGGTCGATGAAGAAACCGCAGTCATTGCAAGCGCGATTTCAAACTTCCTCTCGACGACGCGTGGATCGTCACTCATCTTGATGGAGATCACCGAACACAAGGCACAGAGAAAAGCATGGACAGAATTGCAACGATCTCAAGGCCAAAGAAAACACAGGAAAAGAAGCAAAGGGAAGAGCCGAAGAACCAAGCTGAGCCAGTTGACCTCAGTGTGGCCAGCGCTAATGCTCCCAGCAGGCGATGTTCTGCCGGGCATCATCTCATTGAAAATTACCTCTGGTGAGGTGTCTCTGTCCCCTGCCACTGTCGGGAGCTTCTGGAGGTTGCATGTAGTTCTGCAACAAAGGAACAAATATACATGTCACTAAGTTGACACCATGTTTTAGGATGAAAGAGAAAAATGCACTACCTGCAGTTAAAACAAAACTTTACAATGCTGTGCTTAGTGGCAAGTCAGCTTTCCTTCCAAACCCTGACAAGCTATAGACTCTATGCGAGGAAAGAAAAACACGTTAAAAACACAGGCAGACAGACGAAATGTCCAGAAGCAGTGATGGGACCACCAAGTTATTCTTCGGGAGAGAAAGACAAGTGACATAACCTTAATACAACATTTTGGGCGAGTTGGTTACCTACATTCATTATTACAGCGCAAAGACGGCACAGAACAAGAAGGGGACACAACAGCGCTGTCAAGGGGACACAACAGCGCTGTCAGCGCTGTTGTGTCCCCTTCTTGTTCTGTGCCGTCTTTGCGCTGTAATAATGAATGACATAACCTGCCATGCACTTCCCAAGCTAATTCCTTTGATTGCCTTGAAAAGTGATGCCCCTAGTGAGGTCCAGTTAGCATGACAAACTTTTCAAATAATGCATAGCATTTCATTCTGAACGTGAAAAACTTGCTTCTCCCACAACACAGACGTGCAACCAAGAGTGAATGCTATAAATTTTACTGAAGCTCACATTTTTTTTCTGTAAAACACGCCAGTAACAAGACCTAAACAACATATACAACACAGCAGTGGAACTTAGCAATTTTTGCACACTTTCTAACTTCAACTGAAAACGATAAGAGCGTGATCCAGATCGAGTGCGCTTTTTGTATTTCTTTTTTTTTTGCTTGCATTGCCAAAAGCGCGATAAGTAATCCCAAACATTTTTTAATTCTTTCCATGTTCCCTGCGGGTCACGAAACTGTTAAAGTAAATCTAGACACCGTGTTCCAGTACATAAATAAAGTGGTAATCGAGCTGTTTCTCGTTATCGCATATTCAGTCATACGGTGCACGACTCAGCAGGTGTTTTTCTTGATCTCGCACTCTGATCCAACTAATCTAGCTAGAAGACAATAGTTGGTATTCGGTCATTTCCCCCACTGTGTTAAGCAGCCACTAGAAGGCTCACTTTCTTGGACGGCCGCAGTTTCTGCAAAACATTGCCTGTGAAAACTCCCACGTGTTCCTTGTGACGAAGCCGCTGCCGCTCCGCATCACCAGGTGCATGCCTTTGCCTCCAGAGTGTATCGGTCACGCAGGCGCTTCCATAGCTTTTGGCAATCTGCCACTGAAAGCAGCACGCATAAGGGAAACAATAAAGGCATTACACGTCTTCGATCCGTGCATTAAGACAGGCAGTGCGCAATATGCACTGCAAATGTCGAGTCAATGAGACACTCGCCTGTGTCGAGGCCGCATGGCTTCCGGATCGCTTCCCACGCATTTCTTTTCCTTTCGACATCCCTATAATCCAAGCGTTTTGTGTCGTAGACACAGGGATGTGCGCAGATTCCTTCAAGTAGCCGCTCCACATCACTACTTGACGGCTCGGCGCTGTCCATTGGACTCTCGATATACGTGCGCTCGCTGCTTCCGCTGTAGCTGCATGCCACCATTGCCTCTCCCTTCTCAACTTCTGAATCTGACTGCTTCAGAAAAACTTTCATCAAAAGTGCACCTGTTACAATGTGCTGCAAGACACTTTGGACCATACAAGACCGTTTACTCTGGAGCAGCAGTCATGTGACCAGTGCCGCAACATGCCCCTAGGACAGGTTTTCGCGTGTAACACTGCCAAACTGAGGTTAGTGATAACCAAGGTTAACTGCACCTAACCATGGTTACGGTTGACTGCAGTTAAGTTCGCCGTGTAACTAGGATATTAGACAGGGATTGCACGAACGCACATAAGTTGCAATGCCGCGATCGATTGCTGGCCGCCACATGTAGCTGCGTGCTAGTTCTTTCATTCTAACAATTCTAGGATGTCCCCGGTGCAATTCTTCGAACATTTGAGGCTGGTATTTTCAGGGAATAACACGCATTCCTAGAATAAAGCATCCTAGTTGCTCAGAAAGTTCACAGCGTCTATGAAAGAATGGCTTCATTTCTTCACTCACGGCGTGCTCAGGCCAACCGTTCATTACGTGTTGCCTGACTTGTTTTAGAAGTGGAGCCCCGCATGTTTCACGTGCCACCTCACAATAGTCAATTGGCAGGGACTGCATGCATGGGAGATAAAATGTTGCTTCTCCGAACGTTCTTCACTTTTGTTTGACAAAGGCAATCGAGATAAGCGATCTGCATTGCGTTTTGAGAAGACGGTTTATACTTCAAGGTAAAATTGTAAGGAGACAGAAGTACAGCCCACATTCCAGTCTAGCTGTGGCAATGGTTGGGATTCTCGTCTTGGGACCAAAAATTGTCTGCAAGGATTTGTGGTCCGTAACAAGAACAAGCGGACACCCAAAAAGATGGTGAAAACGCTTGACACCAAAAACTAGAGCTAGTGCCTCTTTTTCCAAGTGACTAGAATTTACCTCTGCTGAAGATAATGTTCGCGATGCTTACACCACCGGATGGCATTCACCGTTTGGCTGCACATGAGATGACAGCTCCTACACCGTATGCCGATGCATCATACGACAACTGCAGTGGTGCACTGGGGTCGTAGTACGTAAGCACCGGCGGCTGTGAAAGCAGCTTCTCTATGTCCAAGAAGGCTGCTTCGCACTCATCATTCCAGGCCCACACTAATAAAAAAGTAGTTGTTACTACATTGTGGGGTAGCAACAACCGTCACATGTGACTACCTAGGTAGTGGCTGTACGTAGTAACTGCAAGGTAGTAACATTTGCTACTGCTGGAGAGGTAGCAACAGAAACTACCTTCAGTAACATTTACTACCACAGGGAAGTAAGAATGGTCGCTACCCTAATGTAGTAACAGCAACAATCTTTAGCAATGTTTACTACCTCTAGATGGTGGTAACAGCAACCACCTTTAGCGAACAGCTCCGGTTTGTCGGTCAGGCAACCATTAACCTCGAGAACACGTTAAAAGCACTATGAAGCAGTGGGCTTATATGGCTTTCAAAAAAACAAACTCAACACAAGTGTTGCTCAAAAAATTTAACTTTATTTCTGAGCTCCAACTTTCTCGATTAAAGTCATGATCCGCATCACTAGGGGTGCTTTGGCCGCTGAGTTCAGGCCACAAAAATGCTCAATTAGTGCAAAGGTATTTTTGTTACTACCGGAATACTGAATATTCATAATCCAGTATAGTTAAGGCACTTGTTCCTGCTAGGGGTCAATGACCTCCACCTTGAAAGTCAAATTGCACGTCTCAGTGGCAATCTGTGCATTGTCGTTCAGGACAAGAGAGGGGTAGATATCCTGTAATTAAATGCTATTTGAAAAAAAATGGCACTTTCAAGCAAACTACAACAAAAAGGAACAGTATAATCTTACCGATCCTTTCAGATAAAATGGCTGTTCCTTTACTAAGTGTGGCAAAATCATCAAAAACCATTTAAAAAAACCGGCCTGATGCTATACTTTCTTGAACCTTACCAGTTCACGAAGTGTCAGCACTGGGTATCTTGCCAGCAACACCGCTGTTGATGGGCTGTTTTCCTGAATCCATTTCCTTTGTGATGAGAAGGTGGCCTTCATTGAAGCGTTCAATTCTACCACGTCAGGAATGCTTCGCTTCATTTCTTTGATCATAAATTCTATGTGAGCAGCAGGGACACCATCATCTTCTTCCTCTCTGGTTTCCAAAGCACCCGTTGGCTTGTAAAATAAATAATAAAAATATTAATACAGTTGAGTAAAATATCACAAGTAATGCCTATCATATTTTTAGGTAATGCAGTCCTACGCTTCCAAAACCTTGTTTATGATCTACAACCCCTGCAAAGCTTGAACACAACTGGATATCAGTCCTCTCTTTGACATCACAGCTGTTGAAACCAAAACAGCACAAGAAAAAAATTCGATTATAAATTATTTAGCAGTCGTAGGAGGATATGACACGGTAATCCGTGTTTAATATTGCCTTAGGCCTCATTACAAAAAAAACATGCACTCAAAAGTTAGGCGTCTATACTCCTTTAACTTTATTTGCATATACTAATGAAAAACTGCATGCCATGTTGCACGGTGAACGTGATCTGAAAAAGAGAAAAGCAGCCAATGGCTTCGATATCACAAATGAAAGCTTCCCGACAAAGTGACTAAATACAATTTAAAAAAAGAAAAGTGGTACACACTACACACAAGAAAATTAAAGAAAAAAGTCCACACAAGCTAGGACTCGAACCTGCAAAGCTTCTCAAGTCTGGAAGCTCTTCCTGCAAACCCCTAGATTCGCATGTAGGGCATTACACTACTCAAAAATTGTATAAGCAATGCCAAACAAAGAACACGAGGAACATGATCTCAGAAACAGAAAGTCAATGATTTTGATATGCTGAAACAGTAATTGCAACTGAAAGCTTCAAAACAGTCAGTAAATGCAATTCTGAAGAAAAACTGAGAACACGTGCATAAGGAAATAACAGAAGGCAGAGGGTAAACAATACCACACAAGCTTGAAATCAAACTTATACCCCTGCCACACGGCAGATTTAATGTCATTTTCATCTAATGTCATTAACCTCGCTTAATGCCATTTTTTTCTGCGTGCTGTCACATGGCAAAAAATAATGTCATTTGCGAGCGATGGCAATGACAATTGGCAGCAACAGCAACGCAGAAAGTATTACTTTATGTATAGCCATAGCCAACGAGCATAGCCGCACTGACAGCTGCCACTTCTCCGGCGATTCAGCGAGAGCGGTGGGCATTTCATCGCAACGAGCAGTGGTTCGAGGACACACTGCCGAACTTGGGCATGTTTCATTTTAAGCAATCCTTACGGGTCACTCCAGTGACATTTCGCTACCTCGTCGACGCCTTAAAGTCGGAGTTGGAACGTGAAGACACCAACATGCGGCAGGCCATCTCCGTCGAGAAACGCATCGCCATCGGCCTATATCGGTTGCGTTCAAGCACAGAAGACGCCACAATAGCGCATTTGTTTGGCGTTGGACGTTCCACAGTGAACACAGTTTACCGGGAGTTCGCAGCTGTGGTAAAGGTGCTGGAAGCCCGCTGGCTTCGTATGGTGCGGCGCGACGAAATGGCTGAACACATTCGGGAATTTCATGCATTCATCGGTTTCCCGCAGGCCATCGGTGCCATGGATGGCTGCCACATCCCTGTATCACCGCCTGCACAGCATGCAGCTGATTATTACAGCTACAAGGGGTGGTAAGGCATCATTTTTGCTTTTTCTGTCCGTTCAGCGCGATAACACTTCACTGACCAAGAGTTGGTTTGAATTAAAACTAGTTAGACACATTATTCTTTTCGAACAAATTAAATATATCCTTTAGTTAGATTGCTGCTTATTTGCTTATTGCAGTTACACACATGGGTTAACTCATGTGCATGCCACTGTGAAACCGGTTAAGCTTCTTGATGTAATTTTTGCCTGATCGTGACATATTTTTACTGTATGAAAATGACTATACAGTGCTTATGAAGGCTTGTTTTGCATTTTCATGCAGCCACAGCATTGTACTGCTGGCAGTGGTGGACCACAGGTATTGCTTTCGGTACCTGAACGTGGGAAGCCCAGGCAGGTGCCATGACGCCTATGTGTATGGACGTTCGAAGTTCAGCAGCTTGGTGGAGAGTGATCGCTTCCAGTCTCTTGTGTCAACAATACAGGGCACAGTAGTGCCACCAATAATATTGTGCGACCAGGCCTTCTCGTTGACTAAGAATCTTCTCAAGCCATATGCAAATGCTCCAACTGGCACACAAGAAGCTGTATTTCACTATCAGCTATCAAGAACACGAAGAATAGTGGAGAATGCTTTCGGCAGACTGAAAGCTCGCTTTCGCTACACAGGAAAAAAGAATGGAATGTAAGCTGCGCACAGCAAAAGAAGCCATCAGGGCAGCCTGCACACTACATAACATTTGTGAGGCCTTGAAGGACCCCATCGAACGCCAGTGGGAGCAAGAACTTCAAGAGTTTAATGCTCTATATCCGCAGCCGAGTCACACCACTGATGCTGTGACTGGAGAAGGCCCAGAAGTGAGAGCTGCACTGGCCAGCTTCTTTTGGAACGAAAGCCACCAGCTGCAGTGATGAACAGGTCAACAATAGCAGTGTATATATGGTTTTGGGGGGTTTACATCCCAAAGCGACTCAGGCTATGAGGGATGCCGTAGTGGAGGGCTCGGGAAATTTCGAGCACCTGGGACGGGCCTCTAGAACTTCGCCTCCACTGAAATACGACCCCGCAGCTGGGATTGAATCCACGTCTTTCAGGTCAGCAGCTGAGCGCCATAACCACTGAGCCACCGCGGCAGCTTTGTCTACATATGTGCGAGCAGTGTGGTGAACAGTGCTACTGGGCTCATAGTAGACCACAAAATGAAACAAACAAGCAGAAGTAGTGAGAGTTGGTGATGATCCATTACAACAAACAGTTCAAAAAAACAAACACGAAAAGAAGGGCACATGATGTCTTTTTGTGTTTGAAGGGGCCTGTTTGTTTCATTACAACAAACAGTACAAAAAAACCACATTTATTTTTTGCAAAGCACATTTATTTTTTGCAAAGCTCGGAAAGTACATAAATTAGCCTGTTTTCTCTTTCACCGGCTTTTTCGTGCAGTAGCCGGTCGTGAAAGTTGCTTTCTTTTTCTTTCGACTTTTCGAAAGCCAGCCTCAGCTGCCTCTGCTCGCTGATGAGCCGGTCAATAGCAGTATCCTGGCTGGATTTTCTTCCAGCCGTTTGCCTGCTGCTTGAGCCAGAAGCTAGTCCGGCTGGTGATGGGCCTGAACGCATCAGGCAAATGGGATGTGTTTCCACACCTCGGTGGCGATGGCTCATTGCTGCCCACATCTGCAGCTTCGGCAGGTTCTTGTGTTGCATCAGGGTCCCCGTGTACCATGGCATGGACCAGCTGTAACAAACATTTTGTACAATTATGGAAATGTGGCCATTTGCTGCTGGTGCAAAAACAAAGTGCTTAGTAGCTTGTTCCATGGGACACTTTCTGTTCTCTCATGAAAACCAGCAAATTTTTAGGGGATGTACTGTATCATAGTTCATCATATTGTTCACATCACTAATAAACACAGCAGAAATAATACTGCAGCTTATTAATGTTGAAACAGGCTCATTATGGATTGAAGATAGTGGAACACTACTGTATTTTTGTCTTCTTCTAGTGACCGATCAACAATCCATGAAACAAGCTGACTGCAGCGAGAAATGAGATGTGAAAACATTTTGTCAGTGCCTTGCGAGTTGTGCAAAGGGGCACAATAAAGTGTATGTTTCCTGCCTCACTGTCCTCGTGCTCTACTTGATGAAATACATTTTTACCGACACTGTCATGACAAGTAGGGAACTCACTTCTTCCACAGTGGCAGTGTCCTCGCAACCTGCTTCAACTGCCAGGCTTCTGTCGTTCGCTGGCAGGGAACCCAAGAACTTATGTAAGTCCCAGAAAAACTTCCATTGGATCCCCCCCTGCCCTGTACTTTTCTTCTTGCACAGGTCCCTGCAGTGAAAGAAAGCATGACCTCTGTATTAGAAGAAAGATATAGAACATCTAATTGCACTCAAAGTTCAAACGCAGGTTTTGAGTACAGCTGGCAAGTGCTGCGAGGAGCTTGACCCATACCTGTTTCGACCCTTTGAAAGTTGTAGCACCACTGACCGGACGACGACTAGGTAATGGCCGAACTCAGCCTATGCCGTGAAGCTAGTGCATGAAGACGCCGGCCCATTTTAGCTTTTGGAATCACGGAACGTAAAACCGCGGCAGCACGCACAACACTACCGATAACGCACCGACTAAAAAATGCGCAACATGTTTTCACATCGTGCGCTGAACATGTCCCTCAACACAACACGTTTCTGTCGCGCCTGGGAAACCAGTGGCAGAAGTGAATCGGCGTCTGCAGCCAGGACGCGGAATACGGACGATCAAATGGTTTTCACGCCAACACGCCGAGCATGCCAAGCGCACGCATAACAAGGCCACGGGCAGAAAAAAAAACTATGTGCAAGCTAATAGCAACAAAATAAGCTTCACTTACATGCCAAAGCGTCCACTGCAAGAAGTGATCGACTATGTTTCCATAAATACACCTTGTATAACACCACCAAGACGGGGCCGCTGCAATACAGCAACACAGGCCAGCAGCACCCGAACAATGGTTGCACGGTTACATCACATTTGAGAAAAATTGTGCTCACCTGTACTTGTTGCCCAAATTTTCTATTTTACTTTTCACCGCCTTAAGCGGTTTGTCGATGCCTAAGGCGCGGAGCGTGTCGGCGATGGCAGCGTATACCTTGGCGTTTCTTTTCATACGCCTCAGGTCGCCCAAGTGGGCCTCCCAGACCTTTATAAGGGCGTACGTTTCCTCCTCCGTCCACTGGGCACGGTTTTTCGGTTCCACTTCAGAAGTGGCTGCGGCCGCATCGCTCTCCATAGCTGGGTAGCCCACCGTAGCGCAACTCAAGAACGTAAAAGCAGCTGGCTACACGTGCTACAAAACTACCACGACAAACATGGTCATGTGTCCCCTGGGGCAGCCTGAAACGAGGGTAGTTCTCTGCGTTTACGTGTTGTCCTTTCGCCATTGTAAACATAACAGGTACTTATGAAAAATAAAATAAATTACATAACAGGTACTTATGAAAAATAAAATAAATTACTTTTACACATTTATAATGCATTGCATTTTGTTTACTAACGCTGCCCTCCACTAGGTTACTGGTGCTGAGGCTACGCATTCGACCGTGGAGCGAATGCGAATGAGTTCCCCAAGCTCATTAGATGGCGAATGTCATTTAATAGTTTGCTGCCACACGAGAAAATATATGTCGTTTTGAACGAATGTCATTCGATGGGAATGACATTAAATTTGCCGTGTGACGGGTATTACAAACATGGAAGCTACCTACCGCCTCTGCAGGTCTGGAAGCTTCTGTGCAAGGTGTTTTCTAACAGATTTCATGCGCTTTTTGGTTTCTTTTCGGTTTGCCTCACCAATGTAGAGACGAAACAGTGCTGCAGATGAAAGTAAATTCTGAAAATAAAAAATTCTAAAGCTAAATAAGACAACTGCAATATAATCGCTGCTTCTTTACTCCGAGATTCTCATTTGAGACTCCTCCCCGCTGCAAAATCTGAGATATAAAATTCCTCCTGCACTTACACCTACTGTTTGCAATAGCCAGAGAAATTCAGTGATTTCCAGTGGTTGCATCAGTGCAAACTAGAAGTGTTTGTCCAGATTTCCTGGGCTCATTTTGTGGATGAAGGCACATGCTGACTGGGTCTTAAGAACATCAGCAATGAAGATGTGAGTCAGTGTGCTTTTAATATTTTATCACAGCACTGCCTCTACATCTGTGCATAAGAGAATATACAAAATGCCCATGTCACGCAGAGAACAGTGTGTTCTTGCCTTCATCGTCTGCTGCAAGTGCATGCGACTTCACCTTTGGCGAGAAATAGGGCTGTAAATAGTTATCTAATCATGGCACACTGCAGCATACCTTCTTCAGTGCCATCGATTCTAAAAGAGGTTTATTATTTTTAAAAATAAACTGGGTGTCTTGCCTCCTTAATAACACTGTCAATGCCGAGGGCTCCACTGAAGATGCTCGAGATGTAATTGCCACCTGCCCTAGCCACCTGTATGAACGACTGGTTCCCAGTGTCTCCACTACTTGTTGCAGATTGCTTCAGTACATTTTAAGTCATTGATGAACGGCTATTGCAGTGAGGGACAAGAAGGTACCTTTTAGTGCTGGCCGATTCATGCATTCTGGCCTCCAATTGCTCCAAAAAGAGGCTGTTCCTGCGGCTTCCATCTTACTGATAACCATGAAGAAAGCTGATAATGAAACTTAGCTACAATAAACAAAAATAGCTAAATCTCAAGCTTTGCAGAAAGAACCAAATTAGCTACTTGCCACTAAAAGTAAATTTTTCACAGTTAACTGCTTCCAATATCAGTAAAATTTGTTACCAAATAGCTAAACTGCCAACACTTGTCCACACGTCAAAGAACAGAGACAACTAGGTCTTGTTTTTCAGATAATTTCAATTTTCAAGCCATTGAGCCAAACTATAGCAGTGTGCATTATCGTCATACCAACACCGATCAAAGCAATTCTCAAGCTTTTGTAACCTTTTAAGTTTTCAGCTTGCGTAACGGTTCTCCTTGGAACAAAAAAGGCTGGCAATGCAACAATGCCTGTCATTAATAGCTGTAAAAGAAAGCTTCATCAAACCAGCACTGATATGCTTTCACTTCTTGTCACTGCGTACACACAGTCTATGTCCACTTGAGTATGCATGGGACAGCAAACAAAAAGTGCCATGCTTACGCCATTTACAGCTCTCGCGATGGAGTGAGTGATACATTACTGCGTATGCGCAATTAAGTCTCAAAAGGAGCACATACATGATGGAACAAAGTGAGCATGTTAGTGTTAACGTACCTCTCACAGATTCAAGCTTCTGTGGTGTGAGGGCTTGCTTAGCTTGGGTCTTCCCCAGCGATAGGCTCTTATTTTACAGTGTGCCCGTCACGCTTCTGTTGCGTAATTCTTCAGGTGTCCAGAAAAGCCCTGTTGATAGCCTACAAAACGTCGAATCTGTGGAGGCTTGGAACAGCCTCCCCCACAAGTCTTTTGATATCCAGGTTTCACTTCCAGCGTAGATCTGCAAAACCAAAGCAACAGTCAACATCTGTGCAACAGAAAACATTAGCAGTAGTGCTAACTAACTCCTTTTAAACCAGTAAAAATAAAGTATCACTAAACAGTGTTCTGGCATGTAGCAGAGGCATGACTGCTATATACATCGTGGCCATGAAAAAAGGGGTGTTTAGCATCAAGCAAATACAGTAGGTATATCATTTTATGACACGTAAAAATTTGTTCTGCTATTCCTTCACAGAGATGCGCATTTCATGGCCAAGCTTAAACACATGCTCTGACTTCACCTTAAAGGTGCACTAAAAGGGAATCTGAACTCTTCCTTTTACCATGAAAAATCCATCTACAAGTTCCGAGCAAACTTAGTAAATTCAAATTATTGTCCTGTGCGACCGATTTCCATAATTTAAATTGGATTAAACGTCCGAGCTCCTGCCTTTTTTTAACTCACCGCAGGCGGTGAGTGGAGGACAGGTTGGGGTACTGGCTGACCTGTCTTCAGCTTGAAAAATACCATGTCGCTGACTGGCGTCGCCTGCATCCAGTTTTGACAACTCGGTTTACAATGATGACTTACATGGCATGACAGGATGGCAAAAGAAAAAAATTAAAATATTCGGTCTTACTGTGCTCTTTCTTGATACTTCGACCCACTTGCATGCAACATCAGTAGGCGATGGATTGTGTAGACCATATTTTACATTTGCTTCTACACTGAACAGCAGTGCAGCAACATGAGTGCAGCATTCTCCTAGTCTGAAATTTTCAAGAGTGCAGTCACAACTTGAGTACTACCAAAAAGCACTGTAAGGAAGACATTAGCAAATCAAAGCAAAGGATGAGTGCCAAAATCCCTCGATCACTGAAATATGTTTGTGTACACCGACACTCACTGCTGATATTTACACTGTAAACACATTAATAAAGTTTCAAGCGGTGTGATGTAACAGCACGACCATTCTAGTCCATAGTTCAAGTAGTCATTGCAATGTTTGTCTAGAGTGCTGTGCTGCATTAAAAATGGGCAAATATTAAAGCACCTGCTCTGCTAATGGCTACAATACTGGGCTTTTCATCGCTGTTATGCCCATACTGTTTGTTTGAGTTCTAAGTATTGTCCCTGAAAGCGAATACCAAAGAAACAAATCTGATGCCATGGATGGCAAAGGGGATTTTTTTTATTAATGTTGGAAACTAATTGATGTCACATGTTTAGTAGCTGGCAATTAACTATAAACAAATACAAAAAGAACCATTTTACAAACAGCTCATTACCAGCTTCTAAACATTTCAGGACAGTTGTTTCCTCACAAAAAAACGACAAATAATAAAAAATTCCATCCGTGGCATCGGGCTGTTCTTTTCTTTGCGGCATCTTTCCGAGTCCCTCAACTCCCTTGCTTGTTATGTGCATTGCCTTGAAAGCATCCACATCCCTTC
The DNA here is from genome assembly GCF_055824585.1 of Amblyomma mixtum. Classification (NCBI taxonomy): domain Eukaryota; kingdom Metazoa; phylum Arthropoda; class Arachnida; order Ixodida; family Ixodidae; genus Amblyomma; species Amblyomma mixtum. Next base: position 86,899,647 of record NC_143013.1, read on the forward strand.
TCTCTCTGTAGTGGTTATTTAATTTTCACAACACATACGAAAGGCCGCCGGCAGCCGCGGTAATTGCTATCTGCACTTGAGACACGCGAACTATGGCTGAAGGAAAACAAAGGGACAGCAAGAGGACAGAAGGAAATACAGGAAGGTTACACCATAGAACAGTTCGATTATTTAGCTTCGCAGCGGATCGCACGAGCGCTCTGCAAAGGTTAACACATGCAAGCAGTTAAGGTTGTCTTTGCGATTATCGTTTACTTACCCAGCCATGTAGGTACAGTGAGTGCTCGCTACGGTTCCGTCGTCGTTAACAACGCACCATGGGCGATATGTTTTGGACAAAGCTTGGCTCGCTTCTACAGCTGCCACTACGACAACGACGCCTTCCCCACGCTTGGCGGACTTGAATGACGCAAGGCACTTCACTTTTCCACTGACAAATGCATTGTAACCTTCAGTGATCTTGTAGTTCTTAAACTGCTCTCTTGTGTAAAAGCACACACCTTCCACAAGATAAACAAAAATGTTCGCGGCAGTGTTTTTGGAGCCGGATGAAAACGAGAAACGCACCACATCATCGTCCAGTGGGCCGGGCAGCTCTACGCCTCTAAATACAAGCTTCTGGTGATACCGATCCTTCGCTTCGCTGCTGAGTGCCTTGAAGTAGTCGCTCGACATGTCGATAATTGCATTCAAGACTCAGAATCAGCCCAAAGCAGCACACAGAAACACCAACACACTGGTCGCACGTCGCACACGCCTTGAAAACGCACAGCCGGAAGTACAGAAGCTCTCTTGCCGGAAGTTTCTGGAGGGCAACCAATCAGCGTCAAGCGCGGTTTGTTTGCAAACATTGAAACCGTGTATAGGAATCCTCAAGAAATAAAGTATTCGCACCTCAGTTTTTATACGTAGGGTGTATTATTGCTTCACAAAGACTCCTTAACGTGCATAACATATGCGTATGGTCCAGAGAGTTTGCTCGTCCTTCTAAAACTAATTGAACACGGGAAAGACTTAACTGAACACGTAGCAAACTAAGCAGTAATCGGCATATGGTTCTTCGAGTGAACTTATTTCACCACGGCACGAGCGATTGGCCCGTTCAAAAAAATTACCTTCTCTATTACGTTGTTCAAGTATGCGTCTACATATATTCACTCCCGACCGGAGAGTTGATGAATGCGCAAAATCGGCTTATAATTTCGATCACAGACAACAAAGGCTGTGGTCCCTATCTTAACATAAATGCAAATCACCTCGAAACCTTTGTCAAAAATTAGCGCAGAAAGCGAAAGCTGCGCACTGATCCGCGTGCTGACACATGATACCTCGCATGGCGTTGTGTTACTAAAACGTTGGGACGGAGTAAAAAAAATAGAAAAGCGAAAAGCTGGAACGCACCTAGTTCTGGCACGCATCGTAGTGTCTTTTCACAGTGGAGAGGGTAGCGCAACACTGCATCGGCATTTTACTTTTCAAACGAAGCGCAGCCATTTTAACCCACCGCTGGGCAGCGGTTTCGTTTTCTGTAGCGAACCAACATGGAAGACTTAGTTCGCGGAGCGCTGAGAGATGGCGCTGCGCATTTCGCATATCGTCTATTCGTTCTGGAGGAATATTCTATCAGGCTTCTTAAAATCATGTGCTCACAAAACTAAACTTAGACTTTTAAGAGTACAAGGAGTTCTACTAAAGCTTCTAAAGCTTCTACTAAAGCTTAAGATACTAAAGCTTCTTGATACATGTGATTTGCAATTCACAAGCTGTTATCATGTTTGAGAGAGGCACCCTTCTAAAGAGCACTCACCAGCATCAAATATCTTGGACGTGAGGGCCTCCTGCAGCTGTGAATTCATTGCTCGAAGAGCTTTCACCTCTTTTTTTGTCTCTGCAAGTTCCGACACCAGATCTGTGCAAACTGCACTTGACGGTGCTGCAGCACCATCCAAATGTGCATTCCTAACCACGGCGAGCTCAGCCTCAGTTGATTTCAGCTTTTGCTCCAGTTCTTGGTATAAATCTAATGAACTGAATCGACAATGTTGTCGTTGATTGCTTCCTTGATCAGTTCCAGTTCCTGATTATGTTGCACTTGCATCCTGATTTTTTTTGCAGACTGCGTTACCTGCAATTGTATTGCCAGATGTGTAAAACATTCATGCCGCACCATCAAGCAATAATGAAGACGCAACAGAGGGAATAAAGCTGGCTAACAGTTGCTTCAGTAATCATGCAACTCTGATAGGAAAGGAGCGTTCACACTGGCGAGCCGTGAATCCGATGCAACTTCCTCTAGTCAAGTCGCGACGGGCGCTGAGCAACAAGAAGTGTTCACACAGGAAAGTAGAGTTTACGACTCGCTTCCCGAGACCTCTTCCTCAAACAAGTATGGGCAGGGGAGAAGCCGCTCGCGCGCCCTCTCCCCATTAAACTCACACATGAGGGTGTGAGTTACCATGCTAAAGTTTGTTCAGGCGTAATGCGGCTTTGAAAGCCCAGAAAGCTGTAGTGCACCAACAACAAAGCCAGTGGTGCCTGTGTATGTGCCCCTGCTTGCAGTGGCAGTAAGCAGCCATCCACGTGAGCGTCTGCACACCCAGCAGTGTGCGCACGACGAATGGTACCACCGAAGTCAGGTTCCTCTTTCTGGCTGCTGTGACGTGTTTGTCTTACTATGTAGCGCACTTTACCTCTTCTACCACATGTGGAGAAAAGGCCAAGGACACATACGTGTCACCTCACAACACGTAATGAGAGTAACCTAACAGCGAAAAAGGATATAGTTAATTGTCAATGTAGGAAAACTGCTCCACTTATCTCGATATCACGAAGGTACCATGCAAAATGGACGCATGACCTGTTGTCTGTGGAAATGCTCCAAGACAACTCCGATATCTCTTTCCACATTCCAGTTTTTTTTGTTTGTTTTAGCAGCATATGAAATTCAGGTGCTGCTTAATCACAAGAATGGAAAAGTATTAGAGTGCATCATTGATAACCTCTGTGGAAAATTTCATGAAAGACTCAACACCTAGTCAAACAGAAAAGAACATATGCAGCAGAAGGTGCAATATGGCCGCCGAAGTGTTTATGTTTGAGCACAGACGCCTAGAATGGGCGCATGCAGGTGGCTTCAATTTCCCAGCAGAGCAAAAACCCAGACATTAACGTAACATGACACAGTGTCATAGCGCCCAACGCCGTGGATTTTTGAGGAGTTCTGGGACTTGATGATGCATCACAAGAAATCGGTTGGCGAGCGATGTGCCCAATAGGGTCGCTGGCGACTTGTTTGGGGCTCCCACGGCTCCGTCTGCTAGATTAGGGTTTAAGCCGTCGCTGCCTACTACGGAAACAACATTCGATGCTGAGGTCTACGCGATACCACAAAAGAGAGCTTGCAGCTTGCGACCACAGCCTGAAGCCGCTTCAAGCTAAATTTAGTGCTCACAGCTTACTGCTGTGCTTTGTCTTACCTGTAGGTCTGTCCCAGGTTCTCTATCTTGCTGTGCACTTGCGCCTTTGTGCTGCGTACACCCATGCTCGTCAATGCTTGTGCAATGCCATCGTAAACGCCTCCGTTGTGCTTCTGCGCACGCAGCGAGGGCAGGTTGTCTTCCCATAACATGATTAACGCCCAGGTAGGTGTCTCTCTCTGACCACTGTACCTGCGGTTTTCTTTGGCGTGCCGGAGGCTGTTCGTCGTTACCGCTCGCCGTAGCCATGGTCGCAGAAAATGGTGCGAATTTGCATCGTTGGTTAGCGTCATGTGATATTTTCGAACTGCTTACGAGAGTGCCGTGCAAAAAGTGCAAAATTGCACCTACTTAAGGTTCAGCGAAAGACAAAACCCTTTTTTGTGATATGTACACTTGAAATAAAAATGCACTTTTGCTTCGTTTCTTTATTGCATGATAATTACTGGTGCCCACTGCGTTGGAGGCTACGCCTTTCCAGCCGTAAAAGGGATCGGTTATCTCCGGTTTCGGAAAAGACCGCTTCTGAAAAGGAGATTAAACTTTGGCGTGTGCCTGCGGATGCAAATCCTTTGTGTGAGATGTCTTTTTCTTCAAATGCCTTTAAAGTGCTCGTGTGACGGGTATTACAACATCAATTAGGAAGAGTACACTTCAACTGGCTGCAAGGGTGGTAGCCAAGCACACTTCTATGGTGTTAATTGAGAAGCCGAAGCCCCATACCATAATGGAACATTTTCAGACACAGTGCAGTCATAAGGTAATGAACCCACCTTGCCCTTTGCTTTTTTTTTCTAAATCTCTTTCCAGAGAAAGCTTCCATTTCTTCTTTTGTCTCTGCACACGACATATAAAGCGATAGCATACTGTAAGTACAGCGACTAAAGGCAGAATAGACCAGTGGTTCTGCATAAAAATTTTTGACATATTGATAACAATCAATGATCAAAACAGGACGTTAAAAGATGCACAAAATCACTATGCAATTTTTGTCTCAGCATCAAACTTTAATGTTGCAGTACCAGGAAGCTGCAAGGTCACTGGCTTGGCAGAGAAATTTTTGTTTCTCAGCAATTGCATTGACTGTTTCGGGTAGTCGGCAGCTGTGTCTTCCTCGCTACCCTCAATTCTTTAAGGCTGAGCTTACATAAGTTAAAATTTAAAACATAATTTCTCACCAATCGCATCAAAAATTCACAACATTCACCCACTATGAAAGCAAGCTCGTTATTTTTAATCTACTCCCAACACATACGCTGCTACCGCGGGGATAAACGGCCTACTAACACTGAAGTATTTACAGACGTGAGCAGGCCTTTCTAGTGTGCTCGAGTTGTAACAGCCGGACCGGGCTGTGAAAGGTGCAAAATTTAGCTGAACACCGAATCCATTGAGCCACCCCGGCGAACACAAAGTGTACATCTCAGCAAACTGCAAAATGATTCTCTCTTCCCCTTACTAAAAACGCACGCTGTATCCAACGATAGCCCAGAACACAATGTATTTTGTGACTTACCCACCAAGTGCAGAATTTTGGTGTCATAGTAGCCACCCGAAGTCGTAGCATCGCCGCTCCAATAAACGGAAGTTTTGGCCGGTTCATAATCCGCTCTGTTTTTCGGGTGAAAGAATTGTATTTGTGACTCCTCCACCGCGCACGTCGCCAAATCTCACGTGTACTGCACAAAAGCAAGCATTTTGCAGCATAGCGGATGAAGAGAAACGGCGTCCACAGCGAAATAAATCACAGAAAGAAGGAAGGTTTTGCAAGCGTAGACCGTAGACCTTCCCGTTCGCATATTATTGTGATTGTCCAACTGTTTCACTGAGAACCCGTGTGATGGTGCTAGCCTATTACTAAAAGTTTTAGGTTTTATTTTGATTCACAGCATTATTTACAAAAGAATAACAAAAGTAGTCGTTATATATTTTTAATACTTTAGAAAATGCATAGATTTTTGCAAATAAAAGTGTCTATTAGAGGGAAGTATTGTGGACATGAGGTGACACTGCTATTACACAATTTTGAGAAAGAAAAAGGGGAGAGAAACACTGCCAACTCGTGCTTCAAACGCTGCACGCGGCATGCAGTCGAAGATTGGCTCTCTTCACGCCGCCGTAGGTACTGTAGGTATTCCAGCCACTGTACCGTAGGTCCAAAAAAAAGAAAAACTTGGGCAATTTTTTGTATGCTTCTGGAAAATAATTTACCGCTAATAAGACAGCGAACAACAAAACTAAGAGCTAATGTGAGGAGAAAATATTTGCCTTCATTTACACTTTAGGTCGTTTCGTAGTTAGTTTTGATGCTGGCCGACAACGACTCCATCGCCTCTTGGGTAAGTGCGCTGCATTGCCTCTTGCGTAAGAGTGCTCTTCGTGTTCACATTGTACACACTCGCGCGCACCTTGTGTTGTTTGCTTATTCTCATTGGTGCTCCAGCACAGTGGGCTTCTATCGTGAAAGTGTACAACGCCGACAGTTTGACACTGCAACAAACTTCGCTATGCCACGGGTGCCGCGGCAACGCTACAGGCGCTATTTCGAGCCTGGATCCACTGCAAAGGTGCCCAAGCAGACTGTCTGCAGCCAATGCCAGAAGGCCAAAGCATCCCAGGCTAGCAGTGCTAAGGTACCGGTGAAATCTGTAACCCCACGCTAGCGTTCGTGTTTGTATTAGTAGGTGTCGAGTTGAAGCGTTGGAAAGCGTTAGTGCTAATTTCATTTTTTACACTATTTCAGGAAGCATCGCCAAACCCCGACAGCCAGCCTGCGCATTTGGCTGGAGAAATTGATTCTGCGGACTGCGCGACTGAAGTGTCTTCTCAGCACCGCTTCGATGACACGGCTTTAGGTGCCTCCTCTAGCACAAGTGCATCCGTGAGCTGTGCCAGGAACTCGAAGCAGTGCCGAGCAGTAGCATTGCTCATGCACCTCGTGAAGGTCATGCCGTCATCTCTAGCAGTGATAGCTGTGCATCTGAGCAGAATTCTAATGTGAACTCTGACTGTGAGGCTCCACCAGACTGCTCGAGTGAAGAAACTGATGCTGAACCCGGTACTCAAACAACATTAGAAGAGCAGGCCAACATATTGGGTGAGCATTTTTCCACAGTTTCAAGCTCATCCAACTACACACACACATTTCAAAAGCACAAAACAATAGTAGAAAAACAAAAACTTCCCTTCGGGACATGCATACATGAAGACTACAATCAGCTTATTACAATGCAGGAACTAAACACAGTACTAACATCCGGTAAAAAGACAGCACCAGGCCCAGACAATATACATTATGCCATGCTTGCTCACCTCTCTGAGACTGCCATAGAGGCTCTCCTGTATTGGTATTTTGTAGCCGAACTGTATTGGTATTTTGTAGCTTTCTTCTGCGCTTTTTTGTATGTGCCTGCAAAAGATTACACATCAGAAGCCAAACTCTTATGCAGTCTACACTGAAAATACCACTTGACATGAAATCAAGACTAAACATCATCAGAACATTATCCTACCTATACCTGAGGTTGAAGGCCTCAATTCAGAATGCTTGCTATGAAAGGCAATGCAAGGAAGGGTTAATTTTGACCCTGAGACAACGTAGCCTATCCCGGCCGCGGCGGTTGAATTTCTTTGCAGGAGAAATTCTAGAGGCCCGTGTACTGTGCGATGTCAGTGCACGTTAAAGAACCCCAGATGGTCTAAATTTCTGGAGTCCTCCACTACGGCGTCTCTCATAGCTTTAGTCGCTTTGGGACGTTGAACCCCATAAACCAAACCAAACCATAATCGGATGAAACAAGAAAAAAAGCAGATGATGCCCCAAAAGCAAGCCTTTGAGCCAATGGCACTAAATGCTTTTTCATGACGTTATGTTTAATCCCCCTGCATGACATTGCAGCCAGCTGGCAGGTGCCAGTATTGTAGTTGATTATAAAGTGATTAAGCTTGATGCTGCAGAATCCAATCACCACGACTTGTTGGACAGCTTCCTTTCAGGGGCTTTTCCTGGTTCTTTTGTTGTTACATATGACTATAACAATGCACAACACGTGCATAATTTGTGCATTTTGCTGCCAATAAAATACTGCCACCACGTCAAGAGCTCAGTTCGGGGAGCTTGCTCAGCAGTGAAGCACCTTATAAGCTGTTACACTGCCACTTCAGTGTTCCAAGTGATGCTGAATTGAACAGCAGCAGGATAAGTTAACTCATGTACAGTCGAACCACGATATAACGAAGTTCGTCGTGCAATGAAATTTTTTCATTTCAATTTCCTGCTTCGATTGAAATGCATGTATTTTTTACCTCAATTCTAAAGTTGCTTATATTATCTTCAAGAATGCGAGCCAACAAAATAAAGTGGAACGGGAAGGCTTCAACAAAGCGCAATATCAAGTCATCGTGATACATATGTAACCATGTTTTTTTGTTCTTTTGTAAAAGTGTTTTTTGCCACCCATCTGCAAATATATAAAGGGGACAAGCAGCATTTATCTTGGCCTCTTTCATTTCCATATAAAAGGACACAAATAAATAAAATTAAATAACAACTCTAGTGAAAAAATTTATCTCGACAACGGCCTAGCCTGCAGCGTAGGAGCAGCACACCTGTTACGTGTTGTCTCTACTGAGAGTCTTGAATGCGCTTGACTCAGTGGCCAACTGAAGGTGCCTGTATGACAGCAAGGAGATCAGTGTTAGCAGTGACAGGAACCAGAACTTTCTGGTTAGAATTTAAGCCTGAGGAGTGGAAGACTTGCGAAAACTCACACTGCATGTCTGCAATGCAACTTACGAGATTTGGTGACAACCGCAACCTTACATGTCAACCATTTGGCTGTACCAGCAGGCGGATCCGCCTGCTCTTGAGTTAGGCAGATTATCTCGGCATTCGATGCCACTGGCCACTGACATTCAGTTTCATCCGGGGTAAGCCACCCAACTGGGATGACTGCCAAGCTGTCCTCGATCGGAAATTTTACGACAGAAAATAGTTTTTCTGCTTTTCTGCAAGATGAAAACAGTGATAAAGAATAATGAACAATTAATTCTCACTGCTTTCATTTCAGGTAAATCCTTTCACAAAAACACCAGCAATGTTGCAACCAAGGCCAAAACAATGAGTAGATATTCTTCTGGAAATTTGCATTTGAGGCATGCAGGTTGCAACTCTATGGCACCTCATGAAGCACCAAACCAAGCATCTGGCAGCAAAAAAAATAGTTATAGGCAGAGTCTATTACGTCATTGGCATATAATTCCCAGGTGAAAATTTTCTACTGGGATTATCTGCTGGTCCCAACACTGCTGGGATTTTGGCAGATTCCCAGCAGCTGCTGGGACCAGCAGGCGTTGAAATGAACTTCGACCTCTCGAATTTTGTTAAGGAATAACATTGGTAGAAAAGAGACAAATACCACAAACACAGTGCTGTCTGGTATTTGTGTCATTTCTATTGTGCTAGTTCCTTCACCCAGAATTCAAGGAATCTAAGCTGTACCAATATCTGCCAGTTATGCTCATCCGAGTGTGCCGAGCAAACACAGCCCATTTGACACAGGCTCCAACTTCCTGCTTTGAGGCTTATTAATGCATTGCACGCTCTCAGCAGCAGGACAGGGCAAAAGCATCGACTCGTCTCGTATATGTGGATACGTTTATTCTGTCGTGCAAATGGCTTCAATGTGTGTCCTTCCGCTTTGACTTGACAACATCTTGGATCTTCTCGCTGAGAATCCTATTCATATTTTTCAAGACGGGCTCAACATCCACGCCCTTTTGTTGACCCCAGTGCTTGACCGTGGCTGCAAAGGAAGTTTTTACAACTGTTAATAAGATGTGGCAGAGATAGCTACCCTATGAAAGGAAGGAGGGGTGAAACACATTAGGATCCAGCAGGTACTTGCAGTAGTGGTACACTAACTCCAAACTTGCTATAGTAACTAAAGAACTAGCCAACTAGGCCAAGCTATTTGTATAATGGATATATCAGTGACATTTTACACTGTGCAAAACAAGTTTCACAGGCAAGCACAGTTTTTTATACAGTACAGTGCAGTTTATACAGTTGTTTTATGTTACCCTCGTGCACGTTTCACGCAGTGAACTGTCAGCCTATTGTAGGACAGTGCACTTCATCACTCAATATTCTCTAACGCTACTCGCTGTTACACATCAGTCAAAATACAATGACCAGTTTTTTTTCTTTTAACCTTTTACACTTCTCTCGCTCTCCATCTCTCTCCATTCATCTCTCTCTCTCCAATTTCCTCACCACACTGAGTAGCATGTCAGTGATGTTTACACGCAGGCTCAATTCTCTGCATTTCATGAAAGGGCCTCACTCTCTCTGACAGTTCCTTATGCTTGATTATTTTGATGACATGCAATGTGCAGATCTTATATCGTTGTATGCCCTTCCAAGATGAAAACACTGTGATGAACTAGCTCAAAAAACTTCCGACTGAAACATACCTACGATGACCCCATCTTCTCTGGAGTGAGGGGTTGCTTGGGCTCTTCACCTGAAGCCTTCTTCGTAGAGGCAACGACTCCCGTCACGCTGCGGACTGCTAATGTGTCAGGACCCCATATGGCATGGGCGGTATCTTTGCACACCAATGTGCCCTTCTTATTCACAAGGATCTTTGCTGCCCCAGCTGCACTGACGATTACACCTTTTGACAGGTGAAACTGAGAAGAAACATAACATAGTGCACAGTTTACATTGTGCCTTTAGCCCAAAAATATGCAGACAAAAGTAACCACACGACAAACAAGCTTTCACCGTGCAACATGCAATGCAGCTGAAAATAAAAAGTGCGCGTACTGTTCACCTTACACAACTTGTGTAAAAAAAAGTGAGAGACCATAAAAACTATTACAAAGGAAGAGAGAACAAGAAAGAAAAATGCACGCTTATGATAACCTATTCACTTCATTCGCAAAGATGCTATCGGTACTAGGCATGATCTGCAGAAGTCGAAACAAAAAGTACTGCCACTCACAGATCCATCGTCCAGATACGTGAAGTCCTCTTTTGCTGCTGTAATTAAAAATGATTTTTGAAACTTTGTTCTTTGAGGTGTTCAGCCATGAAATGCTATATAAAGCAGTAAACTTACATAAACGAGGCAGCTGTACGGATTCTGCTGGGTGCGGCGCTGCAATTGATAGGACTGTGTCATTATAAAAGGTCACTTTTTGTGGTGGAAAGGATAAGAAAAACTTACAGCATGCAGCTTGCTCTTGTTCCTGCATCGGGGTGGCCGTAGGTTCTGCAGTTGGACCAGATTGCAGTTAATATAAGCCTACTGTATTTGAAATGTTAGCTTTCCTGACTCAAGCAAGCATAAGGTACTTACGTGTACAAACAGCTGGGGTCTGCTCGGAAGATGGAATCGTGGGACTGCAAGGAAGTTCTGGAACAAAAATATTCAGCAGACTTAGCCACGAAATAGCAGAATATATTTCCAAGCACCTAATGCGCTGCGGCGGTGGGCTCTCGAGGCGCGCTGTTCTGTTCTGTGTTCTGGAACCTGGCTCTGTACTTAAAAGAAGGCTCCCAGTCTTGGGTTCTTCCCAGCGCCTACCTTCACGGCTCCTCTGGTCGTGACAATATTAAAACATTTCAAGCTTTTTATTAGTGCAAAAAAATTCTTAGCAAGTACTTGCACGAAAGCTTGGGCTTGTTGGTGGAACATACTGCTAACAGTGCAAAGGAGATGACAGAAGGGAAACGGAAGACAGAACAGTGGATTTTCAACATAACCAAGCCCCTGTAAAGCTACCCACAATTTACATGAAAGGCCATGATAAGCTGACTGAAAAATCATTAATAGAGGCTGAAAATGAACCAAACCTGCTGCACTCTTACCATCCACTTGGTTAGCTCCAACCAGTTTTGCGTCCACTGCATTAAAATAAATTGCATATTTTTGAAAATACAATAATGAAAAGCACTGAAGTAGTAAATTGTCAAAGTAAAATCAATGCGAGGCATCGTACATTGAAAAATCTTCTTCTCAAGGCACCGCCGCAGGCTCACAACTTGTTCCCTCACAAACGATCTTTCTGCTTCCAGTTCCTTGGCCCTTCCAGAAGTTTTTCTGGCTTTGAGCCTCCCGAAGCTCGCTTTTGGAACAAAGCGAATCTTCGCTTTCAGAAGAAGACTCCGTTGACGCACGCCTCTTCCTAGCCTATAAACAATTATCGTTCATGCTCATAGATTTAATCTGCAACGTTATAAAGGTGTCTGATAAGTCAGCTTATAGCTAAGCAGACATACCGCTTTGCGGCTGTCACGGCTTTGAGCTGCAAACATTTTGTTTGTGGCATTTTCCATGTTTTTTTTTAGAATATCGTCGTACTGCGCTTTTTTGGCGGCCAGCATAATTTGCTTTTGCTTCTAAAGAACGAGAAAAAAAGCACAGACTGTGTCACCACAAGTATACACATCACAGGTAAAATTTCACGGCAATGCAGAATGAACTACAAGGTATAACACTGCAATGCAAGCATACCTTCTTCTTTTGGGCTGGTGTTTCCACCACTTCAGAAGTCTCGCTTGACGATTCCTCAGAGTCGGGAAGTTTTGGCATTGCAAGTCTTTTTTTCGCCATCCGTTCCTCGATTTCTTTTTCTGTTTCTGCAGTAAGAAATTCAGACACGCATGTACACACACACACACAGTAATTAACCCAGTTTGCGTGGCAAAACTTCTCGCAATTAACGTGCACAAAACTGAGCCATTACCTCCTAGCATCAGGACTTGGGCGCTGTAGAAGCCACTATCCTTACCGTCCACAGGGTCTCGCCTAAACGCCGTGTACAAAGCCCGCGTATTGAAGTCGGTGTTGTGTACTGGGTTAAAGTTGGTGATGTCCTTTGCAGGAATCACGTGAAACTTTTTGTCCAAGTCGTGCACAAACATCGCACGTGGCTATGCAGCGTGATGCGCACCACGGATGAGCAGCGAGAGCACAGGTCGGTCGCAGCTAGATCAGCACTGTAGCTAACTAGCAACAGCTAACAGCACAGTAATAGCTAACAGCACAGTAGCTTACTAACTTAGCGCTGCCGCAGTACGATTACATAGATGCGTCTGAGAACTCGGCAAAGAAAGGCAGAAAGAAAAAGATAAACGTACACAAGTACCCAATGTTGCTATCCCCGGGAATCGACGCGAACAACTTCGGACAAAAAAAAAAGGAAGTCGATCAGCGAGCAAGTTTTGCAGAATTGTTATAAAACAAAACAATTTGAGCACAGTTAATTATTAAATTTTAGTAGCATGTTTATGTAACTGAATGTGCTCATTTACTTCTGAATCAGCTCCATGAGTTGCTGAGGGATAGCCACATTGGCATTATCATTTCAATCCAATCCAATCCAACTAGGTGATGCAGTGAATTATTTTTTAACTGCAGCGCCGAATAGGCTGGGACACTTGCAGAGTTTTCCTTTTTTTTTCGTAAGGGCCGCCTGTACCAAAGGGAAAGCCACATATCCAAATCCTAGCAGCAACAGCAATCCCTTTCTTTAGGTTACAGGCCTAGGGCTTATCTGCGGTCGATGTTCAAGTGCTATGACGGCTGTGGTGTTATTGTCACAGTGAGCTGACAAAATGGGCCGCAGGAATAAGCAGTACGGGCAGTACCTTGACCCAGGCAGCGATGCTGGCCTTCCGTGTTCCACCAGAAGTTATCTGCGGATGTCTGCGCGCCCACCGTCTCCATCTCAAGGACCTACGCGGCAATCATCGCCAGTACAAGGGGACACGCACCCAACGTCAACAGCGCAAGGATCTCCGCGCTCACCTTTGCCAGAGCAAGGACCTACGCGGTCACCTTCACCAGCGCAGACATCACCACAGGCCACCCATCATGATGGGGGCGATTATGGCAGCAGCTATAATTGGCCAGGTCCTGCGGAGACTCCCACATCGTCAAGCGATCACACGCAACCGCGTGATTTTTGCGAAGACCGTGAGACGTCAGATCAGACGCAGTGTAGTGAATTAACTGTTGAGGACTTGCTTGCACTGTCTGTGAATTTTGCCATTGAGTATGGATTGTCATGGAAGGCAATTGAAGCGCTTCAAAAACTTATATTATATATTCTTGATAGACATGATGTTCCATCGACGAAGTACCGTTTTAAGAAAAGCGTTGGAGTTGGAATTGATAAGGCGAAGTTCCACTTTTACTGCTCGCCATGCATGAAGCTTGTCGCAGAAGTTGCAGGAGATCTTGCTGGGAGAAATCGTGTGCAGGGAAACTGCTCCATGTGCGGACGCCACTACAGTGGCAGGCGAATGTTGCTTGGCGGACATTTTTTTATAACTTTGCCTGTTCGACAACAGCTGTGGGAGGACAGATGTGGGAGGAAGCTTGCGGAACTTCTTTTTGCTTGCTGGAATCAGGCGTGTCAAACACGACCCGAAACTCATTGACCAAGTTCCAGGAAATGATTGTATTCCTTGTTCGCCTCCGTCTGAAAACGCCTCTCCAAGATTTGGCCTACAGGTACCAGCTGTACTGCATTTGTTTTTCTTTTTGACACATAATTGGTGCTAAAACCAAATTGCACATTTGTTTTTCTTTTTGATACCTCATTGTTGCTAAAACCAGTCTTGAAATTTGCAGGCTTCACGTGTCGAAGGCAACTGTATCGAGGGCTGTGAACAAGTGGCTTGATGTGGCTTCTGTGCGGCTGTTATATGCTGTTAGATGGCCAGAACGTCATGTGTTGCACATGACAATGCCAATGGCCTTCCGGAGATCCTTCGGCACCCAAGTAGCCGTGATAATTGACTGCTTTGAGCTGTTTATAGAGCGACCAACGTCAATGCTGCCACGAGCGCACACATGGTCAACCTATAAACACCACAACACAGTCAAGTACCTTATTGGCATCGCACCCCAGGGTGTAATCACATTTATTTCACGTGGCTGGTGTGGACGGACCAGTGACAAAGTAATCGCTGAAAAGTGCGGTGTGTTGCAGTTTTAGCAGATAGGGGCTTCACCATCTCAGAGTCTGTGGGCTTACATTGTGCTAAGCTCGTCATCCCAGCATTCACAAAGGGCAAGCCACAACTGTCGGCTCATGAAATAGAAAAGACACGTAAGCTGGCCAACGTGAGGATACATGTGGAGCGGATAATTGGTTTGGTGCGCAACAGGTACCGCATTTTGAAATACACGCTACCAACTGAAGTGTTGGCAGCAGAGCATGATGGCCCTACTGTGCTCGACAAGATAGTTTTTGTGTGTGCAGCCCTCACCAACTTGGGGAGCTCTGTAGTACCATTTGGTTTAAATGTTTCTAAAGGCCTTTGTTTTAGTGTACATAATGCTTGCATCTTATGCTGAATAAAGTTTGAGATCTTTTGTGTTTGAAATGACGACTTTATTTGTGCTCAACACGGCCAAGCCAAACGGGCGAGTTGGGGACATATTCCAAAACTGCCTTCTGCTACCGAGCTTGTGATGCCAACCACAAGTTTGCTTCCAAAAGGCATTTCGTGCATAATCGATCAATTTAAAAAATTCATCATCAGCTGGAGCGGATGAAATTACTGCAAAGTTTCTTAAGAACACCAAAGACATTTGTTCTAAATTTTTGTGCTTGTCATTTTCTCAGTCAGTCGCCAATTTTTTCTCCCATCCGAACATTTTGAAAGGGTCATTCAGGCGAGATGCAGCCTGCTATATTCCTTCATGATCTTCATTCTAATCTCGATCCTAACATACAAACTGATGCAATCTTCTTAGACTTCGCTAAAGCATTCGATAAAGTTCCTCATAAGTGCCTACTCATACAGATTCCCGATCTAACTTGCACCCAGACATTATTTCATGGATAAACGAACTGCTCACACATCGCTCACAGTCCGTTATCGTTAATAACTGCCTCTAACCGTATACCAATCACATCAGGCGTTCTACTTAGTTACTTACAAAGTTGGTTACTCACAAATCATTAATCCGGTCGAAACTTGAGCACGCACCCGCCATTTGGAACCCACAGCAAGCATACCTCATTGAATCTTTAGAAGCCATACAAAACAGCTGTTCATTTCATTCATCGCTCATACTCATGAGCTCTCAGCGTCTCATCTCTCAACGAGCAGTCCCAATTACCAAACCTTTCCATCCGTCTCCACGTTTCTAGCCTGTGCCTGTTTCACATATTTTATTACTCTCATCTCAATCAGGAACCATACATCTGTGCACCTCCATCACGCACGACTACATTTTTGAAGTCATTTTTCCTCCACGCAGCAAGTCACTGGAACGACCTTCCCCACAAAATTGCAGCCATCACCATCCCATCCACCTTCCTAGTCGAAGTCACATCGCACTTGTCATCATGAAAATATGTTATATGCACTTATGTTAACCCCATCCGTTATGTAATACTCTCAGATGGGGTTCTGTAAGGAAATGAAAATGAAATGAAATTTCACACTTTTGCGAGTACCTTGCAACATGCCGGACAGTACCATTTGCCTTTCGGTGCCCTCTTTATGCCGACACACTTGAAGTGGAACCACTTATACTGACATGTTCCATTGTCGCACATTATCATATCACCCGACTCGGCCTTGCGGCAGTGGCAGTACAATTCGTCAGGCATATCAGATCCTTCTGTTTCAGCTACTTCGCTGCAGCTGGCTTTGCCACTCCAGTGGTGAAAACAAAGCTCAGGGAGCAAAACAAGCTCAAAGTAGTGTTTGCAGCGCTCTGCCATCTTTGTGCAAAATTGTACATCATTATAAATCCTCACTGTTACAGTCTTTTGTTGTCCACAATACAAAATCGCAGTACTTTCTTTTGGAAACAAACATTTGCAATTGTATCTGATAGTAGTAAGCATGGTCAGTGTGAAGCTTGATGTTCTCTCCATCTAAAAAGATGCGAGCTGTCTTGGATGCTGCTAGTGCCCTCACAGTGCTATCGCGGCCATTGTATGGACACTTAATCTCAAGCACGCCCTCACCACAGCAAGCGCAGCTGACTAGACCATCGGGTGTCGCTGCTAGAAATGGTTGGTCTGCAGATATTAGAAGCCCTGATGCTGCACACCTGAAGTCTACATGAACGTTAGTGGAGACTGCAATGTATGCGTCTCTGGCTTTAGATTCATGCTCTTTACCCCATGCTGAGGCGACCAAAACTGCACATCTTCAGGATGGCAAATCTTATTCAGCAATGAGAGTGAAGGATTAGTCAATGAAGTGCGGCACACTGCTTTAGCATTTGAGGCTGTGATGCGCCCAGTCCGGAAAGTGAACCACTTGGAGGATTTCGCCTGGGCCCTTGTCTCCTCCTCCACCAAGGCAGCAACCTGCAGCCAAGAAAAGTTTGTTAAATTAGTGTCTACCCACACATAAAGGCACGAGAAGTATAGAAAAGTTCATTTCTGGTTTTGTGCAGCACACAATAATTCAAAAACAGTACCACAATATGGTGAATGTACCTTGGGTTCAATTGCCAGGTTCTTCATCATCTTTTGGCAGTGGTCCACTATTGCTGCCCAACTTTGAGGAGTGTTATCTTTGTACAGGTTTGTAAGCATCACCATTGGGAACATAGCTGCAACAGGCACGGAATCAGTAGCATAATTTTCTTGTAGAGAAAGAAGAGCTGACCTGCTGCCACTTTCACCACATGCAGCTAAAAACGTGCTCCACTCTTCTTCTGTCGTTTCCTCAGTAGGTTTTCTCTGGCGCTTCTCTAAGCGGCTTGTGCCTCCTCCACCAAGCCGACGCTGCTTGACTTGTGCAGAAGCAAAATCAACTTCTGCAGCACGCTTTCCTTCGAGGAACCGAACTTTAGGAGGGGTGGAGACACCAAATTTGTGGTTCGCGCGTTCTTAGTTTCAAACGCTTCTTATGGCTCCAGGAAGCATGATACACACTCAAATATTCATATATTCACAGTGAATAATTTATTATCGCATTTTTAGGTGAACGATTTTCGGTTTCGGAACGCCGAGTTGTACAGTGACGTCACAGAGGGGGAAGATCAACTACTTCGCCTGGTCACGTGGACCCACAAAAGTTGTGACGCACCTACTGCTGCATCGTCTGCTTTCTCACACACGTGCTGACCAGCGCATGAAAAAAAACAACGGCATGGCTATAGCAGCTCGGATTCTGACGGATCTGATTCCAATGAGTGAGGACATCGACTTTTTTTTGATCACACGCTACTATCGCCTTCGCGGGTTCGCGTGAGGATGCGAAACACTTTGCAAAATGCCAGTGAGCATCGCTGCGCCGCTCTACCCAAGCTGCGCCCACAACCGGTGTCACACTTCGCCGCCGTGCAGCAGTACCTGAGCGCTGCTTGGGATGGTGTACAAATATCACAAGAAAAGACAAGATCGCCTTGTTATCAGAACTGCCAGCTATACTCGAGCAGCGACAAAGCATATACCTGCTTATGTTGGGAGCTTTCGGCAACGGCACCGCTCGCGGGCGCTCTGGGCGACGAGCTCTGCTGCTGCCTGGCTGCCGTGGTCGTCGCTAGGCCTATAGCCTGTTTCGCAAGCGGCCGGCGCTTCGGAAGTCGCCTGCGCTATAATAAAAGGCCTACTTTTCACAAATAGCTTTAGTGTTAACAGCATCATCTCACAATAAAATAATATTATGGTCAATCTCCTCGACGCCTTCGGCAGCGGAGCTTGCGGGCGCCAGGCGAGCCGGACCCGAACGTCGGGCCAGCGGCAGCTGCGAGGCGGTTGTGGCAAGAAATTTGCTCATATCACAGTTGTTACCTCTACCAGCAGCTCAGTATTAGTCAGCGATCCTCAAAAATGACAATTTTTTCACATTTCTTGTCCCATGGTTTATTATTTACGTCAAGAACACTCTTCAGCTCGCTTTTATGACGTCGGCAGACGGTATCCAGGCTGGCCGACCGGCCGGCAGGCTCGGCGTACTTCACGTCCGCACAAATACAAAACAGCCATGCTACCAGAAAGGATATGCTTCCTAGATTCGAGATATGACAGCATGACTGTGCTAAAAGTGTATCTTTCGGCAACGACACTGCCTGCGGCAACGCCGGGCGACGACCTGCGCGCTGGTCCCAGACTCCCCTAGTCGTCGCTAGGCCTAGCTGGTTTCGTATCGACTTCGCAGCTGAGGGCGCTTCGGGACTGGCCAGCGCTCAGAAACGTGCTCCGCTCGGCACCCATTTACTGAGAACTCGTCCCATAATAAGAGATATGTTCGATTTCCACGACGTCTTCAGCAACGGAACTAGCAGACGGCAGGCGAACCGCACCAGGTAGCAGCAGCACAAAACCGATGGGATGAAATTTGCTTGCTTCGCAGTCATCACTTCTACCAGGAACTCGGTATTTGCCAACGATCGTCAGAAACGATGCATTTTTGATATTCATATATCCCAGGGTTTGCTATGAACGTGAACAAACAAAACTATCGCGTTCTTCAGATGCCGGCGGTCGGCACGAAAACTGGCGCAGGCCGCCCGGCTCCAAGGAGTGCGCCCTATGTCATCATGACGCTGCCGCTCTCCGCGTTCGCATTGGCTGCCGCTTCCCGTCGTTGCGTTTGCCGCGAGCGGCCCGCCGTTGACATCTAGCAGGCCGGACGCAGGCGGCGAGCTGCAATCGGACGGTGCGACGCTGCTCGCAACGGCGCGCCGCAAACCGAGCGAGGGGCGGTTAGCAGCAAATGCGGCTCGCTGGTGCGTCGACTGCGCTCACGCGGCTGTGCCCCGCTCATCGTACGTCACTGTATTTTGGTATGACGTCACTAAAACTTTAATTTTTCTTCCCACCTTGTGACGTCAGGGTTGATGGCGCTAGCGATGGCTCTAGATCGTGAGAGTGAGCATTTAGGTAATCTTTGTGTTAGCAAGAAGTGGCCGGATTCTTCAGGTTTATTTTAAGACTTAACGATCCAAGAATGAGATAACTGGATTATTGATACGTAGGAGGTTCGGCGGATCTGCAGAGTTGGGAGGGCCTCGCCGACGCGTCTCGTATCGTCGGCGCCTCTCGGTCATCTCTCCTTCCAAGCTGCAGCGGTGGGGCTTTTATAGCCTGAGGAACGGTGGCCCCTCCGAACTGGCCAATCCAAAGGCGGCACTCGACGGCAGTCCGAAAGGACCAACCAGCGACCGCGCGGCCAACCGCTTCAAATCTTGCCGCGCGCGCTGGCGTCCGGGAGAGAAAGAAACGGCGCCTCGCTGTCTGGCCTCTTGTGACAAGTCCAGACGTGTTGCTTGCAGATGCTTCTCCTTACGACTCCGCTGCCGTAAGGCGCAGCATCGTGGCTTGTCAAGGGGGACGCTCGTAGGAGAAAGTTAGGATGCGGGGCGCCTCGTGGTCGCTGAGCAGGAGCGTTAAATGTCGTGTGCTGGCGTGTTGGGGCCGCGTGGCTCGTCAGAAATGTGAATGCTGACACGGCCTTTCCAAAATTTGCGCCTGTCCTCAGGCGCACGTTGTCGACAGCAATTCTTGGGCGAGCTGTGCGTTCTCCGCCGCGTACCTTGTGGCTTGCGTCCAGCCCGTTCTAATACGTTTTCGCTTCCATCTAGGGAGACGATGCGACTTGTGCGAAGTGCCGTGGTTGTCTCCGTTTCGTTTCTTGGTACAGGGAGTCGGGCTTGTACCGTGATGCTCACCGATACCACTGCGTCGTCGTTTCCACCTGGGGACGTGATACGACTTATGCGGACTGCCGTGTTTGTCTCGTTCGTAACGTTTCTTGGTCCAGGGAGTCGGGCTTGTTGGATCGTTCCGCATCCTGCTGCGCTTTCGTCGCGGCGCTGGCTTTATGGATGAGCCAGCTCGTCTTGGCAATGGCTTCTGCATTGTAGTAACTGTAGCAGATGCGAAAGGTGCGCCGTGTCGTTGGAGGCACGTCTCGTGGCCAACTCGTGTCGGTAGTGGCTGCTGCACCGTAATATCCGTGGCTGGGGCGCGGGGTCCGTCGTGTCGTGGGGAGCCCGTTCCTTGGCTCGATCTCGGTGACACCGGCTGCTGCACCGTAGTGTCCGTGGCAGGGGCGCGGGGTCCGTCGTGTCGTTGGGAGCCCTTTTCGTGGCCCGCTTGCGGCGGCACCGCGTGCTGCACCGTAGTGTCCGTGGCAGGGGCGCGGGGTCCGTCGTGTCGTTGGGAGCACTTTTCGTGGCCCGCTTGCGGCGGCACCGCGTGCTGCACCGTAGTGTCCGTGGCAGGGGCGCGGGGTCCGTCGTGTCGTTGGGAGCACTTTTCGTGGCCCGCTTGCGGCGGCACCGCGTGCTGCACCGTAGTGTCCGTGGCAGGGGCGCGGGGTCCGTCGTGTCGTTGGGAGACCTTTTCGTGGCCCGCTTGCGGCGACACCGTGTGCTGCACCGTAGTGTCCGTGGCAGGGGCGCGGGGTCCGTCGTGTCGTTGGGAGCACTTTTCGTGGCCCGCTTGCGGCGGCACCGCGTGCTGCACCGTAGTGTCCGTGGCAGGGGCGCGGGGTCCGTCGTGTCGTTGGGAGCACTTTTCGTGGCCCGCTTGCGGCGGCACCGCGTGCTGCACCGTAGTGTCCGTGGCAGGGGCACGGGGTCCGTCGTGTCGTTGGGAGCACTTTTCGTGGCCCGCTTGCGGCGGCACCGCGTGCTGCACCGTAGTGTCCGAGGGGCGCGGGGTCCGTCGTGTCGTTGGGAGACCTTTTCGTGGCCCGCTTGCGGCGACACCGTGTGCTGCACCGTAGTGTCCGTGGCAGGGGCGCGGGGTCCTTCGTGTCGTTGGGAACCCTTTTCGTGGCCCGCTTGCGGCGGCAGCGTGTGCTGCACCGTAGTGTCCGTGGCAGGGGCGCGGGGTCCGTCGTGTCGTTGGGAACCCTTTTCGTGGCCCGCTTGCGGCGACACCGTGTGCTGCACCGTAGTGTCCGTGGCAGGGGCGCGGGGTCCGTCGGGTCGTAGGGAGCCCGTTTCGTTGCCGGCCCGTGTCGACAGTGGCTGCTGGTCCGTGCTGTCACTCGTATCGTGTGACACTTGTCGTTGAGCAAGAAGCCTCCGCAGATGGTCTCTCTCGGCCAGCAGTCTTTCGAATTCCGCCCTCTCGGCTTGGCGGCGAGCGTTGTCGTCCATGATCCGCGTCACGAGGTCGTCCTTGCGGCCGCTGCACGAAGGTCCTCGGCATCGGAGCTCTTCCACCAGTTGCCGTTTCTTCAAGGTGGTCAGTGCGTTGCGTGCTCCCGATGCCAGAAGGGACAGAATGAGCGGGGACTCCAAGCTCACCGTCGGCGTTCTGCTGGGCTCCACGTTGTCGGCTCGGTCTTCGTTCACGGGTGACGCCTCTGCAGATCCTGTCGACTGCGCCATGTTAGCAAGAAGTGGCCGGATTCTTTTCGAATAAGGGAAACAGGTTTATTTTAAGACTTAACGATACAAGAATGAGATAACTGGATTATTGATACGTAGGAGGTTCGGCGGATCTGCAGAGTTGGGAGGGCCTCGCCGACGCGTCTCGTATCGTCGGCGCCTCTCGGTCATCTCTCCTTCCAAGCTGCAGCGGTGGGGCTTATATAGCCTGAGGAACGGTGGCCCCTCCGAACTGGCCAATCCAAAGGCGGCACTCGACGGCAGTCCGAAAGGACCAACCAGCGACCGCGCGGCCAACCGCTTCAAATCTTGCCGCGCGCGCTGGCGTCCGGGAGAGAAGGAAACGGCGCCTCGCTGTCTGGCCTCTTGTGACAAGTCCAGACGTGTTGCTTGCAGATGCTTCTCCTTACGACTCCGCTGCCGTAAGGCGCAGCATCGTGGCTTGTCAAGGGGGACGCTCGTAGGAGAAAGTTAGGATGCGGGGCGCCTCGTGGTCGCTGAGCAGGAGCGTTAAATGTCGTGTGCTGGCGTTTTGGGGCCGCGTGGCTCGTAAGAAATGTGAATGCTGACATTTGGAACCGAATTAAAATATTTTCTAAGCGTTTGTTGTGTCCAACACCTGGCTGTCAGTGCCCTTGCATACATAGGAATCCCATAGCAGGCTTTTTATAGCTTCAAAATTTGGTGTCTCCACCCCTTTAGGAAGCAGCCATGCATTTTCCCTGTCTGTACTGACTGTTGATTCTCTTCTCCTTACTGCAGCCTCAATGAAAAAAAGAACTGCTCCAATGTGTGAGCAAGCTTCCCCTAGGCCTGCTTTGCAAGTGCAGTGCCCTGCCAGCACTTCGCCGTCTTCTTTCACTAGAAGCCATGGTTCCAGCATCTTTTGACATGCTACCACTGCAAAAAGGAAGGGCATATCGCGGCAAACTGTAGACAAAAAGTTGCTTTTGCAACGATTCGGGAGACAGACAAGAATATGCGGTTGTTGGAATTGATTGCGATTGGCGCACCTGAAAAACAAACAACAGTGATCACTGACTGACCATCTGTGGCCGACTTTGCAGCCGCAAAAAAAAAACGCGTTTGCAGCAATGAAGGCATGGTAACATGATTCTCGAAAATTGTACCGCCACATCATGTAAAATTTCTGGTTGCATAGCACACCAGCATAAGTATCAGTTTTGCGCGTACAACGAGAGCTGTGCAAGTCGCAGCATAAACACACTGAGGTGTGGGGCGCTCAACAGACTGGTCAGGGAAAGGAAAGCAGACACCACAAGCGCTTGTGGGGTGTTTTGTGGTCCTCGTCTGTAGCGCTACCAACATTCCTGCACGTACTACAACCAGTTCACTCAATTTTTCGTTCACGCAACATGACGAAGCGGCACATGAAATAACAGTCCAGTTACAAAATACGCCCGACTGCAGCAACGCATTTTGTAGCTGCAGTAGGCTAGCTGGACAAGCTTTACCGACGCTGGTCGAGCACGATAACAATAAAGCACTTGTGCTGCATTATTTCAGCAGCTGTAAAACGGTCGAAAAAAAAGAGCTGTCACTTGCTAGCAGCACGAATGGTAGACTGAACGAGAACGCTTTGCCGTTCCGATCAGTGCTGCGTGTACTGTGCTACTAATGCACACGACGCGGAATCGAGCTTCAGTGAAGCAGTACTGACACTTTAACAAAGTGTAAAGTGGGGCTGGTTGGTGCATAATCTTTCGGCAAAAAACTGCGCTTGCATGAAACGATGGCGGGTGGGAGCGGCGCTTCCCCACCAGCGTCGTCCATCCCCGTGTGTCCCGTGTAGAGCAGTTTTTCGCCGCAGCACTAATGCGCAGCGATTCCGCTGGACCAAGCTGTAGCCCGTCGCTTACGAGTAGATCAGAATGGCAATATTTAAGCTAGCTACGTGAGCAGTCTCGCTGCAGATCACTCACCTTTCCAACAACGACGCGTCGGCCGTCAGCAAGCACTCTCACGCACGGCTCTTGAACCCAGCCGCTCGTGAGGAAATTGTGGGCTTCCATAGATTTGTACGCTTTGAATTCATCTCTCGTCACAAAACTTGTTCCGTGCACAAGATAGCCCTTTATGTCCGTGAATTCTACACGCGGTAGCAGTCCCACGTCCTGCACCACGTCGGAGTCTCCGTAGTCGTACGGATCGACGTTTCCGCACAGCCGAACCTTTTCAAGGTATCGGTTCTTCTCTGCTCCGCGCAGATCACGGGCGTAAACACTGAGTCGCATTGTTGCACACACGTTATTTACGGCGAGACGTGCAAAACAGTAGCAGCATTGCGGGTCACAGTCACAAACTATTGCGATGTCTGTAACAACACGGCAGCAACGACCACGGTCATGGCGGACGGCCCGCTAGCCACTAGCGCTCAGATGACGTCACGTGAAACCCCCCTATTGGCTAGTCCAGAACTGGAACCTTTTGGTTCCAACTGGGACATCCAATTGGAACCAATGAATGTCCAATTAGTTCCAATTGAAATGTCCAATTGGTTCCAGTGTTTTTTTTTGACTGGGTACACAATGAGCCACATGCGCTAATAACCATAATTAGGCACAAAAAAACTGAAACGCAATCTCGGACCCTCCAGCACTGGCGCGCGAATTGCCGACTGCTGATCGCAGCTTTCAATTTATTCGACACAACCGTTGTTAGGTATACTTCAGGCACTGTCGAGCTGCGTGCATTGAGACTAAGCTCGCAGTATACTGCAAAGTCTTTGTTTCACTGTGACGAGAACTTTAAATCGCCGCGTTGTTCGTGTACTTTCCCCTCTGAGACCAAAATGTTCAGTGCAGAGAGAATCTGGTGCCGCGAAATAAGCAGTGAAATGCGTACCGGTAGATTTTCGTCAGGCACAGAACACACATGCTTATCGGCATAGCATGCAAGCCTACAACGTATTTCCGGAGCCCTTCACTACGGCGTCCCTCATAGCCTGAGTCGCTTTGGTAGCCTTGTGACAACCATAGTTCGGCAGCACAGCAATTTGCTCTGATAGCTATCAAGCATAATATGACGCATGCCTGCATGAATGATGTTTTAAATTTCTGCCGTCAGCATGGGATGTTGGACCTTCCCAAAGACGCCAGAACAGTTCTGCAGACACAGAGGAATGCAAGCCTAGATGTCAGTGGCTCTTTTGTGCATTTTGGCCTTTCCGATGGCATTCAACAGGCACTTCAGCAGGGACCAGTACCTCAATGCGTAAAACTTCATGCGAAGATCGATGGGCTGCCACTTCACAAAAGCAAGCAGACTGCTCTTTGGCCGATACTTTGCCGCATAGCCAACATCAAGGAGTCGGAACCATTTATGGTCAGCGCCTACTGCGGCACAGGAAAGCCACCCTGTCTCGAGCAGTTCCTAGGCCCATTTCTCGAAGATGTTCGCAACCTGAGTTGCAGTGGACTTACCATAAAAGGGGTTCTGGTAAGCGTGAGCCTGACTGCAGTAATATGTGGCGCCCCAGCAAGAAGCTTTGTAAAAGCGATAACAGGGCACACAGGTTATCATGCCTGTGAACGATGCAGCCAGAAAGGGCAGTACATAGACAGCAGGCTCACGTTTCCAGACCTGAACGCACCAGAACGCACTGATGCTTTGTTTCGCAACCAGGAAGACCAGCGGCATCATACTGGTGTCTCGCCATTTACAACCCTGGGCATTGATATGGTGACATGTTTTCCGACTGAATACATGCACCTTGTCTGCCTGGGGGTGATGCGGCGGCTGCTTCGAAACTGGGTCTGCCGGGGATACACCGCAAGACTGAGCCAAGCTCAACGAAATGACCTTAATGATCGGCTTCGAGCAGGAGCTGTAGCCTTTCCAAGGACCTTTCCAAGAAAGCCAAGGGGAACGGAGGAACTTGACCGGTGGAAGGCAACGGAATACAGAACATTCCTTCTTTATGTGGGGCCTGTAGTGCTGAATTCAATTTTGACAAAAAAGCTTTATCAGCATTTCTTGATTCTCCATGTTGCGCTCCGAGTACTCGCTTCCCGTGAGCATTATGTTGCCCTCAATCAGTTTGCCCGGGACCTGCTGAGGCATTTTGTCCAAGAATTTGGAAAACTGTATAATAACAGAAAATCACATGCAAGAAAGCACAATGCAATGTACATGAGTCCAAAAGAACTTTATTTTGCCCTTCATGGCATATTCAAGACATTGTGGTTGGTGGTTTTCACTGCTTCAAGCTGCTTTGAAAGGAAAACTTGTTTAAGTTGCTCAGTTTTTAGTAGTTTCCCTCGCAAGACCCTCATTTTCAATTTGTGAAAGGCATTTCTCTTGTGCTTTTCATCCTCATATTGTTCTTGTTTTGCTGCATGCTCATCAGTAATCATCTTCATTCTTGATTTGTGTTCAATGTGCCTTTGACTTTCGTCATCCTCAGCAGCCTGAAGACGAGCCTCGAGCTCAGCAGACAGTGCCTGCTCGACAGCAGCAGCTCGACCTCCTTGCGTGCGGCGTTGCGGCGTGCTGCAGGCTCCGCTGCTTCATCCAGGCTGCGCGGTGGTGTCGCTCTCGCATTCTCAGTTGACGGCCCAGCAGCACCAATGTCACGCGCTGGTGAGGCCAGCACTGTGACATCAGAAATTCTGTCTTCACTTTCAGGGATCACAGTAGACTCTGTAAAAAAATGTAAATAAAGATTTGTAGTCCAGTTTGTTCCAGATTACTATCGGGGATTTTTTCTACTGTGCATCACTACCAACCAGACATGCAATACCAACTCTATAGTCAAAGTTTAAAGCATGGGAGATTCCAAACTGCGACTTCTGGCCATCAGCAGGTAGATGAGTTAGCCTGGTCTCTTATATTCGGCACCAGGTTTGCTTGCAAAAACGGCCTGCATCCCTGGGAATAAAGCGGACGAGAATAAACACCCGCTAAAAGACCTGCAAGATAACTGAAAGGCTTCCCTCTCACACCAGAGGTGCCCCGCCGGAGACGGTCTTGCGATGGGACGGAGGGATAATTTACACAACTTACAAGTTTAGACACCTTGGTACATTTCCACTGCAAAACCTAAGGGTATAATCAATATATTACACTACCCAATCACAGAAAATTCCAACCTTGATTAGTTCCCAGACTAAAAATAAATACTCTCCCGAAAATCCACACAAAAATAAGCTGCTAAATTCTTAGAAATTGTTTGGAAATGACTGGCTCCACGTTGCGCGTCCTGCCGAACAGCTTCCGCAGAGTTCTGCCATTCCTACATGAAAAAAAGGCAAACATACAAGCATGCCTCTTCGTCTGAACGCGTAGTTTTCCATGAGGTTGGTTGACCTCCGCTCTGCCGGTAGTTCGGCATATATATATATATATTTATATATATATATATATACACAGGCGTCGACGCTAACTTTTCCAACCGGCTTGCGCATCATAGGCAATTAATTGATTAGCAATTAAGATATTTTTCTAAATGCGTAAATATTGACTTTAGACAGAAAATGTGAATAGAAAAGTTGGAGAGCACTTTCAGAAACCCCGATTCCATTTATTTGCGGTAAAGAAAACCTCACGTGTATCTTTTTCCGAGCTTCGAAAAAAGCCCGCGAAATACAAAAAAAAATCACGTGACTAGCGCATTCGCGCGCCACGATTGTGCTGCTCTCAAACGTGGCTTGAGTGAACGAAATCAGCTGCTGGCAAGGCGCGACGACCTAAATGCTATGGCAGGCCGATTGTCAACGGTAGTTGCGGCCCCCGCGTGAGCCAGTCTGCAAGCGTGACGGCGCAAGTTGCAGTGAACGCGCCGGGAATTTTTAGCTATGACATGGCCAAAGGTGACAAACACAAATGCGACAAATTTTATTCGCCACTGAGAGGCAGAGAAGATAGGCAGGTATTTTACTTATCTTCTTTTGCCTCTCAGTAGCGAATAAAACTCATTGAATTTGTGTTTGTCACCTTTGGCTATGTCACATATATATAATATATGTGTGTGTGTGTGTGTGTGTGTGCGCGCGCGCGCGTGTGTGTGTGTGCGCGTGCCCTAGTAGCACAAATTGTTGCTGAAACATTGTACCAATATTACCTTTTTAGGTTGCACCAACGTGGCTAGCGTCCTCCTTTGGCAATGTCAAGACAACATACATACAGAAACATTGCTGCAATGTTGTTGTACATATGCTAAATATGGATGCAATGTTGTAGACAACGTCGCAGCAAAGTTTCATCCACATTCACAAAACATTAAAATCATACATTAGTCACGTCGCCACAACATTCAGGGGACATGCTTGTGCAGCACACATGCAGTTCATACTAGACGAAGTTCCATGAAAATATGCTGCACTAAAAGACAAGACTAAAGGAGGGCATGTAAACATTGTAGCTGCAGTTTAGTATTCTTTTTTAGGGCAGTTCTTTTTACATAATGCAGTGTTCTCGGAACACATGGCAGGAAGCAGTAAAGTGATAGCTAGTTTAAAAAGGTGCTTGGGCTATAAGAGACGCCATAGTTGAGTTCCCTGCATAATTTCAACCACCTGAAGTTCTTTAATGTGCACTGACATTGCGCAGTACATAGGACATTGCATTTTGCCTCCATCGGAATGTGGCTCTTGTAGTTCGGATTGAGCCCACATCTTCGGGATCAGCATCCAAGTGCCCTAACCACAGCTGCAGGGTGGTATGTAAAATACACTTTGCTGGAAAAAAATATATTTATCATGAACAAGTTTTTCCTGTCAGTTATGAAATATAAAACGCATGAATAATGCTTTTCTGATCTCAACCACACTTTCATACAAAGTGGGACAAGCAAGGTGTAATTGTAGCAGAGAAAGGTTTGGTTTGTGGGGGTTTAACATCCCAAAGCATCTCGAGCTATGAGAGAGGCTGCATGAAGGGCTTCAGAAATTTCAACCACCTGGGGTTCTTTAACGCGCACTGACACCGCACAGCACACAGGCCTCTGGAATTTCGCCTCCATCGAAAAGTGGCCGCCGCAGCCAGGATTCGATCCCGCATCCTTGGGCACAGTAGTCGAGCGCCTAACCACTGCACCACCCCGGCGGGGCTGTAGCAGAGAAAGACTGACATACAAACAAAAATATTTATTACTAAAAAAAATGTTTGGCACTTAACAAATACAAAGATCAGAACAATACCAACAAAGTGTGCCATTGAAAGTTAAAAGCTGGCGAAGAACACAAGGAAAAAGATGACGTCACAGTAAACTAAAGCTCTCATTTAGTTGCATGAGAAGTGCTGGTAAAACAATGCATGCACCAAGTAATGAAATGCAAAATTCAAGGTGACACTGGCTGACAGAACCATTACAAATACAGGTTACGGTAAACAAACCATGCATTGAAGCTGGCAAAATAAAGCTTGGTAGCAATTTGCCATGTTGTAGACATATGCCTAATACAGCTCCAATCACAATGCTACATTCACTAGGAAACAAAGCACGGCAAAATTTCTCAACACCAAGTGTGAGTCCGAGAAGCTACTGGCATTTCAAGATACTGATAACAAGAACAGTATAAGCAATGATCAATTCAAACAGAAAGCAATGAAATTGCTGAAGCATGAAATTCTGACTGCTTTAATACAGTGAGTTTGATGGTGATGTAGTGTAGGAAGCACGAGTGCAGGGGACGGGGCCAGTAGAGCCAGACAACTACATCACCGCACCGTCCTCGGGCGGTGTTTCGGACCAATAAAAATGATGAGGACCCTTTTTTTACCTGCCAGCCAGCATGTCACTTTCCTACACAAAGAGCTCCCCAACAGTTATCTCATTCCAGATGCTACTGGACAGGCATAAAAATAATCCCATTTTGAGTGTGTAACTAACATACGTATGATGCTTACAAGTATTTCAAATAGTGCTTACCACAAGTCCACAACACTCTACATCTGTACTTCTTCCAATGGTCAGATGGCTTTTCATTGCTCTGTACTGCCTCATTAATTCTGCGCGAATTTTTGTGTGGCGGCCACGCAACAGTATTTTCGGCAATTATCCATGAAGACGGAACGACAGAAACTTCCTCCTGATCTTGGAAATGTACAACGCTGAACATTTTAGAACCTGAAATCACACATTAAAGAACACAAATCTTGAAACCCCCAAACCAAAAGTACAAATAACATGCTAAAACACCAAATGTTATCAAGAAAGCCGCAATTCTTGCACGCTGATGGAGCTTTAAAATATATTTGTAATAAGTGCCTTCCTGATATCCTCTTCAGATTTAGGTACTTTTGCATGCGTGCAGAAGAGGGAAAACTGCATATGAATTTGGTCCATTTGGGAGGCACACACACTTATGCTGAATGTCATCCACATTCCAAACTGAAATATTCCGCGAAAGTCCTTCTACAGAGACAATCATCAATTCTGATGATGGAAGAGGGTTCAGAAAAAGGTTGCCTAAAGTTGTGAAAAAATGTCCACAGATGTAAATACTTCCTGACGAGCGCAAAAAGTTAGTTATTGAAACAATGTGACCATTTTGCAAGCGAACGCAGTTGTCACGTTTGCCGAGTTTCAACACTGTGTCCTTCGTTTCCAGCATGGAGTACTGTATGCCTTCAAATCCTGGAGGCACAGCTGATCCATCACAGTGCTGTCCAGACAGTTTAACTGGCACATCCAGTGAACATCAGCTTGCTTGGCTCACACTCCTCTTCTCACTGAGGCGTCGAGTAACTGGCTGAAGAGCACGCGCATGTGATTTCAGCAGCAGTTTGACTTGATAGAGGAAGTTCTCGAAAGGAAAGGCTGAAAACTCATCCAGAGGGCCAAACCTTCGAACATCATCAGTGATATGCAAAAGAGAGTGAAGATTGTAGACATAAATGCCTTTGCCATACAATGACCCAGCTTCAGTAACGAATTCATGAAGACGACGTTCGGCAGTATTTGCATGAGCCATGCTGTGCTTTGGGCAGACAAGAATGGTAATGGCAATGCTGAGTTTCATGAAGTGCTTGAAGTATTTTTCTTCCAAATTTCCTTTCAGTGCAACAGGACCATAGTATATCAGAAAATTCCTAAATTCTACTGCTTTCCACTGCTCTAAAAAGCGAAGTCCTCGTGGTCTTCTTTTCATATCACTAGGAGGAAAGGAAGCAAAATTTTCCAGCCTCCCAGAAACACTCAGCTTCGATGCATGGTTCATCTTAGAAAAGGAAGGCCTCGTAGATGTCCAGTGCTGCACAAGCAGCCTTTTCATACGCCTAGACATACCATGTGCATGTAATCCAGTGGAAATTGGCTAACAAGGCCAATTTCCAGGCACTGAAGAGGGGACTGACCCCGGTGATGATCACTGTGCACTTTAAGCGATAACATATTCAGTAATATTACAAATTGATCAACACCACAAAATAAATAAATAAATTAAAAATCCCCTGTGCCCCTTGGTTTCTGTGGCTGTTGGCTTCTCTCATATTTATAACGAGCTCCTCATTCCCCTTTCCTTGTCTGCCTAACATAGAGATAGATATGATATGCAACTATGACAGTAGTAACAGAAAAAAAAAGAAATTACATGGTAAAAACAGCCCAGTAAGTTGCACCTATCGCCGTCACTCTCGTCGAGCCGGGCATCCCCGTGGACCATCACATCGATTATATCAGAGACGTCTGCGCTGGCTCGAGGCCGGTCACTGTCAAAAGTGCGTGGTGCAGCCGTGGTGATGTGCGGCACAATTGCTTCTACTTGTGACAGCCTTTCGTCCAACGGCTCCGGTAGAGGACCCCCACCTGTCATCAACCATGCACACTTCGAATTAGCACTTATCATTTGCAAAAAACACGGAAACTTACCTGTAGCCATAACTGCTCTTGATATCCTAGCCCTTCCTTTCTTCGCCTTTTGTTTTTGGTTGTCCCACAGTTTCTTCAATTGCTTCACTTTGCGCGGCCGCACGTTTGGCATGCTGTTGTATTCACAGCACAAGCGCTCCCATGCTTTCGATTTTGCAGTGAGCGAGACACCGTCGGTTTTCTTGCATTCGACTGCATGCTTGTACTTTCTTAACAGCTCCTGAAGAAGATCTTTCTCTTCCTTGGAAAAGTACAACTTCCCGGGCATATCAGCGTAAACAACCTACACAACCCAAGCACAAATGACACACACACGAGGATGGCGAAGACGACGGCACTGGTGGGGGTAGTGGCTAGTATATTGACACAGCAAGTCCGTATCGGTAGTCGCGGTCATTACACTCTTTAAAAGACAAAATGCGTCGCATTATAATAGCACTGCTAACTAAAAATTTCCTCCGAGACGTTGCCTCCGGGTCTGCCTGCCTTGTGCGTATGTGGTCTTGATGCCTGTTCCACTCCATGACCCCACGTGGTGTTGTCACCTGTAGCACATAAGACACTGGCCCTGAGCGTGACGTCACCGTTGCCTCTAACCATCTTGGACCTACTCTAGAGTTCCTCACAAACACTTTGTCCCCAACGCAAAAACTTCTCTGAAGTTCTCTTCGACTGCCAGTTTGTCGAAATTGCTTTTGCTCGACCACTGAACGAGTACCAGGCTTAAGTAAATCGAGTCGAGTTCTGAGAGGTCGCCCGATCAAAAGCGAAGCCGGAGATTGCTGGGTGGTTGCGTGAGGTGTATTCCGGTACGCTAGAAGGAAACTGGCTAGTCGTTCTTCAATGGGCCGGGCTCTGTTGTCCTTTCGCAGGGCTTCTTTAACTGTTCGTACAAATCTTTCAGCCAAACCGTTACTTGACGGGTGATATGGCGCGGACCGTACATGTTTTATTCCGTTCATCTTGAGGAATAACTGAAATTCTTCGCTGCAAAACTGCGGCCCGTTGTCTGACACGATGACCTCGGGCAATCCAAAACGGCTGAAGAGGTCACGCAGCTTACCGATAGCTTCTGCCGAGGTCGACGGCATCAGGAAAACCTCCGGCCACTTTGAATGAGCGTCTACCGCCACCAAAAAGTTGCGCTGAAGAAACGGGCCAGCAAAATCCAAGTGGAGTCGGGCCCATGGCCTCGTAGGCCAAGCCCACGGATGAAGGGGAGCTTGGGTAGGCAGCGCTCGTTGCTGCTGGCAGGCCGCACACGTTTTCACGGTGTTCTCCAAGTCGGCGTCAATTCCTGGCCACCAGACGTAGCTCCGGGCAACTTCCTTCATCCGCACTACCCCAGGATGCCCCTCGTGCAGCTCGTCCAGGATTGTCTTCTGTAAATAAGGGGGAACCACAATGCGCATTCCCCAAAATAAACATCCTTGGTTAACCGACAACTCCAGTCTTTTTGAAACGAATGGTTTCATCTCATCAGCCACTCGCTCGGGCCATTGACCCGTTACTGCGTGAAGAACCTGCCGCAAGGTATGGTCACGTGATGTTTCCCGCGCAATATCCGAGCTTGTTATCGGGAAAGTCTCCCACGAAGTGCGTAGCAGGCGGTTACTTCGTCGTCCTCTTCCTTCTCGCCACTCCCGCGCAGCGGTAGACGCGACAGACAGTCTGCCTCTACGTTGCTTTCCCCTGAACGATATACTATATCGTAACGGTAGGCCGACAGCGTAATTGCCCACCTCTGCAAACGAGCCGCGGCAATGCTTGGTATTCCTGTTTTGGGACCGAGTATCGTCTGTAAAGGCTTGTGATCAGTTACCAAGCTGAACTCTCTACCGTAAATATAGTAATGGAACTTCTTAATTCCGAAGACTAAGGCGAGCGCTTCTCGCTCTAACTGGCTGTAGTTCCGTTCACTCGGCGATAATGTGCGTGATGCAAACATGATCGGCCGCCTGGAACCATCTTGTTCCACTTTCGATAAGACTGCACCCAGCCCATAAGATGAGGCATCGCACACTACCTGAAGCTTAGCTTCCGGATCGTAATGTGCCAGCACTGGCGCTTTTATTAGCAGTCTTTTTATCTTTTCGAATGCTGTGTCGCACTGTTCACTCCAGACCCACGGCGCATTCTTGCACAGCAGCTGATTCAGTGGGAAGATGACTGTTGATAACTCTGGCAAAAATTTTCCGTAGTATGTCACCATGCCCGTAAACGTTCTCAGCTGTTTTTTATCGGCTGGGACGGGGGCTTCTAATACGGCCTTTACCTTCTCTGGTGATGCTGCAATTCCTTGTTTACTGACCACGTGACCCAGAAACTGCAATTCTGGTTTAAAAAATGCACACTTCTCTGCCTTAATCCGCACTCCTCTTTCGTGCAATCGGTTCAGTAACGCATCCAGGTTCACTAGGTGCTCCTTTTCGTTCCGGCCCGTGACGAGAATATCAGCTAGGTAGCATATCACACCTTTCAATCCTTTTAACATGTTGTCCATTATCTTTTGAAAAATCGCAGGCGCACACGCCACCCCGAAGGCTAAGCGATTTACTGCATACAGGCCTTTGTGCGTGTTGAGGGTGAGGTACTCGCGCGAAACCTTGTCCATTACCACTTGCTGATATGCTCTACTCTGGTCAATCTTCGAAAACACCTGACCTCCCGAAAGTGTGGCCAAGATTTCTTCGATCTTGGGCAAGGGGTAGAAAACTTCTGAAGGTCTTCCTGGGTTGCACTGCTAGGTCGGCACTCTGTGACGTTCTTGGAAGCCGCCTCCACTGATAAGGCTATCCCAACCGCCTTTTTGAAGGTCAGAGATGCATCCTCAACAAAAAGCCTCTTCTGGATGCCAGCGCTAGCAATACCACATACAAATCTGTCTCTCAGAGTTTCTTCTAAGTTAGCTCCAAAGTTGCATGTTTCGGCAGCTTGCTTGAGGCCTGCCACGAACTGCGCGATGCTCTCCGTTTGTTGTTGCGTTCTTCGGTGAAACCTTGCTCTTTCCGCAATAACCGATGGCTTGGGTGACAGATGCTCTCGTAATGCTTTCTGCAGTTCTGACAAAGACTGACTAGTAGGAGCGTTCGGGGCAGTCAAACTCTTCAATAACTTGTACGTCTTCGGACCCACGATACTCAGGAAGGCATCTACTTTGTTCTCGTCTGGAATCTTATTCACTCTAAGGAATGCATTAATCCTTTCTTCGTAAGTTTCCCAATCGGACTGAGATTCATCGAAAGATTCCACTTGCCCAATCGTGACCATCCTGGCTGTTTCCGAGTCGCTCCGTCGTGGTCCTTCTTGTACGCTTGGCTGAATATCCGTCTTCACGGTCCCCGTGGGATCGGTCCTCGTTCTGCTTCAGAATCCCATCCTCGTCGCCAAAAAGTTGTCGTGTCTTGCTAAGGGAAACGACACTGTAGCCGAGGTACAACAAGAACTCGTTTTTATTGTCAGCCGGCCGTCAGACCGCGCGTCCCGCTGGTCGACGACTGCCCGCGAAAACCAACACGCATGTGCTTATATCGAGATACAGACAGGCAAGGGGGCGATGCCCAAATACCGGCACGTGGCCGTGAGTTGGCCGTTTGCTTATCGTGATACAAACACTACAAGCACATTGCTCGAGACATCTCTGCGGGCATATATGTGGCCACACAGAATTGTCGCGCCGACCAAGTGCTGATTCTGTCGTCGCCAACTGTTGCACAGCTTCATGCTCGGGCCTTCTGCCACATATACTCAAAATATCTGAGAAGTACCGCAGGCATGCACCTCCTCGCGTTTGGCTCATTAAAAAAAAATAGATACAAATGAGCTATAGCGCTGATCGTCATGCAAACACACGCGGAACGTGAGGCGCCGACACGCAGGGCTTTATTATAGCGCCTTTCATTCCAGTGCCAGTTCTCTGCTATAAAGCTGTATTATTACAGAAACGATACGCAGCTAAATTTATACAGTGCACCCGCTTGTTCTAGGCGGACGTTCAACAAGCTGATATGCGCTTTTGCCGAGATTATGCGTTCCTTGCCCGCAGCAAAAGCCGGCGGCCGACAGACTACAGTTGAACGAACGTATCCCGATTCTTTTCTGCTTACAGCTTACAGGAAGCAGGTTACGAGCGTAGAAATCGCAACGACCACAGCAGAGTCCACCAGGGTCGATCGTCGGCGGTCATACCAGTCATATATACTTACTGCGCGCGTAGTAAGCAAACACGCAATAATTCGAGAGTACGGCTTGTCGTACGTTTTATAAATAACGCACGGGCAGTTTTTCCGTCCTATGTGGTGTCGACTGAAACACGTTAGATTGCGATTGCTCATCGCATGCTTTTGAGGATTTCTTGAAGCTTACACAGTGCACCGAAGGCACACGCTCGCGTTGTCGTTGCCGATGTATACGAATGCGAGCTTGATCAGCTGCATGCTCTGCAGTCTGCGGCACGCAGCCCTCAATAACTGCAAGTCGTTGTTTTCGATACCAAGCAGCCTATTTCTACCGTACGCGTGCGTAGCAATGAGACGCAGAACGCGAAGCTATAGAGAGCATCTGCCCTCCGTGATCCGCGACTTGCTTGCCGCCGTGATTGCCGAAGGCTGGTTCCGGTGGCTGCCAGCCCACGTGACCATGATGCGTTTTCCTGTCAGAGACGAACTTGCGGGCCGCCAGCGGGCTGCCCGAGCGCGGTTAATCGAAGAAGCCCAGTAGTAGTAGTAGTAGTGGTAGTGAGCGAGACCCCGTCGGTTTTCTTGCATTCGACTGCATGCTTGTACTTTCTTAACAGCCCCTGAAGAAGATCTTTCTCTTCCTCAGAAAAGTGCAACTTCCCGGGCATATCAGCGTAAACAACCTGCACAACCCAAGCAGAAATGACACACACACGAGGATGGTGAAGACGACGGCACTGGTGGTGGTGGTGGCTACTATGAATATTCAGGGGAGAGGATACTGGTCCCGGCGTATGTTGGCTAGTTAATGACATCACTCTTGGGGACCAGTGTGATGGGAAATGGGAGGTGGGTGTAGTTATGGGGGGGGGGGGGGGAGGGGAGGAGGAGCAGCGGCACTACACCCTACCAGTCCCAGCGGAACCATGGCAACTACGGCTTGAGTTTTTGTTGTTGCCAGGCTCAGTTTGCTACTTCGCAAAAATTGACCGTTTAAGAACAGTAAACAAAAATTTTTACTAACTAGATAGACGTTGTGCTGACGCAGAGCAAATGAACGTAATTTTATTAGAACATTACGTTTAATCGTGACAAATACTGCTAAAATCTATTACAGGAATCGGTGCACAGGAACGGGAGTTATTCAATGAAGAAATTTCAAAATACAAGCAAACAAAACGCTGTCCTAAACTCGATTTTGGCGGGGCTTCCCACTCCTATTTCGCTCTCCCAATGACGGAACCTGGCGCAACCAATCAAAACAGCCTGCCAGAGCACGTCGCGGAAGTTTGCACTCCATGGTTGCCTGCTCTCTGTTACTCGTTCTTGCTGAGACTTGCAGCGTCGTTTCCATGCCAGAGCCCCTGGTGGTGTATTTTTATTTTACTTGCGTTGCAGGGCTTTTATCTAAGACGAACAAGTTGTTTTCTAATAGGAAGCTTTGCATTTCTGTTTTTGACACACTGGGCAAGGTTTCGCAAGTGCCCAAATATCCGCATTCATATTAGGCCAGAACATTAACTGCCGTGCCCTTGCCTTCATTTTCTCCTCTCCCCCGTGTGCTGCGTGTAGTAAGCGGAGGACCTCCGGGCGCTTGGCTGCCAGGATGACCAACTTGTTGCTCCGAAGCAGTAGACCGTCCTCGGCGTGCAGTTCGTCGCGGGAGGCCCAAAAGGGGCGCAAGGTATCCGGAACTTGTAACCTGTCCTCGGGCCATTATGTACTCGAATAACAAAACAACTGCGACATCAGTGGATCGTTCTTGGTTTCATCCCGGATGCTTCGTAGTCGGTCGTCTGCAATGGGCAGAGAAGAAACGATATTGACCTGAAACTGCTCAGTTTCTTCTAGTAGTTCCACCTTACTTGCAAGACGCGACAAGGCATCAGCAAACAGCAGTTCTTTTCCTGGCTAGTGCTTGCCTGTGATTGGGTACTTTTGAAGCACTAGCCTCATGCGCTGGAGGCGTATCGGACATTCGCACAATGCCTTCTTGAATATCATTTTCAGTGGTCTGTGATCTGATTCAACCGTTACTTCTGGTTGACTAAATATGTAATCTTGAAACTTTTTACAGCCATGGAGTATTGCCAAAGTCTCCTTTTCAATTTGCGCGTACCGCTGTTGGGCTGCGGTCAGCGAACGGGACGAGTACGCGACCGGCCGTCCGTTTTGCAAGAGCACGGCCCCAACACCGTACTAGCTAGCATCAACCGACAGTACCACGGGTTGGTCCTGCTGAAAGTATGCCAGGACTGGTGCCTTTATAAGACTTGCCCGGAGCTGTTTAAAACAATTTTCCTGTCCGTCTGACCAAATCCACGCTATCTCTTTCTTTAACAGCTCTCTAAGTGGGGCAGACATAGTGGACATGTTGGGCACGAAGCGCGCCACAAAGTTGACCATGCCTTGAAAAACTTGAAGCTCCTTACGATTTTTTGGCGCTGGCACTTGTCAGACGTCTTCCACCCTGTCAGGGTCCAGGCAGAGTCCCTCTCTGGTGAGTACATGGCCCATGTAACGCACTTCGGACTGCAAGAAATGACATTTTTTTCTGTTAAGCTTCAAGTTGTGTTCTCTGCACCGCATCAGCAAATTACACAGGTTGCTGTCGTGCTCCTCGCGAGTGTTTCCCCAGACTAAAATGTCGTCCATAACAACGGCTACACCAGTGAGGCCTTCTACTACTCCGTGCATAGCTCGTTGAAAAACTTCTGTAGCCGACGCTATGCCGAACGGCAGACGTACAGGGTGCTCATAGTACATATTCGTGAGCTCTGGTCGTCTAACTTTACCTGCCAGAACCCCGATGACGCGTCCAAGGTGGAAAAGTACTGTGCTCCAGACAGTCTCGGTACTACGTCTTCTAAGGTTGGCATGTGGTAGTGCTCTCTCAGGAGAGCCTTGTTAAAATCTGACGGATCTATGCATATTCGCACTTTTTAATGTTTAACTACCACTACCATATGGCTTGACCAGGAAGTTGGTTCAGTTACCTTTGCGGTAACTCCGTCACTTTCCATTCTTTGGAGCTCTGCTTTCACACGGCCTTGAAGGGCAACAGCAACTCTTCTTGCTGGTTTGACGGTAGCTTGAGCATCGGGCTTTAGTTGTATGTGGTAGGCAACGCCCTTTAGTTCTCCTAGGCCTTGAAAGACATCTTCAAATCCACGAGGTTCTTTGCAGCCGGACGCATCAATTGAACTTACGCGGCTTATCAGGCCAAGACGTTCAGCCACGCAGCCACTCAGTGTCACTGGCACTTCCGGCTTAACGATAAAAAATTCCGCTAGAGAGAGAGAGAGACTCTTTAATGAAAAACAGAGAATTTAGCCGGCGTTTCAATATCGCTGGCATGCTACTCTGCGTAGGGAGGGGAATTTGGGAGATAAAGACTGAAGGAGAGCAGCGTGGAAGAGGTGGAAGAAAAAAAAACGAAGATAAAATGCGGCCATGAAATGGGTACTAAGGATGTAATGGCGAGTATTGATGTAACCTATGGAATGATGGAGTGCATAGTCCGACAAATGGGCTGACGAAGTTCACTGCATGAAGAATGCATGAAGGTAACGTGCAAGTGAATTTAGAGCTTATCGAGATGTCCAATGTCTTTTAAATATGTAAAAACAAAGTTCATTGCAAGTCTCTGTTGCCTGAAGCAGGCTAAGGGACCTAAAACTTTGTCCATTGTTAGGGGCACTCGGCAGAGCTTCTGCATGCAATGTTCATAGTACGCACGCTCGTTAGTATACGCAGGACACTCAAGCAGGATATGTTCCACAGTTTCTATCGAGGCACAGTTGTCACAATGCGGACTGTTCATTTGTCCAAAGCGGTATCGCAAGCCGTTTGTATATGCAGCATTCAGACGAAGTCGGTGATAAAGTGTTTCCAGTTGCCGAGGAATTCTGGGTGAGAGTCTTGATCTAAGATGTGGGTCGATTGAGTGAAGAAATTGGTACTGATGTGTCGGCAAACTCCAAAGCCGATACGTTTCTTCGTAAGCAAAACTTTTAGTAGCCATTTGGGACGCATGAGATTTCGTGAAAAAACTTCGAATGTATCTCTGATGTTGATGGCCCTTACGGGCCGCTTCATCTGCTTTTTCATGAGCCAGAATGCCACAGTGAGCAGGTACCCACTGAAATGTTATGCAGTGGCCTGCGGCAATAGCTAAATGATGTATATACCCGATGTCCAGGGAAACTGGCTGGTGATTCGTTTTCTTCAGCAGGTTGGCCAGGATCTGCAGAGATGCTTTTGAATCGGTGAAGATAACCCAACGGCCGGCGGTTCGGCGCAGGATGTAAGAAACAGCTTCCTTAATGCCGTAGAGCTCAGCTGTTGTAGAGGATGTCCTCCGCTGCAGCCGGTAAGAAAGGGCATGGCCTGTTGAAGGCACATAAAGGCCACAAGAAAAGGTTTCTTTAGTAGTTGAACCATCGGTGAAGATATGGGTGTGCTGCGTATATTCTTCGATTAAGTAGGCGAGAGTAGCTTGCAGAAGCGCTGCCTGTGGCATGCGGCTCTTTGCATTCACACCTGGAACAGACTTCTTCACCTTTAGAGGAGAGAGTGTCCATGGAGGAAAGGCCAGAGGTAGTAGTTTCTGTGGCTTATTAATAGATAGATAGATAGATAGATAGAACTTTTATTCACGTCAATTGCCAGACAACATAAATCAGGCCTACCAAAGCCTCAAAGGGCTTGAGTGGCAGCGCCTGGCAGACAGCTAACATTGGCAAAACAAAGGAAAATAGAGACGTTGCAATGAACTTTGCAAAAAAAGAAAATGGTCACCAAACAGAATGAAACAAATATATAACTATTACAACATCAAGAAAGATTACAGTGATTTGAAATTAATACAGTAAATAGCTGAAATAACTACGGGGCAGGAAGCAACACGGAGACATACCGCAAAGTTTTTTTCAGGGTGTATTTAGTTTTCATGCGGAGTACAGTAGGAGGCAAGCTATTGAAACAGGCAGGTACATAGTAATGACGTGTGCGCTTACCGTACCGGGTTGAGGAGCGAGGAATGCAGTAGCGGTATTTTGGTCTTAAATCCCGAGCAGGGACATATGGAACGGTGAACTGACTGTACCAGAAGTGTTTTAGCACAATAGTTTCTGTTAATAAAGAGTTAAAACTTGGAAGCTTTAGTCTTCTAAAAATATCAATGTCATTACCAATGGACAGGTCGTAAGCAATATTCTTTAGAAGCAAACGCAAAAGCGAATTCACCCTATGTTGCCAGCGAACCGTGCAGTGACCATAAACAGTAATTCCGTACCTAAGTACACTATAGGCTAGAGCATGTACAACACATTTACGGACAGAAAAAGGCATAAAATATCTAATGTTATACAGGACACACGATACAGCACGAAGCCTTTGGCAAACAAAAGAAAGGTGCGATTTCCAAGAGAGATCACTGTCGAAGGTCAGGCCAAGATATTTGACCGAATGCGCATATTCAACTGGTACACAGTTGCAATTAAGACAAGAGGAAGTATGCAAATAAACAAGGTCAGTTAATTCAACTTGTTTTAATGGGTTATGAAAACAGATCAGCTTTGTTTTAGAAGTATTAACATTAATAAGATTAAACTTAAACCAGTCCATGGCTTTAATAGCAGCTATCTGTAATGCTGTAACAGCATCAGTGTATTTCTTTGCACATGCAACAATAACAGTGTCATCAGCATACTGAAACAGCAAAGATGGCACACTTTGCACTAGGAAGGGGCAGGAGCTGCACTGCCTGGCCAAAGCTAGAGTTGCTGTGAGTTAGGTAAACACGGTGTAGGAAGTGCTTCTTCCCTTGCAGGACATGGCGGAGATGGGTACGCATAGTTTCCTGGGCGGCAATAACCTCTAGTGGGAGACATCCTGCCTCCGATACTGTTCCTGATGCAGAGGAACCCTTTGGGAGGCCAAGACATATTCGCAGGCAGTTGTTCCGTGCGGCATTGAGAGTCTGATTGCTTGATGTAGATAATCTTTGAAGCACTGGTAGACAGTAGCGCAAGGTTCCTTCAACGTAGGCTTTTTCAAGCAGAAGCATTGATCGGCAGTTGCTATCCCACCTTGTTTCCGCCATGAACCTGAACACTTGCGATGCTGCAGTAATCCTCTCGCGGAGTTTTTTGATCTGAGGTGACCATGACAAATTATAGTCGATTACAACACCCAGGAATTCCGCTTCCGTGCACAGTCCCTTGTGGCTAAGGGGGAGCTTAGTCATCTTCGATGCCATTTCTTTGTGCCCGAAAAATGTGCGCAGTGTAGCGGAGCATGGCTGCGCAGGCTGGGATGTTATGCGACGTAAGAGCGCCTCGGGCGTTACACAGCAGTTTGCACCTGTGTCAATCTTGCATCTTACATACATGCTTGCGATAACGACTCCTGAAGATCAAGGATCCACCAGATCGACAGTATTGATTTCAAGTGTTTGAAGAAACAATTCGTCGCTTGTTATCTGAACTGCTTGTAAGTTTCTTCCTTCGCTCCGCGGTTTTGGATGCGGCCGTTGACATCTACGTGCGAAATGGTTGCGGCCTCCGCATTTCCTGCTTTGTTTACCCAAGGCGGGACAGTTTCCATTCTTTTGGCTGTCGAAACCACATCTAAAGCAGGTGTTGGTTTTGATTTCACTGCATCTATCCTAGCAGGACATACGTCTTGTATTTCACTGAAACGTACTTTGCCTTGTTCGCTTGCACGGCAGATTTCGACACTTTTGGTGTATGACGGATTTTCCAAAACTAGCCTCTGCTGCAGAACTTTGTAACTGGTTCCAAGAATAATTCTGCTGCGCAGCATTCGTTCATCTAATGTGCCAAACTAACACTGCTGTGCTAGCGCCCGAAACTCCGGGAGCCAATCGTTGAACGACTCACCCTCTTGCTGGTTCCTGGAGCCAAAGCGGAATTCATTGAACGTCAAGTTGGTTTTTGGCTTGAAGTGCGCTTCAAACTTTTGGGTCAGAATCTCGATGTCGTGTTTCTCGTCTTCCTTTTCCAACGTGAAAGTGTAGAATGCTCGCCTTGCTTCTTCACCGATTGTCTTCACGTTGCAGCTTGAACCTCCTTTCCTTGCTCTTTCAGCTTCGTTGCCGTTGCATACAGGTCGAACTCCTTTTTCCAGATGGTCCAGCTGTGAAAGGCGTCTCCCGTTGTGTCCATCCGTTTCGGCGGTGGAATTACTGACGACGCCATGCTTGCCGAGCTTTCGCGGCGGTTCCTGCGGGGGTGTCTTCAGACTGCCAGGCTATTCTGGCGACACGAACGACGGTGAAAAACAGCCGCCCACTTCTGACACCATGTAGCACGCAAGCATGTGGGAACAAGGAATGAATGTTTATTAAGAAGTGCTCTGGTATTTATACCGGCAGCTGTTCAGCTCAGACATGCGCAGTGCTCATCTTGTGCGACGCGTGCCCATGACAATGCACTCTGCCACAAAACCCATTGCGCCCTGAGTATTAATTCTGAAAATAAAACCTTGATATTTAACCCTGAATTTTGAAATATATATATATATATATATATATATATATATATATATATATATATATATATATATATATATATATGGTTTGGTTTATTGGGGTTTAACGTCCCAAAGCAACTGAGCTATGAGGGACGCCGTAGTGGAGGGCTCCGGAAATTTCGACCACCTGGGATTCTTTAACGTGCACTGACATCGCACAGCACACGGGCCTCTAGAATTTCGCCTTCATCGAAATTCAGCCGCCGCGGCCGGCATCGAACCCGCGTCTTTCGGGCCAGCAGCCGAGTGAGCCACCGCGGCGGGACATATATATATATATATATATATATATATATATATATATATATATGTATTGAAAAGTGTTTGAATGTGCCCCTCCTGCTAGGACCATGCATGGTCCGCAGTATTTCAAATAAAATAAAAAAAAATATGTATATAGGAGGCATGAGTGAAAACTACTCTAACGTTCATTGAAAAACACGCATTTTCGTCATTAAATACTCGACATGTGAGAAGTTGCGGATTCCATCCAGCGCTGGGAGTTTTGGATTGTGCATGCAATCTGAATCCTCACACTTTGGCGTGCGCCGTTTTTAGTGATATTGACAAAACCAATTAAATGCTGTTTAATTTAGCTTTGCGATTCCGCTTCTTATATACAGCGTCTGCGCCGGCTTACACAAAATTTGGATGCTAGTTGATTTGTGGCGTTTCTCTCCACCCATACCGCGCCTTTCCCGCGTAGTGTGGAGTCGCTCCGCTTATGTATATGATCTTGCTTGCACCGTATTTTCTCCCCGCAGGGAGGCGTCTGCAGCATGCAGACGTTGGTGAGTGCCGACACCACGGGGTTAACCCGAGCATCCGCAGGGATATCCTCGCAGGGGGATGATGGTGAACAATGCGTCACCACGGACCCGAGCATCCGCGCTTAGCCGTGCGTGGCATAGCCGTGTCCGGGGAAAAGGGGATCCTGGTGGTTGAGCCGATGCCGAGCGTT
Organism: Amblyomma mixtum; assembly: GCF_055824585.1. Classification (NCBI taxonomy): domain Eukaryota; kingdom Metazoa; phylum Arthropoda; class Arachnida; order Ixodida; family Ixodidae; genus Amblyomma; species Amblyomma mixtum. The sequence goes on from NC_143013.1 coordinate 86,943,992, forward strand.
TGGACCCTTAAGGCCCCTCGGCGGAGGCAACACACCACTTTGGCCCCAGCTTCCTGTAGACGGCACCTCCGGCCTGACCCGACCGGGGGAAATCGGCAGTCGCCTTTTCCTGTCCTCCCCTCTATCTTTCACTTTCCTGTCTCTTTCTTACAACTCTCCTGTATCCTCCTCTCTTCTTTGTTTTTTCCTTCTTTCCTGGCGGCGAGGGTTAACCGTGTGTGACCAACTACCCTGAGTTGAGTCATATTAGGTTATAGTTAAGGTGTACAGCTGGCGTGGGCAGGACTTGCTTTCAAGTTCCTGTCGCGTCCCCCTGTTGGGCTCCATGGTGGGTGGCTGGCACCATGACCGAAAAACCTCAATTTTTTATGGCTCCCCCCCTTTCAAAACTTGATCGCTCTCTCAAGAGAGGGCGGACCGAAGCAGACGACTTTTTTCAAAAAAGAAAAGTATCATTTCCAAAATTTCACGTCATCCATAGCAAAACAGAAGAAACGCAAGCAAGGATAATATCCCCATTCCAAGTCTCAAAACGCTTGACAGATGCCTTAGGCCTTGGCTACAAGGTGTCAAAAATGGCCATTGGTGACTTACTTCTTGAACTGCGCGACAGCATACAACACTCAAAAGTTGCAACAATTGTATCCATTGGGGACATCCCTGTCTCTGTGACCCCACATCGGTCTCTGAATACTGTACGAGGCGTCATTTCTGAAATAGATTTTGTCCACCTTTCTGAAAAGGAAATGCTCGAAGGACTTACTGACCAAGAAGTTATAGATGTCCACCGGATCAAGATCCGGAAGGATGGCAAAGAAGTGGACACCAAACACCTGATCTTGACATTCAACATGAGCACATTACCCGAATCCATTGAAGTAAGCTACCTGAAAATAAATGTAAGACCGTATATTCCCAACCCACGCAGATGTTTCAACTGCCAGAGATTTGGCCACGGCTCACAGAGTTGTCGCGGCCGCAAAACTTGCGCAAAATGCTCTTCGAAGGACCACCAATCCGAAGAATGTGTTGCTAACCCACGGTGTGCAAACTGTGAAGGCGACCATGCTGCCTACTCCAGGGCTTGTCCGTCCTGGAAGAAAGAGAAAGAAATCATTACTCTCAAGACTACGCAAAACATTTCTTTCAAAGAAGCAAGAAGGCAATACTCTCAAACAAACAAATTCTCCTTCACTGCAAAAACAAACTTCGCCGATGTGGTGCGTGGGCGCTGCGCACCACACCAGGCTTCGGCACCTGTCCAGGTCACACGTAGTGAGCCTGGGGCGGGGCCATCCGCGCCGTCTGGTGGAGTAGCTCACGCTACTCCGCCTACCCCAAAGGAGGGGACGCAGACCCCCGGGTCGGCGGGCCCAAAGACCTCTTCCCACAGGTCGAGGTCTAACTCAAAAAACAATGTGCCTCCTGCACGGTCGTCCAGTGCCTCTACAGAGGCGATGGACACGACTCCGGGCAGCCCCTCGCCGTCCACGTCGGACGGTCGGCGGAGCTCCCTGGATCGGTCAAAAAAAGACAGGCCCCGAGTCACGGGGCCATAAACAACTTGATCTAGTTTTTCAATCAGTACAAACACAAAACTAAGATGGCTTTCATAATACAATGGAACTGTAGAGGAATGTTGAGGAACTACAGTGATATAACTCATATTCTAGGGTCAGTGATGCCTCTAGCCCTATGTCTCCAGGAGACCAATCTTGGTCCACAACATTCAAATATCTTAAAACATTATACAACTTTTAGGCGTGATCGCGAACATGCAAATAGACTCTCGGGGGGCGTCGCAATCATCATCCAAAGCGGCGTCCCGGCTCAAGAAATCAAACTGAAAACAAAACTTGAGGCGGTTGCGGTTAGCGTCATCAGCTACAAAACCATAACAATATGTTCTGTATATCTTCCCCCACACATCACATTAACATGCCAAGATCTAGAAGGACTGATCGATGAACTGCCGGAGCCATTTCTGGTAGTTGGCGATTTTAACGCTCACTCTCCGTTTTGGGGAAGCGAACGCTGTGACTCTAGAGGCCAAACAATCGAAGATTTTATACTTTCGAATAATGTCTGTCTTTTAAATACGGGAAAAGCCACATATTGCTGTCCAAGCTCAGCAAAAATGAGCTCTCTCGATTTAGCTTTCGTATCACCATTACTTTTTAACGATTTTAAATGGGATGTTTTAAATGACCCCATGGGCAGCGATCACTTACCTACCGTCATCAGGCTCTCATCGTCCACTCCAATCATCCCCACAAGGCCACGGCGCTGGAAAATTCAGCTCGCCGACTGGTCACTTTTTACAAAAAGTGCCACTCTGGAAAAGGACTTTTGTGACGACCTTAGCACAGATGAAATTAATGAGAAGTTTACTGAATGCATAATATCGGCCGCAACACTCGCTATACCACAAACAACAGGACTTGCACAAAAGAAACACAAAGTGTGGTGGACAAAAGAATGCACATTAGCAAAAAAACAACAAAAGAAAGCCTGGAGCGCTCTGCGTCGATATCCCACTGCAGCGAACCTACTCACCTTTAAGAAGGCAAAAGCCAGAGCGCGGTATGTCCGAAGAAATGCAGAAAAAACCTCTTGGCAGAAATATGTCTCCTCAATAAATAGTTCAATAACATCAAAGAAAATGTGGGAAAAAGTTCGTAAATTTACTGGTGACCATACCCCTTTCACACTTCCTCTCTTGACAGCACCCGGGACACAAACATCTTTAGAAGAACAGGCCAACATATTGGGCGAGCATTTTGCTGAGATCTCAAGCTCATCCAACTACACAAACACATTTCAGAAACACAAAGCAATAGCTGAAAAACAAAAATTTCCATCTGGAGCAGGTGTTCATGAGGATTATAACCAGCCTCTCACACTACAAGAATTAAATAAGGTACTATCTTCTGGCAAAAAGACAGCACCGAAACCAGACAACGTGCATTACGCTATGCTTGCACATCTCTCCGAGGCTGCTGTAGAGACACTGTTAAAATTCTTTAATAAAATCTGGATAACTGGAAATATACCTGACGAGTGGAAAAAAGCAGTCATAATACCTTTTCTCAAACCCGGAAAACCACCAACAAGTCCTAGCAGTTACAGACCAATAGCCCTCACCAGCTGCATTGCTAAATCTTTCGAAAGTGTAATAAACATTAGATTGACCTTCATACTTGAATCTCGGCAACTATTAGATACACACCAATGTGGGTTCAAAAAAGCATGCTCGACCACAGATCACCTTGTCCGTCTAGAAAACACCATCCGGGAGGCGTTCATCCACAAGCAGCACTGTATTGGGGTCTTCTTCGACTTGGAGAAGGCCTACGATACTACGTGGAAGTTCGGCATCCTCCGTGACCTAGCAGAGCTAGGTATCCGCGGCAGGATGTTGAACTGCTTGAACGACTTCCTGGCTAACCGCACATTCCGAGTCCGCCTAGGAGCAACTCTCTCCATGACTTTCACCCAAGAGAACGGCGTACCCCAGGGGTGCATTCTAAGCACGACACTCTTCATAGTAAAAATGAATTCCTTAGCTAAAGTAATACCCATTCCATAATGTATTCAGTCTATGTAGATGACCTACAAATAGCATGCACGTCCTCTAGCATATCAACCTGTGAGAGACAAATACAAATCACACTAAATAAACTAGGTGCTTGGGCAGACATAAATGGGTTTAAATTTTCTCCTCAAAAAACAGTAGCTGTTCTTTTTTCATTGCGACGAGGCCTACAGGTCGATCCCAATCTATACTTGAATCACACTGCGCTACCAATTAAACTAGAACACAAATTTTTAGGCGTAACTTTCGACAAGAAACTCACATTTCTACCACATATTAACAACCTTAAAAAGAAAGCTTCTCAAGCCCTCAATGTCTTAAAAGTTCTCTCACGGAAGCGGTGGGGGTCCGATAGAGCAAGCCTTTTACAAATGTATCGCTCTCTGGTGCGCTCCAAGCTGGACTACGGGTGCATAGTATATGGTTCGGCAAGAGCATCCTACTTAAAAAGATTAGACCCCATTCATAATCTTGGTCTGCGCCTATCATCTGGAGCATACAGAACATCACCAGTAGTTAGCCTTTACGTTGAAACTAATGAAGCCGCTCTTGAGGATCGAAGAATCGCCCTTACATGCTCATATGTCTTAAAAATCCGTTCTCTTCCGAAACATCTCTGCCATCCGGTTGTCACCAAGTGCCCATCTAAAAGATTATTCATCAACAAACCACATTCTATCAGACCATTACTATTGCGCTTTGAAGACAAATGTGAAGAGCTAACAGTACTAGATGCCCTACGGAATATTGCACAAAGGAATGAATATTTACCACCATGCCTGCCTTCAGTATGTGACCTCACAATGACACATTTAGATAAAAAGCAAACGCCAAATGAGTAGATATTACAGGAATTCTTTGCACTACAAGAAAAGTATGACACTTACATTGAATTTTATACCGATGGCTCAAAAACAGAAAGTCACGTTGGAAGTGCAGTAATCCAAGGAAAAAACAAACAGATAATGCGACTACCAGAATTCGCATCGGTTTTTACTGCTGAGTGTTATGCCATCTTTGTAGCTGTGGAAAAAATAGTAAGAGAGAATATCAAAAATAGCATCATTTACACCGATTCCCTGAGTATGCTCAAAGCACTGCACTCCAGAAATGCTGCTGAACCCATAATAGGTAACATCATACATAACATTGTTAAAATCACAAAACAAAAACATAACATTAAATTCTGCTGGGTTCCTAGCCATGTTGGAATCGTAGGTAATGAAAAAGCAGATGTATGCGCCGCACAAGCCCGGAATGGCCAAATAAAACAAGTGAGCATACCGCATAGGGATTGCTTAAAGTTTATCAACAGTAAACTCAGAAATAAGTGGCAGGCCGCATGGCAAGATCACGTAAACAACAAATTACATTCTGTGAAACCAATTTTAGGGGAATGGCAATCATGTAGGCATCAAGAACGTTTTACCGAAGTTATTTTATGTCGGCTCCGCATTGGACACACCCACCTCACGCACAACTTTCTGCTAGCCAAACAAAACAAACCTCTCTGTGAAATGTGTGGTGCTGAACTCACAGTGAACCACATTCTAATTTCATGTATCCAACTAGAAGAACTAAGAAAGAAATATTTCACAACATTTTACAGGGAAAGCATCCCATTACACCCCATGCTACTCTTAGGTGATCAAGCACTGGTTGACATTTCATGTATATTTAGGTTTCTCAAGGAAGCCAACGTTTTAAACAAACTCTAAGTATTTTTAAAAAAGCTTCACCATTAACAAAAACTCTAACCTTGTGTTTGGCGCAGCATAGCCTCAGTTGCTTTTGCGCCATAAAAATCAATATAACTAACTAACTAAGCACCGTATTTTCGTCCGGAGCAGTCCAGCTGTCTCTTTCCAGAAGCAGCTGCAGAGGCTGTCCCACTGTTGACGTATGCGATGAATGGGGCTCCCGATCGCTTCTGCTCGTCAGATCTGCCCCTATGGAATTGTACGCGCAGGAAGGCACAAGTGGTTTGCTGTATACCGCTGTTCGTGTGTGTTTCTTTCAATTTATGATATCTGTCGCTCTTTCTTCGAGCAACGTGCCTTTGCTGTAGAGCCGTATTGCTAGCACAAGAAGAAATGCGCGAGATTTTTGTTCACTCAAAGCCAGCTAAAGGAATGCGATTGTGCACAGCTCAATTATACAGTTTGGAAAGCTGTCCCCATTGATCGTGAGGTACATGAGGGCGCTCCTATCCACCGCCTATTCCAGAAAGCACTCGGCTGTCTTCTGCTGATGACGATGGAGACTTCGCATCGAAACATCCGCTTCGTCATTCTCGTTCCCTTCGCGTTCTCCTTCGTCGCCTCCGGCGAGCAGGAAATGAGGTGGTGCGGAGGCCCTCTCAGTAAGTGCGTTTGCGCCAATGCGCGTTCTGAAATGCCGCATTCGGTGCCTAATATGAATTACTGGAAACCTTCCTGTGGGGAGTGGTGCTGATATTCGTGATCATGCCCGGAAAGAGGCTTTCAGGGGACCAAGTGTAGCTTGCCTCCTGAAGTGTAGCGCTCGTTTGTCTCTCGCCTCTTTCACCTTGTCCTCTTCTAGTTGGGCGCTTCAACCTGATATCTTGCCTCCTAGGGTGATTGAAGTTATCGCTGTCTATATTGTTACACTGAAGAAGGATGGATAACTGGGCGAGTTGGTAATAGCAGTCCATTGCCGATGGTGCAACGCGAAACAGACAGAAGACAAAGTAGAAGACAGCACGGACGAGCGCTGTCCATCCGTGTCTTCACGCATGTGTTGAGCATTTGTTGAGTACTTGTTCATGAAGACCTCATATATTTTAATGGACCCGCCGTGGTGGCTCGGTGGTTACGGCGCCCGGCTGTTGACCCGAAAGACGCGGGTTCGATCCCGACCGCGGCGGCCAAATTTCGGTTGAGGCGAAATTCTAGAAGCCCGTGTACTGTGCGATTGTCAGCGCACGTTAAAGAACCCCTGGTGGTCGAAATTTCCGGAGCTCTTCACTACGGCGTCTCTCATAGCCTGAGTCGCTTTGGGACGTTAAATTCCAATGAACCAAACCAATCGTTTAATGGCTCAGTGTTTCTCTCGATAAGCTGCGCCACCTACTGTCACTAATTTAACGAATGCGATATTTTCAGTTTAGCCTTGCTGCTTTTCTCAGGCATTAATATTTCGCTTAAAATAATCTTAAACTGGACGACACCCACCAGATTTAAAAATGCGTCTAACTATAACTCTGACTTTGGGAATGTTTTCTCAAATTGTCGTTTTTTTAACTCTGTAGTAAAAGTCGAATTTCACGCCGTCTATTTAAAACTAAAAACCCTAAGCGCGCCTTACTTTGGAAGTGGAAAAATTCACCTATCTTTGACAGTACCATAAGGTTTTCATTGCTAGTTTTTACTTAAATGGCACATAACGGTGGTCAAACAATGAAAAGTCAGAGACTGCGAGAACATGCACCGAATATTTTTCCTGCGCGCCGCGTTGCGTATCACGGAGAGTTTCAGCGTAAACCCGATGTACAGGGTCTGTTCTGAAAGTAGTAGGACTCATTAAAAAAAAACATTTATTCATGTTAATACTACAAATGATTAGAATTTTTCAAAGTAACACCCTTCCGCATCTATACACTGCTGCCAGTGAGTTTTCCAGTTTTCGTACGCCTCCAGGAACGCCTGGACCGGAATGCTGTTTAGCTCCCTCGTCACGGCCTGTTGAACTGCCTCTACCGATCCGTGATGCTTCCCTTTGAGCGTCGATTTTATTCTTGGAAATAGAAAAAAGTCTGACAGGGCCAAGTCGGGGCTGTAGGGGAGCTGAGGCAGCGTTGCCACCTTGTGCTGGGCAAGATACTCAACTATGCTGAAGGCTGTGTGTCTCGGCGCGTTGTCATGGTGCAGCCGCCAATTGTTTGCGATGGCTGGGCGGACACGGACAATGCGTTTTTGCGGTCTTTTGAGGACTTTCACGTAAAAAACTGCATTAAATATTTGTCCGAGTGGTACGAACTCTTTGTGGATGACTCCATGTCGATCAAAAAAGAAAATGAGCATGGACTTTTGCTTGGATTTGCTCATTCGAGCTTTCTTGGGGCGTTTGAAAGAATCGGTGTGCCATTATGAGCTCTGCCACTTGCTGTCAGGGTCGTATTCAGACACCCACGTCTCTTCAACAGTCACTGCATTGTCCAAAAAATCGGGGTCCCCATTCACATGATGAAGAAAATCCTGGCAGATCGCTTTCCGGTTGGCCTTCTGCTCGTCTGACAACACTCGCGGCACCAACTTCGCGCACACTTTCCTCATGGCTAAGTTTTCTGTCACAATCTCAAAAACTTGGGTTTTTGGAATGCTCAAGTCATCCGCATTCATTCTGATACTCATCATATGATCACTGTTTAGTAAATTTTTCACTCGCGAAACATTTTTGTTGGTCCTGCTGGTCGGAGGGCGTCCGAAGAGGTCGTCATCTTTCACTATTTCTCTACCTTCTCGGAACAGCTTGCGCCACTCAAAAACATCTGATCTACCCATGGCAGCATCACCATAGGCCTTCTTAATCATGTCGTGAGTCTCTTTGCCCGTTTTGCCAAGTTTTACACAAAATTTTATCGCGTATCGCTGATCTAGTAAACGCTCCATGATTCTGCGTGACGAGGTGCTTCGATAGGGGTTCACAGTACAAGCGACCTCCTCTCTTCAACGGCCGAGAGCCGACTGGCGATTTTCCTCAGCATTCCCACAATCCCCCTTCAACGATCCTGCACGCGCAGACCGCCTCTCGTCCGCCCATTCGCCCAGGAAAAAACCAGTCCTACCACTTTCAGAACAGACACTGTATGTGCGCTTGCTTTGGTGCCGTCGCGGTATGCTCAAAAACTGTGGTTAGAGATGAGGTGACATTCCTTTGACTATTGCTCTCAGATTGTGTGGAGGGCTTGTGTGCGCCTTGCCGTTTAGTTTTATGTTCCCTGTCCCGTGTCTTCGGCAACGGCTGACTTTGTAGTGGAGGGAAGTCCTGATTAACAAGCACACTTGGCTCCGAGGCTGATTGCTGTGTACTGACAAGGCTCTTGTGCGCCGTCGTCGACACCGTTTGGTTACCACGTAGAACCTCGGCTTGTTGTTTGCGTTCTTTTCGTCGCGATACTCGGTTACTACGGAAAATGCCATTCCTCAAGTTTTTTGTGGCCGCCGCCGAGCAGCGCACTTTAGGTCCGGGGCTACGTGGGCACCTCTGCAATTGCGGCATAGTGGTTCAGTCGGACAAACTTCGAGGTTTCCATGTGCAAGGCGACCTCGGTACGAGCATTGACGTTGGTTGACTAGTGGACACGAAATTGCCCTGTGTCCGATTTTGTGACAGGTCTCACTTATGATAGACTTCGGGTGATAATTAAGGTGTCACCGGAAGGTGGTGGTGGTGGTGTGACATTTTTATTTGAACATCCTTTCTGTTAGGCGTTCAGTACATCCTGGGCCAAGGCGACGAGGGCACTTTGTAGTCTCAGATCCAGGGAGGCGAGCCAGATGGGCCACGGTGGGGGTGGGGGGAAAGGATAGGCGGGGGACTGGAAGGCTGCGTGGCACTGTGTAAGGCAGTGTTCTATGTCTGCATATGTGTGTGGACAGTTTGGGCACTGAGGTGTGGAAGTGTACCGGTATAGGTAAAGTTTGGCTGGTGTATGTAGGAGATTGAACTGTATTCGGCGAAGAATGCGAGCTTCACGGATCGATAAGGATGGGTGCGGTGGTGGTAAATCAGCTAAATCCAATTTCTGCTGCGCGTAGTATGCGTCGACAGTACGTTTGTAAGTCCTGACCGCCTGCACCGTCGGTGGGCTCGTCCATGGGATCCCCGGCGCCCGGTGTATAGTTTCGCAGGCAAGCTGGTGAGCCAGCTCATTGCCGGGGATGCCCATGTGACCAGGGATCCACCGAAGGGTCACCGGTCGTGGGCTTCATGCTAAGAGGGCGGCATCTAAGGCCGATCGGGTAGGGAAAGGGAGGGCTCTTTCATGGAAGGCACGCAGAGCTGCCTGCGAGTCTGTATAGACAACGTATTGGGGGGCGGGGGGTTGGGTGGCAAATTGTGTAATGGCATCGGCGATACCGTGTATTTCTAGGGCGAGCGTGGAGGGTGGGGAGGTGTATGGACCGGTTGTGTGAGTGCTGGTTGTAGAGAGGGAAGGGTGGAGGAAGAAGGCTGCTGTGGAGCCCGCGGTTTCCGTAAGACAGGCGTCTGTGTAGGCCACCGCCGCAGCGTCCAAAGGTGGCTTGTGGTTGTATGCGTATGCCTGGCGGCGGCCGGCCTGTGTGTGTGCGGACATGTTGCGTGGAATGGGTGCGAGGCGGAGGTTAGGGGGATAGATCGGAGACTGCGGTGGGTCTGGGAAAGAGGTGGGTGCGTAGGGAGTCTGGGAAAGTATCCACCGTCCAGCTGGTGTACTGGACAGGCGGATGATTTGTCTCTCCCGGTGCAGATTAAGGAGGGCTTGAAGAGGGTGGAAGAGGCCTGTTCTGTACAGGGTGTCTGTAGAAGCCTGAGGGGGGAGTCCTAGTGCTGCTTTATATAGTGTATTGAGGGCCCGGGTTAGTTTGTCTTGTTGTGTACTTGTAAGTGGGCAGTAAGGTATGTAGTACAGGAATTTGTTTAGAGCAAGGCGGCTGGCGTGTGTCTCGGAGAGGCCGGCATGTTTTAAAACTACGCGGCGCAGTAAGTGTGTTACTGAGTGGCATGTGCGTATGGACTGATTGATGGCAGCGGTGAAAGTGTTGGAGTTGAGTGGCATACCCAGGATGCGACAAGATTCGACGCGGGGAATGCGCTGTCCGGCAAGGGTGAGGGAGATGGAGGGGTTCATCGTCCGTTGATATTTACTGCGTGTTATGAGTAAAAGTTCTGATTTCTCAGGAGCGGGTTGCAGGCCCGCTTGGGAGAGGTGTGAGGAAATGGTGTTAAGTGCATGTTGTAGTGTGGTTTGGACCTCTCCCGGTGATCCAGTGGTGACCCACAAGGTGAGATCGTCTGCATAGAAGACGAAATGAAGGTTGGGAATATTGGCTAAGGCCCGGGCGAGTAGGACCATGCATAGGTTAAAGAGGATGGGAGAGAGGACGGCACCTTGTGGAGTGCCACGAGTGAGTGGGATTGGGTTAGACAGTTTGTCGAGGTAGCGGATACGGGCAGAGCGGTGGGAGAGGAAAGCTCTTATGTAATTATGCATGCTGTGTCCGCACTGCGTATCAGCTAGTATGGTGAGGATGTGGTCGTGTGATATGTAGTCGAAAGCCTTGCGTATGTGAACGGTTACTAAGGCTTTGACCTGCGCAGCGTCTGAGGCATTTGAGTTAAAGAAAGTGTGTTGAAGGAGAAGGAAAAGGTCTTGGGTGGATAGTGCTCGGCGAAATCCAATGAGGGTGTGGGGGAGATGGTCGGTGGCTTGAAGATGGGAAGTGAGGCGGGCAAGCACCATGTGCTCCATGAGCTTGCCCGCGCAGGAGGTAAGGGAAATAGGACGGAGGTTACTGATGCTGGAGGGTTTATTGGGTTTCGGTATGAATGAGACCAGGGACGATGTCCAGTCCACTGGCAGGGTGCCAGAGGTCCAGGTGTCGTTGATGACATTAAGAAGAAATGTGTTGGCTTCGGGGGGAAGGTTCTTGAGAGTTTTGTATGTGATTTTGTCTGCACCGGGGGCAGAGTGTGTGTTACAACGCGCGAGTGCTGTGTCAAGTTCTGTGTGCGTGAAGGGGATGTCTAGTGCGGGAAGGGCTGGACCATGATATGGTGAGTTTAAAGAGGATTGTGAGGGTGGGAAATAAAGTTGCTGGAGGTCAGTGAAAACCTCTGTTGGAGTATGGGAGGCGAAGAGGCGTTCAAGAGTGGGTGTGGGATGAGGTTGAGGTCCGAGAAGGGAGCGGAGAAGGTACCAGGATGATTTTTGATGTAAAGTTTCGTCTAAGCGGTCACATGTTCGTGTCCAGTGTTCGGTGTCGAGTGTCTTGCAGTGGGAGATAATGTCGTTGCGGATTGCTTGTATTCTGTCGCGGAGCTGTGTGTTGTGTGGTTGTGTAGCTAATGTGCGTTGGAGACGTTTTCTCCGCTTCCACAATCGTAGAAGGTGAGGATCAGGGTTGTCACGGGGAGTAGGATTAGAAATTTCACGCGTTGCCCGTGACTGGGTGTTTCTGAGATCATCGACCCATGAAGCGTAGTCGGAGGGGTTAGATGGGGGTGGGGGTAAGAACCGGCGAAAGTCTGACCACGAAGTGTGTCGCACCTTCGCCGTGCGTCGGGGATGTTGTGTGGGTATGTTGATGACAAGGATGGAATGGTCGCTAAGTAGGTATGTGTCAGTATTGTGCCAAGTAACATGTGGAATGCATAGAGCGAAGGTCAGGTCGGGTGTGGTGTCTCTGTGATAGGAGGAACCCTGTCTAGTGGGGCGTAAAAAGTCATTCAGCAAAGAGTAGTGTCGACAGTATATATGATCGTGGAGCAAACGCCCTGCTTTTTGTGTGGTTGTGTAGCCCCACTGTGTGTGTGGTGCGTTGAAGTCGCCTGCCACAAGGAGCGGGGAAGTGGTGGTTTGGAGGAAGTCGAAAAGGTGGGGTAGAAGGGTATGCTGTTTGGGGGGGTTGTAGAAGTTAACGAGAATGGTGGGAGGGGATGTAGGTGCAAGGAAGAGCTCGACGGCAACTAGATGCTGTGCGAGTATATCAGGAATTTGGAGCACTGAGAATTTGAGGTCTCTTCGGATATATGTTGAGACCAGCGGTGTTCGATCCGTAGAACTCGCATGAATCGCTTTGTATCCCGGGAGGGTGCGTTCGCCTCTGGTTTCCTGGAGTAGGAGACTAGAGGGGGGGTGTGGAAGGGTGAGGAGATGCTGGGAAAGGGGCGTACGTGCCGTGCGGATGCATCGGCAGTTCCACTGGAGAAAGCTATGGAATGGGGGGCGTGTCATAGTCTATGTCCTCTGGGTGGGGGCTGTGAGGACGGCCACAGGGCTTTTTCTTTTTAAGGAGTGGGGAGTCAGATGGGGAGGAGAGGGCTGTAAGTGTATGCTGAATGTGTTCTATGAATTCCGCCTGCTTGGCGGCGGCGTTGGAGAGTGTAGTGACTAGAGCTGTGAGTTGAGTTATCTGTAGTGTTTGTGCCTGTATTTGTTGTTCCAGGGCCTCCTGGCGTTGTGGTATGGTGTCAAAGAGGGAGGCGAGGTGGTTCATGCGTGTCTCAAGTGCCTGCATGTCAAGTTGAAGCTGGGCTAGGGTATCGGGTTTATCGGGTTGTTGTGGGGCGATGACGGAGTGTGCTGGTGCGGGTTGGGGAGTTGAGGGAGTGGGAAGTGGCCCACCTGAATGCTGTCGCGAGGCTGGTGGTTCTTGGCTCAGGACGCTGGCGGCATCCGTACTGGAGGATTGGCTCCGGGTGGAAGTAGGTTCTTGGAGTCGGCTTGGTGCGGCAGTCACCGGAAGGAGTATGCTGTACAGATGAATTTTTCGGGGAAGTCTGGAGCCCTCAAACGTGATTAGAGCTGCTCCGTTCTTGCCCATAGGCCTGGCGTTTATTATCCTGCACAAGTAGCACGTGAGGTTTGCCATGAGCTGTTCGCTTGTTAACCCGAGGGCACGATAAATGACCCCGCGGATCTGGCCGGGGCGTATGGTTTCATAAGCTTGGATAGGTGTCTCCTTTCCAGAAATTAGGAGAGACTGCAGTCCAATAAGATGGTCTCTGGCATGCATATGCGATATGTCGACAGCAAACTGATTGCTTCGTTCAAGAGGCCGTACTTGAAAGCCAGAATGAAAATGAATTTTTCGAAGCTCATTGGCAACAGCTTCGTGCAGCCAGTGTGCGGGGAGTGTCCCTAGTTGTCCAGGTGAGGTTAGCTTAATTATCACAGTGTATTTAACACTGATTGGATCGGCGGCTGTGGCCTTGTTCTTTCGCCTAACAGGCTGCCAACCGTCTTCTTCAGTATGTTCATTATCAGCCAAGTGATCGATTCTGCCCATTGGGGTGACTATGGGCGCTGAGGCAGAGCCTAGCGATCGATAATGCGCATCCGCGAAGCGAGCATTTATAGCTATCTGCGAGTGGCCATGTTTTACGCCGTGTCGTTTGTTCTCAAAGCGAGTGCTTTCTTGAGCCATCCGCGAGGTGCCTGACCCCATCCTCGCTTGCTTGGCAAATTTCGAAAACGAAAAAGTGCTAGATCCCAACTCGGAACGGGTGCTTCCCGGCTTGTTTTCCGTGGAAAGAACAGAGAATAGGTTGGAGACAAGTATCGTCGCAACCACTTGAATGGCTTCGTCATCCGCCATGCTTTCGTCGGCGCCGAGCACGGCGTCAGGTTTGGCCGCGTTATCTGTGCCGCTGCAAAGCGATGTAACCGCGGCGTCTTGCCGAGGCTGCTGCGATTCCATGATGGCGGCTTCGGCGGTAGGCGTATCCGATGCATCCGGATGGTTTCCTGGGATAGTGTTTGACGCGGAAGCGTTGAAACCGTCGTTCACAGGTGGCGAGGAACACGGTGGGGGTGGGCCATTCATTGTTGGGAGCCTAGCCCAAAAACGTCCGGGCCAAAAAGGTTCAAAAAGTCGGAGCGATGCGAACGTGCGTCTGTTCGAGACGGCTGCTTGCAGCGCCACCGAAAACCTTACTTTATGTATGGGAACCAAATGTGCAAGTCTCGACTAGCACTTGGTGAAGTTCAGGTCAGTCTTAAGATTGGTTCACAAAACATTGTTTATTTTATTGCGAAAGCAATAGTACTCGCACTTTCAAGCCTTCGCGTGACCCGGCCACAGTTACGTTTGACCTTTAGCGGAGTGAATATGGGCGACCAACTCGCTCCATCAGATAGCCCGGCTGCAGTTACGCCGCACCGCGCACCTGTGGTGCTACTGCCGCTGTGACGTCATACAAGCTGTAGATTATGTTTTCTTTCTCTTAGTTGCAACAACATCAAAAACAAAATATAAAAAAATTGGCAGTGGCTTAGCTCTGGTTAAGCCTGGATATACAATCGAAAAGCTGCAGTTGTACAACAGCTGTATCCTACCGGTACTCACCTATATGGGGCAGAAACGTGGAGGCTAACAAAGAGTGTTCATCTTAAGTTAAGAACAACGCAACGAGCTATGGAAAGGAAAATGATAGGTGTAACGTTAAGAGATCGGAAGAGGGCGGAGTGGGTGAGGGAACAAACGCGGGTTAATGGCATCTTAGTTGAAATCAAGAGGAAGAAATGGGCTTGGGCAGGGCATGTAATGCGAAGGCAAGATAACCGCTGGTCCTTAAGGGTAACGGAGTGGATTCCAAGAGAAAGCAAACGTAGCTGGGGGCGGCAGAAAGTTAGGTGGGCGGATGAGATTAAAGGTGCACTGAAGAGGAATCTGAACTCGTCGTTTTGCCGCGGGAACTCAATCTACACGTTCCGAGCATTCTTAGAAACCTCGATTTATTGCCCTGTGTGGCCGATTTCCCTAATTAAATCGAATTAACACGCGGCTCCCGCCTTTTTTTTTAATTCTGCCTCGTACGGTGGGCGGAGTCGACCAACGCGGGGAGTGCCTTTCACCCAGTCCCATGGCGGCTTGCCGTTCTGCCATCGGCGGAGTAATACGTAGTAGTCCGTAGAAGCAAATAGTCCGCGCGTAGTTTTATTTCTGCGGGCTTATTTTGCGGTTATATTATCTGCAAATGAAACTATTTATTCGCGGAAACCTAAAAAACAAAATGAAGCGAAAGCAAAGCCTCCACGGAGCTGGCTGAAAGGCACTCCCCGCGTTGGTCGGCTCCGCCCACCGTACGAGGCAGAATTCAAAAACAAGGCGGGAGCCGGGCGTTAATTCGATTTAATTAGGGAAATCGGCCACACAGGGCAATAAGTCGAAGTTTCTAAGAATGCTCGGAACGTGTAGATTGAGTTCCCGCGGCAAAAAGACGAGTTCGGATTCCTCTTCAGTGCACCTTTAAGAAGTTTGCGGGAATACAGTGGCGGCAACTGACAAAGGACAGGGTTAATTGGAGAGACATGGGAGAGGCCTTTGCCCTGCAGTGGGTTTAGTCAGGCTGATGATGATGATGCTGTCGCAGTTCGCGCACAACGCGCTGGGAGCACCACGATAGCGGTGTAGATTTTGAGCCAACTCCCTCGCTACCACTTCTGGGTCTTCTTTTCTTCCTTCCATGGCGAATGTCTGCGCCTCTTCTACGGCCGCCACCGCCGCTCACGCGTGCGTTCTCGCAACGCCTTTCGAAATAAACTCCTCTTGAGACGGCGGCGGAGACCGCGCAGCAGCGGCAAGGGGTAAACCGGTGGCGAGGAGGAGAAGTGGCGATGGAGCGTGCGCCGCGGCGCGCGGCCTCTTTTATGGCCGCCGCCGCCGCTCACGCGCGCGTTATCGCAACGCCTTGCGAAAGAACCTTATCTTGGGACGGTGGCGGAGACCGCGCAGAAGCGGCAAGGGGTAAACCGGTGACGAGAAGTGGCGATGGCGCGGCGCGCGGCCTCTTTTATGTCCGCCGCCGCCGCACGGGCGTTATCGCAACGCCTTGCGATAAGGCGATAAGAACGCGATAAGAACCACTAGCAGCGGCGAAGGGTAAACAGGTGGCGAGGAGGAGAAGGGAGGGGGTGGCGAGGAGGAGGAAAAGCGCGCCGCGGCGGCGCCCAGGGGTGGCCCACGCGAAGCGCGGTGTTGACGAGCCTAGTGAAGCTTTTCGCTTCAAAAATTACCGAAGACGCTTTGAGTCGTCGCACAGCGGCGGCCGGTAGCCACGCGTGACCTGTAGACGCGGCGCACTGCGTTCCTTCAGTTGGAGGCGCTGCGCTTTTGCGTTCGCAACCGACCAGGCTTAACCAAAGCTAAGCCCCCGCCAATTTTTTCCCCCGGACTTTGGCGCGGGTTTGAGGGCGTCAGTGGCGCGCAGTTTTGAAGAGACGAATTTTTTTTGCACTGCCCCTCAACATCAGTATTTTGCTTTATAGCCCTGTGTTGCTGCTCCACTTTCTGCTACTGATAAGATGGAATTGGCAGCCGCATTTATAGATAGTGCTGTTTGTTACCATTTGAAGGAGTGAATTACGAAACTCGAGGGGAAAATACGCTAGTCTTTTTTTGATGCTTCTGCAATGGCGAAAAGTAGCTGCGCAGCAGTCCCTAGATCAACAGGTTGACAATGACTTTGTGAGAGTCGTCGTACTGAAAGAGGCAATCGAAGTAATGTGAGCACTGTACAACATTCTCTCTGAATTTCAAGTGTGGCTGTGGACTCCTTATCTATTAAATGTGGATGAGAAACGAATGTTATTTTTTTTAATACAATAAAATTTATCTTGTGTACTTGCAAATCTTTCCGGTTTCTCCGTATAACAAAATTCCCTTATTGGTGGATAGAGTGGGGACGCCATCAGCACTGCCAAATTCGGAAGTCTTTGAAATCTGAACTAGAATGTTCGAGTACATTCCACTGGATTACCATATGGGATTCTATTCCGCTAGCTTCGTAGCCAAACGGCGCAACTGGATTTCGTGCCGCGCGGCCTGAGTGCTGTTTTGCGACGTAGTTTCGTTTTCGGGCTACGAGGCAAGAGGGCCGCCGCGACGGCTGACCAGTTATAGTACTTGGCTGATGACCCGATAGACGCGGGTTCGATCCCGGCTGCGGCAAGAGGCATCTCGGTGGAGGTTAAATACATAGACTTGTGTACTGTACGAAGTCAGCGTGCGTTAAAGAATTCCAACTGGTCGAAATTATTCGCAGGCCTCCACTACCGCGCCCTTCGTAGCCTAGCGGAGTCGGTTTGGGACGTTAAATCCTATAAACATAAGTAAGCACCTACCAGCCAGGGTCAGCTTACCGTATACAGCACTAGTCACCTGCATGCAGCAATGTACTAGTAAAGTTATAAATAGGCCGGCGGCGTATGCACGGCAAATTGGGCATAAAATTACAAATACCAAGATTACATTTGCGAAGAGAGAACCAACACTCACCTTCCGTGGCGCTAATAATGCAGAAGATTCTGCTTACTTTTAAATCATCCTTGATTGAAGAATGCATCCCTACGCCCGTAGAACTCAGACATACCATACTGGAAGAGGTTCGGAAAGTAGCACGACATATTGATGATTCGTTACCCAAAAAAGCAGCAGTAGATCAGCCTATCATGCAACCTAGAAGCAAGGATACATTTTACCCACGCTAGTGACGCACTTCTTGGTGAGAACAGCTGACCGCCAGCATAATGGCAGAGCACCGCTCGCAAGGCATTTCTAGGCCTAACTTGCTTCGCATCTATATACCGCGGCGGACGGTGATTTCGAACTAGCCACTGCCTCTCTGCACACTGGTGCTGTGCGTACCCTGAGGGGGGGGGGGGGGGGGGGTCAGTTGTTCCAGTCTCACAGGAGATGCCCTCGACTTGGCAAGGCAAGCTGAGCTGGAATCCAACCACTGAGTGACAAAGGAGGAGTGGTCGTTTTGTGCCCAGCATTAGGCGGTCGGAAGACAAAGAATGAGTCGGAGGTTCACAAATACAAAAGAAGCTTTATACAGCCAAGATATACATAAAATTTACAAATCTCTCGTACGAACTCATGAAAAGTGTTCTCCATAATTAATGCAGCACACGCGGCGCAATACTTAAAAGAGACTACAGTCCCAAGAGAATCTTGCAACATTGCACTAATACGCAAAAGAAGCCAACGTTCACGCCGCTCCGGCTTCGTAAATGTCGGCCGGCTTATGTGGCGCTCCCCTTTCTTATGGAGTGTTGCACAACAATATTGTCAATACACAAAAATTGTGCGCGTATGCATGCTGCCCTCACAAATGACAATTGTAAATGTATAAGATTGCACTTATTGTTATTTATTTATTACCGTGCTATTATATCAGTTCTCCGCAAAAAGAGCGATAATTAGTTCCACGTGCGTGATGAAGAGACCCTCTCGTCCGGTTGCACTTGAGAAGCAGAAGAGAGAAGCAGCGCACGTTGAAAAATGAGGTCAATATAGGTTTATTACAAATGCTAGACAATTCAGGACAGCAAGAAATATTTCTACTATTAGATCGTTGAAAGCGGTGTTGTGTATATTTCTATACAATCACATTCCCAAATAAATGCCAATGGCAACTGACAAACGTCATTGTACATGCCTCTGTACCATCAAGCTCGCATAGATCACGCATGACAACTGTAAATGTACGCTCCAAAAAATTCCACAGCTTGGTAGAATAGTAACACAATGTAGGAAGCGAGAATCGCGCAAACATGATGAGCATTTTTCTAGTCGATAGTTACAAACTCGAACTGCATCATTTGTGCTGAATGGATTTGTACCCTTGCCCAAAAGCTTTCGGTCACAATCATCGTTTTCTCTTTTTGCGCAGCTGTGACTTTTCCTCCTTTCGGGGGTTCTGCTCATTTTCCTCGTTCAACTCACGCTTCTCTTTCGCAGTCTGTTCTGGCGCCATTTCCTACCGTGACTCCTGCCTGTGTTCCTACCTAAACTACTCTTTTTTTTTTCTTCTTTGGTGGCTAGCGCATATTCTACAGAATGAGCTGGCATCTCCATGCTAATCACGACTCCGATTATGAAGCTTTCTTTCGGCTCTGTCGGCGCTGTTTTGTCTTCACGCTTGCATTTCCAGTCTTTCGATACCTTCTTCCTTGTCGAAGTTTCTGGGCGCGCAGGTGATCGTATCTGAAGTTCCGAGTTCTAGTCTGCGTATGTAGCTGATCGAATTAGTGTCACGCCGACGCTCACTTTTCGAACGCGCCTTCTTCACTTGTTCTATTTGTGTTAAATTTGCTCCGTCTTCGGTTTCCTTTTCTGCTGTTTCGCTTCGATATATCGAACGATTGGCAAAATTGGATTTCGATATGCTGCGCGGTTTTCTTGTACTTCTGCGCAGTATTTTCAAGGGTATAATATATGTGTTTCACATAGCTAATACTAATTCGAAATATCCGGGTTCGACTGTATTTCCTATGAAAAATATACTGCTCCTCTTGTCATTACATACTCGACATGACACGTGAGGAGCAGGTGATTCCATCCAGCTCCATGATTTTCGGATTGCGCGTGCAGTGTATCATTTTAAATCTCATGCTTTGACAAGCGCCCTTTTTAATGATACTGGCACAAACATCCGAGCGCAGTTCAAAACGCATTTAGCTTTAGGAGTCCGCGTCGTACTCCGTTGCAGCGGCGAATTACAAAATTTGAACGCAAGGTGATTTGTGTCATTGTATCCACGCACACCGCGCCGTTTCCGCGTCGCGTGGAGGCGCTCTGCTATCGTGTATGATCTTTCTGCCATTGTCTTCTCGCCCTCGTCATTCCAGCTGTCCCATCCCGGAAGCAGCTGCGGAGACGTACATATGTCCCACTGTTGATAGACGCGATGAATGAAACGCCCAATCGTTTCTGCTCCTCAGAACTGTCTATTCAGGAGTTTTTATTATTATTATTTTTTTTACTGCGAAAGCACGCTTCGCAGTCAAACTGGCTCACCGGTTTGTGTGATGATTGACCTTGAGGGCGACCTTAGGTAAACCATAAATAAATAGAACAAACATTGCCGCGACTAGGATTCGAACCCACGACGGCGCACACAGGTCAGCTTCGCTGGCCACTCCAAGAGAGCACTAGTCTAACGCTGCAGCCGATCACGGCCCGTATTACACTGCAATACACTCTCGCGCTGTGCATTGCGCATCGTCGTCTTCACCAACTAATACTACTATGAAACTAATATCCGCGCTTTGAGCTATGTAGTGGTAGTGACAGAAAGATGTATACTGCATGCATTGTCATGTACAACGCTGTGGCAGAAACACAGCACTAGACCAATACGCGTTGGCCTTGAAAACATTGCTGCAGAAACGCGGCGCTGGAGCACAGGCCGCCGCGTACTTTGGGTAAATTGGCATTGACGATGAAAAAGTTGAAGGCGCGCATGACTGGTTCTCTGGGTCATGCAATGAACACCTCAATCGCGCTTTCAGGTACGTGGCGGTGGTGTGCACCTGCAAAAACCTGTGATATCTCGTGCTGAGCAGTGCTAAACTACCGGCCATTTTTTTTTTCCGAAATAAGCAAAATCAACCTTGAGAGAAAATGAGAAAAACGCGGAAGTCTTTTTTAGCGGCAGCAACGCATTAAAAGTTGTTACTTGATGTGAAGCTCCGTCACCCGTAGACCTCAGGGCCAGAAGGCTCTACGACTTCTCCACGTGATGTGAAGTCTGAAAAACGCGCGCCTTCATCTTCTTCAAAGCCCTTCAGCGAGTCTGAAGAGGCAGTGGATGTAACACATAGCACCTCCAGGTTCTCGACATAGAAGAGGGGTACGGCCGGGTACCGGTTGGTACCCAGTGGTACTGGGGATCGAACACCGCACCTCCCACATGCGAGGCGGATGCTTAATCCCTTGCACACCGCTGCGGTGAAAAAGCGCTACCCTAGATGAGCCCTTGGACCATGCTGGCGTAGATAAAATGAACTAAAAGTTTACGGCATGCATCTTCCATATAGCAACATTAGCTATACCTCAGTTTTTAGGTTTTGTTAGACAGAAACATAATACATGGCGTTCAAAAGAATATGAAGATGCAAAAAAGCAACAAAATAAAGCCTGGATGGTTTTTACCAGGCACGTGACGTGTGAAAACCTGACTTCAAATGCACTAGGGCTATATAGCCTGGTACATCCGCCGAAACGCAGAAGAAACTTCCTTGAAAATATATGTGTCATCAACAAATAGCGAATTACGTCAATGAGAAAGTGGGACGAAGATCGTAAAATCCACGTCGACCACACACCCCACGCAATTCGTTTTCTGTGAACGCCTGGAGTCCAAAGAGCACTGGAAGAACAAGTGAACATACTAGGAGACAATTTCTGCGCAGTCGCTGGTTGCTGAAACTACACAAGCACATTCTTGATATTCAAAAACAGGGCCGAAAAACAAAAACTTGCATCAGATAATCAATTACTTAGCGGTCATAGGCGAATACCACGCGGTGATTTATACATTGTAGCCTCTTCCGCATCATTCTACAGAAAAGAACATGTCACCGAAAGTTAGGCGTCTACATATATTCCTTTCTAGTTGACCGCCAGCACAGCAGTCAGGTCTTACCAACCCTGTGTTTGGGGCATAGTAGCCCCAACGGCTTATGCGCCAAGCGCGCGCGCACGCACGCACGCACGCACGCACGCACACACACACACACACTATATATATATATATATATATATATATATATATATATATATATATATATATATATATATATATATGACAGAAGCCAACAGCCACAGAAACCAAGGGGCACAGAGGCGGCTAGAGGCGATACTTACACACACAATTGGCAGGCACTTCCCTTCTTTTGTTAACCACCCCCACGCTTTTTTTTTCTTTTCCAACTAGTCGCGTGCCCGCCCGGGCCAACCTCACTCTTTCACCTCTTTCACGCGGCGCCTTTGCTGGCGCATCTTAGCGTTTGGGTTTCGTGTCTTGGCTGTGTTCCTCTTTCCCCTTTGATTTTTCTCATTTTTCTTTTTCAAGCCCTGTGTGTGCCATGTTCACTGCTATAAGAAGACCCTTCCATGCACTGTATGATCATTCTTGAAAAAGACCAGTCCCTGGTCGAAACGTTGAATAAATCTGTTAAGTTTTTCAATGTGACTTCCCCAACTTCTTATATTTTTAATCAGTTGCCTTGAAGATTTTGTTATCCCTTATATATATATATATATATATATATATATATGCGTGGCATTTTTGTTGACTCAAAGCCAGCTAAAGGATGCGATTGTGCACAGCGCAGTTGTGCCACTTGGAAAAGAGTCGCCATTAATCATGAGCACTTTAACGGCGCCTCTATCCACCGCCTATTCCAGAAAGCACTCGGCTGTCTTCTGCTGATGACGATGGAGACTTCGCATCGAAACATCCGCTTCGTCATTCTCGTTCCCTTCGCTTTCTCTTTCGTCGCCTCCGGTGAGCAGGAAATGAGGTGGTGCGGAGGCCCTCTCAGTAAGTGCGTTTGTGCCAGTGCACGTTGTAAAATACTACAGTCTGTTTGTAACGCGCATTACCGGAAACATCACGACGTTTAGAAAAAAAAAATGAAATCGTTACCGCCGTTGAGCAATGAAATCTAGGCTTTGACAGAAACCCGTATGGTCGGCGGTCCTGATCGCAGAGAATTATCGAGCGCCCACCAATTTTACGAAAATAAAAGACGTTTCGGCACCGCTACGGAGGCCTTGTTCCTGACAAGGCCTTGAAGGCCCGCGTAGCGCGGCCGAAACGTCGTTTGTTTTAACAAGATGGTCGGCGCTCGACGCTTTCCCGCACCGTCTTTGACCAACAAGGGGAGAAAAACTGCAATGCCCCCCCCCCCCCTTTTATTTTTTTTTTGGCTCACGGAAAATGACAAGGATGAAGACTTATTGCAGGGGTTTAGAATAAGAATAATAATAAGTGTTCAAAATAAGGTTGGCAATGCAGGAATATTTTTGTGCTGAAGGAAGCAAAGCAGGAAAGATTGTGCATCATCTTTAAACCACGGTAAAGTCACAATGTTTTCTTTTGCAATGGGCTGATCGGGCAATGAATCGCGGTGTGATGTGGAGTTTTACTTTTGAAATCCCTATATTGCTGAAGGTAAATGGAGTTTGTCTTCGCTATGCTTCCCGTGGCTTATGAAGGAGGCCGTTATAAAGGACGTTAGATTACACTGCCTCGCGTTCTTCGATGTGCACTGACATCGCAGGTCATACTAGCGTTTCTGCATTTCACCTCTATCGAAATGCGGCCGACGCTTTCAGTGGGGGTGGCTGGGGGGAGGGGGAGGGAATAAACCGTCGTTTGGAAAAGGTTAAAAAAGCAGTTTTCTGTGCGAATTTTCTAACAAGAGTGGCAGTTTTGGTCCAGTGATGCTTTCTTTTTTTTAATAATGAACAGGGTGAGACATAGCCAAGCTTAGGACGGCACACCCATGCCCTACACCCGATGTACAGTTGCGCCGAATTTCAAAAAGGAACGCGCCAGCGCTGTGCAGATTGGATTACCAAATATAAATGGAGTGCGCGAGGGATGGACAAATTGCGTCGCGGCGCTTTCTTCTAGCGAACGTACACTATACAGCGATGGCACACACGATACATCAGGCCGGCCAATGCTTGCTTGCCTTATCGTCGGCCCATATGAAGTAGCGATGCCCACAGAAGTGTGCATTAGGGGCGACTTTGACGCCTTATGCAAGAATTTGCCATTGGCATACATCTTAACAAAAGTGTTAGTATGCTACGCCAGCTGTGTGCATTGATGTCCGCGATGTCTGGTTCGGTGAGAATGCGATAACCTTCAGGCTAATGCCTCGTACACGCGGCGTATATCGCGCTTTGTTAGGCGATAATTTCGTCGTTCCCCTGACACGGACTCCAGCAAGCACCGCTGCTTCACCGGGCTGCCGTCCAGGCGAACGCCAAGAATGTAGCAGTAATCTGCCGGCTATGTTGCATGTACACTCTTTGTCAAAAGTAAGCAGGCTGCATGGTTTGCTTCTAGCTCGTACAGTGGAGCCCTTACAGCTTCCCTGAAGCTGAAATGGTCGTCAAAGGTAAGGACTGGGGGTCTTCTCAGCTACCAACAACTTTTGGTTTTTAGAAAGTCACAAGGGCTTCATTATGAAAGCTAGAAGGAAACCATGCAGCCTGATTACTTTTGACGAAGACGGTACCTTCGCTCTATGCATGTGCATCCGCTGTTAGAGTAGGCCACGATGCACTTAGTACACCGCTGGTGAGGTTCGTTGAAATTTCTGGCAACAGCTACACTCTATACAGACTGCGCCTGTGAGTGCATCTTGAGTCTTTTTTTTTATCTCGGCTACTTTGCACTTTACTGAAGGCAAATATTCTGCAAGTTGAGCAATGATTAAAAAGACCCTGTGTCTTTCAACGGCTCATTAATTTTCTCCATAATCTGCGCCACCTATTTTCAGTTATTTTACAAAAGCGCCATGCCATGCGTTGTGCCATGTAGCTTTTCTCGTCCACGAATTTTTCGCTAGAAGCTGCCTAAAATTGGGCAACGTCCAGCGCCTTTATTTTATTTATTTACAGAATACCTGCGTCGCCTCGAAGGCATTACCGCAGGGGAGACAGTTTCAAAACAACGCATTCATTTTCACACAAAAAGCAACAAGAACATTAAGCGAAGTTAACATCAAAGTAAAACAAAACAATAAGTGAACATTATTAAAGGTAACAGAAATCTTGAACAATAGTAAGAAAGGATTAGATTGTCAGGAATACAGTCGACAGTAAAAATCGCGATTATCGAAGACTGAAACACACTCTTCCGGCAGCAAGTTCCAGTCTTTCACAGTTTGTGGAAAGAATGATTTAGAAAAACTGTTTGTGTTAGTATTGTATTCGCGCACCTTCTTGGAGTGGTCGTGCCGAGTCGAGACGTAAGTTGGTTCCAAAAGGTAGTTACGGCTATCAATTCCTGTTTGATTATAGAAGATGCGGTGGAAGAATTTAAGTCTCAAATTTTTTCTTCTGTTGTTTAACGGTTCCCAGCCCAGCAGTGATTTTATCTCAGTGATACTTTGGAAGGGGTTATAATTATTGGATACGAAGCGTGCAGCCTGATTTTGGAGTTTTTCTATTGCTTCAATCAAGTATGCCTGATATGGGTCCCAAATAATGGAGGCATAATCGAGGATAGACCTGACGTGCAAGAAATAGAGTGTTTCTTTAACATCTTTTGACGCTGATTTGAAATTTCTACGAATAAAGTATAACATTTTACTTGCCTTAGATATTGTCTGCTGTATGTGTGTGTTCCATTTAAGAGTCTGCATAAAATAAACACCAAGGTACTTGCACTCTGAGACGCTTTTTATGGTTATGTTTTCAACAATGTATTGTGTAGGAAGTTCGAACTTTTTATTTGAAAAATGGACGTGATTACATTTTCTAATATTCAGATTCATTTGCCAACGCTGACACCAATTTACTATTTTATCAAGGTCGCTCTGCAGGATAGATACATCTGATGGTGAATTTATTTCCCTGTAAACAACGCAGTCATCCGCAAATAGTTTTATGGAAGACTGTATGCCATCTACAATGTCATTGATATATATCAGGAATAAGAGTGGCCCCAGGACACTGCCCTGGGGCACTCCTGAAGATACGGTTATGTATGATGAGCTACAGCCATTCAGAACAACACACTGTTTACGATTATTTAAGTAATTACATATCCAGTTATGGGTTTTATTGTGTATGTTCAAAGAGTTTAACTTGATATTTAACAAGGGGTGCGAAACTGTGTCAAACGCTTTCTGGAAATCTAGGAATAATGCGTCTACATGTTTATTCTTGTCGAGGGAGTTACCTACAAAGTGCTGAAATTCGACTAATTGTGTGTTGCATGAGTGCCCATTACGAAAACCATGCTGTGAAGCGGTAAAAAAGTTATGTGGCACTTCCAACTGTAACTTTAACATGAGTAATGTTTTCTGAGATTTTATCTTTTGTGAGCTGTAGTAGTATAAGTAAAATATCGTGGCGCTTGTCAGAAAAAAAAACCTAAACGTGCGTAACTTTGGAAATCCCAAAACTCATCTTTGAAAATGCCTTAAAATTATAATTGCTTGTTTCTACCTAAACTACAACTAACTGTGGTGAAAAAATCAAAATTTAGGAACTGCAAGAACGCACACACTTTTGAAAGGCGTTTTTTTTTCGCATTTCAAATTGTTCGAGGGGAATTTGTAGGCATAGAAATGCAACAAAATACTTGCTGACACCATGTTTTGTCCTGTGAGTAGCGCGGTACAGTTAAAGACAATATGTGAATATAAAATATGATTGTACCTATCATTATTAGCATACCTACGGTAAAAAGACCTTAACCTAGCCACTTGTCAGGGTGATGTACACAGGCACGGCATAAGTTCGTGTTCAAGTAGGACGTTCTTGCGGGATAGATGGTTCATTTTCGAGGAAGGTTAGAAAACCACTTGTAAAAGAATAACCAATTCCGCATACCTGGGAGTTTACTCATTAACGCTACAGCATCATACCCTTAAGGCGGAGCTACAAGCTAGGAGCCACAACAGAATCAGCAGAAAGAGAAAATGCCAACGCATTGAAATGATCCACCGAGGGTCGCCTGAGAGTTTTTAGATGGTACATCATATACACGTTTCCTTACCTTCTATATTTACAGATCCCCTGGATAATGCCAAGGCGATGAGAGTCGCTACCAGTACGGTGCTTTCCTGCAAGGACGCAATGCTGGATATGAATCTTCCAGCCACGCCGCTAACAGAAGTAAGATCAAACATCATATTGATTCATAAGAAAGGGGATATCAAGAACGTGAAAAATTAGGCCTATCAACTTTCAGTTGGTGTCAGGTATATGGCAAGGTAATTGCGAATAGAGTTAGTACTCTGGACTTAAGTCAGCTAAAGAGAGACCGGGCTGACTTTCAGATAGCAGCCAGCCCGTTCTGCCTAATCGGATCGTAGAACCACTCTGATGACCACGCTACGATTGTCGCTGTGTGCAGCTCTTTCAGTTGAGACGTCAGCAAAACAGCGGGCACACAACAGGTCGTTCTCGAGATAAAATGCCTCTTGGGAGAGCCCGACTTGTTGAGAGGCCAGTAATCATCCACTGCATTTATGAAAGGCGCAAATCCCTGTGTGCAGCGCTTTTTCACTGCTACAGGCAAGTAATTTTGCGGTTTTCGCCAATCTGCGCATAGATAAACGTCCATTTCCGAGTTTTCTCAACCTCTTGATTGATGAGACGCTGAATTTATGTGCAGCCGGCTGCGGTTGCTTCATCAGAGCGGCATGGAATTATGACATCAGAAACCGCGAACTTGCAGCGCTTGCTCTAAACCTCCAGTCCCGTAAGTCGCGGACTGATGCCAAGAATTCCGAAACTATAGGTTTTATTTATTTATTTATTTATTTATTTATTCATTTATTTGTGATACCCGCAGGGTACAGAGTACATTTCAGAGGGGAAGGGCAGTTGATAACAAGAATAGTAAACAAAGCACAATTCATACAAAACTATACAACAACTGAGGCAGGATAAAAAGAAGTGAGCAAAATTAACACGGAACAGATTAATAAAATAGTTTAAGAACAATACTAGTACGTGGAGAACACAACACTACAATAAAATACAAAAGCGATCATTATGTAATCAGAGTGGTAAGTATTCTTCTAAATTGAGTTGAATCAGTGATGCTAGTTAATGATGCGGGTAGGGAATTCCATTCTTTAGAGGTTAGCGGAAAATATGATTGCGCACATGTCACTGTGTTACAATGAGGCACTGTGACCTTGTGTTGACGATCACGACGGTGAGAAATGAACGGTGCTGGTTGAATTCATCGAGAGCGAAGTTGAAAATTGGAGTGGAAAATCTTATGGAATAGGCAGATGCGGAAGTGCTTACGGCGGGTAGCTAGGGGCAGGAGGTTTAAATACCTTTTCATTTGGGTGACGCTAGATGTACGATGGTAATTGCCTAAAATGAATCTAGTTGCACGGTTCTGGACAGTTTCCAGAACCTGTGTCAGTGAGACCTGTGCAGGGTCCCATATGGATGAAGCGTATTCCATTTGCGGTCGTACGTAGGTCGTGTATAATAATGATTTTAACGAAGATGGAGCAAGTGTAAAATTTCTTCGAAGATAACCAAGCGTTTTGTTTGCTTTAGATGCCATATGTTCTATATGAAGTTTCCAGGACAGGGTGTTAGTTATATGTATGCCAAGATACCGGTACGATCTTACGCTTTCAAGGAGATGACTGTGAAGAAAATAAGGAGGACAAGTAGTATTTGAACGTGAAACTCTCATAGATTTACATTTTTTTTAATATTAAGTTCCATTTTCCAATTATGACACCAGTCTAGTATGTTATTAAGATCGACCTGGAGAGAGCGAATATCGGAATCGTTAGTTATTTTACGGTAAATCACGCAGTCGTCGGCAAACAAACAAATCCTAGAGTTAACAGTAGCAGGCAGATCATTAATATAAATCAGGAACAGTAAAGGGCCAAGGACAGATCCTTGAGGAACCCCAGAACCAACTGGCACGGTAGAAGCATTAGTGTCATTAGCATGCACAAACTGAAGGCGAGAAAAAAGAAACGCGCGAATCCAGTTCAGAACAGAAGGGTCAATATTTAGAATGCTGAGTTTATATAGAAGTAATGAATGGTTAACTTTATCGAATGCCTTAGCGAAGTCGAGAAATATGCAGTCTGTGGAAAACCCGGAGTCTAAGTAGAAGTGCAGATCATTAGTAAAGGAAAGTAATTGAGTTTCACAGGAGAAACCTTTCCGAAAGCCATGCTGAGTCAGAGAAAAGAAGCTATTATCTTCAAGAAAATTAACAAGGTGAGTGAAAATTATATGTTCCATTATTTTGCACGGTATTGATGTGAGAGAGATGGGTCGATAGTTAGACGGGTTCTGTTTGTCACCGGCTTTATGTACAGGTATGACCTTAGCAGTTTTCCAGTCCTCAGGTAGTACGCCATCATGGTACGACTGTGAGAATATGCTTTCCAAAATGATAGAGGTATATTCAACAGTATTCCGAAGAAATTTGCTATTAATGCCATCGATTCCGCTAGAAGATGTTTGTTTTAAATTATTAATGATCGGTATAATGCCATGAGAGTCAAACACAATTGGATCCATACAATAGTAGTGACATGATTGGAGTTTGGGATAGTGGCGATCATCGGATGAGGAAGAAAATGACTGGACAAAAGAGTCATTTAGTGAAGTGGCACAAAGATGGTCCGGAATGGGATTTCCAGTTGCTGAAAGTAATGACACTTTGTCGTTAGTGCTAGGTTTTATTATGCTCCAGAAGCGTTTAGGATTAGACTTTAATATGTTCGGGAGGGTTACATTAAAAAAAGAAAATTTAGTAGTCTTTAGTGCACGGGAATAGGCTAAGGCAGCTGATTTATATGCAGTCCATCGCTCAGGTTTTAATGAATACCTAGCAATTCGAAAAAGTCTTTTCTTTTTGTTAGAAAGGCGGTTTAAATATCGATGATACCATGGAGCTTGGTTATTCGAGTAGACGCGCCGAAGAGGAATATGTCGGTTAATCAATTCAGATACCTTATATCGGAACGTGCACCAGTTAGTTTCCACCGAGCGCTCGAGGTAATTAGGTAAGAATATGTCTAGAAAAGAGCCCAGTTCGTCATTAATAGCAAGAAAATTAGCCTTGTTGTAGTCTCTAATATTTTTGGAGCGGTTTGATGAAGGTGCATGTTCATGAGTTAACGTGAAATGTAATACATCGTGGTCGCTCAGGCCAGGCATATGTACTACAGGTGACGTGCAATCTTCTGCAGTCGTTAATACAAGATCTTGAAGGGAAGATGAATTTTGAGTAACACGTGTGGGTGAAGTGACGATTTGTGTCAAGCCAAAGTCTGCGCAGATGGTGATAAATTGGTTAGTTTCTGCGTTCGGTGGGTTAGAAAAAGGGAACGTGTGTGACCAGATAATGTTGGGATAGTTGAAGTCGACCAAAAGTAGAATTTGTGCGCTGGGATATCGAACAGTGATTCGATTCAGGCTGTCATGCAAGCTATCACAGAATGACATATTGCTGGAAGGGGAGCGATAGCAAACGCCGATGATCACTTTTGTGAAACCTAAATTCACGCAGCACCACACAGATTCAATATCAGAAACAATTGATATGCAGTGACAATCAAACTGCTCGTCAATTGCGAGCAAAACACCACCACCCGTTCTTTGAGTGCGGTCACTGCGGTAGGCAACATATTTTTTATCGCAATGAAACAATTCTGAATTGGATATTTTGCTGCTGAGCCACGTTTCAGTTAATGCAATAACATCTGCTTTGAGGTCGTTAATCAAGGTGCATAATTCATCCTTCTTACGAAAAATACTTCGAATGTTAGTATAACAAACACAAAATTCTGATTTCGATGATGAGGCATCTCTTCCCCTCGCGCATTCCTATTTCTTATCCTTATCGGGCAGTAATTGGCGTCCAGAACGAAGAAATCTAGGTGATGCAGAAGCAGTCATCGGGGCAGTATTCGAAGATGCGATTTCAAAAACAATGTCATCTACTTCATTATAGCTGTAACATTTTCCATTGACATGCAGTTTCTTATACCCAAGTTTATATGGTTTATGCAGGCTTTTACCGTATTCTCTTAGCTTTTTTTTGAATTTTGCCTTTGAAGCAAAAGTTTTTTGAAGCCTTCTGTTGGAGGCCGAGCCGCGTAAGCAATAAACTATACGGGATTCCGTAGAACAAGCGATCTTCTAACGACTTTTTTAGTGAGAAAGCATTTCTAGCTGCATTCTCGGCGAAATCCGTGGGTTGAGTGAAGCCTCCTGGCGGGTCACGCGGCGGAAACCCGGGACTGGAGCAATAGGCCGCCGGCGTTCATTGAGTCCGTTGGCAATGGCGTTGACAACGTTGTAGACCGTTAATTTTGAGGAAAGGAAAGGCGCATAACTGAAGTCATTAACCCGTGTTTGTTCCCTCACCCGCTCTGCCCGCTTCCCGTCTTAACGTTTCACCTACATGCATAACTGATGTCATTAACCTGCGCTTGTTCTCTCGCCCACTCTGCCCTCTTCCAGTCTTAACGTCACACCTATCATTTTTCTTTTCATAGCTCGCTGCGCTGTCCTTAACTTAAGCTGAACCCTTTTCGTTAGCCTTAACGTTTCTGCCCCATAGTGGAGTGCCGGTAAGATACAGCTGTTGTATAGAGATGGAGCGATGGCGTACAGGTAGACCATCTGCACAGTTAAAAGTATATAAAAAGTGGATTGCAGTTTAGTGCTTAAAGAGTGCACTGTATGCAAAAAGAATGCTATGTTATTTTATGTCAATGCAGGTGACGAGCGGGTTGTGTTCCGGAGCCAGGCTGTGCTACAGCTATGCTGGGGACAGCATGAACGTAAGCATGGATACAGAGACGCAGCAATATAACAAAGACCAATTACTCAAAGCCAGTCAGGCGTGCCCGAACGAGAACTATACATGAAGGGTAACGAGGCCCACTCTTTGCATGACAGCCTAAATTTTGGGCGACGTATGAGCTGAGCGGCGTCCCGGTAAGAAATGTGTGATTCAGACGGCCGAGTTATGTATGATATTCTCATAATACGAATGTCACCTTGTCGCGCACTTATACGTGCGTTCCCAGACACCCTGGGAGCGTGTTGGGGTAGCAGTCTCGGTCACAGAGGAGATGCCCTCGACTCAGCGTGGCAAGCTCAGCCAGAGACCAGCTCCCAAGTGAAAGAGAGTGGTTTGGTGCCCAGCTTTCACTGGTCGCAAGCCAGAGAATGGGTCGGAGCCAAAGGTTCACAAGCAAAACAGTTTATACAGCAAAGAGACGATACAGAGTATTTCACAATCACTCGTATGAGCACATACAAAGTGATTAACAAAACAATGCAACTCGTGCAAAGTAACACTCGACAGAGAGATTACAATACAAAAGAATTATTGCACCTAAAGTGCACTAACACAAGACAGACAGACAAATAAACAAAACACAATTTGTTCACCGGACAGAGCGACAGTCCGACGACCATAGGTTCACGACAGAGCCGTCCCGCAGGTTGGCGCACGCTGCCTCGCTGGTCTATGGCTGGGCGAGTGGTGTTGACCAGAAAGTCGAGCGGGCGTGCTTCTCTGAAGCTTGAACGGTGGCTCGGGCTGCCAGACAGCAGTCAACGCCCTTCATTTACAGGCGCGCTCCGCAAGGCAAGCGCGCAGATACGCACAGCATACACACGTACTTACACACAGTTCTCGCGCCGGGTGCGCGTCCCCATTGATCAGGCGCGAACATGCGCGCAAACGCTGCTTCTAAATCATAGAAGCTGCGGCAAGGTGTCTGTTTTCCTGCAGGAATGTGCGCCGCTCGAGCTCTCTATACTTTCGCGAAGTTAATGCCTGAAAAAAAAAAAAAAACTATTCCTATGTTCCGTGCAGCGTCGAACACCGTGGCAGCTTGAACGAAACACTGCCTCCTTGTCTTCGTGCAATGTGATCATCTCTTCGCCGCAGACTTCCTCATTGCCCTCGAACACTTCAAGAGCCACAGTGGATCTCGAAGCATCTTGAAGCCAGTCATGTAGGGCTTCATGGACTTGCAAGCAAGATGACGAAGAGCACTTTGCTCTGAAACCATGGGCTGATTTCTAATTTTAGTTTTTATTGTGCGGATAACACTGCTCGAGCGCTCTACACAAGGGTGACGCAGACTCTACTTGACGAGTGAAAACTATTCTCTTGCCTATAACTGAGAAAAAGCTACTTGCTGTTTTTGATTGCTGTGTGAACTAGGTGCTGTATTCTAAGCATTGCCATTATTTTGTCCTTCGTTTCAGGAGACGGTTTTCAAGGGCCGACTCCTGTATGCGATGAGAAAATGGGGGCACATGAAGCACGCGCTGAACCCTGTAAGACACATTAGATTTTTCCCGAGCATTAGTAAAAATTTGCAGTGGCTTAGGTCGACTATGCCAGGATATACGAAGCGAAAGCCAAGGGCATGCGACACAGCTGGCGAAGCGAGCGGAGGCGAGCGCAACGACGAGGCAAGCGGTGTGACGTCATACCCAATGGCGGCGGCGGCGAGGCGCGCGGTGTGACGTCATGCAAGATGGCGTGGCGAGCGCGCGGCGTCCGCCAGCTGCGGCGGTTGCTAGGCAACGGCTCAGGGTCGGTCTCTGTGCCTCCTCAGTGCACCGCCACAGCGAAATCGCAAGTTCGTGGCCAATGTAGCTTTCGCTACAAAAGGTCTTCGTATGGTTCAGACGTTCGTTGGAGTTTCACATCTGAGCGGCGAGTATACAAAGGGAAGAAAATGTGAAGCGTAAATTCAACATCGTCATTTCTCGATTCTTATTCACAGCTCATAAACTGTTTCATCTGAATGTCATTTAAGACTTTGGATGCTGAGAATAGCGCCAGCAGAAATTGAGGATGGAAAGACCTAATGCCGATGCGTCTTGCGCAGAGTGGCTGTAGAGGCCACAAGGAGTGCGCCCCATTAATCTTGACGGCGCTTGCTTAGGTGTCGAACGTATTGCTTTGATTAATCCAATATCCGTAAGTACGTGCCCTGCTTCACTGCTTCTCCGCATACGACTGGATAACGTATGTCTGTCTCTCACTTCAGTGGTAGTCCCTTATGAAGATGGTCTATAGACTTTCTGCACGCTTTCTGCAGACTCTATTGCCTTTCTCTCGATATTTCATTTTGTTTATTCATAATCCATGCGCAAAAGTCTGCTAAAAGTGTTTGGCCATAAATTTATAGATTGTCTATAGACTGTCGATAGGATTTGTATTTTCTCTTAACTAGTCTATGGGATTTCTCTGTATAAAGTCTATAGACGTTGCAGACGAAGGTCCACGGATGGTTTGTAAACTGTCTGTAGAAGTTTTTCTGAGGGCTTTTGCCATTTCGCCCCTTTGCTGAGTGTAATAACAGCGTAACTACAAATGAGCATCCACCCGAGCGCGGCCATATCGCTACGAAAGGAAGCTATGCAGCTTTCCTATGTAGCTTTTCTTTGTATCCGCGTGGCTACCCTTGGGCAAACCCAACATGCTATCGTCTTCTCACGTTTTTCACACGTCGCCTAATCGAAATTACCAGCTATGGTGTGCGCATGCCTGTAGTGGACTCAAGTGCGCTTGCTCACGAGCAAGCAATCTTTCTTCATTTCAAATAGGAATAGCGGAATGACGTGCTCAATTTACTTATGTCCGCGCCTGTGTCTGACGTTGCGTTTGCAGGGAGAAATTTCGGTTGCTTGTTCCTCAGCTGGCTTTTTCCCACCCCTCCTTATGCTGAGGAATTTTTCTATATTTCACGCAGACAGTCGACATGATGTACAACCGAGACTGGGACTCAGTTATGGACATTGTGGCTGTGAGTAACTTCATGCAGTTTGGAACGTGCCAGGCTAGGCCTATATGCTGCAGTTTACTTAGCATTACACCCTGCGGGGGCATCTCCAACATGCAAGTGTGATGGTGAGTTTCGACACGGCTGGTTCCCGAGCATCCGCAGGGGCATCCTCGCAGGGGTAAGATGGGGAGCAGTGCGCCACCACCATACCCTTGCGGATTCCAATAGAAGGCTAACGTAGCAGGGGGCGGCAGAAAGTTAGGTCGGCAGATGAGATCAACAAGTTTGCGGGGATGCGGTGGCCGCAACTGGCAAAGGACAAGGTTAATTGGAGAGACATGGGAGAGGCCTTTGGCCTGCAGTGGGCGTAGACACGCTGATGGTGATGATGAGTGCGCCACCACGGACCCGAGCAGCCGCTCTTAGCCCTGCGTGGCTGATCCGTGTCCGGGAAAAAGGGAAGTGTTTGGACCTTCAAGGTCCCTCGGCAGAGCAACACGTCACTTTGGCCCCAGATTCCTGCAGACAGCACCTCCGGCCTGACCCGACCGGGGGAAAACGGCAGTCACCTTTTCCTATCCTTCCCTCTATCTTTCGCTTTCCTATCCCTTTCTTACAACTCTCCTGTCTCCTGTTCACTTCTTAGATCTTCCTTTTTTTTTCCTGGCGGCTAGTGTTAACCTTGTGTGGCCAACTACCCTCCGTTACGCCATATTTGGATGGAGTGTACAGGTGACGAGCACAGGACGTGCTTTCGAGTTCCTGTCTCGTCCCCTCTTTGGGCGCCGTGTTAGGCGGCTGGCACCGTGGACGAACATAAATGCGTGAACTATGTGTCCACCGCCTAAACATACTGATCGCATTCTGAAAAGAGTGCAGACCGAAGACATCACTGCCCAGTGCACATGAAAAATGAAATATCTCCGAAGTATCATGTCCTCCCCAGTGAAAAATCTGAAAAAAAAAAACTGCTAGAACAATGTCACCATTCTTCGCCTCCAAATGTCTAACCGATGCCTTGGGCACGGGCTACAAGTTGACAAAAATGCCCAGTGGTGACCTACTTCTACTTCTAGAAATTAAACACAGTACCCATCACTCCAAGCTGCCCACAGGAGACATTCCTGTCTCAATAACCGCCCACTTATCCCCGAACACCGTTCGAGGTGTGATATCCTAATCCGTCTTTCTCGAGCTCACTGAAGAAGAAATGCTGGAGAAAAGACGAAAATGTCACGAATATCCTTTGCATGAAAATTAGGAAAGAGAACAATGAAATACCAACCAAACCTCTCGTCCTCGCCATCAACTCGAGCGCACTCCCCAAACAGTACATGGGCCTCTAGAATTTCGCCTCCATTGAAATTCGATTTCCGCCGCCGGTATCGAACCCTCGTCTTTCGGGTCAACAGCCGAGCGCCTAGCCACAGAGTCACCGTGGCGACACAAATGAACCTTATAATAATTTAAATACAGTTCAAGAAATCCACAGAGTACTGTCCCTAGTAAGCAGAATGCACTCGGCCCTGACGAAATACTTTATCAAATGCTAGAGCCCATCTTTCTGAACAGCCAAAGAATATTTTTTTTACAAAGTTTGGGTATCAGCGAAAACACCCGAAGCCTGGAACAAAACCATTATCGTTCCGTTTTTAAAACCCGGAAAACCACCCACTTCTCCTAGTGAAGAAGGGCGGGTAAGCCTCCCTTGTTCACTTTGTGATTATCAAGAACAATCTGCCCACTCTATCTCTACCATACCTCTCCTAGTAGTTTTAGGCCCATAGCCCTCACCACCTCTCTTGCGGAAGCTTTTGAAATTGTCTTGAATATCAGGTTAACCTTCGTGCTAGAAGCCCGTGAGCTTCGCGATGTTCATCACTGCGGTTTTAAAAAGGCATGCTTCACAACCGACCATTTATATCCCTATGAACATACTGTTCGTGGAGTTTATATGCACAAACCAAACAACACTGTCTTGCTGATTTATGCGAAGCATAGTAAAATAGCCCAACCCAGCTCCTCGAGCGTGGCGGTGTCGTTACCATTGACCTTTCGTGACCTCCATGTCATACCACGTGATGCGTGACGTCACAGCAGATGAAAAACGGGGGCCCAACTCGCGCCGTCGCGCGATGCGTCGCGACCAAGGAGGACCACGTGATGCGTGACGTAACGACATAGGAGAAACGGGGCTTTGCCCCAGCTCGCGCTGTCGCGCGAGGCGTCGCGACCAATGTGTTTCCTGCTTCTGCCGCTAGGTGCGCTGTAGTGAACACGTGATGCTGGAGCGGCGGTATACAAGGGGGAGCGCCTGCCTCTGCTAGGCGTACACGGGATAGAGATGCCTCCTGGAGACAGGGTTGCTCGTTGGAATGAGAAGCAAAAGTTGCGGCGTGCTACAGAGACTGATGAAGAGCGTGAAGAACGTCTAGCCAAGCGGCGTGCTCGATATGCAACTCGGCGACAATATGCTTCGCATCTGACTAGGCTTAACCTAAGCTAAGCCTCAGCCATTTTTTTTGTCGATTAGAAAAGGCATCTGACACAACATGGAGGTTCGCGATTCTTTAGCACGTGGCTAGGCTGAGCATTTGCGGCAGAATGTTGGACTGTCTAAAAGACTTCTTGTCTAGCCGTCCCATGTACGCCTAGGCTCAAAAGTTTTGAGGAATTTTATGCAGAAAAATGGAGTACCTCGAGGGTGTATTTTAAGTACAACACTCTTTTCTGTAAAAATGTTTGTATTAACAAAACAATCCCAAGGTCCATTATGTATTCAGTCTATGTCGACGGCCTTCATATAGCTTGCACGTCCGCCAGCATATCTACATGCGAAAGACGGTTCACGATAAATAAACTCGCAACATGGGCAGACAGTTATCGCCACAGAAAACAGTCGGTGTGCTTTCTTCACCCAAACGAAGCTTACAGACAGATCCCACCGTACATCTAAACAAAACTAAGATACCTGCAGAAAATAACCACAAATTTCAAGCCATAACTTTTGAAAACACTCACATTCGTGCCTCACACGAACGCGTTGAAAAAGAAAGCTGCCCGATCTCCGAAAATACCCAGTCCTTTCACAAAAACACTGGGGTTCTGACAGGGCAAGCCTTCTAGAAATTTATCGCTGTGTTGTACGCTCGTGCTTAGACTATGGGTGCATAGCATATATGGTTCAGCAAGGCCGTCATACTTAAAACGACTGTACCCAGCCTAAAATTTAGGTTTGAGTCTTTCAACTGGTGCATACAGGACACCGCCCACCTAGCACCGCGCAACTAGCACGTAATCGCACTAATTTTGCATGCCTATTCGATTCAGTTTTAACAATACTATTTTTATTCGATGCAGTAGCGAAGCTAACCTATTCGCATTGGATTCGGTTTCGGAAAAGTACTGTCGCACACCACTACCAAATATCTATGGTTCACCACATGAAGTAACTCTGTCACGCGTAGGTCAGCTGTGACCCCTTTAGACTTAGAGCTGTTGTGAGCTTGAAGACTGGTTATAACATTAGCTTTTGCAACGATTGCATGTCATAATTTTATTAGTAACTTGGCAGTTACTGATAAATGCACAAGAAATTCACTATTTTCACTGCCTAATTTCGCCCCGATCGAGTTCAAAAACTCTACTCCTTGAAGGGTTTCCTGAGTACATGCTGACTGAATATTACATGTCAGGCTGCCTCTGAATAAACAGTTAAATATATCAGCTCAGCGTAGCAACCGGTTCAAGTGCTTTCTGTTCGCTATTGGTAAAAAAAGTGCACGTACTTTATGATGAGGTAACCCCGTGGAAACACTGCTGGAGCTCTGGAGCTGCTTGCAAGCGCGTTACTTCAAACGTTTGATTTATTTTTCACGGTATTCCAGAAATGCCTTGGGCCTCATCTGCCAAAGGACGTTCGTTACCTCTTGAAGACTATCGACTACGCCAAGTACCTGGTGATTGGATGAGAAGGTCTGTAACCACACAGATTGGAAGTATTCAAATAAAAATAACTTCAAAATTTGAATCCGTGATGCTTTATTATTACCGGCGACGCTAGGAACTCTGGAGCGGTGTTCAGGCATGTTATTCTTAGAATGCCCCGCAGGGGCATCTGGAGCTCGCAGATGATGGTAAGTTGCGACAGCACCCTTTCACGAGCATCCGCAGGGACATCCCCGCAGGGGGAGGATGGTGCGCAGTGCGTTACCACGGACCCGAGCGCCCACATTTAGCCGTGCGTGACAGCACCGTGTCGGGGAAAAGGGGATCATGGTGGTTGAGCCGATGCCGAGCTTTGAGGTCTTTAAGGCCCATCGGCGGAGGCAACACACCACATTGGCCCCAGCTTCCTCTAGAGGAAACCTCCGGCCTGACCCGACCAGGGGAAATCAGCAGTCGCCTTTTCCTGTCTTCCTCTCCATCTTCTACTTTCCTATATCTTTCTTACAACTATCTTGTCACCTCCTCTCTTCTTTGTTTTTTGTGGTTGTGGTTTATGGGGTTTAACGTCCCAAAGCGACTCAGGCTATGAGAGACGCCGTAGCGAAGGGCTCCGACAATTTCGACCACCTGGGGTTCTTTAACGTGTACTGACATCGCACAATACACGGGCCTCTAGAATTTCGCCTCCACCAAAATTCGGCCGCCGCGGCCGGGATCGAACCCGCGTCTTTCGGGTCAGCAGCCTAGCGCTCTAACCACTTAGCCACCGCGGCGGTGCCTTTGTTTTTTCACTTTTCATAGGCTGCTAGGGTTAACCTTGTGTGGCCAACCACTCTAAGTTGCCTCATATTTGGCTACTGTGTACGGTTGGCGTGGGCAGGACTTGCTGGAAAGTTCCTAGTTGCTA
The DNA here is from genome assembly GCF_055824585.1 of Amblyomma mixtum. Taxonomy (NCBI): domain Eukaryota; kingdom Metazoa; phylum Arthropoda; class Arachnida; order Ixodida; family Ixodidae; genus Amblyomma; species Amblyomma mixtum. Next base: position 86,983,475 of record NC_143013.1, read on the forward strand.
TCCCGTCTTCTTGTTGGCCTCCGTGGTGGGTGGCTGGGAGCACCGCCGAACAGTACAATTTTTTATGGCTCCTCCTCCCGCACAAAATGATATCACGCTCCAAACAGAGTGTGGATTGATATCACAGCAGAACTCCTGCTAAAAACAAAAGAAATCTTCCCAAGATACCACTTTGTACACATTGAAGTAGCAGACAAGCAAGAAAAATCATTTCTCCTTTCATTGTTTCCAAATCTCAGTCCGATGCTTTGGGTCTTCGCTACACGGTGACAAAGTTGGTCAACAGCGACCTACTTCTCCAGATTCGAGACGAAGCACAATATTTCAAGCTCTCAAACGTAGTAATCTCTGCAGACATACCTTCTTCCATCAATGCCCTTAGGTCCCTCAGTACTGTCAAAGGCGTTAGTTCTGAACAAAATTTCCTCACCCTGACTGAACAAGGATTGTTCGAGAGCCTCAAACACCAGAACGTCACCAATGTCCATCGTACAAAAATTCGAAAAGACGACAAGGAAAGATGGACGAAACACTTAGCCCTGACTTTTGCCTCCAGCCAACTTCCCCAAATCCACAGAAGCAGGGTATATGAAGATACCATACCATACATGAAAATACCATGTATGAAAGACCATACATCCCAAGCCCCCGACGGTGCTTCAAATATCTAAGATTCGGCCATGGCCCCCAGACCTGTCGCGGCCACCAAACTTGTCAAATGTGTATTCCAATGAACGCCAGTCCGATGTCTGCAACGGTGCCAAAGGGCGCTAACTATGAACGAAATCACCCCGCGTACTCGAGGTCATGCCCATCGTGGAAGAAAGAGAGCAATTAAAATTGATGAAACCATAAAATTTCAAGAAGCATGAAAATTATTTGCGCAGGCACAGGGAACGTTCTTGTTCACAGCCAAAACAAATGTCTGGTGCGCCGATGTGGTGCTACTGTCCCAGGCACTATTTCAGGCTTCGGCGCCTTCCCAGGCCGCACACAGTGAGCCTGATGCAGGGCCATCCGCGCCCCCGGCAGATGCAGCAAAGGCTGCCCTGCCACCTCTGACAAAGGCCTTGCCGGCTCCTGGGTCGGCAGCCCGCTATGCTTCCCCTAATAGGGAGAGGCTTGCTTGTGGTCCTGCAGTCTCTCTGAGAGGCTATGGGCACAACGCCAAGTTAGCCCTGCTTGAGCGGAGGCGTAGCTCTATTGAGGGAAAAAGAAAAGAAAAAAACTCCAATAACGGGCACAAATAGTCCCGAGACTTAAGTTTTTAACTACGCCCCCCAAAACTCATTTAACATGACACTTTTTATCCACTGGAATTGTCGTGGATTAAAAAAAACTGTATCTATGTAAAATGTATTTTGAACTTGCTTTCTCCGGTCGCCCTATGTCTGCAAGAGAACAATTTATGACCTCTACAAAAAATATTTTAACGAGGTATAAGGTCTTTCCGTGTGGCCGAGAGCAAGCGAGTAGGCTGTCTGGAGGCGCTGCTATTCTGTCCAGAGTGGTGTTGAAACCCACGATATAAATCAACACCAAATATGAAGCTCTAGCAGTCACCATCCTTCATTTTAAAATAATAACAACGTGCTCGGTATAGGCTCCCAAAGCATCGCCGGGTGGCGCTGCTGCGCCTGATGTGAGGCGCCATCTATGGGAGACAAGTAAAAACTGGGACGTTGATCCACGTGGTTGATCGCTGCTCGCGCTGCTTTCACCACGATTCTTTGCACGCACGCTTGCTTGCAGTTCCTCAATGCAAACTTAATTGAAGGGGAGAAACTTAGTAGTCGCGTCTACTGTGTGGGGCAGACGGTCGACGACGAGGAGGCCCATTTGACTGTAAAATGCGTTTCTCAAGACAGTAATAACGTCGTACTGTACGACGTGTAACTAGAGGTAATTAAGTGCACTGTATAATTATATGCTCGAAATACGCGAAGTACTATCAGCTCTGTGAAATTAACCGAGTCACTCGTTGATCGTAGTTGTCGGTTGTTGCATGCGAAGCACAGGGTGATCCACTCACTTGCGAGTCAAAATGACTTGCGACCAGGCAACAGCTCGACAACACCATTGTTCACACTTGCAAGCGCGACCAGCGGATCGCCTTCTCGTCAGATTTTCGTTCGAAGCGAAAACTCAGGAATGATGTTGTTCGCGCGCTTTCGAGAGTTTTGTCTGCTTTGGCCGCGTCTCCTGAACTCGCGCTCGCTGCTATTCGCAAATGCACTACGACGAACAAGAGGATGTCGCGACAGTTTTGATGTGCACCGCAGCCGTACAAGCGTCATGATGACAGCGGCGCGCTTCTCAGGGCCGGCCTGCTGGCTTGTACATACGCATGCCGCCGGCGTCAGAAATATGCTCGGATATTATTTTTTCTCGTTCATACCAAGCCCTGGAGTAGAGGAATGTCAAAAAAATTACCGACGATTACGTTACTTCCTAATGCGAAATTTGAGCGCAGCAAATAAGCTGTTTCACCTTTTCGATAGATTGAGGCAAAGAAATCGAGCAACACATGTATGCGCTATCACAGAATTTTTTTTTTTATTTTTCACACGTATTCCTTTAACAAAGACTCCACTAACAGTTCTTGACAGTCATGAAGGAAGCTTTGTGGTCGGAGAAATAGAGTGATATATGTTCGAATTGGTACACCAATGCTTGATTCTCAAAGACGAGATCTATACAAGTGCCTCGCGAGGTTGTCACAGCCGTGGTACGCGTTACGAGCGAGAGGAACGGGATGTTCTCCCGCATAAGTGTTAGGAAATTGCTGTTTGTCTTTATGTCAACATTAAAGTCCCCCACTACTAACATCGGTGTGGATCGATGGACGGTTAATGCGAGTTGCAGGAAGTGCACGACGTCTTTCGTGAGTGCGGTAGGGGCGAAGTAGGCAGCTACTACCAGCAAGCCGTTGGGCAACTTTGCGGCGCACAGTTCGCCAACTTCATGTGACGTGCCAAACATTTCGACTGGTATTGCAGAGAGACCTGTGCGCAAGTAGATAGCGACTCCAGCCGCTCTGTTGTGGTCTCTGCGAGCACCACAACAGTATAGGAAATCTATGATTTCGAGAGGCTCTTCGGGATCCATCCAGGTTTCAGCAAAGCAAAGTACAGAGGAATGGCGCAGAATGTGATTGTGGCGGACGTCCTTGGCATGTGCGGCAAGGGAGCGTACGTTAAGAATGTGGTTGTGAATGATGAATCAAGTGCTGCCAGCGAATGACGCGTCCATTGGCTGTCTGCGTGTGTTACTGATGTGTGGTTAACACGTTAAGCTTCGCCTGTAAGAGTGGAACGCGACAGCGTCTTGCAACGCTGCCAGGGAGTCTACAGAACGCCATCGCCAATTCGGCTGTACGCCTTGCTGGACGGTAAATTTATTTTTTGAGGAAAGGAAATGTATCTCTTTCGCATATCTGCGTGGACACCTGCACCTCGCCGTAAGGGAAAGGGGGAAGATGGGAGTGAACGAAGACGCCGTATTAGCTAGACGCGCCTTTGTTCATTCCAAACCATTCAGCTGGCATTACGGAGTGGCTAGCGTGCTCGTATCGCACTCCGGAGACCCTAGTTCGATTCCCCAACTCGACCAATTTCGTTCTCGGTTTTATTGATTTATGCGGTCTAACTAGAAAGGTTAATTAGGCTATTCCATATTTATATTATTGTATTTCTATCCATCGTGTTCTGTCATTAACCTGTCAATTGTTGGAACTGTCTAGGATGTTCGACACAACGTATATGAAACGAGCAACGTCTTACTGAGTGGGGAAGTGCGTGGTGGTGCGGACGCTGTTGTCGCTGCGGCGCGCGTCTTTCTTTTCGTTTCTTCTGACCTCTTCATTCTCCTCTATATTAATTAGGCTAATTGATTAATTAAGCAATTAACTAAACTCAGTCCAACTTAGTTGCACATCACTATACGATCCCTTTGATTGGTTGCATGGTTACTAGCCAAAGTACAATTGGCCCCATTTGAAATTCGCGCACTGTGACGTCACGAGCATTTCGACCAATTGAAAAGCGTGACATTGGAGGCGGAGCTGGTTACGAGGCCGACGCCGACGACGACGCGAAACCCAGGAACGGACGTCAAAGAGCTGCGCTCTAAAATGAATCATTTTTGAGGGTCGTTGGCCAATACCGAGTTGCCGGTAGAAGTGATAACTGCGATACAAGCAAATTTCTTTCCATAACCGCTTTGCTGATGCCCAGTGCGGCTGGCCTGTGGTCTGCTAGCTCCGCTGCTGAAGGCATCGCGGAAATCGAGCATGTTTTGATATTATTGTTAGACGAGGTTCACAGTAAAACGGTGACGCGAGTAGCGCGTTTACTGCAGAGCTGGTCAATTCCGAAGCGCTCTCAGCTACGGCATCGATGTGAAACGGTTAGGCTTAGCGACGACTACGGCAGCCAGGGAGCAGCGTATTCGTCCGGCGCATCCGCGGGCGGCGTCGTTGCTGAAAGCTCAACAGTCTCGCTGATTGCTTCAGAGGCTTGCGACTCGCAGTCGGAAGGCTGGAGAATCGAGCAGCGAGCGACTTGCCTGCGCGTCGTCTGCCACTTCTTTCGCGCACGGTAGGGGCAGACTCACTGGCGCTCTGAAGAACGCGGCCGCATACTCACGTGTTCACGGTAAGAGTGGATCACCCTGTACGTACGCTTTGGTTTTGTAACCAAAACCTTCACTAGGCTCGTCAACACCGGGTCTGGCGTGCGCCGTGATCAATTTTAACCACAGCTGCGCATGCGTGAAACCGAGTGACGTCACGCGGAGCGCAGGCGGCCGCTGCGCGCTGACTCCGTCGCCTGAGCGTCGCCGCTTCTCCTCCTCGCCCTTCGCCGCTGCCGCGCGGTCACCGCTGCCGTCCCAAGAGGAGGTTCTTTCGCAAAGAGTTGCGGGAACGCGTGAGCGGCGGCGGCGGCCATAGCGGCGGCGGCGTGAGCGGCAGCGGCGGCCTTCAGCCATATCTCTCCGTAACACTACATGACTTAGCTCTTTTTGAACGACAAAAGCCATATCTGGCAGCGGGAGATTTTAATGCGATACAAGCAAATTTCTTTCGATAACCGCTTTGCTGATGCCCAGTGCGGCTGGCCTGTGGTCTGCTAGCTCCACTGCTGAAGGCATCGCGGGGTAGTGAACAAACGGACACTAGAGACCGTATTTTAAATGATTTTATTCTGTGCAATATTGTGTGCCTACTGCATACTGAAAAGCGCACGTACTTCTCTACAAGCACTGGAAAAATGAGCTACTTGGATTTATTTTTAGTTCGCCATGTGTTTCATTGAGCCGACTGGGCACTTTTTCGAGAACAAGGAAGTGTGGAAGAAATATTTCCAAATGATCGCGATATAGACGAACTGAATGAAATGTTGACAACCTGTATAATGACTGCCACACGGCTGTCTATTCCTCAATCCTCGAGAGTGGTGCGACGAAATCATAAAGTTTGGTTTACACAGGAATGTCGAGAAGCAAAAATAAACTAAACAAAGCCTGTGGCATTTTCTGTATATACCCAAAACATGAAAACACTACAAATTTCAAAAATACCAGAGCCACAGCCAGGCATATCCGTAGGTGCGCTAAGAAAACTTCATGGCGAAACTGTATATCTTCCATAACAGTTCAATAACATAGAAGATAATGTGGGAGCAAGTCCGTACAGTCATTGGTAGCTACTCAATATTCACAGTCTCCTTTCTCACTTCCTCATGCACGAAAACAAGCATTGTTGAACAGACAGCATTTCTCGATGGTCTCTAGTTCCTCACACGGCACATATTTATTTTTGAAGTACGAAAACACTGCTGAAAAACAGACTTCCGACAAGTGGCTTTAAGAGATACATTATGTACTGTCGACCGGTAAGCACACAGCACCTGGCCCCGATAAAATACATTACGAAATGCTGCCCCACTTTTCCGAAGCTGCCGTAGAGGCCCTCTTGAAATTCTTCAAAAGAATATGGAAGTCGGAAAAATTACCGCAAGCATGAAAAACATATGTGATTGCGCCATTCTTGAAACCTGCAAGACCGTCAACCTCTGGTGGTAGACCGACAGCACCCACGAGTTGTCTCGCAAAATCTTTTGAAATCGTTTTGAATATTAGGTTAATTTTTGCCCTCGAATCCGGTGAACTTTTGGACATCCACCAATGTGGATTCAAGAAAGCTTATTCAACAACTGAACATCTCGTGCGCCTCGAAATCGCAGTACGAGAAGCATAGAAAAAAAACAGCACATGGATGTATTTTTCGACTTGCAAAACTCTTAGGATACCACCTGGAGGTTTCGGATTCTTCGGGACCTATAGCGGACATAGATATCCGTGGCAGGATGCTTAACATTATGTTCTCGTGTTCGCTTTAAAGTTATGTTCGCGTCTAACTTGACGTGTCTCCAAATACTCTCCCTTAACATGAGTGCCCCATTGTTTCACATTCGAGGTTGTCGCTAGGCCTTTCTACACAATAATTCGCGCAGTATTCACTGGAAACTGCATCGATTGCAGTAATCGGCAGACTGCCTTTTAGTGTTGCTTGTCTACGGTTCTTTTGCACGTAGCTCTGCACTTAAACTGCCTCAACTTCAGGCGTAGCTATTTTAATCGCAGCAGCAACGAAAGCTGCATGTGCACAGGAGCATGGTAAAAGCGATTATATTGCTCGTCATCATCTTCATCAGCCTAACTACGCTCAAGGCAGTACCTCTCCTATACTTCTCCAATTAGTTAATCCTGTCCTATGCCAGCTGCGGCTTCACGAATGTTTGGAAAGCAGGGAGCGTCCGTTTAGTCACAAATGTGCTTGGAGCAGTCCGCATGATGTTTTACTGGCGTAACATTTATTGCCGTTCAAATGGCTTCCATATACCTCAAAAATTAACATGTCAGGCTTTTCGTGGCATTTTTGTAGTGAACAGCTGTCCTGGAGCATTGCGTTGATTCAAGGCGCACTCATATAGCATACTATCGTTGATATATAATTATGTAGGCATGTTACTGAATCATTTTTAACCTACAGGACTGTCTCAGTACTCATTTTTCATTTCTTTAACACTGCCATAGTAAAAGATAAACAGAAGACAGCGAACAGTCCCAAGAGGGACCCCGTTTACTCTGCGACTATCAGCGTGATTTCCGAGCAAGGCGGCGGCGTGGCGTTTCGTGGGAAGCCACTGCAAAGTGAACGCTTAGGCGGAACTGTTGCCGCTCCCAGAGCCTGGATGAGAAGTCCTCGTGTCACGAAGGGCCATCATTTGTCGCACTGCATGCTTCAACCTGTAGTAGGCAACAGACTCGTTGCCATCGGAATCTCTGCTGGACGGGCTCCAGTAACTTGCGCAGTCACCGTGGTAGTCCTCTAGGTCGAGGTCGTAGAAAGCCCACCCCGTTGTTTGGGCCACCGAAGGGTCCAGAGCGTATTCCACGGACTGAATCTGTATGGGAGGTTGTGATTAAACTTTCGAAACACCTAAAAGCGTACATTCAGTCACACACCACAAACCTGAAAGCACGGATTTATTGTTAATGCGAAATTTCACCTCGTCGCGCTTTCATTAGACTTTTACCATAGCGCGTACCGCTGCCGCCTACCGCGCGCTGCCAGTGCGCATGCGCTGATTGGGCCTGACGCGGCAGGCGTCAGCTTGTCGGCACCTGACGCCATCTATCGCCCTCAGGGGGATCTGCACGGCCGCAGTGGTTCCCCTCGGATGACGCTCTGCTAAACATCTTCATTCCTTCGTAAAATACGTCACATAGATCTGTTGGGTTGTACTTTGTATTAATCGAGACACTGCCTTATGAATCTGGGGCCGTATTCGCAAGCCCTTATGGAAGGAACACATCCCCGTGTGAGCTTACGTGTCCATTCTGCATCTCGTCCCATATGCCAGCGCCCCGAAATGATGTGTGACTGTCTCAGCGCAGCTTCTCGAAAGCGGTTCCTTCAGTTAACGTTAATAAACACAGGGGTCAAGAAAAAAAAAACCGGCGCTGCTATCAATTGAAATGGTAGTATTTAAATGCAGGAAAACGTGTGTAGTCAATTAGCAACTAGCTTGCCTTGGCACCAGAATTATACACAAACTAGCGAATGGCGGGAACATCTTTGACCATAGCAGTAATACCAATAATTGGTAATAAGGAAAGTATAAGTGCAGTAACTGTATCACTTATGGAGGACGCCCGAAACGCCCACCAAAGAAGGAATAGAAGAGGGGAGGGTGATACGAGGGAGGGGGAGAGAGTCGCTTTAATTGGGGCTCTGGAGTAATTTCAACCCTACACGGATCCTTAACGCGCATTGAAACCGGGCAGCTCCTGGGTGTGTTTTGCATTTTTGTTTGCTGTAAAGCATTTGCACAAAATCTCACTACGTTGGGACAGATAAGCGGCGCCATAGGCACGCGCAGGGATTGATAGGCATTTTTGAAGCTGCATATTGTGACATTCCAAAAACAAAATATGCAAGGCTTTCAATAAGTTTTGACGATACGCTCACTGTAGAAAAGGAGGTTTCTTCGGAATGTGTTGTCCCAAAGATGAAAGGTGAAGTAGTACAAGTCAAGAAGGCAGCGGCGAATGTACAGCCTTTGTCAAAAGTAAACAGGCTGCACGTTTTTCTTCTCAGTCGTATATTAAAGCTATTATGCCAGCCCTCAAGCTCTAAATCTCTGTATGGTAAGGAGAACACCTGTTCTCGCCTTCAAAGGACTTTTTGATTTTTAGGGAAGCCGTGAGGGCTGTGTTATACGAATGAGAAGCAAACCATGGAGCCTGGTTACTTTTGACAAAGACTGTACCTCAAAGGAGACCCTCCAGGCAATGGCGCCGACTGGTTCCCATGACGTCACGGTTGAAATCGCAGCAGAGGCTAGGCAGGAAAGGGAGAGAGACGGCCCTTTTCCCGTGCCGTGGGAAGCGGATTTTGGTTCGGGCTAGGTGTGTGGAGGGGTGAAGGGGGGAAGTTGGAGAGGGGTGCAGGGTCCCTAGTACTGAGGAGCCCATTTCCACACGGCAGGAGGACGAAGAACCGTGCCCTTTCCATTACCTTCAAAAGATGTGCGCGAGTATAGCATGAGATCGCAGGTGGCTGGCAAGTGCGTTGGTGAAAAGGGATTATCAGCGACGTCATAACAACCGGTCTACGCCATTGGCTGGAGAGATTCCTTTGAGGGGTATTTGCCGCTGCCTTCTTGACTTGTATCTTACTATATATAAGATGAGCGAAGGGACACGCACCTCGTTCACCATGTCCACTGCCGTCTTGTACGTTCGCCAGATTCCATTCACCGGGTCATCGTCGTAATGGCTGAATGTGGTCTTACTGCGTCCGCCACTCAGGAAGCTGGAGCTCGAACGGCACACCTTCGAGTAGAAACCAAAGATACGGAGCAGTCAGTGCCGTTACTTTTCTATTCGGATGTATCTCCGCTCTAAAATGTTTTCTGTTGACAAGCAACATTTCGTTTCGAGGCACATGGGCTCCTTCAAAGTTGACAGTGCGTGTCGGAATTTACATAGATTTAGCTCGGCCGCATTCCCAGTCAAGAAAGTAGATCGAATCGTATGTCACATTTTATTGCAAAACAGGATGAGCATGGAGACGCTATATCCAGTATCGTCTAAAGCGATAGATTATGAGTGGATGGTTGCTGACTTCAGTGAAGGAAACTATTCACCCAATACTATCTTGCGGTTCAAAAACAGCGTTGTCCAAACGAAAATTATTCTGTCATTGCTACGAGCAGGACTGGTACATCTTTGACGGATCTAATTTCACCGAGAACGAAATCGGGCATGTCTAGCGCCTCAACCGCACTTGATCGCCGAACAGAAGTAACGCAAACAGCTAAAATACTGTTTGCTTATTGCACATGAGTTTTGAGAAGGGAAAGTTTTCTAGAAGCTTGACGAGTACCCACTGCAGCACTAGTAGTAGCACTGGCATGACCGCGTCTGGAGTGACGCTTCTCGAACTAGGGTAGGTATGAGTATCACTAAAGGTAGGTATGAGGCATGAGCATCCTCCTCCTTATTTCTGAAGACCGCAGCTGGATGAGTTTAATAGATTCTCACGTGCCAAAGAAACATTTGGGGCAGTGGGAACAGCCATATATCAGGTACGGTGAACTCATTTTATCTGCCTAATGTTCTTAGCATGTGCCGAATTCTCCATTCAACAGCGTTTTCGCATTTACCAGGTTGGAAATGTGACATCCATGTGCGGGCATCGAAAATGTGGTGTATGACTACCAGCAATGACTACAACTTCAGGCACTTCCCCAGATGTTGAATGTGCAAGGTGACAAGAAAAGGCTGATTGTGAAAGTTGTACAGGTGCGAGCGTTCGCCGTTTCTGTGGAAATTTTTTTTTCGTTATTAATAGTCAAACAAGTCCAAAGAAAGCTGTTTAACTTGTTTTCCAATGAGGAACCTCCCACTAATCGCATTCTATGGGTATGTACCCAGTTGCGTACAAACCGGCTTAGTGGTAGCAGGTTTCTGCCAAGGGCGCATATAAAACAAAGCCTACAGGGTGTTTCACCTCAGAGTGCGTCAGCAAATTTCTAAAATGCGTTTTTTTACTAAGAAGAGCGTTTTTGGCACAGTCGCAGCTGTTTGCAAATACACGCGGAAAGCGGTGGTGTAAATCTTACGGCTGTCCCGGATTCTGGATACTTGTCGCGAGTAAACAGTATAGTGCTTGTCACCGAGACTTCTCAGTGCGGCATTAATTCTGTAAAGGTCAGCTTTCTTCATTGTCTTGATACAGTGCTGTGGCATGAAAGGTTCGGAGCTTTGTAGTTAAAGTAATGAAATGGCGGTTCGCAGGCGAACTGCTTTCTACAAACTATAATGTCACGGAGCAGTAGATGTGTTGGTTTGAACAACGTTCCGCAGTAATACTGCAGTCAGTGGCACGATACACTGTAGCTGCAGGTCTTAAGGCCGCGATTAAGAGGGCATGCACTAGAATGTTCTCTAGAATAACGCTAAAACGTTTATACGTATAATGCGCGAGAAAATCCCATCAGAACGGGATGTTTTCGTATTCGCCAATGCGACCATTGCATTAATACCATTATCTGTCTTGGCTTATATTTTGCCATTTACTGGCGATATAATTCAAAAAGCCTTTGAGCTCAAAAGAGCATCAAATTGGTTTAGAGAGCCCATTTCGCAATAAAATGTAAAAGTCTCTTCGAAAGCGCATAGTTCTTGTTTAACACAGGAAAGTTAGGAATGACTATGACCACGTCTCTACCAGAGAAACCATTAAATTTCATAACTTTATCCACGGTATGAGGAAAAGAGGGTCTTTTTTTTTTCAGAACGGGAACTGCCCGAAGCGGCTTGTTCGCAAGGTCAAGCGATCGCTTGGGGAACACCGTTTCCTGTGCAAAGCAGCTTTGTACGACATTAGCAGAGGCCGAGGCACGGCTAAAAGCTGCCCTTAACATTCAGGTGTGAAGAGACTATAAGACAGCGAACGCAGTAACTTGTGACGCGATATACGGTTCCTCACTGTGTGGAAGGGCTGCAGGCTGGAGTTGTAGCACTTCAGATTGCTCAGTCGCGGCTGCCGGGTGTTGGAGTCCTTCTCTACCTCGTACTCGACAACGGCCATTGACTGGGAGAGTAGCAAGGGCAGATGAATGTCCCGCTCTAGCCTCGATGTGTTCAGCACACTGGCGGCTTCTTCCTGCGAGGGTCAGGTTCGGTTGCATGAGAACAGCGTATTGTAGGTAAATGATGCTTCCCTATCTTGCGATGTCATTTGCCGCTTTAAGGCCATTCTAGTCTACATAATAGTGACGGCGTATAGCTATCTGCGCACGGAGATGATTATTGTTGCATGATTACAGCCCCATTGGCACCGCATACCCTGGGCCTGTTCGGTCCAGCCTGCGACAGCAGTGGCTTTTTTCCTATAATCAGCGCCAATCCAGGGACACTGTAGTTGAGAAAGGGGACTTCTGTTTTCTCCGTCCAGACGCGCCTGAACGCATCTGGTGACGATAATGAGCCCAGTTACTTCAGCCACCAACGAACTTCTTTCATCTCCTGAGCCACCGATACAGCTGCACTTAGCCAACCCAATCTGGTGCAGTGCGCAATTCCTTGTAACAGAATGCTTACAGATAGTACAACATTCCACATGCTATCAGATCCTATAAGGCCGCCGCGGTGGCTCAGCGGTTGTGGTGCTCGGCTGCTGGCCCGAAAGACGTGGGTTCGATCCCGGCCGCGGCGGCTAGAATTTCTTTGGAGGAGAAATTCTAGAGGCCCGTGTACTGTGCGATGTCAGTGCACGTTAAAGAACCCCAGGTGGTCGAAATTTCCGGAGCCCTCCACTACGGCGTCCCTCATAGCCTTAGTCGCTTTGGGACGTTAAACCCCACAAACCAAACCAAACCAAACCAGATCCTACAAGCGATCCCCGAATGGGGGATGTCATTGAAGTGATCCTGGATTTTTTTATGCATTTTAGAAGATAGCTGACGTTGCCAAAAAAAAAAATACCGGAAAATTAACGCACCACGCTCATGAGGCGCCTGTCGTTGAAAGCATCTCGTGTCCAGCTGCTGACCAGTTCCACTTGACACCGTTTGGGAGCCACGCTGGGCGGCGTGGTGTAGTGCGCCACCAGAATAAGGAAATTCAGGGAACTGAGGAATGGAACAGATAGCTTGGTATTAAACGGCGATTCGTGTTTATGTACACCAAGCAGCAACCTATAAACCTTCGTATTCCACACCGAAGGACTGAGCAAAATATTGGCACTCTTCAGAAAAAGAACAGATTCTTGAGAAATGGCCTGGGCCCCACGCTAACATAAAGCACATGCTAAAGAGAAAGTGCTTAATCAGACCTTGAAATGGGATTTCTGGGTCTCTTGGGGGGAGTCGCTGGGTAGAGTGCAGATCCTATCTGCTCACTTCCTTCGTAGAATAAATGGGGTTTTTCATGGAAAACAATAGAGTACTTCTGGCTGGTGGAGTCGGGGAGGGGGGGGGGGGGGGCTTAAATTTAGTCCCTAGCTTGAAATATCAGAGGAAAAAAAAAACAGGACTCATCGCACTACTTATGTACAACAGTTTTAGCGACAGCCGTACTTGCGCCTTCTGACATCGTGTTTATGACAATATGTACTTACTGTCGCCTCAGCACATTTGCACTTAAATTCATGCCAGACTTCCTGTTAGTGAAGACAATTTGCCAAAGGCATCCGGCGTACTGCTTCATTTTGACGTCACGTTATTCTAGCTCACTGGCCCAGTGAGCGGCGACAAATATCGCTGACGGAAACCGAAGTGCACCATTTGAGCCTTCCAGGCAAGTGCGTGGAGCGCCGTGTACACTCGCCGTCAAAGTAAATGGAAGGCGACTTTGTCAAAAAAAATTTAATTTCTTTAAATCTAAAGCATAATGGTCCATGCTTGTTGGTGAACTGTGCAATTCGCTAACTCACAATTAGGCTGCACATATGTATTCAAGGATGCATCAATTGGGGGGCCAATGATTAAATTTTTTCGTGAATATTGCCTTCCATTTACTTTTGACGGCACCTGTACGTGAAGCTATTTGGGTGTCTAGAAAGGCTGGGTCCTTATTTTTATTTTCGGAAATTGCGTTTTGTTGCTGTAGCTCAACCTCCGTTCATCACCACTTTTACAAATGATGCCAAGTCGTTTCCACTGAAATCTGGGCGAACAATTTTTCAGTATATCAATAGAAGGCACACTTGCTACTTAACAGTGGGAAGATTTTTGTACCGCCTGAATGCTTGACTGGCCATCCAGGACAAAGCCAGGCGCCGTATTCTATAAGCTGTTCGTTTCTTTCGCGTCCACTAGGTCCTCTGTCAGTGGTCACCAAGCTTGTCTGAATGAAAGACTTCAATCAATATACCCGCTGCTTTCAAGCGTCTGTGGCAAGCTCTCCGGCCATTGGGTGGTTGGCGACAGCACCTCAATATTGGATGCATATCACAGCCAATGGCAGCCAGTGGTCAGGTCCGGTCGTCTGCTGTAGCCTGAGCGCTGCACTTCATCTCACCATTGGCTGCATATTGCATCCAATTTCAGCCAATGGTGAGGTGCGATCACCAACCCCCAATAGCCGGGTTCCTTGCCATAGACGCTTGAAAACCGCGTGTATACTGATTGAAGTCTTTTATTCAGACAAGCTTGGTGACCACTGACAGAGGACCGAATGAACGCGAAATGGACAACCGAAAATGTATAGCTTTTAGAATACGGCCCCAGGATATTTAACCAATCTCTCGCGCCTACTTCTTCTCTCATGTTCACGCCGCTAGACCAATCGTTTACCGTACAGTGTGTTGCAAGCACATGCTAAGCTCAGGGTTTCAGCAGCAGCGGTACCGGCATCGGGCTTAATGAATGGATCATATGTGCCAATCTACAGACTAAACTTCAATAACAGGTGCATTTCCAAATCGTAACAAAGTCTAGAGCTGACAGAAATGGCACAATAGCGATTAAACGACGCTGAGGCCTTCGGTAACTGCAGAGTCTTTCGTATAAGACGGAGCCGTTCGAGGGGGCCATGTGTATGTCAAACTCACGCGGCTACTTCGGATACCAGTCCGGTGACGTAAGCGTCCGGGTAGCTCGGGTGGTGGTAGACCAGGAGTCCCAGGAAGAGAACCAGTGGCCCAGTCGACCACTGCCTCAGATTCTGCAAGTAGTGGCGTAAACAAAAGCAGACTGTACACCCTTTCATGCAGCACTGAATGCAAAGAAGCGTCCTAACATCAGTGGTGCAAAGAACGCAGGAGTTTTGTTTTGTCTGCCAAATGATCCTGATGCGGTTACTGTACGGTCATTCGCGAACCACTAAGCTATTCTGTTGGCTTTTACGGCGAAAGCCTTATATGGCTCATTAGTCAAAATCTGACGTCGATCGACCGACCGCGAGAAACAGTCCTAAACCCCGCGTGACATCACCACGTCGTCAGTAATGCCGACATCGCCAGCAAATAAAGAAAAATACAATTTCTTCTGAAGTGGGTTTCGAACCCAGGCCGCGGCAATTCCGCGTGACGTCACCATGGTCTGTGAACCAGAAGCGACGTTATCAGACTGAAAGTGACGGCAACTGAACTGAAAGTGGAACCGGAAATGACGTCATTAGACAGAACGTTTGGTTTATGGTTTATGTGGGTTTAACGTCCCAAAGCGACTCAGGCTATGAGGGATGCCGTAGTGGAGGGCTTCGGAAGTTTCGACCATCTGGGGTTCTTTAACGTGCACTGACATCGCACAGTACCACTAGAATCTTGACTAGTACCACATCGCACAGTACCACAGGACCACTAGAATTTCTCCTCCACCGAAACTCGACCGCCGCAGCCGGGGTAGAACCAGCGTCTTTCGGGTCAGCAGCCGAGCACCATAACCACTGAGCCACCGCGACGGCTCATCAGACAGAAAGTTACATGGTGGCTCGGTTAAAGCGACACTTTATATTTACGTGTATGTCGTGTGGTTTTTTTTAAAGGCCTTCACTGGAAATGCCTTTGAGACATTAATACTACTTGCTAACTAGTACTAGCTAGTATACAAATATAGTTAATAGCCCACGATGACACGTAAATGCTTTCGCATTCACAGCACTTAATCAGCCTAAATTGGCCTGTAATTTTTCTGTTGGCTTTTTACACGTCTTAAGAATCAGGCAGGCCATTGCTGCCAAGTGATACAACAGCAAGACATGGCCGCTTGCCGCTTGTTGCAACAGAATGTTGCAACAGAACTTTAGTGATGGGACTGCGGAATCTGCAAGTACGCAGGTACGAGCGGTCACAACTTCATGGCGATGCAGACCGATGAGCATACACACCCATCTGAAAATTGTTTCACGAACTGGAACGGTATACGTTCGAGCAAAATAATGGAAACTTGCAATGCCGTAGCACGTCAGACGACAAGGGACGTAAACAAAAGTGGGCCAATCTGTCACTTTTCCTGGTCTTTTGATGCGCTACGACTTTGCAAATATGAACCACAAATTCTCTGTTTCGATGATGGTGAATAGTGGACGACTTTTTTGTGTTTAATGATCAGTGCATGAGTGCTAAGACCCAGATTGCTAGTGTCGCAATGGAAAGTCCTAATACCGAGAGCAGGTGCAGAAGGCCATATATTTTTTGATACGCTTCACGACGACGCCCCTTTCTTGAAAGTATTCGTTTCTTGCATGCAAGGCAGTGAGGCTGCAGTGTTAGGTCGGCTTTTAGGGTTGTCCGCTTCTAGCTTGAACACGCGATATGTGTGGCTGTGCTCTTCGGATAGCCAGTGTGTCCAAGGCGGTCACGCATCGAAGCTAAGTGGCGCAGGAGTGAGAGGACCTAGATCTGGTGCTTCTCGTCATTTGCCAGTTCGCTTTAAACCACACATGCAGCGGACACACTGGTGATCGGAAGAGCGCAACCATGCCAGTCGGGTGCTCATGCTATAGGAGTGGACGAGCGTGCACAGCAGGAGTAATAGCGGATGTCTACGCATTCTCTTTACCACGCGTGTAACGCCCCTTTCCTGTAATGCCAAGAGACATACTAACCATAGAGAGAATATAATCATCTTTAAAACCAGCCAAAAGACACAGCACAGCTAGGAGAACAGAAGAACCGGAGGCAAGGCTGGACGAGAAACTGAAATTTTAATGAAGGGAAGAGGAAAAGGAAAACTCGCACAAATATGCGCGCGCACATAACACAAAGTAGTGAAAGGGCGGATAACAAAGGACAATCAACGTTGTGCAACCTTTTGTGGCAAAGCCATCTGTAAAAATTCACCGGAAGGAATATGCAGTTTTTAGATGGTATACTTGCACAACGCTGATTGTCCTTTGTTATCCGCCCTTTCATTGTTTTGGGTTATGTGCGCGCGCATCTTTGTCCGAGTTTTCCTTTGCCTCTTTCCGTCATTAAAATTTCAGTTTCTTGTCCAGCCGTGTCTTCTGTTCTTTTCTCCTAGCTGTGTTGCGTCTTTTGGCTGGTTTTAAAGATGATTCAGTACCAACTCGCCCAGCCGTCAGCCTTGTTGCGATAATATAAAACTGGAAAATTGTACCGCCACCCACATCCCCTTACGAGAGGCATCATAACGCTCAATGCGTGATATTTTCTTCATGCAGCAAAAAACAGTGTTGCGCCTGGCACATTTCGTCATTTAGTAGTAAAGTGCTGCACGTGGTGAGAAGTGCTACGTCGCCAAAATGTGACGCTTTTGTAAATATCAGGATAGGGCCCCGTAATTTATGAAACAAAACTGCCAGGCAAAATTTAAAACCTGACGTTTTAGAATATGAACCAAAAAACTGTTCGACCTTTCACATCACATTCATTACGTGTGCAATAACAGTTCATTTGATGTTGGCATCTTCTCCTTGTGATTTAAATTTCTGGCCTGTGCACTCCGTAAGGGCTGCTAAAGCTTGATTATGCTATACCGAGCAGCCCAGCATGCAGTCTTGCTATTTTCAGCTGGGATTTAACTTCCCGAAGTTGCTCGTTGCTATTGGGAAGTCGTATGAAGTGGCGGGGGACTCCAGCTTAACTTTAATCTGCTGGGAATCTTTTACCTCCCTTTTATATCACACAACACACGGGCTTATTTGCATTTCGACTTCATTCAGATGTGCCTGCCGCGGCTTAGGTTCTATCCCGCGAACGCAAATGCAGCGAGACATTGTGGAGGATTGCATCACTGAGCCCCTTTGAGCGGCTAGAGCACTTCGTCGCTCGTAGTCGTGCAGTTTGGACTCTTTAGTGACGGAGGAGGTCGTTAATATTGTAGTTTGGACTATTTTTACGGCGGAAACCGTTGCTGGGACCCCACCCCGAGTGGTCGTGTAACTGAAGCCGGCAATTTTTTGAGTGACTACAATCCTACGCAAAACTTAATTTTGATTTGTCACGGCACCTAACGCCGTCGCTGTTTCTGACGCCGCGCGACAAATGAAGTTTGCGAAGACCGACGGATGATGTCGACCCAGCATGACATACTCGATGTGAACAATTATTGCCTTCATTGCAGCCTAGGATATGATAGCGTGTTTACATTTCTCTTGCAAAACGCAAATAAGAGAACTGAAACCACAAACAACAGTCGCCAAGACGCGCGTATGTAAGCACTGCTTGCAAGCAGACGACGTGCGCACGCATCCACACTAAGGAGGGTTCGCCGCAGTGCCGCACGGTGGCAACTTTGTTCGATCTCGCGGCCAGTAGGGGCACTGTTGCTGCGCGCCTTCTCTTCTTCATTTCTCTCTCGCACTCCTTCGCTTGCTCCGACAGCTGCGGCTCCGACGCGAGCGCTAGTTCCTCTCGTTCCCGCTAGGAACCCTATTACAGCGCACCTGGTGCCCGCCCTTTTGCTCTCTCCTCGCTCCGCCCACGTAACCCTCAGGTCACAATGCCCACAGGAGTGTGCTTTTGCGGAAACGTGGGCTGTACAACTGACGTAGTAAAAGAAGAGTCGATGGAATAAAAAGACGGAAGCAAAGCCAAGAGAGAGACGTAGAGAGAAGAAAAAACCAAATTTGATTGAAGTCATGCCGAGGAAGTGAAGAGGAAGGAAAAGAGAAGAAAAGAAGGGGACGAGAAAAAGAACGAAAAGAAGGAGGGGAACAACCGGTAGTACGTCACGGTTCTCGCAGAGCCTTTTAACTAAGCAGCAGCCTCATTTGCAAAGTTCCCACCGCGGTGGCTCAGTGGTTACGGCGCTCGGCTGCTGACCCGAAAGACGCGGGTTCGATTCCGGCCACGGCGGGTGAATCTCGATGAAGGCGAAATTCTAGAGGCCCGTGTGCTGTGCAATGTCAGTGCACGTTAAAGAACCCCAGGTTGTCGAAATTTCTGGAGCCCTTCACTAGGGCGTCCCTCATAGCCTTAGTTGTTTTGGGACGTTAAACCCCAATAAACCAAACCAATAAACCACCATTTGCAAAGTTTTCTCTTTTTGGCCATTTGGTTCTGAAGAACAGCGCACCGGAAACATAGGAACACGAAAGGCAGAAGTTGAATTACAACTCGCAGTTTTTCTTCGTGTGCCTGTGTTTCGTGCCCTCCTGTTTCCAGTGCGCTGTTGCTCATTGAATAATGTAGAATGGCGTACGTGCACTCACCATCAGCATCTCGTGGTGCTTCCACAGCTTGCCGGTCTCGATGCCCGCGCTGGCCACCTGGTAGCGCGCGAAGCCGTAGCCGTGCACGTTCTGTCCGCGGTACCTCTCCATTATGTTCACAGCGCGGTCGCGCACCTCGAGGCTCTCGTCGAACTCCGAGTCGGCGCTCAGAGAAAGCAGGAAGCGCGGCGAGGTGCTGCCGGCCGCCATCTTCATGTAGTTGTCCAAGGCCAGCTCTGTCACAGTGCGTAGCGTTCGCGTGACAGCAAATTGCAGGACTACTACTGTCCTCGGTAAAGGGACCGGGATCTGACTTCACTGAACTAATGAAGAGACGAAGCTCCGTAATCTAGAGAAATTTTGTGGTTTTTGTATTTTTATTGCGAAAGAAATACTGCTTGCACTTTTCTGCCATGGATGGAGGTTCATCCTTCGCTCCGGCGCACGTGCGGCGCGCTACCACGTGACCGCGTGACGTCACGACAAGAGGAGAGCTGGGGGCCCAACTCGTCTCATCGATGGAGGCTCATCCTTCGCTCCGGCGGAGCTGCGGCGCGCTACTACGTGACCGCGTGACGTCACGACAAGAGGAGAGCTGGGGTCCCAACTCGTCTCATCGATGGAGGCTCATCCTTCGCTCCGGCGCAGCTGCCGAGTGAGGGCGCTCCCTAGACTGGGATGAAACGGGGCGGCGGCTGTGCTCCTCGCAGTGCTGTGCTGTGTCGGAGGATGCGTACAAGGCGAGGCTGGAACGGTGTGCCGCGGCCAAGCGACGGCGCCGTGCCGAAGAAACAGACGAAGAAAGGGAACAACGGTTGGCGAAGCAACGTGCGTATGCTGCAGAATGGCGAGCACGCCGGCTTGCTGCGGTTACATCTACAAGTTCAGAGTCAAGTTTAAACGAGGGTAGTTTCATGGACGCTCTTAATGCCGAAGAAGAATCTATGAGCAGTGCGGAGCGATATTGCTTTCGCAATCAGTCAGGCTTAACCAAGCTAAGCCTTCAGCCATTTTTTATTGATATCAACTTTTCTTTCACTTTGTCACTTTTGTAGTGTACCTCTGCATCAGCAATGTATTTTAACAAGACACGTTGCGAGGCTAGTTGGCAAGGGCGTCCGCAGAATTTTTTGCAGGGGGGGGCCCCATTGGTTGTTGGCGCCGGAGGGGGGGGGGGGTATATTCGTAGCAAAAAGGCACAATTTGCGGAGTAAATTTATTTATTTATATATAAATAAAAAAATAAGTAAAATACGCACATGTAAGAAAAATTACAAACAGCAAATTAAAGCGCGGCTAGGAGAGATACATTAAAGTTTATCAACGAAAAAACAATTAAAATTAATAAAAAATACAAAAAGATACTATCACTTCGTGGAGAAGAGTGCTCAGTCTTGCTGCATACGGGTTCTCGACTCACCCGGATTGATGACCAGCACACAGCACAATATGTTCACAAACACGCTACTACAGTCACTCAGTCAGTCTTCCTTGAACAGCAACTGTAGGCGCCTCGGATTTTTCTGGGCGAATTGTGTAATTACACGGGTGATAAATTCATTTCTGTGCTTCACTACACGCTCTCGGTGCATACTCATCATACACATTGAATGGAAAAACGGTTGAACGCGTACGTTGAAAACAAAAGACAACTATATATACAACAAAAACTTCTTTACAAGATAAATGCACGCTCGCCCCTTCATACACCTCGCTCCATCTTGCTCGCGCATCCGCACAGTCGAGCAACCGCACACACACTGCTCGCCGCTCGTCGTTTTCTCGTCCGCTGTCTTGGTTGTTCTGACCTTCGTTGACAACCGGCCACTAAAAACACCGAAGCACAAACACAGAGGCGCGCACACGTGCAAGGGCTTACTTGCCGCAATATCCCCGAATGCGCACTTTGGGGGGTGAAAGGAACGCCGCGCGACTTCCGAGGGGAAGGAACACTCGCCACTCCGGTCGGAAAATTTGTTGTTGTGTTTTTATGGGGTTCAGAGCCCCAAAACGCATCAGGCTATGAGGGACGGAGTAGTACAGAGTTCCGGATAATGTCGACCACCTGGGTCTGGGTCTTGTTGTGGACGGAGGGGCCCAGCGAGTTGTGGAGGGTCGTTCAGGGCAGCAGGTCCCGGCTCCAAAGGAAGATGGCGAACTCCATTTAGGAGGAAAGTGTACGGAAGGTTTATTCACATATTTACAAGCGTAAGAGAAGTGAGAGACCTGAGTGAGAGACCGAAGTGGGAGACTATTCTGCCGCATTCGTTGTCGACTTTTATACCCTTCTTCGTCCCCAAATTCCCTAGGTTGAGGACGCCCACGCCGGATTGGGAGGGGCCTATAACTTTCACCTCTGCGCACAAACACAACACCGCACCTAGGGTCACGCCCCTGTCACGTGTTGATTCCGAAGGAAAGAAGGCCGCCGTCGAGGCGTTGACTGCGGTAGGTGGTGGTTTCTGGCCAGCTGAAAGTCCCGCGGGTCACCGACATCTGTTGTTCCTCAGATGGCATCCGCCGCTCGAGGCCGGAACAAAGAGGTCAGGAAAAGGCCGGAAAGTTGTCCTTTGTCCTTGCAGATGTTCAAAATGATGCCCGCCAGCTCGTCGCGGTGCTTGGCACGCCAAAGAGCAAGCCCTTTGTCCCCGTGCACGCTCGCAGCAATTAGGGAAGATAACGTCGGTCTCCCCGCGGCGGCGGCGGCGACACTTGAAGAGACTTCGGAAAGGCGGTCTGTTTTTGCTACAACTTCAACCCCTTATTTATGGTTCTGTACTCCGACCGGGAAGGGCTCGGTGAATGGAATCAGCTGTCACCTGGCCCCTGGGTCCCCTGTGTGGTCCATGACGGCAGGCTTGGGGCAACGGTCGCCGAGTAGAAAGCAGGTACTCTCAGCCACCCAGGAGACATATGTGTGCCAGCTGCCTCCGCCGCTGCTTAGCCTTCGCCGTATCTTGCTTAACGACGACCCACGTTTGGTGGTAATTTCTCCCAGACCTGCGTTCTTCGATCCTGACACCGCATCTTGCTTCCCGATGACACACGTCGGGAAGTAGTCTTTCCAGGCCCATGTACTAGGACCTTAACAGTCTCTTTACCGTGCACTGACACGCACAGTACATGGGCGCTGTTGTGATTTGAGACCCAGCCAGAGGTTACAGGCGAGCCAGGCAGGCGCCATCGGTCTGCGTTGACCAAAGGCGCTGGTTTTCGGAGAAGACGCAAGAAACGCTGGTGTGGGGGCGCCTCTGGAGACTGCGTCGCCGTGAACAAAAGCAGCTAATCCCCTTTGCCGAAGATTCTGAAAGCGGCGCTTCTACCGAACTGCGCTCTCCCGTGGATCGGAGGAGACAGCGAGCGGCGGCTGCGGCGCCAACCCACCGCCCGCTTGACCCTGAGCAGCCCGACAAAGCGGGGGTGGATACGGCTGATTTGTCCTTCCCTCCTGAAGAATTAATCGGTGGCCGGCGTACGAACGTATCCTGATTATAGCGAGCGACGAAGGCGAAAACAAGATGCTCTGTGCACTGTCTGCCTCCGTGCCGCTATCTCTCTAGAGATCAAAGAAACAGACACCGATCGTAAGAAGGCTCAAACACATGCTCGCCGGTGCCGCTGTATGTCTGCAACAGGTCGCCTTTTAGTAGAGCTAACGATGGCGTGGTTTGAAAACGGCGGAACGACGCCCGCCCGGACGCGGCATTTCGCAGATGTGACCCAAAGCGTGGAAGCGGGGCTGCTTTTACCCTTTTGGCTGAGCGCACCACGGCCCCTGGTGTGCGGCCATCACACACGGTTCGAGTGAGTGATTTTCCAGGGGGGTGCAGCCGCCCCCCCTTGCCCCCCCCCCCTCCGGACGCCCATGCTAGTTGGTTATACATTTTCTACTCGAAAAGTAATCCTGCGCTACAGTTTAAGACGAAGACATGGGAATACAGGATGGGCGACCTTCCTGTCAAGTTCTTCCTGTGTCCTCGTCTTAAAGTGTAGCACTGGATCACTTTTCTAGTAAAAGAAAGCTATGTTGTTCATTAGGGAATAGATTTTAAGCTGTGAATCAAACAGCTCACTTGCGGCATGCATTTAAAATACGTCACAAAAGGTAATGTCAACTGAGCTGAAGAAAGCATCAACGCTAAATTGAAATTATTTTGCATTAGGATATAAATTTATAAATTAAATATAAATTATTTTGCATATAAATATAAATTATTTTGCATTAGGATATAAATTTATAAGCAACAGGGTTGCATAGAACTAATCACTCCGCAATAGCTGTTCATGTACTGTACAACGCATTCATTCAGTAATGTTGATGAGGTGGTCGCATTCGTAGGTAAAATGGGAGCACATTGCTTACTCACATGATGAAGCCAAGTCCCGCCTTTCTTTTTTTTTTTTCATGCCATCTCGCTGTCTTAAATTGTTTGCCCAAATATGCCTCCAGCTGTGCCGTTTCATTGCTCTGACTAAATTATCTGCCCTTAAGGGGGCATGCGCTTAGAAAAAAGGCGTTTTTTGTCTCTAAATCCCATTTCTGGATTTTTTTTCTTGTTTTATTATGTGTGAGCATTCGTCTTTCATGTCGAACAATATTAGGGTCGAAAATAGACAGGAAATTACTAAACAAAAATGTTGTAAAGGCTCCAAGTGACCGAAAAATGAGCTCAACTGGGCTACGTTCACGACGGTAACAAATAACAATAGCAGCGTTTTCCACCCTCGCGGCGCTGCATATAGGTAAAGAAAGCCTTCTTTAGGACGCATCTTGTAGAATTTTGTACGCCAAAAAAAAAAAAGAATTCAGACCTACAGTTTTTGTGCACCCAGAAGCCGCATCGCCACTGTCTCTCTGAATAACTTAGAAAGCGTTCTCTTTCTTTTATCCCTGTCATGCAACGCCATTGCTTGCGCACAGTTTTGCCGCATCACAATGAAGTTCGGGATAGATATCAGTCGCAATGGTAGAGAGAGGGCAGGCTTATGGTTTGTTGAGAGAGAAAAAACTTTATTATTGCTCTGTTGACACACACAAAATGAACAAGGGAGGGGAAAGCCTCAGGGCGCTTGCTAAAGTTTCGACAATAGGACCGTATAAGCTTAGCTATATGCTCAGCTATACGCAGAATGCAGCTGTGCGATTTTTGTACTAATTTATATTTCCAAATAAGGTTGGTTTGGTTTTATGGGGTTTAACGTCCCAAAGCGACTAAGGCTATGAGAGACGCCGTAGTGGAGGGCTCCGGAAATTTCGACCACCTGGGGTTCTTTAACGTGCACTGACAACGCACAGTACACGGGCCTCTAGAATTTCTCCTCCAAAGAAATTCCAGCCGCCGCGGCCGGGATCGAACCCGCGTCTTTCGGGACAGCAGCCGAGCACCGTAACCGCTGAGCCACCGCGGCGGCATTTCCAAATAAGATTCAAATTTGTTCACGCCACTGCAGTCTGACACAAAAAGGCACACTCTATACAGGATTGTTTTTTTATTTTTAAATTTTTTACCTGGCACGGACTTTTTTCTTACTGCTTAAGAGGAATCGTAGCCAGCAAAACGGGATATTTTTCAAGGCTATTGTATGTCGGAACTGGTGGCAAATAGGTGCTCAAAAACACCCCTATATTTCAAATGCATGACTTTAACCAAGCAAGGCAGATAAAAATAGACAACACATTTAAAACGAACAGGCTAAGATCTCTGAAATACGATTTTTTAGCTGTCGGGCACAGATTTTAACAAAAATGTTTTATTCTAGATAATCCGGCTATTACTTTCCGGCGGATCTCTCTCCTGTATCAAACCGCTCATGGCCGATACCCACCCCCCTGTAAAGGCCTCAAGAAGGCAGAGGAGCGTTGGCTTCTTCGCCTCTACACCAACACGGTACTGTGCCCGGCAGTTCTTAAGCATTTCAATTCGGTCTTTTTGGGGCGAGTGTCCACACTGTGGGGAAGTGCTTGCGGACACTTATCACATGGTGGGGGCATGCCCTGCCAATCCTGCTTTCCCACCCCACCCCCACCCCACCCGAGTGGACTGGGAGGCTGCCCTGCTCGGCTGCTCAACTCTCCAGGACCAACGAGCCCTGGTGACAAGAGCCCGGGCCGTCGCGGAGGCCACAGGGGTCCCGGACTAGGGATCCCTCCTAGTGATTGTGAGGGTCGGGCCCTTCAGGCACGGTCCAAGCAATACCTCTCTTGTACACAGCACAAATAAATGTTTTACACCACCTGCACCACCCCTTAACTGCAGTCGTATTTTCATCAGTATTGCCAAAAAAGAAGGTTTAAGCAGTAAATGTCATCGCGCTGTGCAAAAAAAAAAAAAAGACCCGAAACGGTCAACTCACGGTTCGAAGTGGCTACGAAATCTTCGGAATCCTTCGCAACGCGCACGTGCTCGAAAACCATGTAGTCACAGAGGCCGGCGGGTGGAGGTTTGGAGGATCGCAAGTAACCGCCCACCACGCACACCACCAGGGGGCGCTCGAGTTGTGGCGGGGACGTCGCGGAACCTGTGCACGAGGTAGGGAACTTGTCGACGACGCATTTTTCCGCTATCTACCTTACCGGACACACACAAATGCTCGGACGCACAGAAAGGCTCGGAGAGTCACACAGGCGCGACATGTGCATTGCGTGATGCACGGGTAAATGTTTCACCGTCTTACATGCTTCGTAAATCTGCCTCTCAGCCACGGGCTGTTGACTCTTATGCGTTGAGCTAAGGTACCAGCCTTAATTATCAAGTTGAGATTGTAGAAACAGGTTAACATACTTTACCGCACGACGCTGCATAAATATTTAACTGCAAGACCACTTTATCCACTCAACAATCTTTGTCAGTTATCTTCTATGACTTTAGGGTCGAAGGAACGGTTACTAACCAGGTGCTAACTAGCGATCATAGTAAAAAGGTAAGAAGGGCTGACGTTTACTAACTACTTTGAAGAGGATGGCAAATATTTATTACAAAGAAAATAAAATGCAGTGAGAGTTAGTAAATGCGGCACTTACTACCTTTTTATTGCTTTTTAATAGGGTATGGTAACATAGAGCTAATAACAAATTATTTTCATCTCATGTGTAACCTTATTTCACTGATCACGCAGATGAAAGCAGACAAGTGGAGCACAGGGATTGCGCGTAATCAACTAACTTTGATTACTTCATTAATGCATAGTTGCGGATTAAATTTCTGGGGAGGTCAATCAGGAGAAGGCATTGAGCATACTATATGAACCTTGAGCTCAATCGTCTTGTCAGGGTATTTATTAATCAAAAGTCTTTTTGTATTAAAGGGGGAGGCTCGAGGGTACCCGGATTGAGATCAGGCTAATCACAGATTGCACTTGGTTCACTTAGTTACACAATGGCGCCTCGGTCAAGGTCCGAGTCAGTGATGGCATTTTCTTCGAGGGGAGTAAAAGGGACGGGTTGCTGCACTTTCTTTCATAACACTGTTTAATTAATACACAAGGAACAATTAAGGTTTTCATCGGCAGGCGCTGTACCCAGTGCTGAAATGGGGTAGCTGAAAGTGTTGCATTAATTTACGTATACTAGCCAGGAAGCCAGCGAAAAATCAGCTGCCGAGGACCTGACGACGTCTTGCCTAAAATGTGATGATTATTTCTTTCTGGGAATATATCCCGAATCGTTTATTTCGCGAGTATATTTCTTCATTTTAAATGGTGCTTTTCATGTCATGTTATGCGTAATAATTGCTTCTTTAACATTTACATATTCATTATTACATCAATAGAATTTCAAAATCACGAAGCCTTTTCTTCATAGAAATCACGAAGATAGGACAACGTTACTTAACTTTTTGAGACGTCATTGTATATGACGTAGTTATTGCTTCGCAGAAGCAATCCTACGCGCCGATTAATTCTAATATTTTATGTAGGCAAACAGGATATACTTATGCTCTCTGGCGATGCTGTTCACTTGTTGTTAGATGAAACAGGTCAATCATATTTTCGCCGCCGCGGTGGCTCAGCGGTTATGGTGCTCGGCTGCTGACCCAAAAGACGCGGGTTCGATCCCGGCCGCGGCGGCTAGAATTTCTTTGGGGGAGAAATTCTAGAGGCCCGTGTACTGTGCGATGTCAGTGCACGTTAAAGAACCCCAGGTGGACGAAATGTCCGGAGCCCTCCACTACGGCGTCTCTCATAGCCTTAGTCGCTTTGGGACGTTAAACCCCATAAACCAACCAACCAACCATATTTTCCCTTCCTTTGGTGAACAGGGCGCTGAATACATTTTTGCACTTTTGCACCAAGGAATGAACATATAAGGAATGTTACAGAAAAACCTACCGGTTAAACTCATTAATGTAAGGTTTTAACGCTCATTCTTACTCTCTGCAGATGTCGATGAACGACGCCTTTCCCGTGGCTTTCTCCTCGTAAGCTGCCCCTTGTCGGTCGTTTCGAATGCTGCAGCCGCGGGAGATGATTTCTCCGCTGAGGAAGTTGACGCAGGGCCGCGTGACGTCACCTCCGTTTCGTCTTCCGTCTCCACCTCACGTGACGATCCGTGTCGCTGCGTTGGTGGAGGCGGAGACGACCCTGTGGCCGTGGTCGACGCTTCCCGTGTCCCGGGCGAATTTGTCGTGCATGCCGCGGAGAAGGTCGCCACACGCCTTGCAGGAACCTGCGAGGTATCGGCGATCCTAGTAATGATTTCGCATGTCCCATTACTACAATAAGGGCTCGCAAAAGAATATGCAAGACGCAGGCCTGTGCCGCTACAGTCGGATACAACTCAAGCAGGAAGCGGCGGATGACCCTCAAAGCAGGCCCTTCAGCCAGTGGCGTCGGCCGATTTTGTAGCGAAAGCTACATTGGCCACGAAGTTGCGATTTCGCTGTGGCGGTGCTCCTAGGAGGCACAGAAACCGACCTTGAGCCGTTGCCTAGCAACCGCCGCAGCTGGCGGACGCCGCGCGCTCGCCGCGCCGTCTGGCATGACGTCACACCGCGCGCCTCGCCGGGGAGCCGCCGCCGCCGTTTGCTGTGACGTCACACCGCTTGCCTCGTCGTTGCGCTCGCCTCCGCTCGCTTCGCCAGCTGTGTCGGATGCCTGATAACATGTCGGAGGATTGAAAAGGAGAGCTCGCGTGCGCCGAAACTGCAGTTGAGGCGGCAGTACGGACGGCGACAAGGCTGCTTAGCTTTCGCAACGCATATCCTGGCATAGCCGAGCTAAGCCACTGCCAGTTCTCTTTTTCATAACGTCGTGGTTAATCTGATTAAGTCGTGAGTAAGCTCTTTAATCTGACATCTGCGAACCCCAGCGATGCTACGTGACTAGGTCTAAGCGCTGTTCAGAACGGAATTAAAAATTTGCCAATAATTTCAGTGCTGATTCCACACTATATTCGTTGTTTCTGAACGTCACGATAGCTTCTAAAGGAGCAAATACATGAATCTTTAAGAAAATGTGCCTAAGTATCCCTTTCTAACAAACTGCCTTGGTTTTAGTTTCGACCACTTTTGACGTCGAAAGAGGATGCACAAAACCGCTACAAACACTGTGCCCGGGCGAATGAGTACCGATTGCGACACTCTTCTGGGAGCGCGCGTAACTTGTGACGGTTCTTCGTTCGCTCTCTTAACGCCACAGCCCGAGAAAAGAAATCCTCTTGACTGCAAGAGGGTTGTAAGAAATTATTTGAAGCACACTGATACATGTCTCCACTAGTATAGGGAGGGTCGTTTCGCAGGCCCGGCGCAACGTTGTCAGCTAGAAACACAACCTAGTACCTGGGCGTGCCTTTTACATCAAGAATTACATGCATTGTTGTTAGCGGCTATATATTAATAAAAATAACAATGCAGGAAAATATGTTGCTAGCCGCGGCATCTGCCATAAAAACCTGAAGCACCTGAGCTGCGGCGATAGCGTGAGAAAAAGGACAGAGAGAGGACAGGAAGACTGAAGGAAAGGAGGGAGCGATATAGCAAGAAAGGATAAGGGTAGGGCGGCAGTATACACCATGTACAAATACAGAATATGGCCCAACCCACCATTTTGCCGCCACGGTGGCTCAGTGGTTATGGTGCTCGGCTGCTGACCCGAAAGACGCGGGTTTGATCCCGGCCGCGATGGTCGAATTTCGATGGAGGCGAAATTCTAGAGGCCCGTGTACTGTGCGATGTCAGTGCACATTAAAGAACCCCAGGTGGTCGAAATTTCCGGAGCCCTTCACTGCGGCGTCCCTCAGACCCTGAATCGCTTTGGAACGCTAAACCCCATAAACCAAAGCAAACCAAACCAACCCACCATTTTGGTCGTCCGCGCCGCTCTGACCCACGAGACGTGCTCCTCAGTCTCCGTGGTGGCGGCCGCCTGGTCGGAGTTGCGCTCCGCTGCCGGGAAAATAGAAGAATTTTGTTAATGGCGTGGAAGACGTGATGGCTGAGGAAAGCGTCTACGGAAAGCTGCATTTAAAGATACGATGAGAAGTCTGAAATTACAACTTCACACTGAATCCTGGTATGGACCGTTACAGTCAACCCGTAGCTTTATATTTCTTGCGGAAAGTGAATTTACGTCGTTAGAGAATTTAAGACCACACCCTTGGAAATGCGCTCCTATAAAAGCTGTACATGAGTTACAAGAGATCACTGTATACCTTATTAAACAGTGAACCGTGTAACGCGTTCATAGAATTATGCACAACCTTCTATAGAGCTTGTTGCGCCGCAGAAAATTATTCATACCCTTAGTGGAGACGATGACTGTTCCAGGCAGCCTGATAAAAGGCAATGATTTTTTTCTTTTCTGTCTTTCGTTGCTGAATTTTTGTGTTGCAAAGACATTTTTCTTTAAAGTATATTGCCATCAGAGTAGAAGCTATATCACACAGGCGTGAAAACTGTTAGAGATCGGTTCGGTACCGTGACTTCCCCGATCCTGGCAGCCTGTAATCGTCGTCATCATCATCATCACCACCCGGATTATGTTCACAGCAGGGTGAAAGCCCCTTCTGATGATCTCCATCCATTAGTGCCCTGCGTAAGCTGCGGTCATCCAGTCCCAGCAAACCTCCTAATCTCCGCTATGTAGGGGAGCAAAGCTGTCTGCCAAGTGCGCACCGTTAAACTCGACAACAGCCTCGTAATCTTCACCCGATGATTTAGTTGGCTCTGCTGTGGCTTCTTCGCCCGTGACAGCGAGATAGGAGAAATAACAGAGTTGAAAGCTGATAACTAATTTTGAGCTTATTT
This sequence comes from Amblyomma mixtum, assembly GCF_055824585.1. Classification (NCBI taxonomy): domain Eukaryota; kingdom Metazoa; phylum Arthropoda; class Arachnida; order Ixodida; family Ixodidae; genus Amblyomma; species Amblyomma mixtum. The sequence goes on from NC_143013.1 coordinate 87,013,912, forward strand.
TGCTATCGTAGTGAAAAAAAAACAGTATTAGGATTATTTGTTCGTAGGAACAAGGCTATCTTCTGCGTTGCTGTGTTAACCGGTGGTCTGCTGCTGCCCTGCTAAATTTACGGACTCCTATCTCAACAATTCTTGGGCGCCCTTAGAAATGTATGATGCCTTGCACTTCTGCTGCCTTTGCACGCTGCATTTAGTATAGTTGCAACAATATTTTAGTATCACTGAAATGTGTTGTTGACGCTCACACTTTGCAGCTGAGTGGGTCATATTTCCATTTATGACCACAGTAATGATAAATGTAAGCGAGCGAAGGAATCCACCGCAAATGAGTTCTGATTATGAGCAACGGAAATAAGCGGTAAGTGTCTTACTCTCGCTGAAAGCCTCAACCACTCCGTGTGGAAAGTGAGGGAAGGGATGGCGAAGGGAATGAGAGAAGGTAAATATAAAGTGGTTCCGTTGTTGCTAGCTCGGCAATAATTTTGATCACCAGCAGTGATTTAACTAGCACTGATATTGCACACAGAGCGTAAGCTTGTGGTGCATTTCCCTTGCGTCGAAATGCAGCTGCCGCGGCTGGGAATTGATCCCGCGACCTTGAGTTCAGCATACAAACGCCAAAGGCACCAAGAAAGCGCGGTGGATTGCAAGAGCAACAAAATGAAGAGAGGTGAGGTGGCGTACCTGCGCTCTGCCTCTCCATGAGCAGCATGGCTGTAACAGACATGGCCAGAATAAAAAGAAGCGTGCCTGCCACGTACAGCTTTGCCTTTGACCTGCGAGAGAGTGGAGCATTGTGAACAGGAGCGCCAGATGCGTGAACGGGAAAGTTTAGGCAAATGGTTAGAATCTTCCGCTTGTGTAGGGGCAGACGAAACATGCACAGTAATGTTGAAACTGGGACTGGCGTCTGCTCAGTGCAAAATATAGAATTCAAAAACTTACGGTGTTGCTGTGGGGCACGAAATAAAAAAGATGGTTGAAGTTCTCGGTAATGCGCGCAGTGCTTGCAGCAAGTATGCGCACTTTTCACGACGTAAGAGGAAATGTTTGCAAGACAACTTTAGTGATGTTCAGCTCTGAATCGCGAGATAGTAAACATAATAGCCATTGCTGATCAACTGAAAAGCGCTATGTAGTGACAAAATGAAATTTTACTGTGATGACAGTTTCACATGGGCTTCACTGTAATGCACTAAAGGGCAACTTGGAATTGAGTGCTTGCCACACTCGGAATGCCCAATATCGTAGACACAGCGACTCAAATAGCTGACATGCAGACAATACTCAACGAAGATTGCGAAAAATAGCTATGTAGTTAAAATTTAGAGCAATCACTATTCGGCTCCACTTAGCACCTTGTGTGAGTTTGCTAAAACCAGTCTACTCTAGCTAGAGGACCATGGAAGCTCGCACTTAGATCGATTTTAAGTGGCCAACAGAAATGGTAGGAGGAGAAAGACCTGACGAACAAAGCGCTTACTTCCAAGAACATATTGTGGATGCCATGGCTATATATATAATCAAGGCCGGTCTCCAAAGAGACTAGCGCGGAAAGTGAATTTAATGTCTGCACGTGCTTTTGATGCAGGGAGCTCGTTGTCTGGACAGATAGTACAGACTCCTGCTGCAAGCTTCTCCTCTTGTGTTATTTCTCGTGGAATTTCTCGTTTAGCATCCCCGCGTGGTATCCGCCTATAACCGCTATGCTAAGTATTTTATCATTTAATTTATCCTCTCATGCTGTTTCGGTTCCGTCAACCGAGCGGCGGCTCTCTCGATGAATTTACCTTTAGGTTACATAATGCATGAATGAAACTCCAGTACGAGCGTTGATAAGTAGTTTAATTCGCTACAACACTTAAACCAGCCTGCTTCAAGAGTTGAAATAACAGAAAACGACGTATCAAAAGTTACAGTGACGTTTTTTCATGTCTCACGCAACCTTAAGGTCAAATGCAATAAGGGAGTAATTACTCATTGGCATCCACCCGTGCGCAGCCATACGGCTACAAAGGAAAGCTAAACAGCTTTCTCAGAAACTTCGTAGTTAAAGAAAAATTCGTCCTGGTCCGGGGTTCGAACCCAGGACCACCGCTTCACCGGAGCAGTCGCTCTACCAATTGAGCTAACCAGGACGGCAAGCTTATGGTAGGGCAAGAGCGAATTGATCAATAACTCGAAGTGGGAACTGTGTTGGTCAAATGTTTAGGGGAAAGCTGTTTAGCTTTCCTTTGTAGCCGTATGGCTGCGCATGGGTGGATGCCAATGAGTAATTACTCCCTTATCACAAATCTACTCCACCTTGGGGGATTCCCCTAAACATTTGACTAAGGTCAAATGCTCGTCACAGCCATCGTTCGGTTGATGAAACGTAAACAACATCGAGAAGAAATTTAGGTATAAATTATTCAGTGGACGTAAGTCAGTATAACGAGGTGATCCATGTATAGCAATGTCTAACGCGTCATTTGAAATCAGGAAACACGGAAGCAAAAATTGGGTGTCTATAGTCCTTTAACTGAAGAGTTGGCTGGAATGAAGCAACAATTATTTCTCTATTTTCCTTTCCGTTGCGCTCCCATCCTCAGCATCCAATAAGAATCCCGGCGATAGGAGCCGTGCAGTGACTTTTAGTCTATAAAGAAAGGTTTAAATAATAGCAGTGGAATAGATTGGAAATAGAACAGTCGGATGTCATTCAGGTAGTGTTGCAGCCTAACCGCAGCTCCCTATGTCGTGGCTTATTCGCAATTAAAAGAGGTGCAAGTTGAACTCAGGCCCTTCAGCCGCTTCGGAGACTTACGCCTGGCATTGAAGGTGGATGCTGACGCCGACGAGGACTCCGTGTCCTCGCCCTTGGTCGCCGTGGTGTATCCTGTGGACCACGACTGCTCGGTCAGCTCTGCGGGGACACAAACCACAAGATGACCCCATAAACTTGGGAAAATAAGGCCTCACAGTCCCCGCAGTGGTTGCCCAAACACTTTCTACGCACTGTTGTCGTGATTTCTTAAAAGGCTGATCTAACGTTTGCCTGCCTGTTTGCCTAAAGTACATATTACGTTAGGTATTAGCAATTATGAGAGCCTCTTCCACGGATGGGGTCAATTTTTCGGGCCTTCGATGTTTATACGAAAGGCAGTAAATGAGCAGCACTGGCTAAAAGAGTTTTTTTTATCGTACGGTAAAACATCCAATGGTGTTTACCATCATTAGAGGATAAGTGAAAATGCCGACACAAAAGCTTGATTACTGCTATATATTAACCTTAAGCGGGTCGAGCTACTGATGACGGCCGCGTGTATTTGCGTTGCTCGCCAGTAACGAAAAAAAAAAATTAAGTCAAGCAATTTCTGTGTGTTGGCCTAGTACCTCTGCTGAAAATGAACCCATGATCAATGCAGCTAGAAAGTCTTCAATGTAGGCTGTGCCCCTAACCCTGTTCGTCACAGCTTAGTCGAGATTTCAGGCTCTTCTTACTGAGTTCATCAATAGACTCCTCGGTCCAGTGACAGGTTTATGGGCAACTCCCGGATGGGACTGATCTGCACAATGCATTTACTAAAATTCTTTCGTCGAAAAAGCAAATTTTTAGCTTTCATACCGCTTTGTGAGTTTATTTTATCGCGACGGGGCAAAGAAAGCAAGCGCTTATACAGCCTTCTGGAGTGCTAAACGTGCATAAATATTTATTTATTCTTTCTCATCGCTGCGTTCATATTTCGCGCTTCGTACAAAATGTACTATGTGCTCGTTTCGCGTGAAATCATTTCACATTCAGCGTCATCGCGTAATACGAATTAAGTCTTGAGGTATCCAAAATGGATTCATCTCTTCTTCAAGTTTCATTGGCTTCAGGCACGCCAAAGCCGTGCGCAAAAATGTTGTTAGCTAAATGGATGGAAAGTGGAAGGCATATGGAAAAGTATCTGTAGTAAAATGGCAGTTTGGGCGATTTGGTTAAGCATCTTGTAATAAAACAGCGCAAGGACACAGGACGAGAACGGAGAGAAGACACACACGGCGCTGATATTGGAAAAACACGCTGCTTTTCAAGGCAGGGCGTCAAGAAAGCGCGCGCATGCGCTTTGCCAAAAATACACTTGTCGGGTAATAAAATGTCTCGTAATCGCACGTGTGATTATCGGTGCTAACCACTGTTTAGCAGCTTCATTTCCTTAGAGGACAATGCTACTGAAGGCTGGCTGACACATCTGTTTCCTTTTCTCAAGATATGAAATGCCTCTGCTACTTCCCTCGTGCTACGATCATTATGTATGAACAAGACTTCGGTGTCAACGAGAAACGGGGTGAACTTACACTCGAGACAATGCTTGGCCAAGTTTGTTGAACACTTTCCCAAAGAATTTTGGTGCTCCAAAAGCCGTACATTAATGCAACGACCTGTCTGGCCAATATAAGTACGCCCGCAGGACAGAGGAATCTGGTAGACCACAGCAACCTTACACAAGACGAACTTGTTTGCATGGTTAATTTTACACCCTGTTTTCTTTCCCATTCCATCTCTCTTCCTTTGAACAGCTGCCCCCACTTTGCCTACCTTATTAGGAGCCCGGAACACAACGTTGACACCATACTTGGACACCCCTTTCTTAAATCTGTGCGAAAGGGAATGTACGTACGGCATTACAGCTATGTTCTTACAGCTATGTCAGCGCCGTGTGTGTCTTCTCTCCGTTCTCGTCCTGTGTTCTTGCGCTGTTTTGTTACAAGAAAAGTATATGGGCACCGACGATTATATTATACTCTGCTTAACTCCAGTGCTGACTCCTAACACTTAAAGTGCCTCGATGCCAGCGCTGCTAACACTTGTCACAAAGCGCCCCCTAGTGTGACGTTGAACAACTGAAACCGCAAAAACATCCCTTTAAGAGGGTGAATATTGCTACCGCAGAGTAAAACAAGATGGTGCTTGGAGACAACGTTTGCGAGGCCTGCGGGGTGCCGCACGTTGCGTTAAGAAAGCATTGGTCACCTAAGCGACGACGTCGGTTGATGCGCCGTGTTTTGAATTTCACAGCGCGAGACATTGGACACCAGGACGCTGATGTGACTGCACCACGCTATCCCAAATGCTCGTAGCCAAAAGCATTAGAATGGTCGTTCCAAAGCCAGCAAGTGGGGGCATTAGGCGGCGCTGAACAGAAGTTTCGCCTAAATGGTGTGTTTAGTTGGCAGGAATTCATTGGCTCACCTATTTCCATGATTGAGGGAGTCCAAGCGGCGACGTCGAATATGTGTAATCTTCTCCTTCTTCTTCCTCAAGAAGGAAATGCTCGCGCTCATGGGCTTATCATTCTTCCTTCCCGCACACGCGCGAGGGACCGTAGAGAAATGGAAACCTTAACGTTGTAGCATTGCTAGTTAGGCAGAAAAGCGAAAAAAAAATTCACTATGGGGAAGCTTAAGTTACTTTACAATGCAACGCGGCAGCGTTAGGTTTCACATTTGTCACAGCTTCTGTTGGAGCTTCTGTGTTTGTTTGCGTTGGTTTCTCTTCAATTGTCAGTCCATCAACCGCCATATTCGGTCCGCTAGCTGCAGTACGTGTCCGCTATGCTGTTAGCTACCCACATTTGCATATATCACATTTTTCTAGTTTTTTTTTTCAATTTTGATTATCTATCTATAGGCTGCTGTCTACAAAAGAGGCTGCCCACAACCAGGTGGGCAGGTTGTGATGGCGCACAAGATCACGCGACCTCTCTCGACCGATCATTAATTTAATTGCCACCTGCTACAGTGCGCAGGTTGGTCGTTAGCGCTACGGCTCCCATGTGTCTTTTGGGGGGGCTAATATTTCTTCTAAAAGCTGTGCACCATCGTGCCCCACTACAATTTCTCTCAAAAAGGAGATGCCGTTCGCAGCGTGCATCCCGTGAGGAGATGGCTTAATTGCTGCAGTATGACCAGCCTTCGGTGGTTCGGTAGCTTTAGCGTTCGTCTACTGGGCCCAAGGTCAAGGTGTGAATCCCGGCCGCGGCGGCACCATTTCTATGGAGGCGAAATACGCAAACGCTTGTGTACTGCGATTCTGGTCCGTAGTACAGAACCCCAGGGGGCTGAAACAATTAAAAACCCCTCTATTGCAACGTAGCTCAAAGACCATTATCGAAAACTGCCAGTGAGTAAGAACTAACGTGCACGATCTAACGCAATTTACAGGAGACGTTTTGATGATGACACAATGGTTCTGCAGCTTCTGAGCTATACGACTTAAAGCCAGTAGTTGAAGCAACTGACAGCAGAGGAAGTGTTCTTGTTTTCTTTTTGATCATGCGCTCCTAATTCAATGAACTCGGGGATGAAGAATGTGGCTGGACCAGACAAACTGCTTGACTGTAGTCAGCCGTATCGCTCCCTAAATGTAAGCTTAACCTCCGCTCAGACAGATGGCTCACCTTTCTTGACGACAACAGGCCCTTCCTTAAGATGGACCGAAAGCCTTAGATGATCACGAGAGAAGCGGCTACTAAAAGTTTTATTGGCAAGTGCCACTGCAGCTCTGCTTTGACTAGAGAAGCACAGCTCTTTTCGCTCACGGAACACTCAGGTGAGAAACCTTGCCGCACTTGTGGTAAGCAGCAACGTAAGGAAGAAGCAATGTACCTGGACATCAGCCATGTTAGCGCGCCAATTCTCTTTTCGTGAGTATGTGCTGTCATGGGCAAATGGCAAAGCAGCGAAGTTGCTGGTGACTTCTTGCCGCCGCGATAACACGAACCAACAAGCAGGTGATCAACGAGACCAGTTGAGTCTAAACACGTTTATTTTTAGAGCGGTGAGTTTTACTGCAGTGGTGGATGGGGCCCTCAGCTTGTCCGCTTGTCCGCTCGGTGGTGCTAGCGTCTCTCGTTGTTGGTTCATGCTATCGTCGCAGCACGGCGCCACCTGTTATTGATCGCCGTTCGGTCAAGTTGGGTTGTCCGTGAGCACGGTGGAAGAATATACTGTATAGTCTGTTTCTTCCACCGTGTCCGTGACTGTCACTGAAGAGCCCGTTTTTAAGTGGTGCACGAAGGCGTGCGTTCAGAGCCTTTCTTCAGTACTTGTGGTCATTCACTGCAGGCTTTTGTGACGCCGCTGCCTCCCCATCTACAAACATTTTGACCTTCCATTTTGTCGGCCATCGAACAACCTCAAAACTGAAAGGAGTGGAGCGTTCTCGTGTGCATAGTTGAAAAAACGCGCTACGGATTCTCACGTTAACGTGAAAGATTTGCGCTGCAAGGAGGCTTAACACTAACAAAAATATATTCATACCGTTTACAGACTGTCCATACACTTCTTGTCTTAAAGCCTGTAGACATTATATAGTCACACTATAGGTTTAAGGCCATACACGTTAAGTAGACTTTTGTCCATAGAAGGCCTATAGCCAATCTATAGATTTATGGCCATGCACTTTCAGTGAACTTTTCTTCAGAGACAGCCTCCGCCCCGGTGGCTCAGTGGTTACGGCACTCGGCTGCTGTCCCCAAAGACGCGGGTTCGATACCGGCTGCGGCGGCTGAATTTCTATGGAGGCGAGATTCTAGAGGCCCGTGTACTGTGCGATGTCAGTGCACGTTAAAGAACCCCAGGTGGTCGAAATTTCCGGAGCCCTTCACTACGGCGTCTCTCATAGCCTGAGTAGCTTTGGGACGTTAAACCCCAACAAACCAAACCAAACCAATCTTCAGAGACAGATCATAGGCTATAATTGGACGACGGAAAATATCCATATGAAGGCAGAAGAGTCTATGAGAAGTCCATGAAACCTCTATAGGCAATTTTTTAATGGTTAGTCTGTCCAAGAAGTGCATACCTGAAGCTCTTTTGCTATCGAACTGATAAAAGCTATTTTCTCCTCCTTCTGGCGTCCAAAGCTCGTACTATAGGAATAAGGATCCCAGCCCTAAGAGTGAATGACTAGAAAACAAAATCAACAAATGAGGTCAAAAGCAACAGTGCTGTCTGAGTAGAGGCCCTGGACTAAGGGCTCCACCCAAATGCCGTAGAAGGCTTCTCAATAAACGCTTTTCACTCACTGATTCACAGCCCGTTCCCCGAAGAGGAAGAATCCCGGGCGCTGGTCGGAGGCGAGCGCGCGATCACGAGGCAAGAAGACGCAAGCCGCGCGCTGGTCGCAGCTCCGAACGTCGAGCTTGGTTTTCAGCTGCACGCCTGCTACTGCAAGCGCCCGGCCCGGCCTCTCATTCGCTGGAAGTCGTGCACCGCGGCAGCCGCCGAACAACAGAGCCCATCACAACGCTGGAAAATTTGTGAGTCTATCGTGCTTCCCCATTTATCAATGTATGAGCACGTAACGCTGCTACGCCGCGCCTTAAGACGTCTCTATCCTGTTGCCGAATTCGTTACTGTAAGTTGTCCAGAAGTTGCCAACTGCAAAGTAACTGCGTGTGCAGAGGTTAACATAACAGTGCATAACGGATGTATTTAAAGTGAGAAAGTGAAAGAATGAACTCGCTCTTCTTCGTGGCAAGGCCTTAGCAGTACTGACTGATCAATGCGTGGAGTTCTGCCCATACAGCGGTGTTTAATAAGCAGCGACCATGAAAGCTGGCCGAAGTAGCTAGTGGAAACAAAATACTAATGACTTCCGATAGACCTTCCTGCTACGTGCAAGTGGGCCTCCGAAATTAAAGAATGTCGTCGTGGTCGCCGTAGTTTGCCATAGTATATGTGTCTTGCATGCATATTCTGTTGGAGACGAGAGAGAGAGAGTGACAGTGACTGTTCTTCCTCCGCGCAGCTTGACGCACCCGGATCGGAGACCACCAGGCTACCACGATGGAGCAACGATCGATGATGATGTCGCGCGCCATGTCGCAGCGCTCTGTCGTCATCCGGCCAGCGTGAGTTATCCGATTGATGCCTCTATTCCGCCAACCTATTGCAATGTATGCCAAGAGCAGACGCTGCAACTACACAGTAACTCTGTAACATTCCGTTTTGTTTGTTTTTGGTGCGTTCAGTTTACTGACGCCTCTTCGACTTCGGGAAACAGATCAAACTCTGAATCGAGAAATCAACGTCACCAGTCGCAGCGCGCCGCTTGTCGCGTCTAAACTGTAGAAAGAAAAGGAACAAAGACGGAGAAAGCCCATGTACAACAGGGAACGGTCCCGCTGTGGCACATGAGTACTGCTGGTGCATTTACTTGCGCGTATTAAACGCAGCATCGAACGCGTCTTTGTACTTAAACTTCGCCTGGATTATGTTAGTGTCAGCAAAATATATTTGCGAATATGCCATTTAAAAACAGAAAAACACTGTCATCATTTTCGCCGTCCCCAGGGGCGAAAGGGAGCGACAGCGATGGGCGTATCATTAACCGCACCGAGAAGGTCTGTTTCCAAACTCGCGCAGTCCACATGACCACAGATCTTATGTTCGCCAAACACCGTCTTACTGGCCCTTATAGTAAGGGCCCTCCTCAGAACATTCTCACTAGCTAGCTAATTTACGCGGAAATTCTCGGCGACGACGTATATCGAATACGGCGCCATGCGCCCTGTTCGACGTCCCACGTATAGCTACCGCTTCAGTAAAGGACTGCCATAGAGAGACGGATGTGTACTGGACACCTCGCATATACTCTTCTCTGCTGACATCGTTTGTGCAGACAATATGGTGAAGGAAGGGAAGGGCGCAGGGAATATCTGGCGCTGCTGACTGTATATAGCGTTTCCATGTTAGCAATGTCCATATTTATATTTTGATATTATTTAACTTTGTGAACATATCTGTGTTGACTGAGGTGGTGCTCCTGTTTTGGAACAGTTGTAACGCTGTAAAATGGGTACCTTTTTGTGCGTGTGAGTATTTTCGTCTGTGTCACCTGTTATACCTTGTAGCGGCTGCCTGTGCCTCGTCAAGTTATATATCCACACCATTTACCCAGAATATTTTGGCAAATGAAGAGAATTTAGTTTATTAGAGGAGGGGGTGGCAGCATTGTGGTGGTTCTCCATGTGGTCCTCCACTTGCACCTCGTGGATGAAGCCACCAGCGTCATGGCCTCATGGTGTCGTGCCTGTCCCTCTGGGCGGATCCATCACTCCTGACTTGTCGGCACCGGGATGTCCCGGTGCTGGCCGCAGATAGGTCGCTATTTTTGGAGTGCATGGGCTGGGCACTCGGGAGACATGGGTCCGACGGGTGGCCAGTAATAGCAGTCCGTAGTGGCACTTTTCGTAAGTGGGCTTCGCATGTCGCACCAATTCAGCTTCGCTTTCGTTGGGGATAGTTCGTAGAGGGCCCTCGTTGAGCGGAGTGCCAGCGTATCCCTCTCCACCCTCTCCCTGGCGAATCTTTTCTGTCGTTTACTCGGGTGAGAGGAACAAGTCCAGGAGTTCCTATTTCTCTCCTTAACGGCCTTTCCGTTCCGCATGCTTTTGCATTAGCTCAGCGTATCCGCTAAGTGCAGGTACAGGTCTGCCATTTCCCGCAGGTGCCACGACTGCCATCTTTGATCAGTCCGTTAATGAACGTTTTGAAGCCATTGTGAGGATCGTATACATATGCACACTTACCGTCTAGCCATTTTTGTTTTGTAGGACCCAGGAGACTGGAGGGATGATGCAGTACCTGCTCACCATCATCTTCCTCATCTGCACCTTCTGGGTGGTGGTCGGCGCCCTTTACTTCTTCTACAATAAGAAACGTGAGCCCGCTTACTGTTGCCCAGCGACGCCATGATGTAAGGGACACTGAGAACAGCTGTGCCGATAGGGTACCCCGTTGTCATCCTAAGGAGACAACTGTTTCCGAAAACGGAGCTTTTATGAGCCAAGAAATGTAAAAAAAGAAAAAAAAACTAAATACAGGTGACGCGTGCGTTGACACTTTTCTTCGGACGGACCCCAGAGGCAACCCTACGCTGCTGTTCACTTAAAAACGGTCACAAACTATCCTTTTCGGTAAGGACGTCGCGAGTTTTAAACAACTGTTGAGAATACCCTCAATATATTTACGGAGCCATTAATGTCTCTTTTGATGCAGGACAAACGTCAGCCTACTCAGAAAGAGTCAGCGAATCAATTTCTACTGAGCATGATTATTGAATGAAGTCATCTTCAGTGTCCCTTTAATGTAGTTCGTACGACGAAGGGGAACTCCAACGTGAGGAATTATGAAAGGAGTCCTTTGCCGGCGACATCAGCCTCATGAAAAGGTCGGAATGAAGCCCAAATGCTGCCAACCCCCCCCCCCCCCCCCCTTCCCCCTTACCCCACGACCCATAGAAATCGTTTTATAATAATTCAAGGGGCAGTACGCTTACTGTATGCAGCGATATTAGGGTGCATTAGACCGCCGAGTTATAGACGTGAGCATATCCCAGACGATGACTGACTTGCGTGCAGTGGTGCGCTAATTCCGTGTCGGCGAGGCCTGCTTGACATGCTCCTTTCGACGTAAGAACTCCACGCTTCCCACGCACGCTTACAACGCAAAAAATGAACGTTCAGCGGAACACTAATTTCCCGAGACTGTGACCTGCAGGTTACTGGCTCGGTAAGCTGAAGGTAAATTATACCCTCACTGGTGCATGGCAGAAAGAGCAGAGGATGCGTAAAAAGGAAAGTTGCGGTGACTGCCTCACTCTGTGTGGACATGTCCCTTAGCGAAATGGATGAAAGTGATGAAAGAAGGGGAGAGAAAGGCACACATACGGGATGCGTCGAAAGTTCCCAAAGGCACAGTATTTCCAGACTCACATTCTTTTATTCGGGACCATGACACGATGCTTGGAGCGTGGCAAAAAAAGACAGCAGAAACGCTGGCTTGCGAAGCACCACGCCCCCGTATGCAATGGCGGAAGCAACAGCGTATTGCAAAATTGGCTATGCAAGACAATTTTCTTTAAAATGAAAAGAATGCAGTATTCCTACATTAAGGGTTATACTAATAAGGAAACGATCAAAAGTTATTAACCAATTGTAATAACAGTATGAGTAGCAGAAATTAGCTCAAAGGTTCAAAAATAGGCCAATTGAGGAAAAAATGAAGAACGAGGGGTAAACGCCATTAGAACACATCACATCAAAACAGCAGTGCAGGATGGAAAGAACACAAATCGTAATTCAAAAGGAACGCTACTTCCGAGCAGGGCAGTGGGGCATTTCTGGCCCCCCTAAACCTTGTAACCTCTTTAGGAGGTGGGAGAAGTATGATTCTCACCTCCGAGAAATTTGGTAGCGTCATGGGCGGCTTAAGTGCTAGAGTACACTTCTGTAAAGCAGACCCTTTGTGGCCTGGTAACCTTTAAAACGCACGCTGTGCATATTACGTGCGTTCCAGGGCGCACTTGGTAGCCTTCAACCCACCTCTATCCGAAAACATTGTGTCACGTTATTAATCTGCGCTGGTGCCTGCCAAGACGCCCGCCAGTAACTACAGGTGCACATGGCACCTGTCGCTTATCTCCCTCGTTTGCATGCTGGTTAAGAAAGATGTGGCTCAGAGGTTTCCTTTATTGTTTTTATTGCGAAAGCAATACTGCTCACAGTTTGAGCCCTTCAGGGTGACCTTAGACGTGACGTCATACTAGCTGCGAAAAACCAGGGCCCCAGCTCGGCTCGTCAGTGTAGAGCGGCGGTAGACACGGCGGGCGGTGAGCCTCTCGCATCTCCCACTAGAGGCGCTGCGGTAGGAGTGACGTCACACCATCTGTGGAAGAAAGGGCCCCGGCTCGGCTCGTGAGCGTAGAGCTAGTATATTCTAGGCACTATAGTAGAGCGGCGGTAGACACGGCGGGCGGTGAGCCTCTCGCTTCTCCCACTAGAGGCGCTGCGGTGAGGGTGACGTCACACCATCTGTGCAAGAGAAGGGCCCCAACTCGTGCCGTCGGCGGAGAGCGGCGGTAGACACGGCGGGTGGTGAGCCTTTCGCTTCTCCCGCTAGGAGCGCTGCGGTCGGAGTGACGTCATACCAGTTGTATAAACGGAGCTCCAGCTCATGCCGTCGGCGCAGAGCGGCGGTAGACACGGCGGATGCGGGCTGAAGAAACGGATGGAGTTGCTTTCGCAATTTCCGGGCTTAACCAAGCTGAGCCTCTGCCAATTTTTTTTATTCTTATCACTTCGTCAATATCTCACTTTTCTTGCTTAATTCTTGGTGTTCCTTTCTCTCCAACAGCCCCGAAGACGAGCACGGAAGAGGATGTCACCGATCCCAAACCCACGTCTTCATGTAAGAGCCCTCAAAAAGTTTGCATGTGCGCAGACCGGAAGATAGCACATAAGATGTTCCGGGCTTTTGCTGGCGGAATGGCGCATAATATGAAATAGGAGTTGACGTCTTGCTCCAGGCATTTCGAATCCTCGAGCCGCTTTTCTTTTAGCGTTAGTCACGTCGGCATTACGAAACGCCGCCACTACAGGAAGCAGAGCGAGCTATACCTTTTTTGGGGAGCTTTTCTGCTACAAATGCCTGCAAGGCGTCAGAAAGATTTTCAGCATCTGCAAACATATGTTGCGTCGCTTGCTAAAATTCTCCTAAAGAAATGGCTGCGACAAACGCAAGTGCATTAAACGTTCTGTTGGGGGAGTTGAGGAATACTTTTAGAGCGAATTAGAAAGGACGTGAACAGAACACAAGACACGAAACAGCGCTCATGTCTTGTGTTCTGTTCACGTCCTTTCTTAGTTGTTTCACGCTAAAAGTGTTCCTTTTCCATTTTAAACGCAAGCGTGCTAGGCAACACGAAAGGCTACTGCCATGTCTACCAATCTGCTGCGCAGGCAGACTAGTTCCATCTTGTTTGGCGACCAGATAATCGGCCTACTGCGTTGGGACTCAGAAGGCAAGTTCGTAAGGAGCTAATCTCCTCTAGGATGAGCCCGATTCGCCAGGTTTTTCAGGTTCTTGCCTGACAGCATCATTCTGGAATCTCAGCGGTGGCGTGAAGTGTGCTGCAGGAGGGGGCATGCATGTCCATCTAACGAGCCTCTGAAGGCCTCGCATGATAGCCCTCGATATTTGCCTTCCACTGGTTTTCATTCTACCGATATTATGTCATGTTTGCGGTATCTAGTGGCTACCCTTCTTATTCTCTCGTTTCGCTGCACGCTTGGAGCAAATTCTTTTTAATGTTATTTGCCTGAAATTTTCCACATGTCATTGTTGTTTCAACATCAGGAGCCGAACAACGCTATCGGAGACGTAGAATACCTACTAAGGTCCTCTAAGTCCTCATCTTCCAGTGTCCATTACACAGCCCTTTGTCACGCCTAAGAGCTTAAAGTCTACTCTCAAACCTCTAAGCACCAACTGTTGCGACGGGGGAAGGCTCAGCTTTCAGCGGGTTCCGGAGCCTGACCGCCACCCAACGCCGGGGTCCTTGGCGATGCTGCACTGGTGGAAACCCCAATCACCGCCGAGTGCTGACCAGCATGTTCCCGTTGGAGACTAGATCACTTTTGCGCATTATACTACGCACCCGAATGCTCAGCAGGGCTTAGGCTTAGCCTCACTACTGTGCAGGCCCCCTGAACATCTTGATTAACCAAAATTTTTAACACGGTGCTCGCCACTGTGGCGTATCCGCCCGACGGCGTATGACCTCCCATGCTTAGCCTATTGAGACAGCTTTCGCTCTAAGTTTCCCGTGACACGCCGCACCACGCGTCCCAATTCAGCTAAAGTTATACGGGAAGAGTAAACAACGCGCCGTGTTTTGGAGTCTGAGTCCATCCGCTGCTCGCATCCCTGTTCACGACGGAATGAACTCCGAGATTCCAGGCAATCAAATCGGTACTGGTTTCGGGGTTTAGCGAGGTCTGTGTGTGTGGGCTAGTTGTTAATCTATGGTAAACGTAAAGCGCGGAAAACACAGGGACGTAAGAAAGACGACGGACAAGCGCTACTTCCAACTGAATTTTATTTGAATGATTGATCGGAATAGACATATGAAAGGGGAAAGTTCTGTAATTTTTGGCAGCCATCCAACGCAGAATACAAGATGGTTTATGGGTTTATGGGGTTTAACGTCCCAAAGCGACTTTTGCTATGAGAGGCGTCGTAGTAAGGGCTCCGGAAATTTCGACCGCCTGGGGTTCTTTAACGTGCACTCATATCTCACTGTACACTGGACTCTAGAATTTCGCCTTCGTGGAAATTCAATCGCCGTGGCCGAGATCGAACCTACGCCTTTCGGGTCAGCAGCGGAGCACCATAATCACTGAGCCACCGCGGCGGGTACAGAATATGAGATATTAGAAGCTATGGAAATAGACAGGACAGGGAGTGCTTGCGTAAGTGCGTCATTAGTCGCTCTTTCGAAAAAATGAGATTCTGTATCTCTACATGAACCGCGGGACATGACTTTGGTTTTGTATTTTATGCTCTTGGTGTTCGTTTTATTTCCTTCCCCCTTTATGTCCCTACACGATATTTCACCTAAGACTTTGCACAATTTTTAGAAATTGTATTTTTGAATTAGAAGCGCGGTTTTTCGGCACAAAATTGTCAAGTACATCAGAGTGCAGCTGATGCGTGCGAACTAGCAGGCTGGTGAACTAATTTTGAATTGCTAGCTTTATAACTATTACCGTTAGGCTCCATAATTATTAAGAGGCGTGTAGCCCATCGCTATTAATATCCATATCAGTTTTTAGAATTTCGAAAGCGCCGTTTCTCTCGGTGCTGTGGCCCAACAAATTATAGCTACATCGCACCAAAATACATGTGCTTTCGACAAGCTCGCAGGCAAAGCAACCTCTCCAGCGCACTAACTCATCGAAATAGCCAGAATTTGTAGGCCACAGAGCCTACGTAAACGCGTTTTCAAAATTCCAAAAACTGGTATGAATATACTTACGATGGGCTACACACTTGTCAGTAATTAAGGCGCCTAACAGTAATAGTCACAATTTTAACTATTTAATATTAGTTAACCAGCCTAATAGCACGTCTTGGCTGTATTCTGATGTACTATGCCGCTGAAATTCCTATGACGAAAAAGCGCTCTTCTAACTGAAAAAGCCAATTTTTAAAAATTGTCTAATGTCTCATGAGAAACTTCCTGTCTATTCCGATCAATCATTCAAATAAAATGTAGTTGGAAGTAACGCTTGTTCGTCGCCTTTCTTAGGTTCCTGTGTTTTCCGTGCTTTACGTCTATCATGGTCTCGGGGCCTAGTGGGCCTTCATGATACTAGGGACACCACAAAGGTGGACCCACAACATAGAAAACTTCGTTGACTTCGCTGGATTACAGGGGCCCGCAGGCCTCTCTCTCTCTCTCTCCCCCCCCCCCCCCCCCCCCCCCGCCCCCTCCTCTCCCCAGACAGTTTGCAACCGATGGTATGCTGCATCCGATGCACATTCAGTTCATCAGATAGAGTCTTACCATTTTGCTCGGTCGGACAGAATAGGCAAGGATGAATTGCATCTGGCCTATAGGCAACTCTGCGATGATTTTCTACTGCTCTATGGCATCATCGCGCGTAATGATAAGCTACTGGAGTGAGCAGACCTGTTTCTTTTTTGTTTCATTTTTCTCTCATTTAGGCCCTGGCACGATCGACCAAGGCAAACCAGGTAAGTGAATTCGTTGCCTAGTCCATTTCTCCAGTTACAGACTACAGCTGTTGGCATGCACTAATGCCGTTTAAACGGGAACCTTTTTTTTTCCCGTTTCTTAATGTACAAATGAAATCTATGGGGCTTGTGCGCTGTATTCTTGCTGACTCGCTTTTGCACCTGCGATGTTACCCAGATCCGAGGTCACCTGTCCAAGTTCTCCCGGATAACAATAGAGAGCACCAGTGTACGCGGCGTGCATTATCTCTTTTCTTAAATTGACCGGAATGAACTCCAGAGAACTCCAAAATATTTTCTTATGTTAGTTCAAATAAAACAACCACCCAGTGGCTTTTATTAATGCCAAAGCATTAGATGGACTCTTCGACTACGAAACCCGGCGTCGCCAAAAATGTGCCGGAAAACCTCAATTGGATTGTGGGTGAATTCATTCGGATAAAGATAGATTAGTGGGTAGATTAGTGGACTTACAATTCTGCGGCCAAAAACACTTCAAGCTTGTGCCGAGGCACAACCAGAACAAACCATAAGGAACACATTGTTCCTAAGACATTTATCTCACAATATCGAGAATTTTAGGCATGCATTGCGTATACTTAGTACTTTTGGTAACATGCAGCAATTTTCTGCTGAAAACTCAACATTGCCACCGTCATGAATTGGGCGAGTTGGTGCTTGCTTCATGCACCTTTGCTGGCGCAAACTTCTTTTAAGCGTTAGAGCCGCTAGTGCACTGCTTGCTGAAATGGTGGCGTCATTTTCTGCAGTAATAGGTTCTCACGTATGTAGCTACTGCTAAGTCGACGACCCAGCAGACCGTTCTAAAGTAGCGAACTCATCCCACTGTATCGCAAGGAAGTTTCCCAGGCTATGCAGTGTGAGAATTGCAGTGTTCGCGGACAGAAACCGCTGCAGGAGCGCCGAAATGTTTCTTTCTCGCTGCGAGGCAGTATACTTCAGTGTTTAAATGTTCAGTACATTCGTGGAGCGAACGGTTGGAATGGGCCGAAATTCATTTATCTGAAAATCATCTCCATCAGATACAGTAGCGCTTCGGCGAGGAATTCTAAATTAATCCGAAGCCCACCACAACGGCCTGCCCCAAGCCAGTGTGTGCAGCTTCAAGTTTCAAGTTTGTTTTATTTACATCATTAGTGTGGGTAGGTCCGGGGTAGAAAGTGATCGCAGATCACTTGAGGGACCCCCGGACCCCCCTTTACATGGCATACAGCTGGAAATATGTGTATTTTGTAAAAGATTGCGAACACCGGAA
The DNA here is from genome assembly GCF_055824585.1 of Amblyomma mixtum. Taxonomy (NCBI): domain Eukaryota; kingdom Metazoa; phylum Arthropoda; class Arachnida; order Ixodida; family Ixodidae; genus Amblyomma; species Amblyomma mixtum. The sequence continues at coordinate 87,031,760 of NC_143013.1, forward strand.
GGTCGGCCAACACTAAAGGCAAAAGTTTTTACACAGACACAGATATACATACAAAATATTTTATACAGGTGGTCGAAATTTCCGGAGCCCTCCACTACGGCGTCTCTCATAGCCTCAGTCGCTTTGGGACGTTAAACCCCAATAAACCAAACCAAAATATTTTATACATCAACTAAAAAAATATACTTAACAACGTTTTGCTGCTTATGAAGAGTCGTCTTTAATTTAAACCTCGTTAAACCGCGATTTACACTTTTTTAAAATATTTAACTCAATATGTTCGTTCCAGTGACGTTTGTTCAAATGGTGTTTCACTGTATTACTTGCCACCAGCGTAAGGACGAGCATTGCGAGCGAAAGATTTCACCCGTCCGCGCAGCGCTCCTGGCCAAGACAATCGTCTGTTCCGTGCCTCACAACAGCGCCTTCAACCTGTGGGTGTATCTCCCCGAGGGCGTCTGCGGCGCATTCGTAGCCCTGGGTCTGACGCGTGACGACGGCACCGTACAGCAAGGTACTAAGCTCATCTGCGGCAGCTAGGCAGACCCTCCTACAAAAAAATTCGCTGTGGCTTAGCTTGGTTAAGCCCGGTAATTGCGAAAGCAATATCCGTAGCTACGCCATGGTTCAGCTGGTAGTGTAGCTGGTGGTGGTGCTTGTGGTTAGACTTGTGGTGATGCATCGGTTACACAATCCAGTTCAATGTAATGTAATGTAATCTAATCTAATATAGCATAATCTAATATAATATAATATAATACAATCCAATGCAATACATTCCAATGCAATTCAATCCAATGCAATCCACTCCATTCCAATGTAATTCAATCCAATGTAATCTAATCTAATCCAATCTAATGCAATCAAGGTCAAATGAAGGTCAATGGTGGTCACCGCCGCGGCACGGCAAAGGCGTGAAAGTGCAAGTAGTATTGCTTTCGCAATAAAAAAAAATCAGGGGTGCACTTTGTTGACCTAAAGTGCGGTGAAGTGAAAGCCTTTAGCCCGGTGTTGCTGCTTGTCTCACTGATGTGTGGCTGAGATGTTAACTAAGTGTACAATTCTTTGTCAATCTTAAATGCTGGAGACAATGGAGGGCGTTTGGGAGGCATCCGTCTGATTCGACGCCTTTCTGCAAACACTCTCCAGCGTCCTAGACAAGGAGAACTACATATACCTTGGCAAGAAGTAGCGTAGCCATTAGCACGCTCGGCTGCGGAACGGAAGGATGGTGGTTCGAATCCCATCGTGCACAAAGATTTTGTTCTCGTCTGACTAGAGAAAGCGTGACACCTCTGCTGACAACCTTCTGTCGATAACATTCTGTCGACAACGATGAGGCATTAAACACTTTCGCCTTAATACGAGGCCTGCTCGTCACATGACATGACGTTGGGCATGTCACGACGCCGCGGCTGGTGGCTTTCTGCCCTTATTAAAGTTTTTCGACAGCATATAAACTGTACATAGATATGGTGATGGTTGGTTGGGCATTGAAGGGTCCGAATCCACGGGAGGCCCAAGGACTTATTCACAAACTATGAGCAGGTGGTCGCTTGTGAGCTTCCGAAACGTACTGGCGCTGGGATGCTAACACTAACTGACGACAGACTCAGACACTTCAGTGTAGCGAACCCGCGAGCGGAGTGACTTGAACTTTCTACCAGCGCACAGTTTAGATTGCGGGGCTACATGGTTCCTGAAGATAAACAGGCGAATGAATAATGCGATGCAGAAAAAGCGACATCTACAGAGCACAACAAAGGAAGCTTAGGATTAAAAGGATTGGCCCTTAATTCATTGGTTAATACTTAAGACCGTACATAGACATTGTACAAATAAATCTTATAGGCAGTCCATATACAGTCTATAGATTTGTGGCCATGCAGTGTGTATAGACTTTTAAGACAGAAAAGGAATTACCTACAGGACGGCAATAGTCTATAAAAGGCCTATTGACAATCTATAGACCATTTTTGTTTGTCGGTATTCTGTATTCAGTTTGCTTTAAAAAATTATATGTATACTTTGTGTTGCAAACCCACTGCTGTTCGTGTGTACCTGGGGCACTGGGCGCTACCTCAAGCTGCCTTAAGCAGATTTTTGCCCAGTGTCCTCTCTTCCCTGTACTGCCCTGCTGAAAAAAAGTTATATGATGCAATAACCTCATAGATCAATCATCATAGAATATTGTCACGGCTAGACAGTCGAGACGGCCAGGACACGCTTTGCTGTGAAGCACCAGGCAGCAGCGGACTCCCGACGGCACCACACAGAAGAGACGACGAAGAAGAAAACACTGCCCGCCACCATGGCTAAGGCTAGCCAGAATAGCGGTCAAGGCAGTTCGGCCGGAAGACGGCGCCACGAGAGTGCCCAGGAATGTGGCAATATCATACAATCTGTATGACATATCATACAATCTGTATGATATATCATACAATTCGTATGATATATCATACAGATTTTATGATATGTCATACAGATTGTATGATATTGCCACATTCCTGGGCACTCTCGTGGCGCCGTCTTCCGGCCGAACTGCCTTGACCGCTATTCTGGCTAGCCTTAGCCATGGTGGCGGGCAGTGTTTTCTTCTTCGTCGTCTCTTCTGTGTGGTGCCGTCGGGAGTCCGCTGCTGCCTGGTGCTTCACAGCAAAGCGTGTCCTGGCCGTCTCGACTGTCTAGCCGTGACAATATTCTATGATGATTGATCTATGAGGTTATTGCATCATATAACTTTTTTTCTGCAGGGTGTACTGTACTGTTCGAAATAGAAATAAATTCCTTCAGTGAAGAATTGAAACGGTGTTTCCCAGGAGCGGCGCTGAGCGTGGAGCGGCTCAGCTCGATCGACAAAACCAAGGCGCTCGTGTCGGTAGACTATTCCGTGGTGACGGCCAACAGCGCGAAGTTCGGGAACAGCCTGAAGAGCTTCTTGGAGACGAACACGCAGACCCGCTTCAAGCGCCTTTTCGACGGCATCGAGGTCCGCGGCATACCGGTCGCTGACTACCAGGACAACGGCAAAATGGCGGCGCTAAGCAGTGCCATCGCGGTACGCATTCACTCCATCCCTTGTACCCCCCCCCCCCCCCCCCCACACTCATTCCAACTTATTTCTTTCACTGCGGTTCCCTGCAACCTTTGTTTCGCAGCTTACTCAGCAGTTACGAGTGATTGGGCGTAAGTTCCTCGCTTTCGGAACAACCACCAAACGAGAACTAAAAGTGTGAGAAAAGAATTCTTCCCTCTCTCCCGAGGCGAAAAACTGAGAGCGATAACTGCTGGCGCCCCTCTCTTTGAGTGCTTCCTTTCCCAGGGCCGACTGCATCACAAAACTATCGATACAGCGCTCCTTAAGGCGTAGCGTAAGTGTTCCGTCCATTTTTTTTTTTTCGAAGCGAAATGTGCCCGCGTTTGCTGCAGTGTGAAACTCGTCGGCATTTGTGCAGGGCCACGCTCGAAGCCATAAAGGAATAAAACGCCCACCTCACGTTACTACCGTGGTCCATGCAGGCCCATTCGATAACTGCGTCATCTCCGGCATACAAGTGAATGCTGTTGTTTTCGCTGACAGCGAATTACGTCAATACCATGCTGGCGGCGCCGTTTGCCCGAGGAGGATGACCGGCCACAGCAATTGCAGTAACACGAGTGGCTCTTGAAGTGCTCGGAAACTTGCGAGTGATTGGCAGGGCCAGGTATTTTACCAGAACGCATTGCGGAGGGTCCGAGCCGACAGCCGCCACTAAGCGAGCGCTAGCGGCAGGTTTGTCCTCCATGAGATGTACCAGTTGTCGCTTGCTCACTGGGTCGATCGTACACCGGCATTCGGACTGTTGTGTAATGTAACTGTGGCTTCGTAGACTGCAGCGCAGAGTGAACGGGCATTGCAGATATAACCAGAGGGCCGGTTGTGGCCATTAGGCATTCATCATGCTCGCGGAAAAGGCCGTAACACCATCTTGTTTCTCTCGCTACGACATCAGTCCCTCGCCGCTTTAGTCAGCGACATATACATGTATTGCCTGTCAAGATTAGCAACAGCTGCGCACGCTATAAAGCAACTTATCTTTCTATACGCTGGTCAGCAGAGTAAGGATCCCCCCCCCCCCCCCCCCCCCGGCTTGGCGCCCAAACAGATCGGGGTGAAGCCAAGGCAAACCGAGAGAGAGGAGGAGGAGGAAAAAAGAGCGAGAGAAAGATAAGAAGCAGTGGAAGGAAGTGGAGGGACGCCATCGTGGATAGAGAAATGGACATGACGTCTTGCTGAATGTTTTAACTAACCCATGGCCTAGTTCAGCCAGTAATTGTTAGGACTGTGTTCTAGTGGCCCGTGACGAAACGATGAGCCGCTCTTAGCAGCTCTTGGCGTCCTCGCAGGCGGTCAAAGGCGCCGCTCCTAAGGTGCAGAGGGTGATCGCCACATTGGCCGTACCGCCGGGAGTCAGCGCCCCTGCGCAGTCAACAGCTCTCACGTGAGTCCCGCTTTGATGCTTACGCTGCCTGAAGTGGCACAGAAAAAAAAAATCTAAGTGAAATATCTGAAAAATTAACTCATCTCTGCTATATTTCGCTCTGCGCAGCGCCGCGGAAGCCGGGCACGTTTCAGGGGCGCGTTTTTTTTAATGCATGCTTTATGTCCCCAACTCATAAATGTTGCCGATTTCGGGTTGACGCGTTTGAAGTTGGTTAACGTAAACCTGCCTCACATAGCCTCAGCTGACGCACTATCGAAAGCGGCCACTGTCCGGCTTGCATGCTCCTTTAGACCGTTACATGTTAATTGTACTATAAATGTACACCAGCCAGCAGGCAGCCATAGAACTGTAAATGATGAATTCTCATGAATTTTTATTGCGCATGGGCAGCTGTACGACCAGAGAGTGCCATGGAATAAGGCATTTTGCACGAGCACCTTAGGCCGCCCAGTAAGCGAATTACATTACAGGAACACTTAGGTAATTAGGGTCACTTAGCAGCATCACAATTAATATGGAGAGGGCAACAAATGTGTGGATGTCCGCGAAAGGATGCCCCAGGGGACCCGAAATCGACCGCAGGGACCCTCTAATGCTATCGCTTTATGCTTCCCAGATGGTCGAAATTTCCGGAGCCCTTCACTGCGGCGTCCCTCATAGCCTGGGGCGTTAAAACCCCTGTAAACCTGAACTCTTAGGGTGAAGTTCACTGTCCCCCAAGTTTTTTGCGAAGGACGCAGCATGTTCCACTGGCTTCTCCTCCTTCCTCAACCCTGCCAGGGGCGTGGACACTGTGTTCGTGCATATCCACAACCCTCCGTCGTCGGGGAGCTGCACCGCCCAGCCGCCCAACAGCTTGGACCGCATCGTAAGCACTGGTTAGATCACTCGGCGCTGTTCCGCTCCCGGCCAAGAATACCGGAGTGGAGGAAACCTCCCCCGTGAGCGAGAGCTAAAGGCCTGCGTTTAGGACATTTCACAAGGTTAATGTTACCCGCTACACCTCACTTCGCCACCCATAAGCGCATGGCTCTTTATCTTGCTGCCACATGCAAAATTCCGCCACCGCAGCGAAAGCTTCACACATGATAATGCATATGGGGTCGATAAGCCGCACAGTGGAGATCATCACGTCGTCGTCTTCTCTTCGGACATGCTGGATTACGGAGGCGCAGGAGAGAACTGAATGAAAATCTTTGTAAACTGGAAACATTTACGACTGCACGTACAATGACTGGCAGCGCCGTAGTTTCCTGACCATCCTGCTAGCCATCTCCGCATCTTTTCGAGCGTTGAGTTTGCGCGCCAAGTTCTAGACAAGTTTCCCCGTCGGTGGTGAGCGACACAATGCTTAACTAGCCCTCGTAACCTCGTCGTAAAGTGTCCCACTACAACAGTAAAGGTGCAATCTGATGCCGGTTCTCTCAGAGTTTGATTTCAGAACCATGCTTCCTTTACTTATGACACGAATCATGTACATCGTATAATTGTACACGCCTTTATGCGACGCTTGTCAACTTTTCGCTTTTGGCTCGCCCGCGTTTAGACACCTTTAGCATACCGTGTCCCGTATAGTAGTAGTAGTGAAAACATTTTTTTTTTCAAAAGGAAGAGTTAGGGAGTAGGGGGATGGGGATAGATAGATGTGGAGCTTCAGTGGTCGGTCTTCCCTAGTCCAGTATCCCGTTGGCCTCCGCCGCTGCCTTGGCCCTCTCACCAGCATAAGCTGTGTGCTCGGGTCGGAGTCAGCCAGGAGGGCCTCCCACTGCTCTAGACTAGGGCTATTTACCTTTGGTAGTAAAGGGCTTTTTTCGCAGCCCCAGGTGGCGTGGTACGTTGTGGCGTAGCCCCCACACCACACGCACTCTTTCGCGTATCTGTTCGGCCACATTTTGTGATACATGGCTCTGCTTGGGTAGGTGTCTGTTTGTAGTCGTCTGAGCGTGGTGGCCTGCTCTCTGTCGAGGATATCCGCCGGAGCCGAGTACTTCTTGCGCGCTCCCAACAACGCCTTCATTGCCTCCCCGTAAGATTCTGGCGTGCTGAAGGGTTCGACCGGCAAACCCGCCCTCCGGTTCGTGAACCCTCGGACAACGGTGTCTGCCATGAGATTTCCCTCAACCCCAGTGTCAGGGACCCAAATGATGGTGTGTTGAATGCTTGTGTTGTTTGATCCATGTCTGTGTTGTTTTTGTTCGAAGAGGATACTCGCGGCTTTTCGGCCGATCCTTCCATCTCTGTATGCCCTTGCTGCAGCCTGAGAATCCGTCGCTATCCAGTAACTCAGTCCCTGCCGATTGGCTTCAGTCAGGGCTAGAGCTATGGCGATCTCTTCCGCTGCTTGTGTTGTCCTTGTGCGCACTGATGCACCAGTAACTATATTCCCATTGGCGTTCACTACTGCTACCGCCCTAGCGTTTTCCTTCGTTCTGTACTTGGACGCGTCAACATACAGAACCATCTGTTTCTTCTTTAGGAACCTGTCCAACTCCAATGATCTCGCCGCCCGTCTTCCTTCGTGGTTCTTGGGGTCCATGTTTTTGGGCACTGGTTTAACCAAGAAAGTGCTCCTAATTTGGCTGTCAATGTCTGTCTTGTCTTCGCCCTCGTCTTCTGCCGGGTATCCTAGCTTGACCAGTAGTGCGCGGCCAGCGGCTGTTCTTTTAAGTCTTTCCATTTGAAATTTGAGCGTGGTTTCGCTGTGCTCCTCATAGGTGCCGTACACACCCATGTTCATCAGCTTCTCTGTCGAGACGCAGGTCATGACGCCTAAAGCTTGCTTATACGCCCTTCTGATGCATGTTTCCATTTTGTTCTTTTCCCCTTTGTTAGGTTGTAGGTACGGAAGCGCGTACGTCATCCTCGGTATGATGAGCGCAAAAGTGATCCGTAACGCATCTCGCTCCTTCACCCCTTTTCTCTTGTTCGTAATCCGGCTTAACATCCTGCATATCTTTTTCGTGGAGTGTTCCAAGAGCTGGATGGTATGGTCCCGTTTGCCTTTCTCCTGCAGCCACATTCCCAAGATGCGAAGCTTATTTGTCCTCCTTACGGGTTGTCCATCTATCTCTAATTCTATCGTTCCCCTGTCCTCTTTATTTTTGTGAAGTCTAATAAATTCTGATTTTTCTGGGGAGCACTGCATCCCGCTAAATAAAGCAAATTGACCGATCTCATCCGCCGCTCTTTGCAATATTTCTTGCTTGTTTCCCGTCGATCCTTTTGTCGTCCACACTGTGATGTCGTCCGCATAAATTGAATGTTCTACATCTTTGATGTTTTTCAGTCTCCTAGTTAATCCAATCATTGCTATGTTAAAGAGTAAAGATGAGATGATGGATCCTTGTGGCGTCCCTCTGTTTGGCGTCGTCTTCTTTTCTGACCTAATGTTGTTGATGCCGATCGTTGCTGTTCTGTTAGACAGGAAGGCTTTTACGTATGCGAAGATCCTCTCCCCACAGTTTGTTGCCGAGAGTTCTGTGAGAATGGCATTGTGGCCGATGTTGTCGAAGGCCCCCTTGAGGTCTACGGCCAAGATTACGCCTTCTCGAGTGCCCGATATTTATTTTAGTACCGTGTCTCTTAACTGGAGCATCACGTCTTGCGTGGAGAGCCCCGTTCTGAACCCGAACATGGTATCCGGAAACAGACCGTTGTCCTCCATGTAAATGCTCAGTCTAGTCTTGACCACTTTCTCGTATAGTTTACCGTATAACCGTTACCGGAGTGCCGGTAGTCCGCCCACCGCCGCTGAGCACATTCTGATTGGTCCCGGTGCTGCAGGCGCGCGCGCAGCTGCCGGGTACCTGGCGCCATCTGGCGCCGTTAAGGTGATTTGCGCATGCGCATTGTCTACGCGCAGGCTCCCGTTACTCCGGTCCCGGTAATGGTAACATGGTACGCGGTATGCTAAAGGTGTCTGTTGTCTAGTAGCGGAACTCTCCATAGATTAAAGTATTTATACCAGTTAATTCATAATGCATTTAACACGCATAGTGCTACTTATAATTTTGACCAGATGAACACGCCACAGGCAAGAATTCACAATAAATGAATACTCTTGAGCCAACAACATATTTCATTCCTGCTTCTTTCCGCAAGACGTACGGGAATGAAACGCTTTACATGAGCTCATCACTTCGCAGGATTCGTTAGAAAAGCTCATTGAGCTCAAGGCTGCATATCAGTCCTATCAATAAGCCAACGTTTTCAGTCGGTTTTTGATTTTTGTTATTCCTTGCTCGATGTGCCCGCTTATGAATGCTTTGATGTCATGCTTTTGTTTGCATCTGATTGTTTACTTGACTGTATTATTGATTGTATTATATTTTTCTCGCATACAAACCCCCATTTCCGTAAGAGTTCCGAGTAGTATTAATAGTAAATTGAACTAAATATTCACATGGCCCGATCTCCCGCGACCATCCTCAGCGATGTCCCGCCATTGTTTCCTTTCACTGGTGATTAACGGCAGCCTCTTTGAGCTGGACGCAACGCTTACCGACCATTTCAACGTGCCTTAACCACTTCTCTTTTGCTAGCCTGTCTCGGTCCTGGTAATACTTGCACGATGTAGCCTGTCATGGCCACAGTGTGAAACAGCATCATCACCATCGCTTGTTTAATGCTTTACGCAAATCGCCTTGCGCCTACATGACGATTAGCCACAGTGTGGCCAGACACACTTGACGCCGATCCCCTCCACCGTTGCTTAGATACGAAAGAAGCCGCTGGCTGGCGCTACGCCACTGCCTTGAAAGCGACAACGCTAATAAGGCTTTAGTAGGCCCCTTAAAAATGGTCTATAGACTTTCTATAAATTTTTTGTAGACTTAGTTGCCACCGTATCGATAATTCTGTTTGTCCATTCATAGCCAATAGACTGTCTATAAACAAAATCCGACTGAAATTGTATGGCCACATATCTATAGATTGCCTATAGGCTGGTCTATATATAGACTATTGATTTCTGTTGGTCCGTAGAGGATCTCTATAGACAAACCCTACAGACAGATCTATAAGATTTGTCAATAGAAAGTCTATTGTCCCATCTAAAGGATTAGTCAACAAAGTGTATGGTTAGTGTATAAACTAATTTCTAGGCATGTGAACAGGGCACGTTCTCATTCCCTTCTGCGGCTTCTTCCTACGTTCAAGGGGAGCTCTTGCTTGCCCGTAATGCTGTCCAATGGGCTAAGCCCGCGTGGGTACCTCTGAGAGCCGAGGGCGCCTCACGTTTGTGGTCATGTTTGCGGTCATCGCAGACGCAGACGCTGAGTGCAATGTCCAGCTGGAACAAGGTGTGCCTGTCGATCCTGCTGGGCGCGATGCTGTTCCGAGGCGGCGGGAGCGTAGGCGGTTCGGCCACTGAGTGCGTCGTTCATGGCTACTGCAAGGTAAATCCGGGCCGTTCATTGTTCTGGCATTGCGGATGAATGTTCCGCACCTCTGCAAGTAAATGCATCAGTTGCTAAAAGGGATTATCGCCTTTGAGTAGTACTGGTTTTTTGGTTTATGGGGTTTAACGTCCCAAACCGACTAAGGCTATGAGGGACGCCGTAGTGGAGGGCTCCGGAAATTTCGACCACCTGGGGTTCTTTAACGTGCACTGACATCGCACGGTACACGGGCCTCTAGAATTTCTCCTCCAAAGAAATTCTAGTCGCCGCTGCCGGGATCGAACCCGCGTCTTTTGGGTCAGCAGCCGAGCACCATAACCGCTGAGCCACCGCGGCGGCCTTTGGGTAGTACTGCAGACATTGCCAGAGCTTACTAATACAGCCAGCTGTCGATTAGAGATGGAGTGAATCTAGCAGTCGTTTCTTTCCGGTTCTGCTGGACCCGTTCAGACTACTTGTGCGCTCTCTATGTCTGCTGCCACAGGCTGAGTCTGCCGGAGGAGGCCGGGAGAAGATCGGCGACGCGGATTCTTTCTGGAAAAAAGTGGGCTCTGACCTGGTCATCTATGACACTCCGGAAGGAATAGAATTAAAGGTACCGTGCCAATTTATTTATTTATTTATTTATTTATTGCAAATACCTACAGCGCCCATAAGGCATTACTGTAGGGGCATATTACTGCATACAATAACATATGCAAAGAAGATATTGGGAAACATATCAGCAAGGTTAACACAACATACTAAAAGCAGACTAAATGAGTTCACAAGTAGTATGAGTGATAACACATCGGCACAGCGCTGGTAAACGCACGAGACCTGGAAGAAATACAAAAAAAGTGTTCGACCGAGGAGTGATCAGAGCCTGAAAGACAAATGCCATTGATCTTGCCTATAACAGCTGATTGGGGGGGGGGGGGGGAGGGGTGCATGTCGGTAAGGGTAGTTTGTATATAGCACTTCTGTCCTGCCAGTGTTGCTTGAATTAAAAGGCTGGCGGACGAGTGCGTAGGTGTTGCTGAAGCATTTGATGCAACATATCAAATGGATTTAACGGGTATCAGGTAGGTTGACGATCAACTTTTTGTGTTCATTGACTAATTGGTAGTTATCGAAAGATGAGACAGCGCTGCAACTCAGCACTGCAACTGAGCAGTGTCGATGTACCTCTCGACATGCACAGACTACTCCATAATGAATCCTGTGTGTGTGCTGTTGTGACGCAAGGTAGCAGACCCCCCCGCTGCCACCAGTTGTTGCGGCTCCAGGTAGCGTGGCTGGTTGTTGCACCATGGGGGCTCGTCCGGGATGAAGGAAACTTCGAAGTTGGTGATTACAAAAACAAGCAGATTTAATGGTAAGAAACTAAGACACTTATTTACAAAAAGAAGAACAAGGAATCAAACGTTAAGAGTTCATAGCGTCGAGCGTCTGGATGAGCCTGATACCCAAGGCTCAGAGCCACTGGATGAACCTAATACCGTAGGTCCAGAGCGTTCGTGCCCACTTTGGTCGCAGGTTATATAGCCCAAGACTCCGCCCCTGCACCAGGCGACATTCCATCGCGACACAAAAGATAGGCACCAGCACCGCCATCGAAGACCTGTTGAGCCCCCTCACTAGGCGGTAACTCATGGGGCACCAAAAGATCGCCACCACACGTCACAGACGCAGCTGGCCAAGACACCTGTTTAGAGCCCGCACGTGGGAACTGGCAAGTCCGCATTCCTAAGTCCGCAGTCCGCATTCCTATAGCATCGTGTCGTGTTGACGTCACAGCCGCAGCTGCGCAGGCTTCCTCGGATTCGTTCCGGGTTTTCTTTTCAAGACGAGGGACACCCTTTCTTCTCCTGTCGTCGGTTGCTTCTCGAAGGGGAGGTCGTTTTCGCCGAGCCGAGTGTGGGAAGAGCCTCGTCGGCCACTTCCCAGAAAGTCGCCCTTTTCTGCGAGGTCATCGAGGGGTCAAGTTGAAGTTAAACGACCCGTCAAAATTGCCGCTACGTAGAATCTCCCTCCGTTTCATCTCGGGTCTCAAGATGAGTCGTAACAGTGCGTTCCCGTCCCATCTGTGAATGGTGCCTTGCGTGTCTCAGCTATAATACAACATTTTGGGCGAGTTGGTTACCTACATTCATTATTACAGCGCAAAGACGGCACAGAACAAGAAGGGGACACAACAGCGCTGTTGTGTCCCCTTCTTGTTCTGTGCCGTCTTTGCGCTGTAATAATGAATGAAGTGTCTCAGCTACCAACTCCATGGCACAATGACTGTGTGCACCGCAGAACTGTGTGCTTTTTCCTCCTCGCTGCCGCCTTTCGCGGGTCAAACACAACTAGCCCAATTCAACAACCAACAAACCCAGATTTCTGCTTTAGACATAACTACAACGTAAGGGAAACGACGTTTACATCAGAGGACACGTGATAGGATGGACGCGGCTTTCTTGCGAAGAATCCGATGCACCTGGCATGCCATATCGTGAAGACATATCGGCTTAACCACCGAACTGACGGAAAGAAATAGGTGGTTGGATCATAAGGAAGCCCTACAGCAGAAAACATATTTCGTGAGTAAGAAGAGTGGCAAACCCATTAAGAAAAATCTTGCTAAAGGATATTCGTGAAGCGGCATCTTTTGACATCCTCACCTTCACTGAGACCCGCTTTCAGAGCCCCTTTAAGGCGGAGCTTAAATATCTCCCGAATTTTTAATGCTTGGAAGGCGGAAACCAAATGCTTCCGATGTTTGTGAACTGTGGGTATGTACGAGGTCTGTTAGAAAAGTATCCGACCTTTGGCCAAAGAAAAAAAACTGGCACAACTGGAGGGTTAGAAACCTAATAACCTTCTAAGTAGTCTCCCTGGGGCTCCATATAGATCTCCCAGCGGTGCTGCCATTGATGGAAGTATTCCGAAAAGGCCCTTTTCGGAAAAGAATTTAGCTCTACTGTCGTTGCAGCCATAATGTCCTTTCTTTTTGAAATCGCACTCCTTTCAATGGCCTCTTGATTTTAGGAAACAGCCAGAAGTCGTAGGGGGACATATCAGGAGAGTAAGGAGCCTGTTGAACTACAGGAGTCTGCTTTTCGCCAGAAAAGTCTCAATCAAATGCGAGGAATGTGTAGGAGCAATGCCGCGAGGGATGCGCCAATTTCTTGTTGACCTCAATTCCGGTCTCTTGCGCCGCACAGCACCACGTAGGAGATGGAGGACATCTCTGTAGTACTCTTTAGTCATTCTTTGACCCTGTGGGGTGCGTACTCGTGGTGTGCCACACAGAGGGAGTCAAAAAAGCAGTCAGCATCACTTTGACATTGCTGCGCACTTGGCGGGCCTTCTTTGGTCTTGGTGACGTGGAATGCGTCCTCTGTGACGACTGGGATTTGGTTTCCGGGTCGTACCCGTACACCCAAGACTCGTCACTAGTGATTACGGCGTCGGTGAAGTCAGGGTAACTGTTTGTGGAATCCAGCATCTCCTGTCAGACTTCAACACAAAGCTGCTTTTTCTCCACCGTCAGCAGCTTCGGCACGAATTTCGCCGCAACTCTCTCCATGACCAAATCTTGGGTGATAATGGAATGTGCAGAAAAATTGCTGATGTCCACCTCTTCCGCAATTTCTCGGATAGTCACACAACAGTCCCGCATCACCACAGCGTTCACTTCGGCAATTACCTGGTCATTTCGGCATGTTGGTGGCCGACCGGAGCGTGCATGGCTCTCTCTCCACGGATGTGCGGCCGTCTTTAAACCAGTTGCACCACTGCTTAATCTGTGTGCTGCTCATAGCATCATCACCGAAAGCCGTCTGAACATTTCGAGTGGTTTCCACTTGGCTATCGGCAAGTTTCTGGCAAAATTTGAGGTAGTAGCGCTGCTCCTCTCGCTCCGCCGTTTTCCTTGCAACAAAAAACCGACGAGAGCACTGCGCACTGCCTCACTCAAACGCTGCTTCCCATCGACTGACGCTATCGGCAGGCGGGAAAAAAATTCGTGCATGCGCACGAGGGTTCAATGTCGGCTGCTGTAAGCGCGCTTGTTTCATATCCATCAGGTGTTCGCAAAAAAAAAAATAAAGTCCGATACTTTTCTAACAGACCTCGTACTTGCAGTCATCTGCGAGAAGAGAGGCAGTTACGAAGCGTGTGTCTGAAAGAATGTGTAACAGCTGCTTCATCAGAGATCTCTCTATTGAGCACGAATTCATGGTTTTAATCCGATATCCTAGCGTCGAATTCCTGCCACAAAACAAAAAGGAAGCTCCTCCAATAAGATTTTTAGCCGCTACGACGGCTACTCCAAAACGCTTTCGGCCGTTCACATCACCGCTTTAGGCTTAACGTGCTCGGAAATGATGCTCCTACTCCGAATATTTGTGCGGCGAGAAGACTGGACAAAATACATATGAGCTTAGCTGGTCCCTCGATTCCTGCTGAGGATATCGGATTAAATTTTTATTTGAAGGTAGTTGACGGCTGCACCGGGGAAAGTTGTCCTGACCGGCCGAAACCAAAGCGATCACCTTCGTATCGATTGTGGCACTGTAGCGAAGCACTGCCGTGGTCGTCATAAAATTGACAATGCACTTATAACCACCTGCTCCCATTCGTCGCAGGTGAGAAAACTCAAGGACAAAGGATGCATCTACGTGGACCACATCGAGTTGGACGATCATAACTGCACGTGCCAGACAGCGACGCAGTTCCCATTGCTCAGCAGCGTCCGCAAGGGCATGTCGTGACCCTGTGGACGCGCGCCACTATGCCTCGAGTGTCGCATAGTCCCTGCTTTGGTTGTTTGTTTGATGATAAAAATGCGCAACTTGCAGCTGGATCAACATACTACGCAGTGGATTAACACATTTTTAACAAACCCCTTTCAGTCAGTTAAATTAGGGAGCTTCTTATCAAGACGTACAGGTTTTGCTCCAGGAGTACCTCAGGGTTCGGTGCTGGGTCCACTGCTTTTCTTAATACATATTAATGACATCACGTCGAACATAAGATCAACAATACGATTATTTGCAGATGACTGTGTAATTTACCGAGTAATATCGAGCCCTTGCGACATCGTTGCTCTCCAGACTGTAGAGCTAATTCGTGCGGCAGGTGGCAAATGATAATTAATGCAGATAAAACTAAACACCTCAAGTTTACTTCCGTTGCCAACTCGAGCCGTAATGCCTACTCAGTTAATAATACTACCATTGAAACTGCAGCGTCGGTAAAATACCTCGGTGTAAATTCTAACTCTAATTTATCCTGGAGCACTCATATTGAACAGATCACTACCAAAGCCTTAAAAACACTTGGTCTTCTTAAACGCCGACTGCACCAAGCCAACCAGGACAAAACTACACGCATTCAACATGCTAATCAGGCCTGCGATAGAATACGCGTCGGTGATCTGGAACCCTCATCACTCCTATCTTATTAACATGTTGGAATCTATTCAAAACAAAGCTGCTCGATTCATCCTTTCCCGTTACTGAAAATATCGCTCCAGCTCTCGCCTCTGGTCATGCGCACACATCGGCTTGTGTAGATCACATGATGAAGACTAAACCCATTTTCGGCCGGACAAAACGATACAAATACTCACCTTTGGTCCTGGCTATTGAAGAGTGGAATTCGGTTCCTTCTAGCATTGCGGCTGTCGCTAAAACATCATTTCAAACAGCTCTTTGGTCCTATTTAGAAAATTCTAACAGATATTGATGTGCGTTCTTTTGTTTATCACTATGATTCATATTTTTTGTTGCTCCAGTGTTTGTATGTCGGCCGTAACGTTCCGCAAAATGCTAGATGCTGTTTGGTAACTCTCGAAGGAATTTTTCTTGATCTTTTTTGCAGGATTTGCTACATGTGCATTTTTTCAAATACCTGTTCCTAGCCTTTTTTTCCTTTCTCTCATTAACTTGTACCTGTCTTCTTAACTTGTTTACTTCTGTTTTCAGCCGTTTGCATTCTGTGTTGTATATTTGTTGTTTTCTTTGATGAATCCCCCCTGTGTAATGCCCGCCTTGGGCCTTTAGGGTATTGGAATAAACAAATGAATAAGCGAATACAGTGTTTCAACCAGAACGCTTCTTCTCACCTCTGCACTGCAATGGCGCGAAAAATGCGGATCGCCGTCATGAGTTGGTGCACAAAGGTTTCTCTGATTAACCTTTGCTGCTTTATACACGTATGTGTACAAATTGTGTACAAAGCAGCAACAGTTGGTCGAACTGGCATGCTGGCTGGCACGGGCAAATGGAGTCCTGGACGTAGGACACACCCGCTGAGGACCTCTACACCTTATATATAGAGCAAATAAAGTTTTACAGCGAAAGCTGTTAAGCGCCCGTTCCTTGGTTTCGCGTCGTAGTAGGATGCCGTTGGGAACATGTCGCTGACTATCGTCTGTGTAACTGGTGGGCGCGTTGCCATAGGAACCACTCGGAGGATGTTTACCGTGCAAGGAGGGAGGTACCACGTGAGCGGAGAAATGCGTAACCAGTGGGTGGTTACCGCAAGAACCATGGGGAGGGTGGTTACCGGGGAAGAAGTAGGGTATCGGGAGAGCGGAGGAATCCCTAACCGGAAGATGGTTACCCTGAAAGGAGGAGAGTATGGCGAGAGCGGGAGAAGGCGCAACCGGTCGGCGGTTGGCACGGAAACCACCCGTAGGGTAGTTACCCTGGAGAGACGAAGAGGGAGGGTGGCGAGAGCGTAGGAAGGCACAGCCAGAGGATGGTTTCAACACGGTGACCTTCCGGAAGCTGCTTACCATCAAAGGAAGAGGATATGGTGAGAGCGTGAGAAGGCGCAGTTGGCATGTGCACTTTTGCCATGGGAACCAAACGTAGGGTAGTTACCCTAAAAGGAGAAGGGTTGCCATGGAAGGAGGGTACGGCGAAAGGCGGATCTTATTGCGAGAGTGAAGGAAGGCGTATTACGGTAAGCATCCGGAACGTGGCTATCGTAGAAGGAAGAGGAAGGATGAGCGGAAGAATACAGCACGGTCTATCTGCGACAGTTGCTGTGGAACGCAGCGCCCGAGGAAAGGATCATCGGCTGCGCTGCTCTACTTAGCGGCGGACCTAGATGGAAAACGACTATATGCAAAAACTAAAACGGGCTCCCTAGAACTAAACAGATCTGAGGTCGTTCTCGTATTCTCTACCAGAACATATCGTAAAGTACAAATACCACAACAGCTGTCGCTGAATCTCGCGTTAAGCAGTGGTAACCATCCTGTCAATTTTTAATGCGAAATCTATACTAGTTCCGTTGCGAGAGAAACCGGCGGCGTGTGTTACTGTGTACTCGCAGATGATGCAGAAAATCGCGATGCTGAAAAAAAGAAAACAGTGCGACGTCACCAAGCGACCGCAGGACGCACAAACTAAACAGAGCAGCGCCATTTCAGACAATCGTATGCATGTCGTTCGTCTATGTACTCGTATACCTCCCACTGGCTGACCTCAATGTGGCGCCAGTTTTCTCGTCTACATTCGTATCAAAATAGAGCAATCGTTTGTTGTGCAGCGTTCCGGATGGTTGGATTTCTCTTTGCATATAGCTAATATGTACTAGTCAAGTTGTAGGCTAGCTGGCGAGACGGATTTGAACCGACGGCATATGCGCGTTCAATTGTACGCCTTCCCAGACTCTCTACGTCTTCCCTTAAGGGGCGGTTGAGGTGTCCACCGCGGTGTGAGACAGTTACTGCCCCATTTCCTCTCCTCAAAAAACCGTTCGTCGTGCACCATTGTGGGTGGTGTCATAAGATTTCCTGTCCCATACAGCATTCACCTCTTAGTCAAGTTGGAGTCTAGCTCACGACAGGTATTCGAACCGAGTAGACGTTTGTGGATTCAGCGTTTGTGGAATCAGCGTTCGGAGGCGCATCTTTGATTAATTTTTAAGTGCGCAACTTTCGTCAAGCTCGGAAGCGCATGATGATGTACTAATGCTTTCGCCTTCGCAGCACACAAATAGTCTTAAGGTCCGGCTGAATATTTTCTTCTCCTCCTCCACAGTGAACGAGGACGAAAACATATCGCATTGGCACAAGCGAAGCCCGCGGGGGCACGCGGTCTCGTGCTCCCGTCAGAAGAACGAAGAAGGGACAGCTCTCGCAGGTTCCGCTTGCTATCTGAACTGGAAACATTGCCGTTGACCAGGTTTCGTTGCAGCCCCTGGATCCTAGTGGCTACCAGACGGTCCGAAAAGGAGGGCGAGGCACGGGGCGGCCTCCAAGGTCAACATCGGCGCTTCTTCAGCGCCATCCAAAAGCCAGCAACGGCCACCGACCTGCGGCGCCATGTCCGGCAGCCTCGCGGCGTCGCCGCCGACCTTGCGATCCATACTAGTCGACTCGTCGCGAAGAAAGTCCGAGCGTGTCGGCACGGGCGGCGACGAATTGTCTTCCAGCGTAAGTGCTTCGTCCCTCTAAGGTATTAATGCACAAGGTGCCTAGCCGCAAGGTGGAGGAGGTGCCTAGCAGGGAGGTGGAGAATGTCCCGTTTCTTCGGCTTGTGTAGCTTGTGACACGAACAAATTTTGCTGCCTTAGTTCGGGCCCGCAAAGCCTACAGAGAAAGAGAGAGAAACAGCTTTATTTGTCAGCAAATCAAATGGAGTGTGTACTGGGTCAATCATCCGCTCCAGGTGTCCGGCAGTTGCAGCTGAACGCCGGAGTCCGAACTGGCGAGAACAGCTTCCCATTGTTCAGAAGAGGGAGGCGCAACTAGATCTACGGGAGGCGGATCCTCGGAGCAGTCCCAGATTATGTGGCCCAAAGTGGCAGGCTCACCGCACAGTTGACGGAACGGGTTTACCAGATCGGGGAATATGTAAGAGTATGACCACGGGTTGCGCTGGGACCGCGTCTGCAGCCGTCGCCACGTGGTATCCTGCTCTCTGCTGAGCGAATCGTGTGGAGGAGGCTGGCGCGCTCGTAGTTCTCTGTAGTGTTGCGTTATTGCCTGATAGGAGCCGAGGGCTTCACTTCGGGCGCTCCCGTATCAGAAGCCTCTTCACCTGCTCGGCTGACAAAACCTCGAGCATAGCGGTGAGCGGCTTCATTACCTGAACCGCCCCTGGGGGCGGGGCCCAGACCAGATCCACTTCGCTGCTGTGTTTAGGTAGCGTTTTAAGAATTTTGTAGGCTGTGGCGCAGATGCGTCCCCTCGTAAAGTTGCGAAGGGCCGTCTCGGAATCACTAAGAATTGTTTTAATACCTTCCTGAACGATTCCTAGGAGGATGGTGGCCTCATCGGCCTCCACTACTTTGTCCGTGACCACCGTGGCTACTACCTCGCGGGAGATGCTGACCGCACCTACAGCAAGGGTGGTCTTGTCCTCGAGCCGATATTCGGCTACATCGACATATACGGCACTTTCGTCCCCTAGCTTCGTACTTTTTGCCTAGCGTTCTCGAGCCCTGGCCTTCCTCCGGCCTTCATGGCGTCCTGCTTGCATGTTTTTGGAGAGGGGTTCAATTCGTATGCGCTTGCGCATCTAGATCGGAAGGGCTGCTTGGTCTGAGGGGTCCTTCCCCAGTATGTCCAAAATGCTTAAGATCCGGAGCCCCGGCTGAGTCTGTCTGAGCCGATGTTCCTGTGCCGTGAGTTGTACCTCTATGAGCTCTTCCAGTGTGTTGTGGACCCCAAGAGACAGGCACCTCGCAGGGGAAGTGTTCCTGGGAAGGTCGAGAGTCGCTTTGTATGCTTGCTTCATGAGGCAATTCAGCTTCTCGCTCTCGGCCTTCTTCAGGTCCAGATAGGGGGTGGCGTACACGAGCCGACTGATTAGAAAATCTTGAACGAGCCGACATGTGTCCTGCTCTTTCATTCCCTGTCGCCTAGTCGCCACACGCATGATGAGTCGGATGGTATGTTGGACCGAGGCCGTTAGCCTGTCCCGCATTGCTTTGTTACATCGGTTGGTCTGCACAAACATCCCGTGCACCCTTATTGTGTCTACCTCCGGAATCTCGTTGCTTTTGGGTCCGTTATTGCGGATGACAAGCAACTCCGACTTCTGCGGGGAGCATTCTAGGCCTGCCCAGCTGGAGTGAGAATCCACTGCGTTCGCCGTCTTTTACAAGGCTTCTTCGATCTTACCGTATGACCCTCGGTTTGTCCATATTGTGACGTCGTCGAAGTATAAAGTGTGTTTGATTCCTTCGATACTTTCTAGCTTACGGGGAAGCGTGACGAGTGCCGGGTTAAATAGGAAAGGGGAAAATACAGATCCCTGTGGTGTGGCCTTGTTGCCCAACGGTATGTGTCCTGACTTTAGCTCTCCAGTAGCGAGCTCCGCGGTCCTGTTCGACAGAAAGTCCTGTATGTATTCATAGGTGTGGCGCCCTACAGTTAGCAGCGATATGTTTTGCAGGATCGCCTCGTGCGAAACGTTGTCAAAGGCCTTCTTGCAATCTAGCACCAAGATAACCCGCGTACTACGGCCGTTCCCGGGGTCTACGTTTTTCATCGAGTACTGTAGCATTCTGTCCTGCGTGGACAGGTGTGGCCTAAAGCCTGTCATCGTGTGGGGCATAACTTTGCAGTCTGGGCGAATCACATTCTCTATGACCTTTCCCAAACACGACGTAAGCGAAATGGGCCTGATGCTGTCAGTGTCCAGCTTCTTGCCAGGCTTTGGGTACAAAAGTGACTCTGGCGTGTTTCCATGCCGGCGGGAGCTTCCCTCCAACACTCGTTCATATAGTTTGTCAGAGCCTGAACCGAGTTGTCGTCCAGGTTCTTGAGGATTTTGTTTGTTAGCCCGTCCGGCCCTGCCGCCGAGGTTGTGCGGAGCGGCCCCATAGCCGCCACCACCACCTCGTTATCCATCGACGTATACTTCGGGGCCTCTTTTCCATCCCGTGTCTTGTTGAGGTATCTGCATCTTAAATCATCCAGTAGTTCCTCACCCGTCCCAACGTACTGATGTGCGATTTGGTTCAGGCGGGTCCGAGCCGCATATTTCGTCTGTGTCGGGCCAGGGATGCATATGGGTCCCGTGAAGAGGGAACCACTCCCATCGACGGCGTCTAAGCAGACGTATTTAGCTCGAGCAAATAAAGTTGTTTCTCTCTCTCTCTCTCTCTCTCTCTCTCTCTCGGGACTAAGAGATTCCGAAGCAGTATCCACGGATTTTTATTCTCCAGCTGCCCATTCAAACCGTCGCATATCTGCCCCCATTGCTGTCTTGTTAGCTCGTCCGCGTGTTCTTCTATCTCCCTTTCTAATTTAGAAATGCGGAGTCTGAGCTTTCTGTTGTGTTTGCCCGACTTCCACCTACGCAAGAGGGACGCACTTCCTTCCATATGTGCATATGCAATTTGTCCGCGGTAGGGTGGTCCTCGGTCGTTTCCACCTCTCCGGTGGCCCGTTCTGCGTCCCTTTTTAGTTCGTCGATCCATTCGCCCAGGCCAGTGGTGCCACCGCCTGCCCGCTTCTCCCTCATGTTGCGAAAGCTATCCCAATCTGTAATTTTGGCCGGGTGTATCATACATCTGTGCTGTGTCGTATCAATGACGGTGGAGAGAACGTAGTGGGCGCTGCCCATCGATACGCCTGCATTGAGCGGCTCGGCTCCTTTAACGGTCTTCACCAGCGTGAGGAGAACCCGAGGTGGTCGAAATTTCCGGAGCCCTTCACTACGGCGTCCCTCATAGCCTGAGTCGCTTTGGGACGTTAAACCCCAATAAACCAAACCAAATCACCAGCGTGAGGTCATGGCCCGTGCGTCTACTAACGCTGTTGCCAATGCGGGTTGTTGCGCATCGTTTAGGATGGTGAGGCCTAGGTCCTGAATCGTTTCCCACAATTTCGCACCTTTCTGGTCGCCTTTGAGGTGGTGCGCACTAGAATCCCCAGTGACGATAAGTTGTGCCTTAGCTATCAGTTTCACCACGCGCCCGAGGAGGTCCAGGACGTTCCAGTCCTTGTCCTTCGAGGAACTGTACACGTTTAGGATATACAGGTTCCGCTCCTCTTTCTTGCTGGGAACCTCTTCTACACGGGTGTAGATCGCTAGCGTTCCAACAATCTCGTGCTGGGTTGTTGTATCGTTTCTGTGAACGATAATCGCGGTGAGCAGCTACCGCTTCTCCGCCGCTCTTATCCGACTATGTGCTTTATAGTTGGCTAATGAGACTAGCCCTCTATTCTCCTGCAGTGCTATTACATCGGGTTTCTCCTTTTGGGTTTTGGGTGTGGAGATGCAGGCGGCCTTCTTGCCGAAACTCCAGCAATTCCACTGCCAAACCATAATTTTCTAGCTGCGTTTGTTGGTACGCGTTTCATTATTTCCTGGTTTCTCACAAATTAGCTGCGCGAGCTCATCAAGCTTCCCTTTAATGTGCACTGTGAGCTGTTCCACCTTCACATAGAGAGCTGTGATAGCGTTCATTCCTTTTCAAGGGCGGCGATCCTAGTGTCTTGAGCGTCCATGCGCTCTTTCAGCTGCGTGATGAGTTGTAGTTCTGCCCTCTTCCGACGGAGCCTGCCTTATCGTTGGCTCGATCTGCTCCATCTCCTCCTCCTCTTTAGGGGGAGCCTGTCTTTCGTGCAAATTTGATGTTTCGATATCCATCGCACTATTGCTCTGGATCCTGTTCTGAGTGTTCTCGTGCGGCTCTGCGGAGGGGACCGCTGTTTCGACAACAACCGGAGGGCTGGCGGGTTTGCGACTGCCTTGATACCTGCCCTCTGCTTTGGCTTATTTCGTTCCTTTATCTGGGACATCAGATCTAGTATGGCGTTAGACATCTACCTCACCTGTTTACGAAGGGCTTCGATTTCATCATCCTGCTTCCACCCGACCGACTTGCGTCGCACCGATTGGCTTCTCCCCCGGTTGGACCTCTTTCTCCGGGGGTTGCGCGCCCTTGAAGAACGTCCGCGTTCCTCAGCCATACACGGGAAACAGGATGAACGGCTCCTGTATCCGTCCTCCAGCTGGTGCTTATCCCGGGGCCTGGACCTGCCTCTCCCTTCCGTTCGACCATCTGTCCCTTGAAAGCCTAAAATGCATTTAATGCTTGCGCCTAGAAGTCATTTGCCCTCAGCAAATGGTTTTAGCTTTGCTGTCAGCCACGAGTTATGGTCTGTCGGGTTGGGTAAACCACAAAGCGGCTCTTAAAGCCCGCTGCTAAATCCATATTCTAATTGAACGTGGAGAGGAGGACGGAGGAGGTGAGGGGGGAGAGCTCTTGTTGGCCAATATGTCTCTGTGTAATTTAACAATACTGCAGACTGGGCGAGTATGTATGTAAATTTTTCAAGATGTATGTCTCTGTGTGTCACTTCTTCTGTGTCACGCTGCAATTTTGATCCCTCCAGAAACCGAAACTGTCGCATTAAACGTTTTTGTCAACTTCTTCATTTGCAAGACTAAACCATGCCTTCCTATTCGCCTAATTTTGTTCACTAATGTTGCTTATGTGTGTTGATTTATCTGTATTACCTTTTGTTGCTTCTCCGATTGATTGCCGTCTTGTTTCATTCTGTATTACCCGTTGATTTGTGATATTTTTCATTTTTGTGTAAGACTGGCCGTCATCCTGCTGTCATGCCAACTAACAAGGGGTCGGGACCTCGTCAAGCTGTTCGAGCTTTTAGTCCCGTACTCCTCCTTTTCTAAGGAAATAAAATGATTGATTGATTGATTGATTGATTGAATTCCACAGAAGCAACGCCTGTGTCTGTCAGTTCTTTTTGTTCTCCCGTCTCTCTCGCAGTTTAAACGCGATAGCGTCAGAGGCCCCGTTCTCCAGAAAATCCGATGTCGGCGTTGTCGACGTCGGTGTTGTGAGCGAAAAATCACGGTCATGGCTCTGGCAGGTGGTCCCCAGAGAGCAACGTAGAAAAAAGATGGGCCACCTATGGTTCGGATAGTGAGGAAACGGCCCACCGTGGCAAGTGGCAGTTACGTGTTAATGATTATTCGGTCGGAAAGAGCAACCTGGGTCGCACAAAGTCCACGGCTGGGAACGCCTGCCGTCGTAGGACCCTGGTGCATCGCTTAGCCACTGCAGCACTGCGCCAGGAGGGTTATTATGACTCCCAGGGATCTATGAATGTAAAGCAGACGATGGCCTTCTGCATATGGGAATTAACCCACTACGCTACCGCGTCATATACCCTTAAAGGTGCACTGAAGAGGAATCTGAACTCGTCTTTTTGCCGCGGGAACTCGATCTATATTCTCAGAAACTTCGAATTATTTTCCTGTGCGGCTGATTTCCCTAATTTAGATCGGATTAAACGCCTCGGCTCCCACCTTTTTTAACTCACCGCTGAAGGTAGGAGAATTCAACTAATGCTTAGAGTGCCTTTCAGGCAGTCGCGTAGTGGCTTCGCTTTCGCTTTTATTTAGTTTAGGCTTCCGTGAATAAATAGATCGAGTCGGACAACATAGCTGCATATTACGTTCACGGAAATAAAAATACGCGTGTACTCTGTTTTCGCCAATCGCTACGTGTCCGCCGATGGCAGAGCGGCAAGCCGACACGGAACTGGCTGAAAGACACTCCACGCGTTCGTTGACTCCTCCTACCGTCAGCGGCGAGTTCAAAAATAGGCTAGTGCCGGGGCATTTAGTCCGATTTAAATTAGGGAAATCAGCCGCATGGGAAAACAATTCGAAGTTTAAGTATGCTCGGAACGTGTATATCGGGTTCCCGCGGTAAAAAGAGGAGTTCAGATTCCTCTTTAGTACAGTTTTAAGGCGGAGCTTAAGTGTCCGCTCCAATTTTCCTTGCTCTTGTCATGAACAAACTGGTACAGAAATCTTCTTGTTTGAAGTAGATGTTATCTTAGTGTCTCATAAACCACCACGTGCTCGTTTCTCGCAGTCTCGGCCTCCCATCACACCCACATCGCGAATACGGAGCAGCGCCACCTACTCGGCCGGCGTCCGCAGCGCTTTCGGCTGTGGCTGCGTCATGATGGTGCTGCTGCTGCTACTCGTCGTGCTGATCTTCCCGCGAGAGAATCCTCCGCGCCATCACATCCCGTGCTGGGCAGAGCCCTGCCGCGCCTACGCCCGCGCCCTGGAGGCCTCCATCAACTCCTCGCGGGACCCGTGCGACGACTTCTACCTCTACGTGTGCGACCGGTGGCAGCCGCAGTTCGGCGGCCGCTCGGTCCTCGAAGACTCGGCGCTCGCCTTCCGCACGAGCGTTCGCGGACGCGCCGCCACGACTAAGCCGTCGCGAACGTCGCAGGACAGCTACGAGAAGGCGGTCATGCTCTACAAGAGCTGCTTGGCCGAGCAAACCACAGGCGTCGCCGATTTCAAGCAGTTCCTCCGCGACCGACAGCTGCCTTGGCCCAATGTGGACACGCGAGTCAGCTTCCTCGACGTTTCTCTCGACCTGTCCTTCAACTGGCACTTCCCCGTCCTCTTCTACGTGTACCGCCTCTCGGCGCCCACGCACTCTGAGCACGGCAGTGCCGAGAACTCGTCCTCGTCCCAGCGGCTCATCTTCACCGACGACTTTCTGGGACAGGGGCCGCACGCTCTTCAGGAGGAACGCGAACTGCGCGAGAACAACGCGGCGCACATCTGCAGCTTGCGCGACGTCCTCAGTGAAGGCGGCGTTCGGGAATCGGGCAAGACTTCGTGCGAGTACTTGGATGGGCTGCAGCAAAGAATCCTGGGTACCTTGATAAGCGACAAGACTCAAGAGAGTGAGGACGATTCCTTGACGCAGTACGAAAGCCTGGAGAGCTTCGCCAGTGATCTGACGTCGTCCGTGACCGGCGAGCGCTGGGTCACGCTCATCAAAAAGCACTTGAACGACGCAAAGAACCTCAGTGTCGCAACACCTGTGGACGTCCGCAACCGGCCGCATATGCGTCGATTAGGCAGCCTCCTCCGCACGACAGATCCGACGTCCCTGCTTCAGTTAGCGGGCTTATGCGTTGTTCAAGGCTTGGGTCGCTTCGCCAGCCAGCAGCTCGCCACTCTCATCTACGGCGATGTGTCCAGCCGCGCTAAACGCCACCCCGACCTGTGCTACAGGTTCGTGGATCAGGTGATGCCTCGTCTTCTGTCCTCGCGTGATGTCGCGCTTTTACTCGACAACGAGCGAGTCGAGAAGGCCAAAGAAGTGTTCGCTGCGGTGCAGTCATCCGTCGGCAGTTCCGTGCGCAGCGCGGTCTGGCTCGACGAGGGCGCGCGTCCGTTGGCGTTCAAGACTGTCAACCGCGCAAGCCTAAACTACGAGGCGGTCTTGACCGGCGAAGCCCAAGACGTGTACCTGGCCTCGCACGCCGCGGCCGCCAGCCTGCCGGATTTCGGCGACGACTTCCTGGATAACCTGGGCCTGATCCCTCACAAGTACTGGGAAGAGGTCCACCGCAGCCTTACACCAGCAGCAACGGCCATCGCTCTCGATGGGAAGAGTCCCTGGGCTTTTCGCGACTTGACGGACACGCTTTGGGCAGACCTGTGGCGGCAGCACGATGCTTCGCCTTTCGCGCCTTACACCGCCATTCTTCCCAACCTGTACATGCTGGAGTCCTTGTTCCCACCGGACGCCTACGAGAGCGTTAATTACGGCGTTGTAGGGTCGCTTCTTGCCCGTCAGCTTTTAACAGCATCCATCTCGGCTGGACTCAGAAAGGGCTGGCCGTTCCCGGCGCCGAGCGACAGCGAGAATAACGAGAGCATGAAATGCATTCAGGAGGCCTTTCACGGCGAGGCGCCGCAAAGCACTGCGCTCAAAGAGGATCCCATCTATTCGACGGCAATGTTTGTGGCGGCAGCATCGCTGAAGCCTCTGTACAAAGCCCTGTCCAATAGTGCGGGCTACCCGGACTGGAGCACCGGTTTCCAGCAGTACACCGCCAATCAGCTGTTCTTTCTGGCGCTCTGCTTTACAAGCTGCGGACTGCAGGGGAATCAAACAGACAGCCAAGACGAGCCGAGCCGATCCTCCTGGTGCAACGTTCCGCTAAGGCTGTTCGACCGCTTCAGTAAGGCCTTCGAGTGCTCGGTCGGAAAACGAATGAGTGCGAGTGAAGAGTGCACAGTGGGGTAAACTAGAGGGGCTGTTACTACTGTCGTTGCTGGCGTGTGTGTATGTGCCGCTCTTACAACCAGTCTTTGCACAGGAAAGGACAGACTATATACAATGCCCGTTTCGCGGCGTTCATTGCGTTTTGTTCGTGAAACTGGCTCTGTGGTACTCATTTGCATTTTGGCTTCTAATTTTTCTACAATCGACGGTTCAGAGCCCATCAACATTACTCCTCTTAGGTGTATTGCCGTATTTTTCAGTCATACAAGTACTGGGTGTTTGCTGCGTTCATTGACGCCGTGTGCACGATCTGCGCACTTACGAAGGTGTTTAGCTTCAGCTCTTTTTCGCGCGTATACAAGTAAATCTCTTGAGCACAACTTTACTCCCCACCCGTGGAAACAACGTAAATGTAAATCATGTCAGACGACTTCCGTGCTGTACAGGGAGTTCCTTAGTAGTGAAAACTTTTATCTACTGAATACACTACAGGCTTCACAGCCTATCTGTGCATAGCTTGAGATGTGCCGAGAACACGTGCACTTGCCTTTCTGTTGTTCTGACCGTGCAAAAAGACTCTGGGATCTGAACTTCCGCTTTTTTGTGCTCTCCGGTGGTCCAAATGGCATCCATGATTTAATTAAAAGGGCTGCGTGGGCGGTTGTCTGGGTCGGAACTTTCGTGACACAAAAATGTTGAGTGCAAATGCCACAGTAAATGCATCATAGCGGCAAACCGTCGGCTTGTCCGCAGGCTTTTCCAGAGACTGCACGTGAGGTTCAATCGGAAACTGACTTCACGCGCTTTGACGCACTGTTGCATAGCATTTCAGAAAGCGACATGCTGTTCCCACATTTGAGTGTTCAGACGCGAGTGCCGTGTTATATTGCGTGCATTTGTAGCACAGTCGCCTGTGTAAGCACTCATGAGGCCCACGATCAGAGGTCAGTGCTGCTGAGAACAATGCACGAGACACCGCTAGTAAACATTGTTTGCGCGTCCCTATGTGTATCTGGTTGGTCTTTTGTTACACGTAGGATGACTAGAGCTAGTGCGTATTTAGTAAGTAAAATCATCCTATCCCTCTGCTGGTTCCACGTAAAACTGTTTCCTGTCGTCCTTGACAGTGGGGCAGAGGCCGTTCCATTTCTGTGGATGTTGATTGAACAGGGAAGGATTTCTGGGCAGACGGAGACTCTTAAGAAGGTGTCAGGCTAGCTGGCACTTCATACTGAGAGATAACAGCGCTGAACAAAGACAGAGGAAGACGCACGCCAGTGGTGACTAACTGAAATCTTATTTCGGAACAAGCCGTTTAAATAGACAGTAGGAAGGGGGGTGGGGGGAGGATATTCAGTTGCAGGATTTTGCAAAATAAAAAAGCGAAAAGAACCAACGGTGCAAAGGGTCGTGACAGGTAAAAAAAAAAGTGGTAGGAATTTAACGTATCGCCCAGTTTTTTATGCAACAAATCGGGCTGCGTCATGGCGCCCGTCCCACGTAATCACTGATCGAGGTACGGCGTTTACGGCAAAGCTCATGCGCGACGTGTTCGAGCTTAGTCACACGAACCATCGCAAAACCACTGATGACCACCCACTCACGCCAGACGCCGAGCAGTTCGCTCAGCGCGCCGAGGAAGCACGTCAACTTGCCCGTATTCACATTCAGCGGCAGCAGAGCACGGATGCGCGCCGCTACAACCTCCGTCATCGGCACGTCGAATACCATCCGGGTGACCAAGTTTGGGTGCGGACCCCGGTACGCCGCCCAGGCTTGTCTGAAAAACTGATGTGCCGTTACTTTGGACCGTACCGAGTTTTGCGCCGCGTCACCGAAGTGACCTACGAAGTTCTTCCTGACGGGACTGTGCAGCCTCAGCGTCGTCCACCCCGCTCTAAGGTTGTGCACGTTGTCCGCATGAAACCCTACTTCACGCAGTAATGGATAGTACGCTCAGTGTTCCGCTAGTTTTCGCGTGGGACACCTTCGCCCACCTCCCTTGTACATTTTTGTGTGCTTGTGCTGTTTTTTTTCTTTTTCCACTGCCCATACTGCAACCCCGCTTTTATGCTTTTTTTTTGGGGGGGGGGGGGGGGGGGGGGAAGTAATGCCACCTGGTGTTCTCAGGTGGCGCTAAAGTGTCTTCGAAGACGTTGAAGTGTCTCGCGCTAGCTGGCTGACTGCTTGCTGTATTCTGCCGGTTAGCGATCTGTCGCCCTATTTTCCGTTACAGTATATTTAAACCGAGTAGAGGTGTGAATGCATGTGTTCATTCGTGAATTGGAAGGGACACTTAAGCTGCCGCCGTAAGAATATGACGCGATAGCTTAGTGGGTTAGTGCACATATATGCAGAACTGATCATTGTCTACTTAACCGATGGCGGCGAGTCCTCATACCACTACCAGTGCAGTGGCGCAGTGGTTAAGCGATGCGCCACTGCACTGGCAGGTGACTGTTTCTATCACAGGCACCGGTAGGGATTGTGCGACCCATATTGCTCTTCCCGGGCAGTTTCTCGCCACCGATCATTAATTTAACTGCCACGTGCCATGGTAGTCAGTTTGCTCACAAATGTGGTGGGCAAGTTGTGATAACGTCACAAGGTTACGTGACTGAGGTGGTGCGACGCCTTCCTCCGCACAAGACTCACAATACAAGATCCTTGATCGGCGTTGGTACGTCGCCAGTAGTACTTTCGCTCTAAAAAAAAAACTAAAGTAAAAAAATTGCGGGTGGTTTACCATTCCTAACCACAAGATATGCATTTATCACTTTTGTATAACACGATACGCACAGCGCCATAAATGACATTGCATTCGGGGGGCATGGTATCACAATGAAAGGCGAACAAAAAAAACTACAAGTTAATTGTAATGTGCACAAAAAATTCACTGTGGCTTAGCTTGGTTAAGCCCGGTAATTGCGAAAGCAATATGCGTACCTACGCCATGGTTCAGCTGGTAGTGTAGCTGGTGGTGGTGCTTGTGGTTAGACTTGTGGCGATGCATCGGTTTTACAATCCGATCCAATCTAATCTAATCCAATCCAGTCCAGTCAGGCCGCAGTTCATGTGCACCGCCGTCGCACAAGGATGGCGCGAGATGGTCGCCCAGCTCTTCGGCGTGACGTCACAACACCTGTGGCGCTCCTGGCGGAGAGAGCGGGAGTTAGGCCGCCGTTCATGTGCACCGCCGTCGCACACGGACGGCGCGAGATGGTCGCCCAGCTCTTCGGCGTGACGTCACACAGAGGTCATGCGAAAGGACATTTCATGTGCACCGCCGTCGCACCGCAAAGGCTTGAAAGTGAAAGTAGTATTGCTTTCGCAATAATAAAACGTGCTCGGCTGCCGACCCGAAAGACGCGGGTTCGATCCCGGCCGCGGCGGTTGAATTGCTTTGGAGGAGGAATTCTAGAGGCCCGTGTACTGTGCGATGTCAGTGCACGTTAAAGAACCCCAGGTGGTCGAAATTTCCGGAGCCCTCCACTACGGCGTCTCTCATGGCCTTAGTCGCTTTGGGACGTTATAACCCATAAACCAAACCAAACTAAACCAAAACGTTCACGAAAAACCGCTACAACGAACCATAAATTAGCAATAGTTGTACTATAAACGCGCGCCACAGGGCCTAGCAATTAAAGGAGAACGCACCTTGAATTCGTGATTGGTTGGTTGGTTTATGGGGTTTAACGTCCCAAAGCGACTAAGGCTATGAGAGACGCCGTAGTGGAGGGCTCCGGAAATTTCGACCACCTGGAGTTCTTTAACGTGCACTGACATCGCACAGTACACGGGCCTCGAATTTCTTCTCCAAAGAAATTCAGCCGCCGCGGCCGGGATCGAAGCCGCGTCTTTCGGGCCAGCAGCCGAGCACCATAGCCACTGAGCCACCGCGGCGGCCCTTGAATTCGTGAGAAATTTACTTTGCGATAATTGCTCACAAACACTGCAGCATGCAACAAAGAAAAAAAACAGTAATCATTGCCACTAATGGTGGCGACATCTTGGGGCAACTGGTTCCAATCCGAAATTGTCCGGGAAAAATTACATGCTAAATCTTATGTCTAATTTTACTGACATGGTCTCGTTGCAGAGAAACAATCAGGAGAAGGCAGGTTCTCGCAGGCGGACACCAACGTCATGTACCGGAAGGCGCGATTGAAAGCGCGTTTCTTTTCCTTTCGTGACTTGCACATAGACGGAAGTTGAAGACGACGGCGTGCAATGCGCAGCGCGAAAGAATGTTGCAGTTTAGCGCTATGCACCCTGGCCAATCCCCCGTCATGGGTATGTGCCATTAAGCCTAAGGACATCATCATCATCACGAGAGAGACGGAATAAACTTTACTGATCGTTTTGGGTAACTCGGGCGGTCTTCCCAGGTCCGTGATCTCGTTGACGAAGGCCGCTTGCCAGGTCTGGTGCATGAGCTGGCGCTGTAACGGCAGCTCTGAGTGAGCCAAGTTCATCTCCCACGTAGCCGAACGCTCTAACCATGCCATCGCAGCGGGTACTCTCCCACTGCTCGTCGCTAATTTCTGTGTTGTTATAAAGTTTCAGCAGCGCTGGGCAGTTCCAGACTCGCTCCACAGACCTGGCACTCGTCTGTAGTATATTTCGGTGGCGAAATAATTGATTGGGAAACGTCCGCGCCTGCAAGTTTCTCCAAATTCTGGCTTCTGTTACTGAGGGCTTTGTGGGGAGGAGCAATTTTTCTGGCGGCTGAGTCTATAAAATTCGATCATTTCTCCGTATGTTTGAGGGAGAGAGAGTTCGGGGTCTGGCGGCGACGTGGCTCGGAAAGTGTGACCTCGAGCTGTCCGGTCGGCCGCCTCATTAGCCGTGATGCCCTCGTGTGCAGTTTAACAGCAGATGTGATCGTCTACAGCGACAGCGAAGCTGGTCTGTTCGCGCCGGCGCGAGTTAGATGCCCAGTCAACGCAATATTTATTTTATTTCTTCAGGTTGACCAAGGTCATCCTCATTCAAAGTCTCATTTATTTCTCGCCATTTCCCGCTTCGCGGGACTAACTTTAGAGGGTTCACCACACACCCGCATTTTTCTTATGAGGACAATATTGCTTTCGCACGAAAAGAGGAAAAAATTATAAAACACGTGGCCAAAAGGATCGGCAAAAACGTTAATATCGCATAGGCATAAATGGTGAATAACATCTAAAAAACAAGGCCAAAAATGGGTGGAAGCCCGTTATTGAGGAACAGGAAACCAGCGAAATTATCAAATATGAATGGGCATGTGGAAAGTGTGGAAAGGATTAAGCAGGTGGCTGGCAAGGAAAATGCTAAATCCTTTCTCCATGTCCATTCATGCTTGATTCTTTCGCTGGTCTCCTGTTTCTCTAGAGGGCTTCAACACCCCCCTTTTTTTTCTGTGAAAGGGGGGGGGGGGGGGGGAAGCAAGCACTTAGGTGCTGGAGGGTGCAAAAAGAGTGTTTAGAGCTGCTAAACTACGCCGATCGCTAAGTGTTCAGCGTTTTCGTTAAGCAAGGCCGCGAGGAATCGAAGTGAGGAAACCGACATGTTTTCATATGATAACGGTCTCTATTAAGGCTAAAGCCTTTAATGCCTCATCGTTGTCGAAAGAGGGTTGTCAGCAGAGGTGTCACGCTTTTCGGTTGATCGAAATGGTTATGACATCAGAGTGCGCGGATTCGCAGTAATGAGGTCCCCCACGGATTCCTGATGCCCCCTTTCGGAGCAGACGACAACTAATAAAATAGTTGTCGTCCGCTCCGACAGGGGCGTAAGGCGTCCGTGGGGGCCCACATCACAAACCTCATTACTGCGAACAAAGCCATGGGTACAACCGAACTCGTCGAAGCAGAGAAAGAGTCGTGCTAAAGAAGCAGTCAAAGTGTGGAATTGTAATGTGTAGTCAAAGTGGGTAGTCAAATAAAGCGCTCGTACAGCGCAAACAGTTTCTCAGCCAATGCCAAACAGTGCGCCAGGAAAGGCTTTCGCCTTGCAGCACTTTAGAGAGCCAAAGTGCACCCTGAATTTTTTTCGCTTGTCTCAACACCATGGGCCGGTTGCACGAACGTGGATGAATTAACTCTCGGAGTAAAATGAGGAAAATGATATAATTTTCGCTACTCAAGTACGATTCCCCCATAGCGGTCCCCAGCCTGTCCCTCTCGCGGCGTGGAACATGGGCCGCTCGGCGAAGCGAGGGTTCGTCGCTTCGTGACGCATTCAACTTCGCTCGCTCCATCAAACCCAAAATTACCAATTTCAGGTCCTTTTTTCCAACAGCAGCTTGAAAATTAAATTTTGAGGAAGCGATACAATTTCGGAACTTAAAATTTCCTTCAACATAGTAAAAATTTCCTTTCTGGCAAATTTTAGCACGCAAACTCCCTGAAAAAGGTAACACTCCCGGAAAACGGAGCATAACTGGTAAGTCGCGCGAATAAAGAACGTTAGCGTTATGTCCAGCGAGCGAGCCCGAATTCGTCGTGAAGCGGACGGCTTTCGCTTCGCCGAGCGTTGACAGGCTCCACGCGGCAAGGGGTACAGGCCTGGGTGGGAACAGAGGAAATCGGCTATGGAAAATTCTGCCACTTTTTCCTCATTTCAATCCGATAGTTAACTTACACACGTTTGTGCAACCGCGAAAGTGGCGCACGAGACGCGAGCTTTGAATAAACTGCATCCAGCCGCAACGTTCCGGCACGATGCAGTTTTGTCGTTCCGGCTTGATGCAGTTTTGTACTCGCTCGCGTCTTGTATAGGGTTACCGCGGTGTTATGGAATGATGCAGTTTTTTTTATAACTCACGTCTTGTAGGCGGGTGCCGCAATGTTGCGGTCGACGCAGTTTGGTCATAGGTCGCGTCTTGCAGACTGTTGCCGCGATGCTGCGGCATGGTGCAGTTTTGACAGAGCTCACGTCTTCTATGTATACGGTTGCCTGAGCATTGCGGTCGATGCAGTTTTTTCAGCCCGCGTCTTGTAGACTACTACCGCGACGTTGCGCAGGATACAGTTTAGCTAAAGCTCGCATATTGCACACCTTTCCTTATCATAGTACATATGCCATGGTTGCACACCATCACATGAAACTAACACCCCAAGGTCCGCGCCAGGTTTTTCAAGCTCTGCACTAGAATCATCTGCATGGTAATTTACACTACATGCAATTTTCATAACGTGCTTGTGTATTCGCAAAACAGTTACAAGGGAAAAAAACGACACATCGGGTGTTGCCGATGTGATTTCATCGAGTTTTCTTCCTAACACCAGTTATTTTCATTTCGATAATAATCTAAAAAGAATAGTTAACAAGGACTGGGCGAAAAAAGTGAGGTGAGACGATCGTCCAAATAGTAGCTTTTGCTGATCGTCGTACCTCATCGGCTTGTGCATTCCTTGTTTCGAGAGTAAGTTTTTGTTTCGAGATTGTAGTAATTTGCTAGCAGTGGAGGAAATGAATGTTCCGCGGCTCTTTAAGCTATTGTTCCGAAAAGCTAACCATACAAATAAAACAGTGAATTTTGATCATGTTCGTATATTGCAGAATAACGTCTCATCATCATCGACCCATTTACGTCCACTGCCAAACAAAGGTCTCACCAACTGTGAAGTTCGCGGTGCTGTAAATCGTTTGCCGCATCCGGTTCGCGTTAGTGGAAGACCCATTACGTTCTTTCTTGGGTCCTCTGCACAATCGCAGAGAAGGGGTGAGCTAAACCCAGCGGGATACGGCGAGGCGCCGGATAGCGGAGGATTACGGGAAGGGTCAAACTCCCGACAGGGACAGATTCATAAGTTCGCATCCTGTGTGCATGTGCTTGCGGCGAGGCGGACCCGCGTCACAGTGCGTGGCTTTGGTCCCATGCCTGCAGCGGCGTGTGTTGACAGCTTGAAGCGCGGTCAACAGGATATTGCCACGCTAGCTGCAAGCATGAGGAGCGACGATGCTGAACAGATGGGTTGAAGCGACTTTCCTTGTACTTGGGTCGACCGGACGTTGGGAAAGTGAAAGGGTTCGCGAAGCTTGCAGCAGGAGAGCATAATTCTCCAAAATCGTGATGGTAGAAAGTGTACATATGTGTACGGCGTCGCGATGAGTTATCTTATTTCCCCAATCATTGATTGGTTGTGTTATCCTTTCCGAATTGTTGATTGGTGATGTTTTCCTTTCCCCAATAATGTATTGGGTGGATGTTTCTGCAGCTACCTGATTGGTTATTCTCCCCACCGAGGGCGGGGACATAGGGTTTAAAACCAGCTATTTCGGCAGGACCGAGGGCTGGTTTCGTCACGTCGAGTCAGTCAAGTTTAAATATGTTTTCTCCTTGCTTGTATCTTCCTTTGTGCTTTTAATCGTTATAAAAAGTTAACCTCTCCAGAAGTGTCCTCTTGCAATGTGATTGAGCAATACGAATCTGCAAGACGTCAAGCATCCTCCAACAATTATCATCAACCCAATTTCCCTCTATGAGCTCCAGAGGGGACATCAACTGGCGCAGTCGACAGGATTTCAACTGGCGCAGCCGTAGAGGGGACTCTCAACTGACGCAGTCGAGACAGGATTTGCTACGTCTTTCTGCTCGAGGTATCTGACGGAGGGGCGGCAGATCAAGTCGGTGGACAAGCTGCTGAGCCGTACGTCCTAAAGGAGGAACGTCAGCGTCACAGAGTGACTTTGGAAGCTTCGGAGACTGCTGGTCAATGTCAACGGGACGTAGGAGGCTCAAGTGAGCGAGGAGCTGAAGGAGCCAGGCGACCGACGTGTCGTGGACGTGCCAAGTCCGTGAGCTGCGGAAAGAACCAGGCGTCCACGTTGAGGTTCAAGACAAGAACCAGGCGACCAGCGAGTCAAACGAGGCAGGTCAGCAAGCTGCTGAATGAACCGGGCTGTCGCATCGAGAAACTTCAAGCTGCAAGGCGACATCATCAGGGAGGTACAAGTCAGCGAGCTGCTGTGAGAGCCGGGGCTCAACTCATCCGCATCGAGGAGCCCGCTGTCGTCACTCAGGGCGACGAGATCACTTTGGTAGTGGAGAGCAACCAGCGAGGTATGAGACCTTTCTGCTTCCTCCGAATTCACCATGTCGGTGTAGGGTTTACGTACTAGAAATGATAGCACGGAAAACAGAGATGACTGCCGTACGGTACGATCAGGAGGGCATGATGCGACGTTTGGAGATTGAGGAGGCAGAAAAGCTGCTTGAAATCGAGCACTTGAAACGGGTAATTGAGCTAGAAAAGGCGAAGCTTGCACAGATGCAGTCGAAATTAAGCCAGGGAACGAAAGCTGATAGCAAGATGTTATTTGCGACAGTTCAATGTTCTGACTGCATGAAATTTGGGCATTTCATGACTGACTGTCCGAACTCGAAGCAAAAACAGGATGTTCCCGTGGTGAGAATGACGTGTGTGCCAATGGTTATAGCTGTGAAAGCTGCAGTGGCTAGTCAGCAGGGCCCAACCGTGTGTGCCGTCCCAGGAGAGATGGCTGAGGGCATAGGGGCGTTAGTCACGCCTGTGAAGCACTGCTTGTCAGAGCAAATTGAGATAGAGCGTACCCGGGACGCACATGAATGTATTGCTCGTGAACAAGAGTTCAGCATTGTGCCAGAGCAGGTTGGCGTTAACTCTGAGGCAGCAATAACGATCGACGAAGAGGTAGAGCAGGCGCCAATAACGGGAACCCTCTTCGCAGGCAAATGTAAGCTAGCTGCCAAAGATGAGGTGGGTAGCCAGCCGGAGCTGACACCCTGCGCACTGACAGCACATGTAGCGGAAGGTGTAGAGAAGTTGATAGCACCTGAAACGCTCTCACTGCTAGAGCAACCAGAAAGAGAGCGGCTATATGACGAAAACGAGGGAGCTGATTTTGAAGAGCATTTCAAAATTTCCCACGAAACTGCTCCAGACAAATCTGAGGCCCCAGTACAGCTTGAGGCAGATCCGGAACCTGCCAATGTTATTGCAGATGATCATAGGCTAACCAGGAAAGATGAGCCTGCATTTGATGCCGAGAATGTAAGAAATGCGCATTTGATCGCTGCAATGAGTATCGCGGCAGGTAGGAAACTGAGAGATTCGGATAATGCGTCTGTCCCTCTAGGTATCAGCGTGGAGGAGAGACAGTGTGTTTCATTGCCAGAAGTGCGGAAGCAAGCTGGTAGAGGCAATTGTGAGAAAAGAAGGCTCGAAGGCACGATTTTCTTAGAAGCGAACGTCGGTGGGCAGCTGTACGAAGAGCTAACGCTACCTGAAGCTCGTTGCAAAACTGTATGTGAGGTAGCTGATGATAGGCGTAACCCTAATGTGAATTCCAAAGGGGCGATCGCAAACGCGACGGCAGCAGTTTTCGTAGAGCGCATGGAGCAGGTGACCTCTGTCAATCTTGAGGAAAGTGACAAGGTAGACCGAATAGCAGCGGCAGCCTTTGCAACCAGCGCTGTGCCCTATTATACGGAATTTTGGCCCAGTCGTCTGGACAAAGCCCAAAAGAAACAAATTTTGTTTCGAGATGTAGGCGGCTAGAAGTTGTTTCTGCCAGTTTGGGGCACCGATCTGACATGGTGGATTCTGGAATGTGCAGATTGGTTTCCAGCCTTGTGTGTACGAGTTGAATTGACCGCTGTGTGCGCGCATGTGTGCGTGCTGGTGTACTGACTGGACAGCCGGCGCACGTGTGCGTGTGTGCGCATGTAGTTTTGTTGTCGGACACCGTGGCTGAACTTTAATGTCCCACTGACAACAAGTGCCCGTGTGACATTCTTGGTTGGGAGGAGTGAAGTTCGCGGTGCTGTGCATCGTTTGCCGCATCCGGTTCGCGTTAGTGGAATGCCCATTACGTTCTTTCTTGGGCCCTCCGCACAATCGCAGAGAAGGGGTGAGCTCAACCCAGCGGGATACGGGGGGCGCCGGATAGCGGAGGATTACGGGAAAGGTCAAACTCCCGACAGGGACAGATTCATAAGTTCGCATCCTGTGTGCACGTGCTTGCGGCGAGGCGGACCCGCGTCACAGTGCGTGGCTTTGGTCCCATGTCTGCAGCGGCGTGCGTTGACAGCTTGAAGCGTGGTCAACAGAATATTGCCACGCTAGCTGCAAGCATGAGGAGCCACGATGCGGAACAGATGGGTTGAAGCGACTTTCCTTGAACTTGGGTCAAGCGGACGTTGGGAAAGTGAAAGGGTTCGCGAAGCTTGCAGCAGGAAAGCATAATTCTCCAAAATCGTGACGGTAGAAAGTGTACATATGTGTACAGTGCTTGTCGCGATGAGTTACCTTCTTTCCCCAATAATTGATTGG
Organism: Amblyomma mixtum; assembly: GCF_055824585.1. Classification (NCBI taxonomy): domain Eukaryota; kingdom Metazoa; phylum Arthropoda; class Arachnida; order Ixodida; family Ixodidae; genus Amblyomma; species Amblyomma mixtum. Next base: position 87,069,968 of record NC_143013.1, read on the forward strand.
TTGTGTTATCCTTTCCGAATTGTTGATTGGTGGTGTTTTCCTTTCCCCAGTAGGTTATTGGGTGGTTGTTTGTGCAGTACCTGATTGGTTATTCTCCCCACCGAGGGCGGGGACATAGGCTTTAAAACCAGCTGTTTCGGCAGGACCGAGGGCTGGTTCCGTCACGTAGAACTACGAGCCAGTCAAGTGTAAATATGTTTTCTCCTTGCTTGTATCTTCCTTTGTGCTTTTAATTGTTACAAAAAGTTAACCTCTCCAGAAGTGTCCTCTTGCAATGTGATTGAGCAATTCGAACCTGCAAGACGTCAAGCATCCTCCAACAATTATCATCAGCCCAATTTCCCTCTACGAGATCAAGAGGGGACATCACTCCAACTGATCTCCAATTAACCCTTTTCTGTGCCAGGTGCCGCCACTCAATCTCCGCAAATCTTCCTTGCCTAATCTATCCAGCTGGGTATTTACCACACCCGGTTAGCTTTCCCTGTCTTAGAATAAGGGGTTGTGAGGCATAAATATAACACTTAGTTAAAGCTCTCCTGATAAGTGCAAAATGTGTGAAGCCCGTGTGTCAAAACCTTTCTTGTCATTCTGGGAAAACTCTGGGAAGTCTGGGAAAACTCCGTTTTTAAACGCTCCCTTCGGACAATCTCGACGTGCTATTGACTCTGTCTTGGTTTGCTAGTGGTTGGCTAGTTTTTGCCTTTCTTGCTTATTCTTGCTTGCGCTATACACGTGTTCTATAAATAAAGCTTTTAATTATCAGTATTAGCGCAGGCATTTTCTCTCTTGCCGCGGTCCTTGACCTTTCGCGCTCAACACACGTACGGCCAGTGCCAACTAGCCCTGATTTCAGTTTTACAGGTAGCACTTTCGGTCGACTGTAGTATGGACTCTCTTGTTATGTGCTATTAAGCGCAGGAACAAAAATTCTTTCTTTGTGTCCTAAACGCGGCTTTCAGCAAAAATATTTTTATTTCTTGATGTATCTACATGACATTTTTTTATCACGTTAGAAATAGTTTTATGACAGCTCTCATAAAATTTCACTTTTATATCTCCAGAAAATTGGCTTCAATATCTATTTTCCCTCTAATCTTTAAGAAAATATGCCAGAAGTCTAGTTCAGGTTAGCACATTCATAGAAATTCTTTTTCACAAAGCACGCATTTTGCTTCTGAATTTTGTCGATGCAGTGTCCATTAACATACTCAGAGTGAGAAGAAAATGTGATACATTGAAATTTAAAATTCACAAATATAAAAAACAATTACCTAGTGCAACACTGACGTCCAGTCGACATCAGTCTTTACAGGACATAACGGTTCCTCCCGCAAATCCTGAAATCATCTGGGGCCATTGCCTGCACATCTTACTATGGCCAGGGTTTATGTCTCCCACGGATGTCCGGGAATATCCTTGGGGATCTACAGAGGACCAGAGAGAGATGTGAAGACCATTGTTCATTTTGCTGTTACAGGTATTTCGAAATGCTAAAATAAATAGCAAACGGCAGGACAAAAATGGACAGCATTCTTATGAAACTAAAATTTATTCGACATGTCCAACGTGTTTAACAGACCAACGTGTTTAAAAATTTAATTATCACAAAAAAATTTGCATACAGCTGGAAAATTTGAATACGCTGCCTTTCTCCATAATGACGTAAGTTCCAGCGCAAACAGTGAAGAATAGAGAAACGCATGGCAGCGTGCGTCCTGTGCTCTCTTTTTAGCCTGTGTTGTTTGCGCTAGAACGCAGTACGTCACCGACCGGGGCGTTTATGAGCACCATCCGAAAAGCACGCGTTGATCTAATTACGTGGTGCAGGAGACAGCAAAACGCGTACTAACGGTGGCGAAACGTCCAAAAAGTAATGGCGACGCTCCATCACTTCTTCTGGGGAGTACACATCTGTCACTGGTCCAAGATGCACGAGAGCTCGAGTGCGCGATAGCTGCGAGGTGACTCTGCAATGACCACCCATGGAGTGCTAGGACTAATGAACACCATGCCATGACATCGTACCCTACGTATCAGCAGTCGGAAACGTCAGACATGTCATGCAAGGGGCCCCTTTTGCGTATGCGCAAGATGTTGAAAAACGATTACCTCTTAATGTACTCATTGACGCATGTCTACTTTTGCTGCTCCGAAGTGCATTCCACAGCGACGCACAAACGTTCGGAGATGATGCCAACGCGTTTAATAAACTTGACGGCCGTTGTGATCCGGAAGAACCGACGCCGACACCTAGGGCACGTGCAAGTAAAAGGCAGGAAATGCTTCTAAGGGTCCAAACAATAACGTCGTGAATGCCGACAGAGCGGAACACCACGGCACACAAAGCAGTGTGACATGGCGGAGTAGATATAATACAAACACACGATAATATGTAAGTGAAATCAGTTATCTAGGAGTAACACAAAATGCCTTCGATTTTAAGCAGTATTTTGAAAAAGTTTAAATATTGCCGCCAGGTGTCCCCGTGCGGCACCTAAAGGACGAAGAAGTGAGTAACTCGCGTGCTCTCGGAGCTGAGACTGTTTCTCTGTTTGCGGCCTGTGCCTAGCCTGTGTGATTAAGGACCCATCTGTGACATTTGTGGTGGAGTGCGCTGGGTACATCGCCCTGGAATATGTCGCACACCCCTCCTAACACCGAGGACCACCCCAGACCTCTCCCTATCGACACGCCAGTGCATCGGGTCAGTCGCGGCAATCTAGGACTGCCCCCTGAGCAGGGGCTGTTGGAGACTACCTCGACACCTGGCCGGCTGCCTCCTGAGCTCAGGCCATTTGACACTACCTCGGCGCCTGCCCCTCAACCAGTTATGCAAGGCGCCGCGTACTACACCCTCCACAACCCACGGCTACCAAAATCCTTTCACGGGACTCAGCTGGAGGACGTGGAAGATTGGCTCCTCCAGTTTGAACGTGTCGCCACATTTAACCAGTGGGATGACGCCGCCAAACTGAGGAACGTTTTCTTCAGCTTGGAGGACGGTGCTCGGACGTGGTACGAAAACCGTGAGGACGCTCTTTTGTCATGGCATGAGTTCCGACGTCAACTGCTCGCCGCGTATGTCAGCGCTGATCGTCGGGAGCGAGCTGAACACGCCCTGCAGTCCCGCATGCAGATGCCCAATGAAACGGTTACCATGTACGTCGAAGACATGACGCGTCTCTTCCGACGGGCTGACCCAGCCATGTCGGAAGCCAAAAAGCTGCGCCACCTAATGCGTGGTGTGAAAGAACAGCTTTTCGCCGGCCTCGTGCGCAGCCCCCCAAGCACTGTTGCCGAGTTTCTAGCAGAGGCTATCACGATGGAGCAGGTTCTCCGGCAGCGTTCCACCGCGTACGACCGGCCCGTCCTTGCTGCTTCTGTTACGGAGCCTCTCCCGGCGTTCAACACCAATACCGACTTCCTCCGTGACATGATCCGCACTGTCGTCCGCGAGGAGCTGCAGAAGATCTGTGGTACGTCGCAGACCACGGCCAGCTCATTTATGGGCGTTATCCGCGACGAGGTGCAGCAGGCTGTCAGGCCACAGTTGCTACGCGGCGAACCACAGCCAGTACAGCCAGATTACTACCGCCCGACGTACGCTGAAGCTCTGCGACGCCCTGCACCGAATCCAGCGGCATTTACACAGCCTATCGAGACGGACTACTGCCGCCCGACGTATGCTGACGCTTTACGACGCCCTGCCCCAAATGCAACGGCGTTTGTTCAAGCCAATCACGACGTCCCGCTACCCTCGGTGCAGCCAGTGCAGCACATCCCGAGTGACCGACGATCCCTGCGCAGAGCGGACGTCTGGCGTGGCCCAGACCGACGACGTTTGTGTTTCCATTGTGGGGAGCCCGGTCACCTGTTCCGGCGGTGCCCATATCGTGAACTTGGCCTGCAGGGTTTTTCCCCCGATGCGCCAAGACCCCGATTTGGTCAACGGCCCCCTGCGATTGAAGCGTACGTGACGCAGCAACCTATGTGGTCCATGGCGCGCCGTCAGTCCCGATCACCGTCCCCTCGCCGGTCATCATTTTCGCCGAATCCGCAGAACTTTTCGCGAGCGACAGCGGACCGCTCGCCCAGTCCTCGCCGGGAAAACTGAAGACAGCGACCTCCGGGGGCGTGGTCGCTGGATATCGATGCTGCAAGGACCCCCCGACGACGCCGACATCCGATGATAGAGCTTTGTCGACGTCGACGACAGCAGGTGATCTAAAGGAGCGATTCTCACTCGACATACCCGTGCTTCTCGACGGTCACAGCATTAGCGCGTTGGTGGACACAGGAGCAGAGTTTTCAATTATTAGTGGCAAATTGGCAGCGCTTCTCAAGAAAGTCACGACTCCCTGCTCTGGTCTGCAGATCCGGACGGCGGGGGGCCATATCATTACTCCGCTTGGACAGTGCACGGCTAGGGTCCAGATCATCGATTCGACGTTCGTAGTGAGCTGCCTGGTGCTCCGCGACTGTTCTCGGGACCTGATTTTGGGCGTAGATTTTCTCCGTGAGAATGGGGCCGTTATCGACCTGCGGAACAGAACCGTTACGTTTTCTACAGCGAAAGCCGACGACACCTCCGATGTTCGTCAACGCAGGTCCGCCCTTCGTATTTCCACTGAGAGTGTTTTAATCCCGCCGCGCGCCAGTGTTTTTGCAAGAGTTGAATGCGATGATAGGCTACGTGATGGACCTGCAGTCGCCGAGGGTAACCTTTCCTTGCTACTGACACACGGCATTTGCTCGGCCCGAAGCCTTGTCCACCTCCATAACGGTCGGTCGGAGCTCCTGATTACTAATTTTACCAACGAACCTCGTCGCCTTTTCCGAGCTACTGCCATCGCATGGGCCGACCAATTGGCAGATGTTACTGAGTGTTTTGCGTCCGAGGACATGGTACAACCGGACACGTCCCTGGATCGCATCGATATTAGCTCCGGGCTATCAGCGACTCAACAGCGCGACCTACGCGCTCTACTGCTTCAATACCAAACCTGCTTCGCATCCTCCTCGAAAGTGCGGCAAACGGCGGTCACAAAGCATCGAATCATCACTTCCGATGATGCTCGCCCCATACGACAGCAGCCATACCGCATTTCTCCGAAGGAACGCGACGCCATCCAAACGCAGGTGAAGGAGATGCTTACAGACGGCATAATTCAGCCTTCTAAGAGCCCATGGTCGTCGCCTGTTGTTCTGGTAAAGAAGAAGGATGGGACTTTGCGCTTTTGCGTTGATTACCGTAAGCTGAACGCCATAACGAAAAAGGACGTCTACCCGCTGCCTCGCATCGACGACTCACTCGACAGACTTCGCTGCGCCAAGTATTTTTCATCGATCGATCTCAAGAGCGGATATTGGCAGATTGAGGTTGATGAACGTGACCGCGAAAAAACTGCCTTCATCACACCCGACGGCCTATATGAATTTAAGGTGTTGCCCTTCGGCCTTTGTTCAGCGCCTGCGACGTTTCAGCGCATGATGGACACTGTCCTGGCTGGCCTCAAATGGCAAACCTGTTTGGTTTATCTAGATGACGTGGTGGTGTTCTCAGAAACCTTCGACCAACACCTTGAACGCCTGCGAACCGTGCTGGATGCCCTGCGATTGGCCGACTTAACACTTAAACCCGAGAAGTGCCACTTTGGCTACAAAGAGCTCAGGTTTCTTGGCCATGTTGTGAGCGCCGATGGTGTAAAACCCGACCCCGAGAAAACAGCCGCCGTAGCCGAGTTTCCCCGTCCTACTACAAAGAAAGCGCTCAAGCGCTTCTTGGGTTTGTGCGCCTACTACCGCCGTTTTATCGCAGACTTCTCCAGCATCGCTGAACCCTTGAACCGCTTAACGCGTGAAGATACACCGTTCGTCTGGACTGCCGCGCAAGAGGCTGCTTTCACAGAGCTGCGCCGACGGCTGCACACTACCCCTGTGCTTGCTCACTTTGATGAGGAGGCTGCTACCGAGATACACACCGACGCTAGCAATATTGGGCTTGGTGCCGTCCTCGTTCAGCATCAAGAAGGCGTGGAACGTGTGATCGCGTATGCGAGTCGCGCACTCTCGCGCACCGAAATCAACTATTCCACCTCAGAAAAGGAGTGCCTCGCCGTCATCTGGGCCACGATGAAATTTCGGCCTTATATCTACGGTCGCCCTTTCAAAGTCGTCACAGACCACCATTCCTTGTGCTGGCTGACCAATCTCCGGGACCCATCAGGCCGCCTGGCACGCTGGAGCCTTCGCCTTCAGGAATTTGATTATACAATTGTCTATAAGTCCGGACGTAAACACGAAGATGCCGACACGCTCTCGCGCGCACCCGTCGAGCAAGCTGATGCCAGCACAGAGGACGACCATCGTTTCCTAGGTGTGGTCAGCAGTTCGGACTTGGTGGCAAGGCAGCGTGCTGACGCTGACCTGCGGTCTGTCATGGATCACCTAGAGGGCCATGCTTCCAACGTACCTCGACCCTTTTCCCGCCACCTGTCCTCTTTTTGTATTCGCAATGGCGTACTCTACAAGAAAAACTCACGTAACGGTGACCGGACCTACCTCCTAGTTGTGCCATCAGACCTCCGCGACGACATCCTTTCAGCGTGTCATGATGAGCCCACATCTGGCCACTTGGGATTTGCACGCACGCTCGCTCGAGTGCGTCAGGCCTATTATTGGCCTAAACTTGCAGCGACCATCCATCGCTACGTCAGAGGTTGCCGTGAGTGCCAGCGTCGTAAGTCGCCACCGCTAAAGCCTGCAGGTTTGCTCCATCCAATTGAACCACCCCGCACACCTTTTGACCAAGTCGGCATTGATCTTCTGGGCCCATTTCCTGTATCAGCATCTGGCAATAAGTGGATCATAGTTGCGACTGATTATTTGACGCGCTATGCGGAAACCAAGGCGGTGCCGCGCAGTACATCCTCGGAAATCGCGCATTTATTCATACACCACATCGTTTTACGACACGGCGCCCCGTCTTCCGTAATCACCGACAGAGGCACTGCGTTTACTGCACAGCTCATGCACGAGGTGTTCCAGCTGAGTCACACGACCCACCGCAAGACTACTGCATACCACCCGCAGTCAAACGGGCTCACGGAGCGCCTCAACAAAACCTTAGCGGACATGCTCGCCATGTACGTCGATGTACAGCACAAGACCTGGGACGAGATCCTCCCATACGTGACGTTTGCCTATAACACGGCGCTTCAGGAAACGACTCGCTTTACGCCGTTTCGCCTCGTCTACGGGCGTGAGGTGCAGACAATGCTCGACGCCATGCTTCCGTGCGCCCCTGACGACCAGGAGCTCACGTCGGACGCCGAGGAGTTTACCCGGCACGCAGAGGAAGCCCGGCAACTGGCCCGTATGCACATCCGACGGCAGCAGGCCACGGATGCACAACGCTACAACCAACGACATCGACACGTAGAGTACCACCCCGACGACAAAGTGTGGGTATGGACCCCAGTACGTCGCCCAGGACTGTCGGAGAAGCTTCTGAGCCGCTACTTTGGACCGTACACAGTGTTGCGCCGTATCACGGATGTGACGTATGAAGTCCTCCCCGATGGCACTCTACCGAGTTCGCGCCGTCGACCTCAGCCTGAGGTCGTGCACGTACTGCGCATGAAGCCTTACTGTACACAGTAAGGGACGTAGCCTCTTCCGTGTGTTCTTTTTATTTGTACCTGCAGCCGTTGAGCGGCATGTGACCGTTTGTTCACTTGCTTACTTCCTCCCGTTCACTCAATGTGCGCCCACATTTTTGCTTTATTTTTTGGGGGAGGGGGAATAATGCCGCCAGGTGTCCCCGTGCGGCACCTAAAGGACGAAGAAGTGAGTAACTCGCGTGCTCTCGGAGCTGAGACTGTTTCTCTGTTTGCGGCCTGTGCCTAGCCTGTGCGATTAAGGACCCATCTGTGACAATATGGTTTTAAGCTTTCCCTATTTTCAGCCAATGGCAGGCATCGACAGCCGAGCTGCGGAAAGTCTCTAACCGTGGAGCCTCACCCCCACATCACAGCGAGCAAACTTTCCGGAAAATTTGCAATCGATGTTGTGTGAGCGGGTCGAAAAGCGAGTCAAAAGGCCGCGTCATCTGTTCTTCACCTGAGATTGTGAGCATCGTTGTATAGAGTTTGAAAAACCGTATCCTATAGTAATCCGGGGCTTGAAATTATAATATTGTGAATTATAAAAGGTATTTCAGAAGCAAATATCACCAATATATGTGCACGGACACAAGAAAGAATATATTATGTATAAGCGTCCGTAATAAGGCCGAGCGAGATATGCGCTGGATAACCTGTCAGGGCATTTAGAACAAGGACATTCCTAGGTCATCCCTTGGAAGTCCTAGTAGGGATGAGGATATGTGGTTTTGATTGGGAAATCCCTGGTAACTCTGTTTTCATTTGACCTGCACTATAATATCAGGAGTGAAGCAAAACAAGCGGGAGAAAAATTAGATCTGCTTCGCAAGGTATATAGGCTGGAAACTGTAAGGCAGGAAATGCCCATTCTTCGAGCTCTTCCCCGCAATGCACAATCACCGCTGTTCACGAAAGAATTTTTTTTTTTTTGGTACTTCTCTGTTTATTTCAGCAGGGAAACTTCGGGTCAGCGTAAAAAAAATGAGGCATACAAGCGGATACAACAATTATCCAAATATCAGCAATTCGATTTTCGGCCCATTTTTTGGGAAAGCCGCTTTCCTCCTCTAATATCTCGCGTGTCATTTTGACTGCGTTGGCGTGAGTGTGCCGGCTATAGGTCAACGTGGCTAAGCCCATTCGTTATAATGGCGCCACTATGAAGATGATACTGTCATTTTAATAGCGTTCTACAACTATTGAAACGTTTTACTTACTTCCAGCCGTTCAAAATTTCACTCATTTCATAGGCGCCGACTGCGGGGGGGCTGGAGGGCTCGAGCCCCCCCCCCCCTCCCCCTTCCCCGGATACTGAGCTATGAGGTCAGGGGGCAGCACAACTTCTCCACGGGCACAAAGAGCTCACCCGCAAAATAAACCTCAGTAACGTCGTGAACAACTTTATTGCCGCGAATGTTTGTAGTGTTTGTTCATTCTTCAAAGGTGCCGGCACGCCGCTTTATCGCTTTGTTTGTGATGGAAGACGCGCCTTACTTTATCTCGATTGATCGCATCCAGGCGGAGCCGACTCTACATTTTTCCGGAGTATTCTAGTAACTTTTCAAGCTTTGTCTCGAAAGTTCGCTATCAGCTTTAAAAAAAGCACGGCCGAGAGCGGCGGGGATTCTGTTCGACGACCGCAGAGCACTCTGGTTGCTACGCCGCTGCCGAGTGATTCAGTTCCTTGCGGGCGCAAATCATCCCAAATAAAGAGTTTCGTTTCGAAGACGTCCTCGCTGTTTTCCTTTTCGCCGGATCGCAGTCACCACTACGTGACATTATTCAGAGGTCTACTGTGCGAAGAAACACATCCTCGATTGTGCGGTAGCCTGTGCATAATGTGAAGGACAGCGAAGTTCATCGTAGTAAAATAATCCAGCTTTCTTCAAGCTGCTACTGTCGATGAGCTCAAATTAGTCCCTCCCATAAAATCGGCTCTCAATTCCCTGTGTTGCCGCTTCGCCATCACAACTTCTGCTCTTTGGCTCCTGTTTGTGTCTTCGTATATATTTTCGAAAAACGCATGAAGAGTTTATATTCCTTCAAGTTACTTGTTGTGAGAATGTTTGTGTGGTCCATTGTTTTTAGACACGAAGAGTTGAAAATATGTTTATATTGAAATTGTAATGTCGTCCAATGTTGTGTCCCTGCAAAGTGCTTTTTGTGTATCCGGAATAAACCGGCATTTTCGGTGTTTTTAGAAGACTAGGTTTGTCACTCGTCGGGCGAGACCAAGGCTGGCTGACCCGTTCTTTAGGAGGCGGAGCCTTTAGTATGTAGCCTCTCCGCCTATCTACATCTTGTACTAACATCATCTGAAGATACCATGCCATACGCAATACATGTGCCCGGCCTGAGCGATCACGATATCTTGCAGTTCACGTTCGATTTATCGCATGCATCATAGCCAAAACGCCCCAAGACTATCAGCGACTGTAATAAAGCTCATTTTTAGCTCTTAATAACTGGGCTCTTTATAGATATTTTCTTACCAGGTTATCTCGAGCGCTCAGTAGAAACAAACTGGCGCATGTACCCAAAAAAAGAGCCTTAACTGATTCATCGTCTTAAGCCTATTCGGCGTGTGTACTCCAATAGCCATGCTCCTTAGTACGACAGATAATATTCAAAACTATTTTCTAACAAAAAAAAAAAGACTTTGTCGGACTGCTAAGTATTCATTAAAACCTACCCATTGGACAGAATATAAGACAGCAGCTTCAGCATATCACCGAGCACTGAAGTCTACTAAATCCACCTTCTTAAAAGTAGCCCTCCTGAACATTTTGAAGACTAATCCAAATCGCTTCTGGAACGCAACAAAACCTGGAAACACCAATAAAGTGTCGTTATTTCACCCACCGGCGAACCTGCTCCCGACCACCTCTGTGCTATTGTACGAAATGATACTTTCTTTAAGTCGTTTCCTTCTTCATTCAATGTTATCCAACGTCCCGATCTCCAGCTGTGCGATCATTTAGCGATGTATCCCACCATGTTCGACTAGCAAGGCATCATACCGATTATCGATTTGGAACTAGCATCTTCTAGCGGAATTGATGGTGTAAATGGCAAATATATACGAACTGCTAAAAAGTGTAGTTCTATCATCATGAAATGCATAACCTCACAATCGTATCATCACGGTGTACTACAGAAGACTGCTCTTGTCGTACCAGTACATAAAGCCGGAGATAAACACCCATATCTTTGAGATCAGTAGTATGCAAAATAATGGTACATATATTTACACAACTTGTTAATTTTCTCGAGGATAACAATTTATTCCCTCTAACAGAGCATGGTTTCATAAAGCTTTTCTCTTGTGACATTAACTACTCTCGTTCATTTACAACTTGCACTTTTATATGGACTCTGCTTTTTCGTCTGACTGCATATTTCTTTCTTTGCTAAAGCATTCGATAAAGTTAATAACGCACTGCTATTACATATACTAAGTGTGCTGAATATTGACTCTGCAGTTATGAACTGGATCCATGGGTTTCCTTCTTCTCGTGTGTAAATCTGCCAGCATTAATGCCGCTGATTTCTCTACTGTACCACTTGGTTCTGGTGTTCCTCAAGGATCAGTACTTGGTACTTAAGTAACACTTGTTGCTGTGCTAGTCGGTGCATAGTTCTGCTTACAAACAAAGCGCGTTGTCTTGTCCACCTTTCTTGTGAATGTCTCGTATTTTGCGCTAACGTTTGTGTCACTGCTTAGCCGCCTTACCTTATCTTCTAGATTGCTTTGAATTGCCGTTCCCCTCTGTAATGTTTACTTATCCTGAGTAAAATAAATAAATATTTGTTGCCAAAGAGCATGCCCAGAGGATTGGGAAGGGGGGGGGGGGGGGGGGGGGAGCGCATGAAGAAAGAGAGAGTGCTAGCTGCCCTCGGGCTGTTTGAAAACTCGGCGCCTGTCATTAATTGAAAACACACATCAGCGGGTTATGTGACCGCGAACCACAGCTGCTTTAGTTTATTGGACAGTAATTCTTGAAAACGAGCTTTATTGTTGAAATTAAATCAGTGACCAAACATTTCCGTCTATGGCGGCTCATAAGTTGCCGCCCCACCCTATATGCACTTAAAGCCGAACTACAGCCTATGTCATCCTTTTTTTTACTTTCATTTTATTTCACGTCAATGGCCGCGAAATCAAGTCTCACACTTACCATCGCGCTCAAAATCTGAGTGAAGCAAGCCATCTCGGAGGCCATATATTCAATGAGCAGCAACGAGCGCCTCTGAGAGATTCGCCGTGTACGAGCTTTGCGTCACCACCACGCCTGAAAGCAGCGGCGCCGCGATCGCAGCCGCCGCCGCAACATTTGCCCTTTCTCACCGCCTTCCTCCTCACCCAGCGGCTCGGCGGCTCGGAGCAGCGGAGCGCGCGGCTGCGTCGGCGTCGACCAATAATCCCAGCGGCGTGTCTGCACTTGCCGGCCTGTGTGCGTGTGTGCTCCGACGCTATAGCCGTGCTCCCCCGTAGAAGACCACCGCAGTTGTGCTCGTTAGTGCAGTGCAGTCTCGATCTCCGAAGCCCGTCGCCCCTTCCTCGGAGTCGCACCCCAGCGTCGCGCAGCGCGAGCAGCAGCAGCCAACCGGCGGATACACGAGGAAGAGCTGCCCGTAACCCTCTACAGAAGCAGCTCCGAGCAGCGTACGAGCCGGGGCCCGAGCCGCGGCCATCGCTGCCTTGCGCAGCAGCAGCTGCGGAGCACCAAAGGACGGCCGCTGCGGATAAGCCAGGTATGACATATACGCCGCAAGCGCGTTGCATTTATTGGCGGTTAGTTCGTCGATTCCCGCCGGACTTCGTTTGTACGACACTCGTTTTTTTTTTTTCTTAATTTTTCTCGCTGCGTCTCTGGCCCCGAAAACACGGCTACTGCTTCTCAGAATGTGAGAATCGTTTCGATCAAACGATATTAATAACCTTTCTCATCTACTCGCAAAAAAAAAAAAAATGAATGTGCATATTTCGCAGCCTGTGGTGCGCAACTTGGATGGGAGGGCATACACTTATACAGGTTGATTTTTAGGCAGGGTCTGCTTTTCGATTTGGAATTACACCCGATCAACACTGTTGGTCTCCGAGTCTCCCAAGACACCCTTTCAGCACCGTGCAACGTCATCTTAGTGACCGAGCAGAATAAAGTCTTTGGGCACGTGATGTGATCAGTGACTGACGAGGAAAGGAATGAATGGGCTTTGACTTGACACCATAGTCATCCAGTGCGTTCCTTGAGTTCTGTAAATATTCAAATCCCCGGTCATTACTTATGCAGACCACTGTGATAGGCTCGGCTCTCGTTTCCGCATCGTGCGCATACTGTGCGTGTCAGTGAGCCGAGAGCCACGACCTAAAATAGCCCCGCCTGTTCAGCCACCGGCTTCGAACCTTCGAGGGGAGGGGCCGTTGTGTATTTTTAGGGACCACGTGCACGCTTCGTGCTCGAGCGCGGCGCGTCTTCTTCGAGCATTGACGGTTTCAGCGATGTTCGCCGACAGCTCGTTCAGAAAAAACGGCAGCCTGTGTTGCTCCGAAAGGCCGCTGTAGTGGCAGCGGTATTTTTCCATACTTTCTGTCGCGCTCCGCTTCGACCGCTGGGATCGATAGTTGTGTAACTTTGATGAGGGCTTTGTTCGCAGGTTGACTTTCCTGCGCATCTGCTGTGACTCGTGAGCATTGTGCGTCTTGTGTATACGTCGGAGGCCTAGTGGACCGTAAACGCCGTTCATGTGATCATACGCACGATCGGCTTCGCCCCATCGTCGCTGTGACGGGGCCAACCGTGACGGAGCCGGTACGGTAGTCGGCTGCGTCGATAACCGGAGACGCAGAAAAAAACGAGTGCGGAAGTCGGAGCCGCGCCCGTACTTGCGTCGCGCAGCCCTGTGCAGTGTATACTATAGATGCTGTTGCTGACGCTATTGCGCAGGATGCGCTTGCGTCGTTCGCGAGAGGCGCTCCGCGGTGTCGCGTTCGCCACCGCTCGGAAGTCGCGGGCCGCCGTGCGACGACGAAAAGGCAGCGCCAACTGAAGAACCTCTTTCGCAACACCCTGCACTTGGAGCCGCATTTCCTGTGGAAGTCGTCTTGGCACTTGACGTCACTCCGCAGTCAAAGTGATATCGTAGCGGTCATACACTGCACATCTGCCCTTCGCTCGCATGTCCTTTGCCCATGAGCGGAGAGATGAGGTCGTCCATTGAGCCCGCGTTGTATGTGAAAGGCGGCGGCGATGAGGGGTGTGCATTTGAGCCTGTTGGCGTGATCGCGGTTGTGCCTCCTCACACTACTCTCCCCTGTGTGTCGTCATCAGCCTAACTGCCAACCAACCTTTTCCTGTGCCAGCTGCGTGCATCTGATCCCCCCAAATTCTTTCCGGAGCCCTTCACTACGGCGTCCCTCATAGCCTGAGTCGCTTGGGGATGTTCTGCCCCATTAAACCATGCTGCGCTTTTCATCGCGCCTTTAATTTCGCAACTTTTTCTTGGCATCAGTTTGATCCTGGCTTCAGCGGGGGGTGTCTCTGGATATGGTGGAGGTTATGAGGAAAGGTCTTCATCCTGGATGAACATAATATGCTGGTTGGAAAGGATGGAAGTGTAGAGTATGCAAGTATACGTCTGTGCCTTGTTGATAGACGGGGGCCTCTAGTGGAGAAATTCTTAACCTACTTTGTTCCTTTACATACTGTCTCTAACGTTCAGTACTAGGGCAGTAGTGGGTCATGCACTGTCGCATGACCCACTAAACTTAAGTTCGCCTGTCAGCTGACAGTCTTGATTGACTGCATAAAAATCAGTTAAGGAAGCTCGAACAAGGTACACATTTCAGGCAGCCGCTCTATGTTCCGCTAAAAATGCACAGCTGCAACTCGGTACTGGCTGCGGTAAAGATGTAAGTACAGCACACCCATGAATCCGTTCTGGTGGCGTGTACCTTGCCCGTTAAGGCCTTGAAGCCAGCTAGACGCATGCGCAGGAACTCCAACCCGAGCGCCGTACAGGCGGAATAATTCATCCCGCTCCTCTGTAGTTTCCCCGCCGCGGTGGCTTAGTGGTTACGGCGCTCGGCTGCTGACCCGAAAGACGCGGGTTCGATCCCGGCCGCGGCGACTGAATTTCGATGAAGGCGAAATTCTAGAGGCCCGTGTGCTGTGCGATGTCAGTGCACGTTAAAGAACCCCAGGTGGTCGAAATTTCCGGAGCCCTTCACTACGGCGTCTCTCATAGCCTCAGTCGCTTTGGGACATTAAACCCCAATAAACCAAACCAAACCATCATCAATTTCTTTGGAGGAGAAATTCTAGAGGCCCGTGTACTGTGCGATGTCAGTGCACGTTAAAGAACCCCAGGCGGTCGAAATTTCCGGAGCCCTCCACTACGGCGTCTCTCATAGCCTTAGTTGCTTTGGGACGTTAAACCCCACAAACCAACCAACCAACTAACCAAACCATCATCTGTAGTTTCCGGACTGTAAGGCAGACTACTTTCCGCAAAGTCAGCACTATTTTCAATATCTGGTTTGAATACCTGATATCCCATCGGTGCCAGATAGCGGCACTGTCACTGAGTGTATCTGTACCTCAGGGGCCGATATCATGAAATAAAAATACTTCAGGATATAGGCAGCTCTACATAAACACTTCATGACATGAGCAGGGCCCTAGCGGATTTCCATTAAGTCGTTGCTTTATGATTAATGGGCGTTTAACGTCCCAAAGCGACGCAGGCTATGAGAGACGCCGTGGTGAAGTAACCGCCTATGTCGAGTGCTGACGTCGCTTGCGACTACCGTTACGGTTCCCGCCGTTACCGAGTCTGTTAGGCAGCAGCGGTAGCATCAACAAAAATGTACACCGCTTTCAGTCAAACTTATGTGAATAGCGGCTCGCCCGTGTGACGACGCATGCCCCATTACGACAGATAGCTCGAACTCCTGGGTTTGTACCAGGCTATTTGAATTGGACGCTGGCGAAGTCAAGACAATGAACGAGGCAAACAGGGCCGGCTTCATTAGGGAATCAGGCGAAGCAAATTGACTTCGGCCTCTGCGCTGACCTTTGCGATCATTAGCCATGCCGATCAGCCGTCGGTGTGCAATAGTCATGGACCGCAGCGGACACTGGCGAAGTAATTTCGCAAGCCTAATCAAACCCCGCTGTAAGTATTGCTTACCCGAAGAGTGCGCGAACATGGATGACTTGTGCATCTAAGCTGTAATGAGAGAGTCGCTCTGAATGCCTTTTCGGCTGTTTTCACTACGTTGAAATGGCCGTATACGTAAAATGAATATTGTGTTTTGAGGAAAGGAAATGATGCAGTAACTGTCTGGCGTACCTCGGTGGACACCTGAACCGCGCCGTAAGGGAAGGGATAAAGGAGGGAATGAGAGAAGAAAAAGAGGTGCCTAGTGGAGGGAGGTCTCCGGAATAATTTCGACCACCTGGGGATCTTTAACGGGCACTGACATCGCCCAGCACACGGACGCCTTTTGCGTAAAAGAAATTGATTAATTGGTTTTTGAGGAAAGGAAATGGCGCAGTATTTGTCTCGCATATCTCGGCGGACACCTGAACTGCACCGTGAGCGGAAGGGAGGGAGGTGGTGGGAGTGAAAGAGGAGGAGCCGGACGGGATACGGGTGCCTTTTGCGTTCCGCCTCCATCGAAACTCGGCCACCGCTTCCGGGGTTCGAACCTGGGAACTCCGGCTCAGTAGCCGAGCGCTCTGACCACTAAGCCAACGCTGTGGGTGCACATTTCTTGTTTAGTGTGTAACAAGCTTTGCTTTTTTTGCGGAAGCAACACTACGCTATAGGTGTGAGCGATTTCGCGGAGCCCCGGAGAGCCTCAACTGCGCGAGGAGCGAGTGTGAGGCAGTTACTGCGTAGTTTCCCTTCCTCAAATACAATTTTCATTTTCTTCACTATAACCCCTCTTTCTTCTTTCACTCCCACTTCTTCCCTTCCTCTACAAACGAATGACGGGTGTCCACCGAGATATATATGAGACAGTTACTGCTTAATTTCCTTTCCTCAAATACAGTTTGCATTTTCTTAATTACGGCCCTCCTTTCTCATTCTTATTTCACTCCGACTTCCTCCCTTCCTGTACGGTGCGGTTCAGGTGTCCACCGAGATGACAGAGAATTACTGCGGCATTTCCCTTCCTCAAAAAGCGTTGTGTTCAAAGGGCAAGGCACTGCGCCGAACGGGTGGTGGCGTTCCGTGGACACCCTGGCAGCGCTACACGCTGTAGCGTTCCACTCCTAAAGGCGAAGCTTAAGCGTCATTAATTGGCAGTTAATTACTGTTTTGTCATTAATTAGTAATTTGTCATTATTAATTAGTGCTTAATTATGTGTGACCCGTCATATAGTGGTGACGTCACAAGTGCCACAGAGGCAGACAGAGTGGTGCGCAAAACGCTTTCGCCTCATTTTAAAACAGTCAAAGTGCCCCCTGAGGTGCCCCCGGCTTACGAGGTAATGAGGCCGCTGACGCGGCTGCCCGAGCGCTTACTCACCGGGCTCCTCATCCCAGCTCTTCTGGCTCGGAGACTAACCAGCCGCTGCTGCGATTCAAGGAAATTATAACGCATTATAGGGACATCCACCGCCTTTTCCCGGCCCCTGCAAAGGGGCTGAGTAAGACGGAGGAGCGAACTTTAAGGCGCCTGCAGACAGGTACTCTACTCTGTCCTGCAATCTTAAAGCATTACGATCCTAACACGGATGGGCGATGCCCACACTGTGGGGAGACCTGTGATATCTTCCACATGGTGTGGGCATGTACTCAAAATCCCCACCTCCCCCCTTCCCCTACCCCTTCCAGAGAGGCATGGGAGACTGCCCTTCTCAACTGCTCCTCGCTTGAGTCCCAAAGGGCTCTGGTGAAACGGGCTAGAGACGGGGCATTGTCATGCGGTGTCCCGGACTAGGGACGCCGACCATGTAGCGTGGCCACTCTGTGGCTCCCAAACTCTATTTCAGTAATTAAAAGTTTTCACCACCACCACCGCCGCTGCGACTGCCGCGCCGTTGCTTCCGCAATTCTACGCAGGATGACCATTGGTCAAACCACAGCCAAATTTTTTTTCACTTTTCGCTTGCTCTCTTCCGCAGCATCTACCCGTAGAGGAAGGTTTCAAACATTCTATCCGAAACGTGGAAATCACTGGGGCCGTTTGTTCTTCGGTTCTTGCTAGGAATACCAAGTTCATCTCAGTTACAGGCACCAAGTGCTTATGTTAGTTAATTCTGTGCTTCGACAGCATGCACTGGTGGAGGCTTTTTGTTTTTCTTGGCAGGCTTCATTGTCTGAAGCGTCAGTTTTATTCTGGCATTACGGTGCCGAGTCCATGATCGCGCGATTGAACCCCGGTCGTGGCAGCCACATTTCAATAGAGGCTACACGCAAAGGACGTCCGTGTACTGTGCAATGTCGGTTGAAGTTCAGGAACCCCAGGTGGTCGTAATCCGGAGCCCTCCACTACAACGTCCCTCCACTGTCCAGGTGCAGCCGGAAAATTAATCTGATACTGAGCCGGACTTGCCTGGTTCGTACCCGGCCACAGCGGCCGTGTTTCGACGCAGGCGAAACGCAAAGGCGCCCGTGTGCTGTGCGATGTCGATGTAGGTTAACAATCCCCAGGTGATAGAAATTATTCCGGAGCCCTCCACTACGGCACCTCTTTTTTTCTTCTCTCGTTCCCTCCTTCATCCCTTCCCTTACGGCGCTGTTCAGGTCTCCACCGAGATACGCGAGACAGTTACTATGCCATTTCCTTTCCCCGAAAACGATTTTTCCTAAAATTAATCAGCTCGCTGCTGTCTATGCTTATATTACTTCAAGCACAGGCTGTACCGCGGTCGTTGCTGTTGTACAGTAGTGGAGATATCCTAAGTTTAGATGCCGTTAATCACTTAAGCGAGAAGAAACATTAAAAGTGATAGCAACAGCTTCCGTACACTGCCCCGACACCCTGCTGCGCACTTTTTCTGCACCCTTCTCTCCGCTCTTTCCTGCACCCGTTGCGTCCTGCCCTGAACATTGTCTTCTGAGAGCAGTTTGTGGTTACATCCTGGGACGCCAACGGCCGCTTAGTGCCCCGTGGAAAAAGTTCCTCACGCAGCTATACATTGGTAAAAATGTTTCCGGTATAGGAGCTGTAGAACTGTCCTAATCAGCCACTCGTATCGCGGGATTTTCAATGCTGCACGACATTGTCAACGGCGGCTGTAATGCCGAAAACGCTTAGTACGGCAGCTGGTCGCTTGCCTGCAATCGCCGAAAGGCTGTTCTTGTCCCTTTTTTTTCTTTGTTCTGTCGTGCAGATCGCATTTGTGACGGGGCGCAGCGGACGCCGAATGACGTACTTTAGCATCTTGGATGTATAGAGTGCTCGTTTCTTACTTTTTTATTATTATTTCCCGCGTTATTCCTATAATATCGCGCTAAGCGTCATGACAGCGCTGTACCTTATGTAAGGCGAAATCTCCTGCACTCTGACAGTATAGTAAACATCGCTCTTAGCACGGTACACATTCGAGCAACTGCACATCAGCAGCTGTGGCAGACCAGGAAGCTGTCCTCTTCTGCGGCAAACTGACTCGTTTATTACGCTGCCTGGGTATTGTCGCCGGACGCCTCTAGCTGTTTGCCTAGATGAAAATGGGGAGCCACCGACGAACGAAGTAGCAGTGCAGGCCGGAAGAAGCCATTTGGTGTGACGTCATAGATGACGTGCGTCCTAAATCGATGGAACAGAGGAGCGAGCCGTGCGCAAAACACATTATAGAAGGTCACGAAGGGCAGCAGGGCACTGTAGTTTTTCCTTTTACTTTTTGTTGTCGGCGTAGCCAATTGATATTGCAAGTGTTGTGTCCCGATTTCCCGATACCATGCTGCCGTGAAAGACCTCTTAACTGACTAGTTGAAACGACCGTCAGCATAGCTTTTTAAAAAGAATCCTTGAAGTATGCGTAAAGAGAAAGTACTCAAACCGTAATGTCTACCATTGGTTTATGGCTAGAAATAATAAAGGGCAGTGTTCACGATATGAATATACGGCCTCTGTGACCGTTAACCGGGACTTACGAAGCGCTACTCGTGGGTGGAGTGGATTGAGTCGTAAGTTAGTTTTATGGGCCATCAGGCCTGAAAGCAAGCTTTTTTTTTTTTCCAACAAACTCCCTCCCGTTTCTTGTCGTCTTTCGCGAAAAACGGGCGCCGAGGGAAGCCAACGGTGGAAATTGCGTTACCATCCTCGGAGCCGCAATGAGTGCCCTTGAAAGCGCCGCCGAGACGCCGGTAATGGTGTTGGCGCGATGGATGCCTGGTTCACTTCGCCATTCACTATTGCGTGCTTCGCTTCCTTCTAGCCCTCCCCATTGACGTCTTTGTGTTGCACTCTGTTTGTGCAGCTCTTCTTTCGGTCCACCTTTTCTTCCTCAAACATTCGTGGTCGATTTCTTTCAGTTGCTTTTTTTTATTTTTGTTTCGCCGAAGTTGATGCTAAGATTTTTTTCTTTTGATGGTACTACGATGATCTCGTTTGTTTTGTTTTATTTTTACACTCTATGGTGGTCTCAAAGTCGCGCCATGGGGATAACTAAAACAGAATGAAAGTGCGAGACAATTTATTATATCGCTCGTCGTCGCCGTCATTGTTGGGCACCGGTGGAGATTTTTTTTTTTTTCTGCTGAAAGACGGATGGCGAGTGCACGTAATCATGACCTCGTCGATCCCCGCGTGTACTTTATAATGTTGGTCCTTTTTTTACAGGGTTTATTTTCTTTTATTTT
This sequence comes from Amblyomma mixtum, assembly GCF_055824585.1. NCBI lineage: Eukaryota > Metazoa > Arthropoda > Arachnida > Ixodida > Ixodidae > Amblyomma > Amblyomma mixtum. Next base: position 87,090,457 of record NC_143013.1, read on the forward strand.
TTGAGCTAGGCGACCGATGTTCGATGGGAAGGAACAGTATACTCACTGTGCTCCCACGCTTTTCAAGAAACGCGCGTCTATAGGGACCCTCTGAGCAGGCTTGCAAGTTGTTCGCTTTGTCTAGATCAGCTGTTTTCTTGTATTCCGCCGCATATGTATTTGACGATACAGGCGTCAAAAAGAGTTGTTGCAAGTTTCTGAAGGCATTGATATCAGTAGCCCAGTGCATTGGAAAAAGGTCCAAGAGAACTAACTGTCTGACCTGCAGCAGTAGAATTGTTTGTGTATATCCTTGGCAGCACCCAGTCTTGAGAAATATATTTTGATCAAGGCCGGGAAACCGAACTCTTTCTCGGGTCTGAAGAGGATATATATCTTTTTAAGCCATCCTCCTTTCCCGATCCCGTATATACATAAATGACTTGCCAGAACATCTATCATGCAATATCCGTTTATTCGCCGACGACTGCGTTATCTACCACTCAATAACTAACACTTCCGACCAAAAAGCCCTTCAGGATGATCTTAACCGCATTGAAAAATGGTGCGATGATTGGCTAATGACACTTAACCCTAACAAATGCAAGCTTATTTCGTTTCACCGCAGGCTTAATCCGTTGTCCTTTTCCTATAGAATTTCTAACAATCCAATAGAGCACATTCATTCATATAAATACTTAGGTATCACTGTGTGTCATGATCTAACTTGGCGGGAACATGTTACTAATGTTATTTCATCTGCAAACAGAACCCTTGGATATCTGAAGCGCCATTTACGTCACGCAACAAAAGAGGTAAAATTACTCGCTTACACATCATTGGTAAGACCAAAACTAGAATACGCATCCCCCATTTGGAGCCCCCATCAAGCATATCTAATCGATGCACTTGAAGCCGTGCAAAATCGCGCCGCCCGTTTCATTCACTCCCAATATTCATACGAAGTCAGTGTGTCATCCCTGAAATCAGTGTCCAACTTACGAAGTCTTTCTTGCCGTCGTCGCGTCGCAACCCTATCTCTTTTTCATAAATTTGATTACAGCTCACTCGGCCATGAACCATACATCTGCGCACCTCCGCCGCGCATATCACATCGCACTGGTCACCCCCTTCAAGTTACTCGTCCACGTGCCCGTACCGTAACCTTTTCCACCTCCTTCTTTCCACGAGCCGCGTCAGACTGGAACGGCCTCTCCCACTCCGCTGCTGCTATCACCTGCCCGTTACTCTTCAACGCCAACATTGAACTTCATATGTCATCGTGAAAAAATGTACCAATTTTTGATTAACCCACCCCTTATGTAATACCCCGAAAGGGGCCTTTAAGGTAAATAAATGAAAATGAAATATACGCCGCGCGGCGCGGGCTCAACACAGCCACGTGTTGCCATGGGAGCAGTTGCCGTACGCCTTTGATGCGTAATCTTGAGCTGATTTTGCGGTTTGGTCGGAAGCTGACCATCTCGGGCGTGTGCCCTTGACGGCGAAGGCGCTAACAATTTTGTTGGAGCTCCGGTGACGCGAATGTATAGAGTCTAGCGCTTTTCGAAGATTGGCCCAGGTATGGGAGGCAGGTTTTCCACATTCGCTGTCGTTGTCAAGAGCGTCCCCTGCGAACAGTGTGCCAGCCGTGTTATGTGTTCGCTGACAGTTCCTGTTAAACCATACGCATCACGTTATAGTTCCTCCGTTCATTTGACCTTCCCTCTGAAGGCCCGCCTGATGTCGAGGCTTTTTACGAGGAGAAAAAAGAGAGCTCGCACTTTTAAGCTTAATGTGTCATATGACACGTTAAACTTCCTTAGGTTCATCCCTTAGGTTTCCGTTAATACCTTAAGTTCAGAGATAGCAAATTCTTCATGTTTTTGAACCTAATGGAATTGCTGACACGCATGGGTTACGAGCACTATGCGGGTCACTCACATGAGAGAGAGGGGAGAATGCGAGGAGTTTATTCAGAAGGTTTCCTTTGGCTACCCTGCATGGTGAGCAGTGGGAGAGGCGTGTGAAAGGTGAAGCGAGGGTTGGAGTAATGACGGAGAACCGTCGTGCAGCACTATAGCACAAGCTGTCTCGCGATTATGACGCCTTCGGGAACTAGAACAGTGCTTGGCAGACCTTCAGTGCTGCCGGTCGGTGTGTCCGTGACCATCTGAGAATTTCGGTATTCGTCCTCGGACCAGCATGTCGATATAGTGCGTAGTACTGCCTTTGTCTGTTAGCAGTAAATACAAGGCGCGTATGCACAAAGCAGATGTTACAATGTCCCCTCAGGGCCCCGGCCCCCACTGGCAAAGGCTGTCCGCCGTAACAATGAGAGGGGGTAGGGGTGTTCCGGATGTTCCGCTGCTCCACAGACAACGAATAATAGGCTTTATTAAAAGTACCAGCAGAGCTAACTAGCTGGCAGAGGGCCATCGGATACAGCCCGCTTCAAGGGGTTGTGCCGTTGTGGGAACTACGGCGGCAGTCGTACTAGTGAACGCCTGAATAGATACCCATGAGGAATGGCTTTTGACGTTGCTGTCCTGCCTCACCAAACATTGGTTTGGTTGGTTTATGGGGTTTTAACGTCACAACCAAACATTGGAGCAGACGCATTGGTCTGTTAATTCCTCGTATCCCCCCCGCCAAGAAAAAAAAAATCCAGAGAAATGGCTGAAAGTGCGTAATAGAGAAAGACAAACGGTATAAGGCCCACACCCCGCATCACTGAACCCGTAACGAGAATAGGCAGCCTCCGAGATTGGTTGCGGCGTCGTGGAGAGGAGGAGAGCGGGTGAGTGACGGGCGCCGCAGTCGGGCCCGGGCGTTGTCTGCGCGCTCTGACGCGCTTCGCTGAGGTGCGCTGCGCGGTCGGGGTCGCTCCAAGGACGGCCTCGTGACCGACGGCGTGCCGCGCACGTGCTGGCGCGTGCTGCGCTCTCCCTCTGCGCAGCCCCTCTATATTTTAGCCGGCTCGCCGAGCTCATAGAAGACGGTGGCTACGAGGCGGTGCGAAACCGGAGGAGACGGTGGGAGAGCGCGCTATAATGGGGCCACCGTTGGTGGATATCGATCTGTGCGCCCGAGTGTAATTGCCGCAACCCGGTTGTAACATATACTCTGCGCGCTCCCAAAGGGCCGCCTTTTCCTGTATGTGTGCCTTGTTCGGACTCGGGTCCGAGAAAGTTCCCCGCCGACCTCTCTCTGCGGAAGAGTATAGCAACTCAGTTGCGGAATGCGGAGCGTGAAAGGGGGGTGGGAGTGGCGACAATTCCGCGACGACTCCGAGCGCTTAATTTTATGGGGCCACTCGGTAGTGTTTCTTATCTCTGTCGGGTCTCCTCGGCTGCTCCCGAGCTGACGCTGCTATCTGCTAGCGGAGGTAGTGACGATAATAATAATGACTTTATTTTCATCACAAATGCCCGCCATGCCGGAGGTTTGCAGAAAGAGAGATGCCATAACGACAAGCTTGACGAGGCTGAGGAGCCCCCGCTGTGCCATGCGACTTGACGTATAGCAGCCACAACAGAAACGTGTGGATATAGGCGAGGAAACGACCCGTAAAATAGTGTCGTACTCGAATAAAGGGGAAAAAGCATTGTTTCTTAATATAACTAGAGGGAAAGGCGGCAGCGCTACACTTCATCCACCATGGAGATACGCAGGCATGCCGGGAAGACGAGGTTTCTTACTTGGCTTGGCTATTGCTGGGCATGAAACGTGGATTAAGCCTAATAATATGACTCTTCTCGAGGCTAAGCTCGGAGAAATGCTGTGCAAGTTTCCGTACCAGCTTATCGTCGAACTTTCACTCGCGTTAAATCGATTGAAGTAGTGAAAAACTCAGTATTGAAATTCCTTTCTTTCTTTCTTTCTTTCTTTCTTTCTTTCTTTCTTTCTTTCTTTCTTTCTTTCTTTCTTTCTTTCTTTCTTTCTTTCTTTCTTTCTTTCTTTCTTTCTTTCTTTCTTTCTTTCTTTCTTTCTTTCTTTCTTTCTTTCTTTCTTTCTTTTCTTTCTTTCTTTCTTTCTTTCTTTCTTTCTTTCTTTCTTTCTTTCTTTCTTTCTTTCTTTCTTTTTACAGGAGTAGTTTCGAGGCTCATAATGTTCGCTGTGTCGTGTTTTTATTTTGTTATTGAACGTATAGTGCGATAAGCGAACAGTCCTGCAAATGCACACCGCGCGGTGGTTATCTCTGATCATCCTGAGAGGAATCTCCGCTGAGAAAGGACGCTTTTCGGTGCTCGCTTACTTTGATCTTGGCGCCCAAAGTCACCTCCGCCGCCACCGTACCTGTGAGGTCATCGCACTATTGACCGCGGCCGTGTCGGTTCGATTTCCGGCCTGCACGAGCGAAACACCCAGACGCAAATGCGGGCAGAGCACGCGCTCGCGTCACCCACCGCACTGCAGGCTAAGGTGTGAGCTCGAAGTCGTGGGATCGAACCCCGGCGGCAGCGGCAGCATTGTGATCGGGGGTTCAATGCATAAGACGCTCAATTGCTTTGCGATGTCAGCGCAGGTGGGAGAACCCCATGGTGTCAAAAGTTACCCGATGCACTCAATAAAGCGCCTATCGTATAGCCTTATGTACAGTTTAAGCGTTCAGCTAACACCGCATAATACTAGTACGCTCCCCCTTAACGCCTACCATTTAAGACTACTGATTGGTGTACTTACTACGTGCTAGCCTTGTACGTAGAAGAACAAGAAGATAAAAAAAAAAAAACCTTTGCATTTCTGACGCCTAGTTCTTTCTTGTTCTCGAGCAACCGACGGACATCATTCTCGGTGTTCAGACAATTCTTGCTAGGTTATTAAGTTCGCGTATTGACAATGGAGATGCAAGCCGCATTTCGTGCCGGCGCACGGCGTCTGCAATATCGCGGTCGGCGAGCCAGGGAGCGAGAATACGTTTTAGTCGGCTCCAGGAACTTGGCAGGTTGCCAGGGGAGGAAAGCTCCAGTTTGTGCGCGCACGCAAAACAAACGCACGCACGCACTCACGCAAACTGCGGCACAATGGCAGGGCTGCTCCCTTGCCTTTGCCGCTGGCCGGTGAAGAAATAGTTCGTTGCGTCATCATTGCGAGTGTCTTTCCCTTTCTTCTCCCACGCCCTTGCTCCATTCGGTGCTGCAGCCGAGGAGGCACCGTTTATTTGCGTCGTCTTTCGCAAAGCTGTCTTTCGGGGAGACGAAGACGTGGCTTTGCTCCGCTTTCTGTGCGGAAGAGCGGGCTTTTGGTGAAACGGGGCGACGTGTACGTGTTAGAAGTGGCCGCGGCTGTAATGAGGCTACTGCCCGCTATAAGGGAAAGGCTCGGCGAATCGTTGTATATTCATTATCGTGAAAAAAAAAAGATAAAATGAAGATATAGACTCGCGGTACACAGCGCAATCGCCGCGGAAATGAATTTCTGCCTATTGCCCTTACAAAGCTCCTGCATTCTATTCAGGTTAACCTTTTCTTTGTTTTGTGCCTGTTATGGTTGTTCATCTTCCTCTTACTCGTAGATCACCTAATAAGCGGCAATGTATGCAGTGTGCACTGCACGTTATCATCTATGCATATAGTATGTACACACTCTGCACATATAGTGCACGGCAGACCGCTCCTTTATTCATTAAAGTCTCTCTCTCTCTCTATTATAGACATAACCGGTCTGTATCCTTATTCAGGTGAGCTTGAACCTGTGGATTTTTCCTGGTGTGGGGAAGGGGGACAGACATCATTATTTCAACGTAGTATTTTAGTCGGGTGGGCTGTGCACTCTGGACCTTTTGAAAATGTGGTGCGCAAGTCGTGGAATTGCGTTTGTGCAATAAAAGAATCGATGACGCGCGAGAGAGGCAGAAGCCGCGCAATGTTTGCTTTTCTCTTTTTGGATTCGAGAGTATTGCACGATAATACGGAAGTCCTTTTTTTTTTTTTGCTTCCTGATTGAGTTTTGGCCGAGCGAGCTCGCAATCTTCGATAACTGTATGACAGGAATGGGAACAGGACTATTTAAGACACGGTCGAGTTACGAGCGGCAGTTTGTCGACATCCCTCAGGAGGAAACTGTATATGGGAGTTGTAACCTGCCATTTGCGTCAGAACGCTGTAGGAGGGGGGTTGTAATTGGATTGAGGACGGCGGAGCTGAGATTGGAAAGGTTGACGGTAGCGTTAAGGTACAGCAGCATCGCTTAGGGAACAAACTCCAATTAATGGTATCCTAGCGGGAACTGAAAGCGGGAAATAGACTCGGGCGCGGGTCTTTTAGGTAATGGAATAAGCCCCGAGGGAAGGAATTAAGACAGCGGCGGCGCAGTAGTAAGTATAACGATATAAGACTGAGAAATTGGATGGAATAGGATTGCGCAAATGGAATATTCTCGCGAGGGTTGCCGTTGCTGCGCAGGACAGGAAAACATTAGTTATTTAATACCATGAGTTCAGTTACAGTGCGAGGGGGTGACTTTTCACCTCTGGTATCACTCAAATACCTCGCCTTGCATTCGAATGTGCGCGCCCGTTGGGTATCTATAGGGGCCTTTGTTCAGCAGTGGACGTAACGTGACTAGTGGTGACAGTAACTGATTACGGGTGTCAGTGTGAAAATTCCTTTTCACTGATTTGTAAAGCGCCTGTTTCGTGTAATTTGTAGCAAGTACTATTCATTTCGGCGCTACCTGATTTCAGAGCTGTAGTTGTTCCTCCAGTGGATTACTTTGAAAAATTTGCGACTCCGGTGAAACTGTGAGGGAAGATAAGAAGTTCTATTGTAGTTCAAATCTTCAGTGAACTTTTCAGAACTATTTTCAAGACATTAATGAAGGGAAGTAATTTTCTGTGGTAGTCTGGTAGTCAGGTTTGTGTCTAGAGAGAGCTATAGACTCTCTTCAGAGTTACTAACTTCACTACGACAGAGCATTACTTACTACTGACTGCAATTTTATCACATTCCTGCCATCAACTTCGCTTAGGGGGCAATAAACTATAGGCTGTAGCTCCCGGGAAGTTATATGCATGATTTTCCTGAAATACGTGCTTAGTTCTGAACCCTATTTGTGCCAAGCGAAAATTGACTAGCGCGCGTATGACGCAGCATAAAAGGCCCCCACTGTCTCTCCGCCTTGCATAGGACTGCAGCTCGCGCGGTTACATGTAAACATATAGACCTGCGGCCTCGGGACGCCAGTCGTCGTTGCCTTCAGCAAAATCTGGTCTGGCGTTGGGCCCATCCCGATAAACCAGAGCGTATTCGTCGAGTTGGTGCGGTGACATTTAAAGAAACGCATAGCCAGTCTTTGGCAAGAAAAGATAGATAAGGCAGAAACTAGCAATGGAGATTTATTTGAACGGGCCGAGTATATAAACCTCCGCCAAGCCAACAACAGCACAAAAACTGGAAAGCCACAAAAATAGAAAAAAAAAACGGAACATGAAAGATGCGGGCGTTGCCAAATCTGCGCGCCACTGCATCGCAGAAGACGGTAGGAACTGCTTCTTGATCCGTCACGGTAACTAACTAAACAGATCTAAACTAAGCATCGAAGCTTTTCATGTCATGCGTCATGAGAATAAGTGCGTCAGCAAACTATCATTGTAGGACAAATGCGCCAGTGATAGTTTATGTATCTTTTTCACTGATGCGGTCTGCAGGTTTCACAACACGCGGGTATTGCAGGCTTTTGTTGTTCTTGTTGTTTTTGCTGTTGTGTTAGTGTCGCTTGGCGAAGGCATATAATATTCTATCTCCGTTGAAGTGAACTCCGCTCGTGAGTCAGCGCCTGCTGTATTGCTTCTTGCCAAGGTGTCTCTTGCGCTGAGAATTTCCTGCGATAGCTCCTTCTTCCGCAGAGCCTGAGGCGAATTGTGTTAGCTAAAGATTGCGGATAGTATTTGCGACGTCAGTTAGGCTTTTTCGCCTCGTAACTCGGGGTGTTCATACTCGTATTCGGGGCTCATATACTTTTTTGGGGCGCTTGTCTCTATTCAAAAGGTATGCCGTAATAGGGGGGTTGTGCCGTTTCTTGTTCCGCAAGCTTTCACGAAACGTTAGCCAAACATTATCTGTACAAATGGGCTTAGATAGGCAGTCGGGCTTCGCTAGACAGATTATTGTAAAGGGTTATACGCGGGAAATTCAGGTAGCTTCTTGAATCCTCGTTGCTTTTGCATATTTTTGGGCAATTCAGAAGCGAAGCTGGAATTCGGCTGCCGGCTCAGGCGTGTTTTTTCTTCCTTAGTTTGTGCGAATAGCAACGATGACAAAAAAAAAATAGTCGCTACGGCTTCCTCTGTGGTCGCGACAGCTTCTTTCCGATTACTAGCTTGGATCGTTGCGATGCTTAGATTCCGCTCCTGATTCTCGCGGGGTGCCATTATCCCGCCTGCCTGCTTCTCTATGTGAAATTAAAGTTCCGCGCATTGAACTTGCTTCTGGACTCGACCTTAGTAAGATCGCCAATACCTTTATTAAGGCGGAAGCCTTTAATGCCTCATCGTTGTCGACAGAAGGTTGTCAGCAGAGGTGTCACGCTTTTGCTAGTCAGACCGATAAAAATCTTTGTGCACGATGGGATTCCAACCACCATCCTTCCGTTCCGCAGCCGAGCGTGCTAATGTCTACGCTGCTTCCTGCCGACGCATATGTAGTCCTTCTTGTCTAGGACGCTGGAGAGTGTTTGCAGAAAGGCGTCGAATCAGACGGATGCCTCCCAAACGCCCTCCGGTGTCTCCAGCATTTCAGATTCACAAACAATTGTGTACTTAACATCTCAACCACACATCAGTGTCACAAGCAGCAACACCGCGCTAAAGGCTTTCGCCTCACCGCACTTTAGGCCAACAAAGTGCCCCCCTGAATTTTGTAAGCTTTAACCTTTATAAACTCAAACCAGCTCCGACGTGCTAAGCAACTCTTCTTGTACGTAAGCACTGCTACCCAGCACTGCCTCCCGTGAGACTTCGAACATGAGTCGCACGGCACAGGGGTCGGAGTAGGACGCGTTCGTAGTCGCGAGCACTGCAGCGCTGCTGCACACGAGCGAGGTCATGGCTTCCGGCTGTGTGCGTATGTGTGTGGTCGTGTGTGTGTCTACTCTGCTACGACCTTCGCGCACATACGCGAAACCGGGTCAAGCATCCCATGCAGCGGCTCGCTTTCGCAAACACCATCCTGCCTGTGGCTGGCTGCTGTGATGCGCAGCGTTACTAAATAGCGCTGTTGCGTGCATTATGGATGAGAGAGGAAAGTCGGCTAAGGAAGAGGGTAGCGGTGACCTGGTGCAGATGTGCTTGCACCGACAGCACGTGTATGCTATGTCGCTGGTGCGCCCCCCCATATGCCAGCTATTATATGTCCCGGGGGGCAGTTTTCGGGACAACAGTGCAGTCAGTTCAGTGCAGTCAGTTCAGTGCAGTCAGTTCAGTGCAGTCAGTTCAGTGCAGTCAGTTCAGTGCAGTCAGTTCAGTACAGTCAGTTCAGTACAGTCAGTTCAGTACAGTCAGTTCAGTACAGTCGGGAGCAACGTGAGACCTGGGTACAAACTTTTTTGTACAAAATAGTGAATTTTGTTAGTATTTCAGCACTAAATTTCAGAATGACTATTGGACATTGTTACGCCAAGAGGAAACCTTGTTAGGAAACAGAAAAAAAAATCTGTGCTTGTCACACGTAATCATGTAGCGATCAAAAATGATTTGGTTTGGTTTGGTTTATGGGGTTTAACGTCCCAAAGCGACTGAGGCTATGAGAGACGCCGTAGTGAAGGGCTCCGGAAATTTCGACCACCTGGGGTTCTTTAACGTGCACTGACATCGCACAGTACACGGGCCTCTAGAATTTCTCCTCCAAAGAAATTCTAGCCGCCGCGGCCGGGATCGAACCCGCGTCTTTTGGGTCAGCAGCCGAGCACCATAGCCACTGAGCCACCGCGGCGGCGATCAAAAATGAATGCTCAGACTTTGTTCCTTCTAATATTTATCACGACTGTACAGCACTGCGCCGTACTGGGCATTTAGTCCTGCCGCTTATGCTGAGCTCCTCTTGCTAACCCGCCACGGTGGCTCAGTTACTTCTTCGTTCTGATCCCGAGGTCGCGTGATCGAATCCCAGCCGCGGCCGTCGCGTTTCGATGGAGGTGAAATGCAAACGACGCGCGTGCTCTGTGCGATGCAGCGCACGTTGAAGATTCCCCAGGTGGTCTAAAGTTAGTCCGAAGCCAACCACTCCAGCGTCTCTCATAGTTGAAGTGCTGCTTTTGGGCGTTGAACACCGCATAGCGCATACTCTCCTCCAACAACACGCACGAACTTGCGTGCAGGTGTCTCTGTATCTCCAACACAGCGTCACATGTAGTGCCTTAGTGTACGCTGATAGCGATCTGCGCTGTATACCGTTGCGTCAGTATAGTTCAGCAGGCTCGACGCCATGCGCGGTGCGGCGGATGACGGGAGATGCCTGGGTGACGCTGCTTGAACAGTGCTGTTTCTTGGCTGCCGTTTTGCTATGCGCGGTGTACGGAGGGCAAGCAGGGGACAGAAGAAAGTTAGGTGGGAGGATGAGGTTAAGAAGTTTACGGGCGTATAAGGTGGCCACAGCTGGCACAGGGCAGGATTACGTGGAGAGTTATGGGAGAGACCTTTGCCCTCCAGTGGGCTCAGTCAGGCTGATGATGATGCGGAAGGGATCGGCCACTGTTAAACTTAACTCTTTGCATTTTCCTCGTGATCCTTTGCCCTGGCTCACGTGCTCTGCGGCAACCGACGGCAACGGTGGTTTTGTATAAGTGTTTTTTTTTTTTTTTTTTTTTTTGTCGAGGAGAGCTCTTGATCTCGTTACTAGGACACATGTAGTGTAGTTGAAACTGAAGACTTTTCGTGGTTATCAACCGCTAAGGGGACGTTTATTTTGGGTCGGAATTGGAGAACGCGACTTGGATCAGGGACTGCAGTTGCGACATTTCTCTTTCCATTTTAATGATGACGAAGTGGGGCGTTTCGCCTGTGCACTTCGGCAGTCCTCTTTTGTTGTCGCCGCTGTTTGTGACGGGTGACGTGTTGACAGCCTTCGAAGGGGACCCCGGTTCGATGCAGCCGCGCAACTGCGGCAACGCGGCGCCGCCAGTGACGGATGTCTGGGGCGACTTTAGTTGTCTTTTTTCACGGATATAAATTAAGTTAGTGTGCAGTTTTGCATTTCGCGTCCTTCAATATGCGGCCGATGGACGCGAAATGCGGAAATTTTCGTGTCCTGATAGTTTGGCACGCTTTGAAGACCACAGGCTGTCGGAGATAACCCGCAGCTATCACTATGGCGTGCCTTGACGCTTTTATATACCGGGTGTCCCAGCTGAATGTAACCAAACTTTTAAAAAAGGCGAAGTGTCCTAGTCCAGTGAAACCAACTCAGGGTTGTTCATAGTCGCGTGGCCTAGTCTTGAGTATTTTTCTCGCTCTTCAAAGTCAATTACTTGGTTATGTTTTATTAGTTAACTTTTTAATTATTAACTTGAAGAAGAAAGTGTCAGCGCGAAAGTTTTAGATCACCTCGAAAAACCGCTAGTAGTGCTGTTTCCGTCAAGTTACGATTTACGTAGCTTCTTTTATTGGTCTTAAAAGAAAGTTGTCACGTGACCAGCTGCTCGCTCACTTCTCTGCCCCAATGTCCACCCAAAGTCTCATCGAGGAGAGGACTTCAGAAAAAAATGGATTTTATTCTTTAAGGCGCGTCTTGGGACGTTGAAGTGGCACAGTTGTCATGTGGAAGCTTTTTCTTATTGTGCGGGTTATGGTGAAAGGCCGGTAAAAATACTACATTACATAAATATTACTTTGCTGCAAATGTCTCAGTAAGCTGTTTCTCAAAGCGATCTACAACTCTTCCATTGACACTCCGTTCCTCAAGTCAATAATTAAAACGTTAGTTAATTAAGCTTAACTAATTAGTCAACCTTGAAGAACGAAAAAAATACTGCAGACTAGGCCACGCGGCTCTAAACAACCCTCATTTGGTTTCAGACGGCTAGGACACGTCGTGTTTTTTAAAAGCTTGGTTACATTTATCTGGGACACCTGGTATATGCCTCAGCACATTATACGTGCCGCGGGTTCGATCCCGGCCGCGGCGTAGGAATTTTGATGGAGGCGAAATTCCAGAGGCCCGTGTGCTGTGCGATGTCAGTGCACGTTAAAGAACCCCAGGTGGTCGAAATTTCCGGAGCCCTTCACTGCGGCGTCCTTCATAGCATGAGTTGCTTTGGGACGTTAAACCCCCGTGAACCAAACCAAACCACATTATACGTGCTGGACTTTTTTGTGCTTAGTATTCTTCTATGGTTATTTGTTTGATTTTGTGTGCTCTAGCGCGTAAATTACATTAATTATTAAAGTGAGGGCCCATCCTTGTCAGAAACTATTAAGGCCGGCCTGAGGCAGCGCAGCCTCTAAACCAGCTTTGCCTTGAAAGCTTCGCTACGGTGGTTAACTACGCCTGGCACGCCCTATAGCTAGCTATGCCTGGCACGTAGCGTTGAGGCGTGCTCGTTTTGTGCGTGTTAAAACCTAATTTAGCCAAACATCGTGGAGAACGCGAGGGACGGGAAGGTTTAGGAGGCTTTAGCTTTGAAAGGAGCACGGAGAATAACTTTATCCAATTATTGTTCTCACTAAATGTTAACTCTCCGGCTCTCCTCGGGTGTGAAAACGTTTATCCGGCGGCAAAGAAAAACAGAAACGTTTACGGCTTATAAAATTGGATTAAATTTCTTTTTCCGGCTCTCAGTTAAAACTCATGACGTCCACACCGAAGAGGTTGCCATTGTTTTGAGGTGAATGGCCGTGTAGCGTGGCCTCCGGGATCTGTGGTTTAAAAATTCGGTGATGGCGACCTCTGTATTTCATTTTTTTTTGCTTATTCTATATTGTAAAAATTTCGCTTTCGGTGAGAATGGTCCCTCTGTCGTTAGTATGCAGCAGTCTATTAATACAGGCCAGCTTAAATTTCTCCTGAATGTCCTAGTCCTAGGTTTGTCCTTAGTTTAGGTTTGCGTATAAATTACATTCATTTACCGGATATAAGTGACCAACATTTTGTAATAGAAAACTGGCGTACCTTGTGAATCCTTTGTGCGTCTCGAGTGTCTCTTAACATTTCCCAAATGTTCTATTTTGTTTTTCTTCTGCATTACTCAAGCTCTCATTCCTATCTAGTATGCTGTGACTGTGTATGAGGCCAGGGTTTAACAATGCACATTCATTTAAACGCTGCGGATTAGCTTTGTCACTTTTCCCATTTAGCCGCCGCGGTGGCTCAGTGGTTATGGTACTCGGCTGCTGACCCGAAAGACGCGGGTTCGATCCCGGCCGCGGCGGCCGAATTTCTTTGGAGGAGAAATTCTAGAGGCCCGTGTACTGTACGATGTCAGTGCACGCTAAAGAACCCCAGGCGGTCGAAATTTCCGGAGCCCTCCACTACGGCGTCTCTCATAGCCTTAGTCGCTTTGGGACGTTAAACCCCATAAACCAAACCAACCAAACCAAACCATTTAGCTGCGATAGATGTAGTTCGTAGATTCCTATGTACACTTTCTTCTTATTTTATTTTATCCAATGTTTTCATGATGGAAGAGGGTTAGCACTTAAACTCGCCTTTCACTGCCAAGGCTGTGGCAGCAGCGCGCTTAAAATATGAAACGAAAAGGAGTCTCCCTGCTATTCTTAAGTGATACCGCGCCTGAGTTGGTTCAAAGCTCGGCCGGTCGTTCGTTTTACTAGTATGCGATGCTCGGGCAACCTTTGTCGTCACCCCTCTCCCCTGTTGTGCCGCCATTAAAGAATAAGGCTTTCGGGGAAGTGCGTTCATCTGTTTGACAGGGCGGAGCGAGTTCGTCAACCCCTTTTCTTGGAACAAGCCTCCCGTTGTGTGTGTGTGCGTTGCGTACGTGCGCGGGTCACCGTTCGCGTAGGCAGCGCGCGTTGGAGTTGACAGCGCTGAGGAAGGAAATAAAAAAGTGGGAGGCAGGCTCTCGTAGACGCTGGCCGGTGGTCGCACTAGTACGAGTACGCAGGAGTGGCCTCCGAGATCCTGACTGAGAGAGGGTGGCTGCGCGAATCTCGGAGGCTTTGGGTTCGCGCACTTGGCGAGTTATCCATCACCACCGCGGCGCGTCGGCGTCTATTGCCGCCGTGTTAAAACGTCGGCGAGGCAAGACGGCGGGGGGTACGACCTGCTCTAAGCCGCCGCGGTCATTCCTCCTTTCACTCGTGGCTGCGGCGGCTCCCTTGACGTGGGGGCCGCACGCACACCTTCCGAGGTGCCGCGCGCAGTGCACGTGCGCAATGCTGGCGAATGCTGCTACGTGATCGAGGCGGCGTGCGCACGGGTCGACACCTCGAATCCCCGACGAACTGGGACACCCCCCTCACTCGGCGTGGTGCCCTGCTAGAGGGATCTTCGGAGGTTGACCTTCGAGGGACGCGATCTGGCGGGATAGCAGCGCATTGCATGCATGCTTGTTTTGTAATTAAGTAATTAAACGGTAAGTAGCGTGCCGTGCGCAGAAGCAGCCATGGAGTCTGGGAACTGCAGCACGGATGGAAGCGCGTAGACGAAGAGTTGACAGGCGTGGGATGAACATAATAAGGACAGAAAAACAGCCCAAGTGGGGCCAGCTTCCCAGCTTTCATTAGTACGGATGCCATACGGATACACAAGAACGGAAAACATGTATTTACACTGAATGGACAGAGACAGACGTGAAACAAAACCGCAGTTGGCGGGAGAGACTCGTAGTAACAGCGACGTGCCACTTTACAGAATAAAAACCCAAAAGAAAGAAGAGATGCAGATGCACAGGTGATGCAGAAAGTGAAAGATAGAGAAAGAACGGCAAAGCTACACAAGGAATGCAAAGATCACACTGCGGGAAATATTTGTAATGTTTATTTGCTCGTGTTGTAAGTCGCCGGCACGCGGCCTTATCGTTTGGTTTGTGGTGAAAGGTGCTTCATATTTATCTGCAATGTTTGCAGCCGCGCCCTACCGGTTTCTGCGTTATTGGCGATTGTCGGAGGCCCGCTCCTTATCTCGAAAGTTCTTCGCCAGCTTTAAATTAAGCGCAGTCGGGAGCTGCGGCGATTCTGTTCTTACACGACCGCCGAGCAATAATCGCCCAGTTGTTCAGTTCTTTGTGAGCACATGTCAGCCAATGAAGAGTACAGTTCAGTGACGCCTCAGTCTGCTCGATCGTCTGTTGCCTCCGACGTTGTCACCACCGCGTAAGAATACTATTGTGACAAAATCTAGATGTCTTTCGAAATGTCTTCATAATGACGACGCTGCGAACGGCATGAGTAAAGATACCATGATTCTGTTATTGTGAATATTTAGTTATGCATGCCTAAAGAAATTATCAGACACTCGTGGAATCAAATGCGTTATCGCATGGAAACGCTTAAATGAATTGTACTGTTCACATCAAAATCAAAAAAGAGTGTCATTAGCAGAATCGATGCTGACAGAGCGGAAAAGCTTCTCTGTGTGAGGGCATTTCAGATTTCGTCGCGTAGTAGTACTTCGGGTCATTTTTTTTTTTTTTTTGCGGTCATGTAATAGAACTAAAACCGCCGCCGCTCTGGCTCAGTGGTTGCGGCGCTCGGCTGCTGGCCCGAAAGACGCGGGTTCGATACCGGCCGCGGTGCCCGAATTTCGATGGAGGCGAAATTATAGAGGCCCGTGTACTGTACGATGTCAGTGCACGTTGGAGAACCCCAGGTGGTTGAAATTTCCGGAGCCCTTCACTACGGCGTCACTCATAGCCTGAGTCGCTTTGGGACGTTAAAACCACAATAAACCAATAGAACTAAAACCGCATGAAAAAGACGGGCCACCTTTAGCTCAGAATGACAAGGTTTCAAAAGCTTGGAAAGCGTAATTGCGCCTGGAAACAACGCGAACAAAACGCGGCTGAAGTGGAACGGAATAAGGGACGTATGTACGCACGGACACTCGACTGATAGTTTTATTGCGGGAACAAGAGGTGTATGCAGTCATAAAACCGGCAGAAAGCAATACAAAGTGGAATCAAAAGGGTGCTGGGTCGCTTACACAGATTTAGCGTGCTATCTGTAGACCGTTGTTCCTCCCCTTGTCTGAGGAGCTTGGAACACATTTGTCATGAGCCAGTAGCGAAAGAATGCAGGTGCGACAGCACAGCCGTGCGCCCTCGAGAACGTAATATACACTTGCATAAGCGCTTATTAATTAGATAGCATTATAGTCGGATACAAACTGAAGTCTTCAGTGAAGCTACGCCTACATTCCGCCTCCGCGCACAAAATTCTTCCACGGCGAAAAAGTAGTAAAAATGAATTGCTAAATTGGTTTTTAAGAAAACGAAATGGCGCAGTATCTGTCTCGCGTATCTCGGCGGACACCTGTACCGCACCGTAAGGGAACCGAGGAAGATGGGAGTGAAAGAAGATAAGAGAGAAAGAGGTGCAGCAGTGGAGGGAACCGGAATAATTTCGGCCACCTGGGGATCTTTAACGTGCACTGACATCGCACAGCGCATGACTGGTCCATCATCATCACCATCATCAGCCTGGCTGCGCCCACTGCAGGGCAAAGGCCTCTCTCATGTCCCTCCAAATAACCCTGCCCTTCGCCAGTTGCGGCCACCGTATCCCCGCAAACTTCTTAATCTCATCCGCCCATCTAACTTTCTGCCGCCCCCTGCTGCGCTCCATTCTCTTGGAATCCACTCCGTTACCCTTAAGGACCATCGGTTATCTTGCCTTCGCATTACATGCCCTGCCCAAGCCCATTTCTTCCTCTTGATTTCGGCTAGGATGCCATAAGCCCGCGTTTGTTCACCCATCCACTCTGCCCGCTTCCGGTCCGTGGACTGGTCCGCTCGGGACCATAACGCACCTTGTAGTTGAAGATTTGTAAAAGTGTAATAAGAACAGCGCAGATGTATTGGGAGAAGAAGTTGTGCGCGGTGCACGGTGTGAAGGCGACGCAAGAGCAGCGAGTCACACAACTGCGCGCCGTACACGCCACGCTTTCTCCTTGCAGTCTACACTCATGCTCAGGAACGGAGGTACCTAACGCGGAACCCTGCACTATGGCGCAGTTTCAGCGTAGCACGCAGCTTTGCTGTTACCCCAGGCTATCGGAAAAGACACATGTGTCATGCCACTCCGAAACTTGCTTTATGTCAAGCCAGAAGCTATGAACAAACGCGGTGACGTCGGTGCTATTCCTTTTCTTGATGGTGCGCTTACCCTGAGAAGCGACGCGCCTTCTCAAGAGTCTTTAACCCGTTCGGTCGGGCTTACGCTGGGCTCCATTGGTTTCTACACGTCTTGCTTAGAAACATCCCACCACGGGCGGTGCAAGACGTAGCAAAGGGAGCGAGCAAACCTATTAATCTTATTTTTCGCATGCCTTAATTGATTGCTCTCTTGCCGGCATACGTGAGAAGGTCATTAGTGTTCTTTTTTTTTTTTTTAAATGTGAAGTGAACTACAGTTGCTTCTGGCGACGGCCTTCGAGTGTGAAATATATTTATTTCAAATACCTTACAGGCCCGAAGGGCATTGTATAAGGGGGGCGCCAAATTTCAAACAATTTCTAACAGATTAAGCAGAACGGAGTAAAAATAAAAATGCAGTACACGGTAAAATTACATGAACACATGAGAAAATACCACAGTAATAAACCGAACGACAAGAAAGTGTGAAAAAGAGATACGCAATATGTGTTAAAGCATAACAACAAAATAGTATAAAATGCTCGTAGCTCGTGTTATTATGAGAACAAAAAGTAACTGCGCAAAAGGACGGGACAAGAGAAAGAGAACCACGCGGGACAAATGCGTTTGTCCCGTGTGGTTCTCTTTCTCTTGTCCCGTCCTTTTGCGCAGTTACTTTTTGTTCTCATAATGTCGTACCAAATAGCCCCTCACCGCACTCTTCTAGATTTCGTGTTATTATCAGCGCGTAATCAAACAAATCACCATACAGTGCAATTCATGATATGCTGAGCAAAATACGACAACCAGATATGAAAAAAACATAGGGACGACTCCTTCGGCTTAAAAAGTTTCAGCACGACAATAAAATTTTTGTGTACTCCTAACTGCTCATCTAAACGAGATAACCATCTACATGCTTGAATGTTTAATAGCGATCCTTTGGTAGCACCACACAATCGGGGCACTTAACCACGCTGGTAGAAAAAAAAATAGCTTCATATCCGGACCTCTTTTTCACCAGTGCGAACACCGACTTCCGTTTCCCTGGAAGAATAACTCTGAAACAGCGTACCGGGGAACGTGTTAACGGACATCGCAGATTTCTCGAGAACACTATCTCGACCCGCTGCAGTGACGTGGTGGCTACGGAGTTCGCCTGCTGAGACAGAGTTCGATAATTCGATCCCGGCCGCCGTCTCTGTCGCACTTCGATTTACAAGAAATGCCAGAACGACTGTTTGTATAATGAAGTTTCGGCGTGCCTTGTGCAATCCCTGTGGGTGGCAGAAATTGATCCGGAGCCCTCGTGTACGGCGTGCATTGCAGCCCGTACTGCCGGTTGGGAACGCGAAGTTCCCGGTCAGTTAGTCACACCGGCTTGCCTCGCGAGACGGACGGAAATGAGATTAGACCGGAACAGAGGCGCGAGCTCGCGCTTAGCCGCGGCCTGCGCATTAGGCGCCGACAGGCTCGCCTCCTCTCGTCTCGGGTTTTTGCGTTTGTTTCCCCCAAAGTGCTGGTCCGTGCATCAGCGTGCATTCCTGATCAAGAAGAATGGTTTGGGCCGCGGAGGAACTGTCGGGAGCCAACCGCCCGTTGCCGCCGGCTCGTCTGTTCCATCGTGTTCTGTTTCGTTGAGGCCTCCTCGGTTCGGCGAGCATCGCCTTCATCTATATTCCAGCAGGAGACCGGGTGGCCGTGATTGGGTTGGGGAAAGTTGCGGGCAGAACCGAGGAAAACCATTTGTTTCGTGTTTCTGGGCTGCTTTAGTAGTTTCTGTTACTTATGGAAATTTTTTACCATTGCCAAGTGCCACTTTGTTTTTGTTTTTTGTTTTTTTTTTGGGGGGGGGGGGGGCTGGAGGGCAGGCCTCTGTCAGGCGCTACTAGGCGCCTTGCTCTCCCTTGTTTGCAGTCTCTGTACTGCCCAACGAAACCAATAAATGAAATGAAATGCTGGGTGTCTGGGATGAGCGAGCAGTAAATAGTTAGCATGCTGCAATATAGTTGGGGCTGTGAAGGAAGATCACAATTTGGGCGAGAACAAACTTTCTTTCTTTCTTTCTTTCTTTCTTTCTTTCTTTCTTTCTTTCTTTCTTTCTTTCTTTCTTTCTTTCTTTCTTTCTTTCTTTCTTTCTTCCTTTCTTTCTTTCTTTCTTTCTTTCTTTCTTTCTTTCTTTCTTTCTTTCTTTCTTTCTTTCTTTCCTTCTTTCTTTCTTTCTTTCTTTCTTTCTTTCTTTCTTTCTTTCCTTCCTTTCCTTCTTTCCTTGTTTCCTTCTTTCTTTCCTTCCTTCCTTCCTTCCTTACTTCCTTCACATCTTAACTTCTTGTCTGTCACAAGCGTTCGAGGGCCATGCTACATTCCAAGCTGCGGTCTTTCTTCGGTTTGCAGATTCGCAGGCGGGAAGTCCGGCTGTGGCTACAGAAACCCCTTTCCCACATCTAGCATCCCGTACTAAGTTCGCGTAGCAACCCTATTGTGAACCGCCAGAAACGGCCAAGTATTTAGCGGGGAGATCCTTACGCGGTCTCTGCTAGCCACGATGGTACGGATTTCGCCCGCTTCTTGACTCGGCAGCGTGAGTGCGCGCCTGCGCGCAGGGTGAGAGAGCTCCGTAGGGTTTGCGCGCCCAAGAACTCGGCTGTGCTTTGGCGTTCGTCGCTGTACTGACCGCCCTTGCGCCAGTTTCCACAGACTGTCTGTGAAACTCTTTATTGAAATTTTTGTTAGGGAGGGTGGCAGGAAGAAGCGTCCCACGGTTTTCCAGATATTATCGCGCCTCCCTGAGATTTGGCTCGCACACGCCGACAGGCTGAAAAAGTGAGGCAAGCCCGCGCTCTGAGCCTTTAATGTGACAGCCGAGTCAGCGGGAGATCCGGCACAAAAACGGGGCAGCGAGCCCGCGATTGCGCAGTCGGAGCCTCATTCTGGGACCGCTTCCAAGTAGGCGCCGGTCGCAATTAATCCCGCCACCTCGAGAGGCTCTCCAGCGTGCGGTGCTGGCTTTGATGCTTGCCGGGGCGAAGAAAGGCTGTCCAACGCGTGCGCCTTGGTCCTTGCCCGTAGAGGCGAAGTAAGCGGGTAAAATGAGCAGACGCGCATTTCTTCGAGTCCTATAGCAGCAGGCGGCTTGAAGTGCTCTTCAAGACAAGGACGATTCTGTAACTTCCCTACCCTTATAGTCGCACCGTTAATTACAAGCTGGTGCTACGCGAGTGTTCTTGCTGTTTATTTTTGCTTGAACTACCTAGCGCAATTTGAAGTGAAAAACCGAAAGAAACTGCAAAGCAGGATGAATCTGACCTGGCTCAAGTACTCAGTACTCAAGTACACACCTTACAGGAGTTGCAGCTTGCTGATTCCAATTGTTACCATCTCACGCTGAAGTCGCTGGTAACAGGGCGGCAGGTTTTATTTCCTAAGATGCTCGGTTATGTAAAACTTCAGTGACTGTCAGCTGAGTTTCGCTCACGATCTTCTAGAGGGAAATTGTAGTGATGATGATTGTTGAAGGATGCTTGACGTCTTGCAAATTCGATATTGCTTAATGACTTTGGTAGAGGACACTTCTGAAGAGGATAACTTTTATTAACAATTAATAAAACGAAGAAAGATACAAGCAAGGAGAAAACTTATTTACATCTGACCGACTCGCAGTTCTACGTGACGAAACCAGCCCTCGGTCCCGCCGAAACAGCTGGTTTTAAAGCCTATGTCCCCGCCTGCGGTGGGGACAGTAACCAATCAGGCAACTCCACAAACATCCACCCAATAAATCATTGGGGAAAGGAAAGTACAGCCAATCAACAAACACTGTACAAATATGTACACTTCCCATCATCACGATTTCGGAGCATTCTCCTTTCCCGAACTTCACTCTGTCCCAGTAGGATGAAAGCTTCGCAAAGCAGCCATAGTGGTGCGCTTCTTTTCTCTACTTCGGCCGCCTGTGCACTTTTCTTGCATAACGGGAGGCTTTCCGCGCTAGGGATGTACGCTCCTGTGTCGTCTGCGCACGAACTCCGCCTATGCAGCTTTCCAGTAAGGGCTGCCTGGGCATCGCCGTATTGCTCGCTGGGCTGCTGTGAGCACCTGACGTGAGCACAGTCGAAGCGTCAGCGGAACCGATTTGCAACAGGCCAGACAGGAGGCATTTCGGCACCCTCCTCGCCCGACGCAGGTGCACACGATTCACCGTGCTACCTCACTTATGTGCGTCAGTTGTGGTGTTGTTGGTGTGAATACCTTGCTTTTAGCGTGTCCATGTTTCTTTGTGTGTGTGTGTGTGTGTGTGTGTGTGTGTGTGTGTGTGTGTGTGTGTGTGTGTGTGTGTGTGTGTGTGTGTGTGTGTGTGTGTGTGTGTGTGTGTTTGTGTTGTGTGTGTGTGTGTGTGTGTGTGTGTGTGTGTGTGTGTGTGTGTGGCGAGCGTGAGACACTTCTTTGCAATCTGAAAACAGTGAACGGTCTGTTGTACGACGTCTCTCGCATCGTGCACCTTGAGGGCTCATGAACTGAGCGGCCGAACAGCGACAGAAACACTCAAGTTTTTAGAGGACGATGACCTTATGGGAAAGTGGCAGAGACACATTCATTCATTCATTCATTCATTCATTCATTCATTCATTCATTCATTCATTCATTCATTCATTCATTCATTCATTCATTCATTCACAAGGTGAAAAGTTGAGCTGGTTGGTGCATGATCTTGTGGCGGGAGCAGCGCAGCACGAGACAAAGAAGAAAGAGAGGCGGGACAGGACGCTGCGTCGTGTTACCGCCTCTACAGTCATTCATTCATTCATTCATTCATTCATTCATTCATTCATTCATTCATTCATTCATTCATTCATTCATTCATTCATTCATTCATTCATTCAAAAAACTGTAGATTACCGCGGGCACTAAAGGAACTTACGTACGAACATATGCAAATTACATTTCAATGCCAATTCCATTTTATTCTGTTCCAATTCTGTTCCAGTTAATTTATACTTGGTACAGTTGTGAGTACTAGTACTGACTATTACTGGTTACAATTTCGTATTTTCCAGCCTTTGATGACGTCACACCGTTTCGACTAATTGCGAGTATTGTAACGCCACCACTTTTTTGGGCTACGCCGGGTTTTCGTGTCGATGAACCATCTACTGATTTCGCATTAATAAACGTTAGGCAAAGCAATTGCCGACAGGTTAGTGTGAGGCTAATCCCGCCTGTGCATGAACACAACCACTATATACCACCGACATGGCTGTCTATTGGGTTGACAACACACCAGGTCTAGGCCACAGCGCCGAGGGTCCTTGTGCATCGGTTACTGAGCATGCAATGTGCGGGTCATGACGCCTCGATCGGGGATCGTTTCGCCACTTTGAGCTCGCGTTCCGGGCCGATTGAACGAAAAATCGCACACGATCGAACTACTTCCGCTACCGTAGTCGGCTGTGTATGTGCTCAGAGTGACGAATGCAATGTCATCAACGTAGTCAACGCGACGGATAAAAAAAAACACAAAAAGCTAGACAGCTGCGTGCCCAGCACGGGGACATCTCTGATCGGTTCCTTTCGTCATGCCCAGTTCCTGATTGCGGCGGTGTCGGCAGTGTCGGAAAGGAGCGGCGACCCATGGCATTTTTGAGCGCTCTTTACAGGCGACGTGACGTTGTCACTTGACGCCGTTCGCCTGCGAGTCGTTCTTCCCGCGAACACGACTGTAGTAGCCTCGTTAGGACAGCACAAAAAGAAAAAAAAAAGGAACAACATAATGAGCGTACGCTTCGAACGAGCCTTCAGTGCCGTTGCTGTTAAGGCTTTGCCTTAACGCACATCGTTCAGTCGCGCCCGCGTGCTGCCATGACTCTCATCCCGAGTTCCTGCGCCGATTTCTATCGGGGAGCGGAAAGCGACGGGACATACCGGACATACCGACGGTCTTTAATAAGGCGTGAAGGTCCGCTGCGCAAGAAGCCGGGCGAAAACCTGCTGAAACAGCCTTTGATGTTTTGCTTCCCGCCTCTTCTTTGTTCTTTTTTAGTTGTCGCCATCATTTCTTGTTACCGAAGGAGAATATCGCTTCCCTCGGGTTGTTGATGGCGTCGCGGGACTGGGAAGTTAAGCGGAATCCATTAATTCTAGCGACGAGAGTGCCGCCTTTTGGTTTGCTGTTAAGCCTGTTTCCTGGCTTGGGGGCTCGGCGCTGAGACTTCGCAGTTGGAGCTCGGCACGTAATGCCTCTCGTGTGGAGGATCACAGGAAGCGACCGCTTCTCCTCCTCTCCACCTTCTCTTCTTGTTTTGTGGTTTTGTGGGGTTTAACGTCCCAAAGCGACTCAGGCTATGAGAGACGCCGTAGTGGAGGGCTCCGGAAATTTCGACCACCTGGGGTTCTTTAACGTGCACTGACATCGCACAGTACACGGGCCTCTAGAATTTCTCCTCCAAAGAAATTCTAGCCGCCGCGGCCGGGATCGAACCCGCGTCTTTCGGGTCAGCAGCCGAGCACCATAGCCACTGAGCCACCGCGGCGGCCCTTCTCTTCTTGTAGCGGACTGTAATGCGAGATTATTTTCGCTTGCTCTTGACGAGCTGCAAGAAGTATTTACTGCAAGTTAGTCTTAATCTCGGCGTGAATCCGCGCGAGAAATTTTCGCTCGAAGAACTGCGTAACGTGCATACCTCTTTGTGCTGCTGGTAAAAGAGAAGAGCGCTATGGAAGACGTGGACGTCAAAACGGGACAATAATCACGTTAGTGCCTTCTTCAAGCCTAATTTCGTGTTCGGGGGAAAAAAGAACTCCGTCTATTTACTATTTCTTGAAAGTCTTCTAAAGGATTTACACGTTCGTGGTGTTTGAGCGAAGCCCGCGAGTGATGTTTAAAAATTAGCTTTCTAAGGTATATGATGGCTTTTGAGGTTCAGTGATACCATAACTGGGCAACGTCAGGAAACGAAACTGGCGGATCATGGTAACTGTAGTGGTCTGATTAACTTGATTTAAATTTGTTAACTCTTTGTATCAGTTTATGGGCCCTCGCCGATCTTCCACATTGCAGATAATAGCATCAGTAGCAGCGTCCGGCACTTGTGTTCCACTTATAGTCGACACACGAGCAAAACAGTATTCAGAGTTCACCGCCAGGAGGCGCGGCATAAAGCCGAACAAAGTGCGCAGCAGGGGGCGACGAAGTTCTCGCGCTTCGGCTGCGCCACCGTCCGGGTAACGCAGGTACTGTGCGGCCAAGTTAGCTGTCATGGCAGCAGAAACAACTAACAGCAGCAGCAGCTGACTGGATGCCTTCGCAGTGCGGTGTTTTTTCGGCTGCCAGAGAGGCGCCTCTCTCACCCTTCCGACCCCACGCCGTCAGTTTGCTGCGCATCCCGAGCGCATTGTTCGACGTTGACAGGTCACGGGGCGACGCGCACTTGGACGGCCGTGTGATGCTGCTGCTGCTGTTGCTTCTCGGGCGGGCGTGTCAGCCGTCGCTCCGACTGCCTTCATTTGTGCTCGCTGGTTTCTTTGTTTCGCTTTATTTTCTTCTCCCCCTGATAAACAGGCTTCCCAGCCGAGGTATACAGGCGGGCTCGAAAGTGGAGAGACCAGGCGAACAGTGGCGGCTGTTGTTCAGTGGGATAAGTCTTGCCTGACTGAATGGCGAGAGTGAGCAGGCCAGCGTACTAGAAAGGGCGCACTGCGCATAAAGACGCGAGTTCGATCCCGGCCGCGGCGGTTGAATTTCTTTGGAGGAGAAATTCGTAGAGGCCCGTGTACTGTGCGATGTCAGTGCACGTTAAAGAACCCCAGGTGGTCGAAATTTCCGGAACCCTCCACTACGGCGTCTCTCATAGCCTTAGTTGCTTTGGGACGTTAAACCCCATAAACCAAACCAAACCAGACTATTACCAGATATTCGGTACAGCTCCCAGCCAGTGACTAAGCCTAGCAGACTGTCACGCACTATCAAGAGGAAGAAGTGGGCTTGGGCAGGGCATGTAATGCGAAGGCAAGATAACCGCTGTTCCTTAAGGGTAACGGAGTGGATTCCAAGAGAAGGCAAACGTAGCAGGGGGCGGCAGAAAATTAGGTGGGCGGATGAGATCAAGAAATTTGCGGGAATATGGTGGCCGCGCCTGGCGAAGGACAGGGTTAATTGGAGAGACATGGTAGAGGCCTTTGCCCTGCAGTGGGTGTAGTCAGGCTGATGATGATGATGATGATTCTGCAGCCACTCAGGCATTCTTTTGCCTTCTTAGTTCTTACGTCATTGATGATGTCGACGGGCAACTTTTGAATGTTAAAGCGATGCGCCACTTGGTGGTTGCCAAGCGAACTAGAAGCGCTTGTACCCAATTCCTCGTAATGAACACGCACGTGCTGTCAGATAACGGCAGCATGCAGTTCTGCTACCGTTCGTGTGGTCTCTATACTTTTGCGCACTCCTGTATCCTTCTCGAGTGGGCTGTGTGCGTGGGGGCTGCCCATTGTTTGGTCGCTACACCTGCGTCATTCAACACATGGTTTCTCCCTTGGCTCCGCAGAGCGCTTTGTGCGAGGCCGGGATGAAGCAGTTTATTGCGTTGTCGTACACCAAAGGCGTGTTGTAACTTTCTTCTTTCGTAACTCCATGTCGTGAGCGCACTATACTCTGAGGGTGACACCATTGACCGTGTGTTGTCCGTTTCACTACAATATGTATTTTTCATGTTGTCATTGTGATCGAGTGATTTGCCCTGTCGGCAGGAGGTCCACTGTGGCTCACACGCTCGGCGTACGGCGCTTCTTGCACCTTAGCGTGAGGTGGTGATTCGTTCATTCTCTCCTTAATTATTCCCCGAAGGCGGAGACCTGTATGTATGCGGCTGAGACACGATGTAAGAATATATTTTTACACCATGCCCTGAAGGCATAACCTCAGCTTATAATACAGCTTTCTGTCTCGCTCTGCATTTGACGTCCTCCTTTCGAGGAGTGGGTGGTTGCAAGAATGCTCCTTTATCGTGTCATTCCAGTGGGCCTGAGCCTTGAGGGCCTTGCAGTAGGCCCTCATCGTGGTTTAGTAAGGCGGAGTGGTAAGGTCGTTCTTGGGGTGTGGAAAGGAAGTTGTAAAGGGGAGTGGGAAGGAGAAAGACTCTTTTTCTTCTGAAGTAGCTGCGGTTTACTCCGTTCTCGCTTCAGCAGAACGTGTTTTGATTCCGTTTTGAAGCGTTGCTTCTAAGCGCATATTGGCTGGTTACCAGCGAGTGGCACAGCTGTGACGTCGACTGGAAGGCCTGGGTCTTGGTGTAGTGTGTGCGGAAGCGCTTGTTGGCTGTCTTCGTATCATTACGCCTAAACTGGTTCGTAGTTCGCGCCCTGTTTTCACAGTGCCCGCCCCTTGCGAAAGTTTCAATAGACAGTAGACTACAGCAGAACTTGTAGACTCCAGAAGTTTGTTGTAGATCACGCTCTTGCCGTGGCTGCTTCAGCTTTGAAGCACGGAACCGATGCGGGCAGGCTGTTCTACGTGTATTAACGTATTGTGCGATGGTCGCTTGTGGTGGAGTAGTGTCGTTCTGTCTCGCTTATACATGTATAGAGTGCGAAAACGGCAACCGCTACACGGGATTCCTCTTTAGTCCGATTTATACGGCCCTGACTCTGTTGCACGAAACGTTTCTGGAAGGCGCAATGTTTCCAGGCAAGTTGCACAATCGAGCAACTTTCTTCTTCCTCCTACCGCGCCGCCCATGTGATTCCGCAGCACACTTATGGAGATGAAGCACCGGCGTTCCGGATGCCTTCAGTCGCAGCTCGACTTCCTCGAGTGGCGACGACCATTAACTACGAACAACGAGGAGACGCCTGTCGCCAGCGGCTTGCATAGCTATGAGGGGGGTGCAAAGGGGAAGGGGGAGAGAGTGTGACACGGTGAGAAAAGGGCTTCGGTGCGTGGCGTGCGGGGGAGCCATTCGTTCGTCGCAAATTGACGGGCGTCACGCGGGCCATGGCGCCGATCGATGATATGGGCGCGCGTGATGTCCGTCATCGTGCATCCCCCCCCCCCCTCCTTCCTTTTCCCCCCCGCTTGGATGAGCTGAGAACGCCAGTTCTATTCTCGTTTCCCCTCCGGCGTCCGTTCTCTGTCGCATCTTGTTTTTCCATACTCTTCGTTCCCCCCGCTGGTCACCGTCGTCATTTCCGCTATGGATGCGGCCGTCTCTGTGCATAACTCCTCCGCGCCCCTAGGGCGGATTCCCGCGACGGGTCCTGTCCTGGAAGGCGAAGATGCTGTCCAGCTCGTGCGGTGTGCCTAAGTGAATCGGCGAAGGGAATGAGGCATCGATCAGTGGCGCTCGCTGCCTGACGTGTGTGGTGCGCAGTTTCTCCCCGCGGGCTTCCTCGCTTTCGTAACTTTCGGATGCAGCGGGGAGAGATGCATGAACGCAGCGCATCTACCACCGTTCGTCTTCGCCTGTCACTTTCATATCGCGGGCGACAAAAGTTTCGCCTCGGAAACTGTATTTGGCGCCGAAATTAGCTGCGGTGCGATGGAGAGTGGAGCAGGTCGGTTGCCATTCCTGCAAGGATTGCTAAGTGATTCGGAAAGACCGCGACATGCATGTTCACTTTATGGGGCGTTACCTTTGACTCTTGAAACTTGGGGAAAAAAAACCCACCTAGGCGCAAATAATTTCACAAGGACACAAAAAGAGACGAGGAGACAACGGACAGGCGCCTGTCCGTTGTCTCCTCGTCTCTTTTTGTGTCCTTGTGAAATTATTTCCGCCTAGGTGGGTTTTTTTTTCCCAAGTTCCAAGAGTCAAAACCAACTAGCCCGTCAACATGTCTTACTTACCTTTGACTGGCTTTCAAGTTTTAAAGCATGCAGAGCGCCTTATTTTGAAGCACGTTTAAAGGACTATAGAGTCCTAAATTTAGTCGTGTTTTCTTCTTTCAAGTGATGCGTTGGAAATTAGAATACATAGGGAACCTCGGGGTATTCGCCTACGGCGGCTAATTAATTTTTAACTGAATTTCTACGCTCATGATATTTTGGTTTCGTCAACCGAACGATATTGCAATTATATTGCACTTTTTTTTTTGTATCTCACGTGACGTAGATGTCAACTACTGGTCACAGCTATCGTTCTGTTGATAAAACCGAAACAACGTCGTGGAGAAATCGTCATAAATAATTTAATGGTTGTAAGCGAATATCACGTGGTGATCCATGTAATATCGCTCCTGAAATATTACGGGACGCGTATTCTCGGAAGAATGTTCATTGCAGCTCTGCCTCGCCACCCAGTCGCACCCAGTCGCGCTGGTCTCTGTATTTATAGATGTGGCTTCGCTCGTCATCATTTCATCTGTCCTTTTCACAGAGAGCAGAGCGATATAGAATCGCGTCTTGAATGATGTGTTTACGTACGGTTCAGAGTTTAGTTCGAGATCTCAAGGCGTGCCTTCATACTCGGCTCGCTCACATGTCAGGTTTCGTGAACTTGGAGAGGGCTGCGGTATTTTCACCCAGAGGCCTGTCACTTAGCGTTCGGTTGTGACCACAATATAGGGAACAAATATTGATCATTCATTTATCAATTACGCCGCAGTGATTCGTGACACGCGCGGCCTTTTCCATTTTCTAACTAGGTTACCTTTTGGTGTTTAATATCCAGCGGGCATTCTCAAATTCAGTGGAGAACTAACGAGAAAACTTGCAATTTTGCGAAAAATGTTTGTTCATCTCAAATTGCTCACGACTGTATACATGCCAGGTTTTAGATTTACTGCTGATATATAGAAAGCAGAGTAACTGGTATCAGTGGTGCGCCCCAACGTCTTTCAAAACATATTTCGTCTAACACGTCAGTGCACGTCAAAGAACCCCAGGTGGTCGAAATTTCCGGAGCTCTTCACTACGGCGTCCCTCATAGCCTGAGTCGCTTTGGGACGTTAAACACCCAATAAACCAAATCATCTTCTGACACGAAGACAGCAAACAATACGCCGAGACGTGTTCGTTTCAGTAGTCCTCGACTGACTGCTTGGGCTCCGCGGGAGACACTCACGCCGTTGCGTCACTAGTGTTGCGCGTGTTTCCCCAATCTTATCTCAAGGCGCCGGTGTAATCTCCGCTCGCCGCTTGCAGTCTCGCCTTCTGCTCACCCTCCGGCAGAGTCTGTGACGTAATTCGTTTGTGGCCCTTAAGGCGTCCGAGCAGCGTCGGTCGCAGACGGCTCGGCTGTCGGGAGAGGCAACCCGTTGAGTCGGTCGCCGGCGATAAGCCTATCGGTCGGTGCGCGCGGCGTGACTCGGCTAGTTTGCTAGATACAGATGTAGGGCAGCCGTGTCGTTGGCACACACCGTTCTCGAGACCGTCTGCTTTCGCGAGTTGATACGCAGACTTAAGTGTCTGCGTAATGCGGTGTCTACGGGTTCCCGGAAGTTTCCACCGGTCGTCGTTGTCGTCTGCGGCTTCTTGAACGACTGGCCTGGTCTGGTCATTGAACGATTGTGGAGAGAGGGACAGACAGGCACCAGTCGTGACTCTGCAATTACATGCCGTGACGAATAGCGCGTTGCGATCGTCAAATTAGTTAACTTGCCGCGGTGTGGTACTGAGCAAGACTTTTTAATTTCGATCCCAGAACGCAACAGCCGATTTCGATGTATGCAGAGTACGCTGTAGTCCGTGTATTGGGTTTCAATAGAGCCTGTTAAAGATGGGCAAGTTTTTGATCGGGAGCCGGCCGCAGTTGAGTCACGTTGCCCAGGTGTCGCTTTTGGGCGCTGAAGCGCTGCAGTGTTTTAATTAGGTTAACATCAGGCAGATGATTTAGCTTGTCTAAGCTCCTTCGCGGGCTTCGTTAGCCAAAAAAGGAAAGTTAGTAGCGTCAACTTCCTGACGACACTTGATTGGGTTACTTGGCAGTGTTCGTCGTGGATGCCATACGATTGGCGGCTGCGTGCACAAGA
Source organism: Amblyomma mixtum (assembly GCF_055824585.1). Taxonomy (NCBI): domain Eukaryota; kingdom Metazoa; phylum Arthropoda; class Arachnida; order Ixodida; family Ixodidae; genus Amblyomma; species Amblyomma mixtum. Next base: position 87,120,643 of record NC_143013.1, read on the forward strand.
ACGAGGCAGTGACTTATTCTTGTGCATAAAAAAAAAAAAACGATTATAACTACGCTGGAGATGTAATAAACAGCACAATCCTGCAAGGGAAGGATTGTGGCGCAAACATAAGAAAAAAAAAAACAGTTGAAAAGAGACGCGACGAGGTTGTGCGATGTGGAATGTAAACATGTAATTGTGCACCAGTCAGTGACACACTGTACTGACTGCCATGCTTGAATGAACATTGCTACGCGGTGTCGAGGATTCAAAGGCTTGGGCACGATAGCCGTTTTTGTTGGACTGGTGTCTGAGCGTAGTTCATCAATTTTACTTGACATTTGATTGAGCGTGCATGATATCGCTTAACGTATCGCGTCTTGCTTCCTGGCTCAGAGCTGTCGCGATAACATAAATGAGTCGTCTGCAGTCAGCCTCGTTACCTCCTTTTTTTTCCTCCATATCGAAGTTTGCGGTTTGTACAAGCGCTGTAGTACATTCCTGTTTAGTGGCAGTTTCAACTGCCGTAGGGCCAACGGTTATCGACGTAGTGACAGGTGCTTGCTCGGGTTACACGGCAGTGCCAAATGTACCGTTTTGTTCTGAGCGGATTTTCAGCTTAGGCCAGCTTACAGGATGGGTGTCGACGTTTACGCCCTGTCAGCCGACAAAGCGATATTTCCTCCTGCATTTGTGCACTATACTAGCACCAGGCATTGCTGTCTACGACTACAGCGGGTGGAAGCCTGCAAGCCTGACTGAAAAGCCCCGTAAGGTGAAGAGGAAAATAAAGAAAACTGCGACCAAGAATCCAAGCACGTCTTCTTTGGATTGGTACGGCTGCGTACAGTTCTAACATGCGCTTGGGGCAAAAGTGCCGCAATGCTCCTGTTTGCTGCATATTGGAGCCAAAGCGACCTGATGAGGGCGATGTATGGACGTCTACTAACGCCCTTCTGATAGGGTCCACCAGATCAGAATGGATCAGCATACTTACTCGTACCTCGATGTGTGAATAACGTGGTACCCTCTTTTTTCCCTACAGCAGTCTTGTGCTTTCCTACTCAAAATAAAGGTCTTTCAATCAGTCAATACATGAAACATAGTGCAATGAAATATTCAAGGAGTCCTTAACTTCGGAACTTTATACTTTGAGTAAAGTATAAAGTAAAGTATCAGTCTTAATTGTGGTAAAGATGGTAGTTCAGTCCTTGGTTTCTGGCTTTCGAATCTGCTTTGTTCTGCTAAACACATAGCCAAAGTGTTTTACCAGGTTTCATTTAAAAAAAAAAAAATGTCGCTTCATACTCGTTACATTTTCCTCGAGAACAGCGCACGTGTCCTCCCTGAATTCGCTGACAGCATGCAATAGGCTGTGATTCGTTATTGGTTAGGTTCTCCAGGCCTCTTCCGTAGCTCGTTTGCTTTTTTATTTATTTCGAAGACTTGCCATGTGGCATAAAAAGAGGCTGTTGATAAGCTGGAGTAGGTCGTGGAGGCTGTTCTCTTCCAGAAACCTGAGCCGACTCCTGCTCTTAGTGTTGTCCTTTAGCCACAAGGAAAGTTGTTCCTCCTTGGCAGCCGTAAGTCCAACTTCCAGTAATCGTCATCGTTTGCTTTCACTGCAGGGAATCTATGCAGGGCGCCCTATGCATTGTTTAGTGTACATTGTATACCTCGCTCGCTGCGTTACGATTGGTCAGCTGATTTATTACGTGCGCCTGCATTGCGTAACATGGCTGCGAGCTTAACTATACTTGCGAAAGAACTTCCTGCAGGCATGCTGCATCCTGCGCACTAATCCCGTCACGCGCGTTTGCGCGGTCACGGCTCGGCCGTCATCGTAGGCAGCGGCGCGTTGCAGTGCGCCGCGAGGGAGCGCTCGTGTCGCCGGGTCTCGTGCCGCGTGATGAGAACTAAGTGTGCGTCCAGTTGATGAGAACGAAGTGCAGGTCGCATTGTCGGCGTGGCAACTATACTGCGTGCTTCCAAGGAACTCGGTGAGTACAGTCCACCCACGGCGAATCTGCTGATCCGCCAGCTTTCGCGACTTCTCGCCGTGCCTTTTTCTTGTACACACTGTATGCACTGCTGACGCCGCTCTTAGAGGTGACCGCAGGGCTAGTGAATCACGCCATTTTCGAAGCTTCGCGTAGGTGCCATGTTTTTCGGAGGAAACAAACGCGAAGAACCCGAAGAACCGCGGCACGCTGAGTTGTCCAAAATCGCAACGGTTGCATAGTCGCGCCATCTATTAGCGTGCGTTGTGATCCGTGTAGCTGCAGGGCGACAATTCCAGGGCGCCGTCTGTAGCTGGACCGGCGCTCATAGGCGGCGCATGCGTCGCGTCAGCTGTAGCTTCGGGAGGCCGGGTTCGTAAAGCGTGGCCGGTTTTTTCGGCGCGTTGGTCATTTGGTATGCTAATTGGACAGCCGTGCGCAGGGCATTCGAAGCGCACGTTGTCTGCTCGGGCCGACGAAGCCTCTCGGTTTCGCGTCGACCATTGTGCCGAGGATCGATTGGCAGCCGTCGTGTGGGGGCGCGTCGAGTGGTCGCTGAGTGGAGATAAGTACGCGGCTCTTCAAAGACATGCCGCAAGGCCGCGGCATCCCGTGTTGACGCCTGAGCTTCGCTCTGTATCGGCGGTGCATTGTGAAGATATCGCCCCCTGCCGTGGGTGGAGTGCGCTCCCAGATTCGAGCCGGTGGTGGAACGAACTGCCGCGAAAAAAATTCACCCGCCGCAACTCGCCGCACAGGGGCGCCAGGCTTTGGATGATTTCGAGTATCCGGATAAAGAAATGTAGTGCAAGCCCCACTGGCTTGAAAAAGTCGTCGCGTGTTGGCGAAGTTTTGCTATATGGCTTATGCCTTCGTCGCTTTGGTGTGCGAGATCGGCCGAGTTGTAAGGAGTCTAGAGGAGATATCTGCTGCGAACTTTATTCATTGTGGTATCTCTAAGCGTCATCTTCTTCCCCTTCTGTTCTGGTGTCTTTTTCGTCCCTGCCGTCTTCGTCCTCTTCACCACCTCCGCATGCTGGGTCATTTTGGTTTTGGTTTGGTTTGGTTTATGGGGTTTAATGTCCCAAAGCGGCTCAGGCTATGAGGGATGCCGTAGGGAAGGGTGCAGGGAAGTTTTATCACCTGGAGTTCTTGAACGTGCACTGACATCGCACAGTACACGGTCCTGTAGAATTTCGCCTCCATCGAAATTCGACCGCTGCGGCCGGATTCGAACCCGCCTGGGTCATTTTGTATTATCGAGTGCGGAAGAATGAACAGCACGGAGGGCCTAGGGCCCGAGGCCATGAAAAAGCGACACAACCTCAAGCGCGCTGGGTTGCCATATACAGTCGACAACAGCTGAAGCAGTTGTAGGTAGCCCTTTCATCGTTCAGAGTGGGGAGGGCGGGAGCGTGGGGGGAGTCTTTGGGTTTATGGTGTGTCCTTGTGTCCAAGAGGACTGCTCATAGAAGTATAACTGAACTGGAGTCGAGGCGGTCGTGTCGGTTCGTGTGTTCGCGCTGTTTTTTTTTGTTTTCATTTTGTCGCTCCGCCGTCTCGCATTCGCGAAGCAGCACAGATTGGTTCGCGGTAATCGGTGAGCGCGACGTTTTGGGGCCATGTTTTGCGTCGCGCTTCTGCGATGCCGGAGCCAGCTGCGCCGGACGCTCGCGTCATGTACCTACTTTTCTCGCATGTAAGACAGTGTTTGTCTCTGCCCCGCTGTTGTTAACCTGAGCGCTGCGTGGAATGCGCCAGTTGCTCTGTTCGCGTCAGCGTGTGGTCCTAGCGGGATACCTGCGAGCGAAACTTTGAAATGCGCGCGCACGGCATTCTCCTTCATACTATAGTAGGATACAACTTAAAAAAACAGTAGTTGCTAACACTGGGCCGCGGTTCGCGGCGTCCTGTACTACTCCGCTGGCCAACCGCAACTGTAAACGAAATCAGCTTTTTAATGCTTGACTATCTCAAACAATCCCCATGTCAAAATCCTAGAGCTTATAATCTTTTTCTTGTGATGAGCTTCTTGTTTTGGTCACAAGAAACGTTTAAGCAGCGGACTACTTTTTTGTCGTGGAGGAATTCTGTGCGCGGAGGCTGAATGTGGGCGGAGCTTCACTGCAGACTTAAGTTGTATCCGACTATAGCTGTGCACAGACTGTTCGAAAAAAAGGCCTTGTGATACAGCGGAGTGGCGCGCTTCGGTTTACTGTAGGCGTCGTACACTCTAAGCACGAATACACCTGTATGGGAGTAAAGGGGAGTAAGCTCTCCTCTAGCACCCTTCCTTTTATGGAGTGCTCTAGAGGACAGCTTTGCTCCCTTTTTACTACCTTTTTACTCCTTTCTTTTTGGAGTGTAACCACGTGCCGGTGTACCGCTTACCTTTAGCACTCCCGCCAAGAGCTGCGCACGTATCACCTGCATTTTCTGGCGCAGTAGTGGCAGCGATGGCGTCTGGGCTTCGACGTCCCGTAGCTGCTGTTGACCTGTATCAAAGGCGCCGGTGAGGGAGCTCCAGGGGTTCTTCGCACATCGCTGTGCACTCGGTCGATGTTTTCGCATTTCGCTTTTCAAGTGGCTAGAAAAAAAAAATAATGCATTTCTCACGGCAGTAAATGCGTTTGTGTTGTCGGACAGACATCAACATACCCCGAGAGAGCCGCAGAATATATTTTTAGTGAGCAGAAAAATTCCACGCAGTTCTCCTTGGCGCCCGCTTTAACTCTACCGACACAGTCTTGTGCGAGTTGCATTCCCATTGCAATCTCTCGTAGTTTTATCTCTGTGCGCAGTCGCGGCTCTTGTTTTGATAACAATTTCTAAACCACTCGGGAAAAAAAGTTATGCCCGCAGCTTTGCGCAGCTCAGTGCTTACGCAAGCGAAGTAAACGCAGTGTTTTATGCGCGAAAGACTGAACAGGCAGCCGTGACGCATTGTGCAATGCGTGAGGGGGGGGGGGGGGGGGGGGGAGCGCCTTTATATAAATAAAGCCGCAAACAGATTGCAGAGTCGACGCGTGGCCGCTTGCTTGTTTTATCTGGCACCGCGAAGACGCTGGGGCAATTTGTTGCGCCCGCTTTCACCTACATCGCGCGGCATCCTCGGGAAGCGCGGTCTTGGTAGCGCGCCCGACCGACGCGGAAGAAGCCACGCTATACGGCGCTCGCGGAACGCGGGGGGAGGATGTGAGGGCGTGTTTGTTGTGCAGCCCCGCGGGAGAGCCTGTGGCGGGACGCGTTGGCGGCAAAAGCTGGAAAACCGAGGCCCCTGGGGCTTTCCGTTTTCTCTATTTACGACCGTCTTCAGATTTCTGTTATCCTTTTTTCTGGGATGGGAAGTATATAGTATGGAGTGCGCGGGTGTTGACGCACCTCTCGGCTTCTTGATATCACGGCGCCGCTTGCATGGATTCAAAACTTTATTATGCAAGCGAGTTTGGACTGTTCAAGGTCTCAGGACCACCGCACATTACGCGCATGTGTCCAGGCTCCGTAGGGCCATAGCGCTATCACCTCGGTTCACGCAGCGAAGTTGCGTGTCCGGGTCCTGCGGCGCAAGAAGGGCCTTCCATTCCTCCCGTGTACCGATGGCGGGCTGTCCCTGCGGGGGAGGATCGGCAGGGCAGCCGAAGAGGATGTGGTCCAGGGTGGCGTGCGATTCTCCGCAGAGAGTGCACTCTGGGGAAACGGGGCGGAAGTAGGATAGAAGTTTTTCAACGCAATTTTGCTTCTCCGTCTTCAGAACCATGGCGACGGTGCTCCATTCCGGCCGTGGTTCTGACGAAGCACGATAATGTTGGTTATCAGGAGGTGAAAGGCGCAGTATCTGTCTCACATATCTCGGCGGACACCTGAACCGCGCCGTAAGGGAAGGGAGGAACGTAGGAGTGAAAGAAGAAAGAGAGAAAGAGGTGCCGTAGGGGCGGGCTCCGGAGAATAATTTCGACCATAGGGGATCTATAACGTACACTGACATCGCACAGCACACGGGCGCCTTTTGCGTTTTGCCTCCATCGAAACGCGGCCGCCGCGGTCGGGGTTCATCCCACGATCTTGTGGTCGCCAGATGAACGACAAAGCCACTGAGCCACTGCGGCGCGTTCTGGAGCAATGCCGATGTGGGTGCCTGCGTCTGAACCAAAGCTGCTGGTAAGCTGTTTTACTGCTAGGCACGAGTCTGCGTTCGACTTTTTCCTGCTGAGCGACCGCCATCGAGGCTGCTCCTCATAAAAATGGTCTGATTTTCATTAGACTTCTTGTAGACTCTGTTGCCTTCCTAGAGATTTCTTTTTGCCTATTCGGAGCGTATAATACTATCTAATGACAAGTCTACTAAAAGTGCATGGCCGTAAATCTATACATTTCCTTGAGACTGTCTATAGGTTTTGTATTGTCTATAGGCTGTTGTATAGGATTTTTTTATAGGAAGTATATAAACTTCAGAAAGAAAAGTCTGTGGATAGTCTAAAAAATTTTGTTACGGTGGAGAGCGACAACTTGACACAACTGTCTCCTTGTGCTCATCGTATAGTTTTTGTTTGTTTTTATTTTTTTTATTCGAGCTGTTTGCCATTAGGCAGGTCATCGTATACTTCCAGGGTGCTCCATATGCCCCCGCGTGGGTTTATATGTGACGCGCCTCAGTCACGCGATAGGGACTTGTCTTCGCAAAGAAAATCGGCGTTTCGCCTTACCTATATACGGCTCGTGTCCAAACGTCCCAGGGTTGTTCATTAGATATCGTGAATGTGAGCGCGGCTTTGTGCGTTGCGAACGTGCCACAGTTGCGCGTGACAGGCATTACAGGTCGTTGTTAGTAACTTCTTTCAGTACTGGCCCGACACTGCTCGGCTGCTGACCCGAAAGACGCGGGTTCGATCCCGGCCGCGGCGGCTGAATTTCGATGGAGGCGAAATTCTAGAGGCCCGTGTGCTGTGCGATGTCAGTGCACGTTAAAGAACCCCAGGTGGTCGAAATTTCCGGAGCCCTTCACTACGGCGTCCCTCATAGCCTGAGTTGCTTCGGGACTTTAAACCCCAATAAACCAAACAAAACCAGTACTGGCCCGCCGCGGCGGCTCAGTGGCGTTGGTGTTGGGCTACTCATCCCAAGGTCGCAGGTTGGAATGCCGGCCGCGGCGGCCGCATTTCGATAGAGGCGAAATGCAAATAGGCGCGCCCGTGTGCTGTGCCATATCAGCGCACGTTGAAAGACCCCAGGTGGTCGAAAGTAGTCCGGAGCCCTCCACCACGGCGTCTCTGATAACCTCCATATGTGGAGCTTTGGGCCGTTCATCCCGGAGCTCACGCACGCATTGAATTGATGAAATAAATTTGATTTGGAGTGAGTGGAGGATGACGGGCTTCCGGTAAATTTACGTTTATTCGAAGAACACATTTGAGAGTAGTATACTTGATGGATGGCAATTCTGCCGTACGTATGAACAAACGAGCTTTACACCGGAGGTTCATCGTTTCCGTTCTGAGGGAGTCGCTCGTTAAACGCCTTTGAACTCGGCTCTTGACACTGCATTGTTTTAGTACAGGTGAATATTCGGGCCCCTCGCAGTCGTTTTCCTGGCTTTTTTCTCTCTTTTTGCGTGGAAGCTCTTATTTTTCTTTCCTTTCCAGTAGCTCGTTACTGTGCGAACGAATTCGTTACTTCGTGACATGGGAGCGGTTGAACTCGTGTCGCCACGGCGTCAGACGCACGTCATGGAGCCGCTACAGCATTTCTTTAATTAACCCCTTCTAGAGGGCTTTTTATCGTCTTGGGTCTATTATTTCCGTATACTGCACCGCAGCAATGCACCGAGCTACAAATAATCTCTTGTTGTCACGCACAAAATGTTCCTATAAATCAGAAACGGCTTGTCAGATGCAGCCATTGAACTTTCTCATTTTCAAATCGTCATCGCTCACAGTGCAGAAAAGCGTATACTGTTAGTATCCACGGTTGCTTGACGCTGACGCTATTTTTGCGTTCAATTAGTTAACAGAAGCTTAATTTCCCGAGAATTCGGCACATTTTGATGCCCTCTAAAGGTAATCTAGCTGTTTACACTTACTTTATACGCTTCGGTGTGCGCCTAATTCATTTGTTTTTGTTTTTTATAACCGTAAGTTTGCATAACCGCGTTTTTCATACCTGCCTGTGAAAATTGACAGATACGCTGCACTGATTGTTTTCAGACCGGAGACCGTTTAACTTTTTCCCCTGATATTTCGTTTACTCGAGTTCCGCACTGCACTCGTTTGCCTCGCTACGACGGTGCTGTATCCCCAGAGCAGTGTAGCGGTAAAGCCGACTACATTGGTTTGCATCGGACTGAGCGGTGTTACTTATGCCGTGCCACAATGTTCCCTTGAATACCGCGCAGCTGCGCTGTTGCATCTTTTTTTCTTTGTTTTTGCTTAACCGTTGTCAGCCTTTCCTTGCATGTTGCAGCCTTGAAAAACATCGCCCATTCCCCCCCTCCCCATATGCCTCTGCACTCCGCGTGCGCAGGCTTTATGTGGGGCACGTGCGCAGATATTTCACTACGGTTCTGATGTTCAGCCACTCTCGTTTTTTTATTTTTCCCCCTTCACTTCCCGCTCCCATTTCCCGGGACAGCTGCGGACACTCGCGGTTGTCCTTGTATCTAACCTGGCCGGCGTGTTCGCATTGTTGCTCCCTCGGGTGATAACATTCCCTTGGGCGTTGTTGCATGCCGGAGTGTGTACACCAACTTCAGAAAATTATGCCAAACGCTGGTCAGTGCGAGTGTCCTGTGCAATTCGCGTTAAAGGACCCCTGTGGTCAAAGTTAAGCCGAAGTCCCCCCCTCCCCCCCCCCCACCTCTCATCATCATCATCATCAGCCTGACAACGCCCACTGCGGGGCAAAGGCCAGAGCTGGGCCCCTCCCCACTAAGATGGATAAGGAAGATTATAGTGGTCGTCGCCAGGCTAGGGCGGAAGCCTTAGCACGCCACTATGGCAACAAACTTGGTGTCTATAAAGTAGATGTAGCCGGGCCGAACCGCGGGAGGCGGTACACTGCCGCGGTCATACATCAAGAAATGCAGGTGTATGGGCTCTCCTTTCGAGCCTCAGTCATAACACAAGCTGAAGAGGTTGCTATCGCCCTAGCTGCTTCCGATACAAAATCCAAACACATCATAACAGACTCGCGTTCGGCGTGTCGCAATTAACAGGCTGGCTGGATAACTCCACTAGCTGTACGGATACTAAGGAACTGCAGCCGAGACACCGATCGTACTTCCCGAGTAGTTTAAGACTGCGGGCCATCAGGACCTAGCAGGAAACGAAGCTGCAGACGCGGCGGCCCGCAGACGCAGCGAAGCGGCAGACGCTGTTATTGGCAGGTGCAAACACTTTGGGGAGGTGGTTGACACCTACCACATGGTTTGAGCTTGCCAGCGCTACTCAGCTCTCTCCCCCCACCCCAACAGAGAGGAATGGGAGGCGGCCCTGCTTGGCTGCTCGGACCTTCAGGACCAAAAGGCTTTGGTCAAGAGGGCTAAGCTGGCGGCTTCGACCAACAGGGTCCCGGATTAAGGACTCCACTCATTGCGGGGCTCTTTAAAGAGCCTCATCTCTTTTATTAAATAAAGGCTTTTCACCACCACCATATCTCACATCTCTCTCCAATTAAACCCTGTCCTTTGCCGTATTAACCGCATCCCCTATCCCCGCAAACTTCTCAATTTCACCCGTCCACCTAACTTTCTGCCGCCCCCTGCTACGCTTGCCTTCTATTGGAAACACTTCGTTACTCTTACGCATCAGCTATTATCTTGTTTTCGCATCGCGTGCAATGCCCAAGCCCATTTCTTGCTCTTGATTACGACTAGGATGTCATTAACCCGCGGTTGTTCCCTCACCCCCACTCTGCCCGCTTCCGACCTCTTTCTTCTTTGACTCCATCTTTCATCACTTCTCTCGCGGCGCGGTTTAGGTGTCCACCTTTCCTTTCTTCACAACCAAATTATCAGTGTTATTTATTTTACATTTAAATTGCTAAAAGTGCAGAACGTGGAAGTGAATTAAAACACGAAGTAGCGCTTCCGGATGAGTGCCGTTTTACGTGTTTTACAGAGAAGCTGTTCGAACTCAGAGCGTGCGGCTGAAAAAATTTGGGGAACACTGAAGTCCAAAAGTATATGAGAGCGTTAAAGGATCACTACTATCGGTTAGGGTTCCCCTGCCGCATCGTTTCATTAAAACGCAGACGAAGCGCCAAGTGACAGGCTCTTCACTTCTCGCTGGTCCGTCCTGTGCTGCCGCCGCTTAGTGCGTCACCCACTGCGTCGTCGACATCAGCTCCGTGCTCACTGCGTAGCAGAGGCTCGGGTTGGGCCTTCTTTCGCAGATAACCGCGCAGGCGTCAACACATGTGGCATAGAGGGAGAGAACCTCGATATCTCCCTCGGTCCCGGCGAGGCCACGTTCAGGGCCGCGGGCTTATCTCCGAGAGCGACCCCCATCGAGCGATGAAAACACTGGCGAGCCCCCAGTTGCGCTCGCATTGAGACCGCGTGGCCTAACGCGAGCAACACGCGCGAGTGGACTTTGTTCTCGCTCAGTCGCCGTAATCGGAGCATAGGCGTGTGACATACTTAGAACGTTGTTACTTCGACTGCGAGGAAAATAATAGGGGTAAGGTTAAAGGGACACTGCACGGATTGAATTTGGCCTGTATCTATATATTACCGCATCCTAACGACAGAGAGATCACTGTATTACTGAAAGTGAAGCTTTTATAAGCACGAATGGACCAAAAAACTAAATGCAGGTGGCTCCATCACCGGCCGACTTCGCAAGTAAACTGCAGAAGGGTATATGCTTGGGCTTCTTGGTTCATATTTGAAACGTAAAAAAACGTAGCGCAAAGAGACGAGGACACAGAAAGAACGACAGAAGGGTTAGCGCCGTGTGTTGTCTGTGTCCTCGTCTCTTTGCGCTACGTTTTTTACGTTTCAACTAAACTGCGTCTGTACCAAATTTTTATACACGAGGTATATGCACGGTAACCGCATGCTGTTCTCAGGGGCTTGCTTTTCAATGCGATACCATCAGAAGGGCCATGAAGATGAAGACTGTCCGGCGTCGGCGTCTGTGTGAGTGCCAGCCGTCCCCGCTTCCCCCTCTGTCCACCTGTAGGGAAAAGGAAGGAGACGCCGGACAAAGATGACTCAGCAAAATTGAAAGTGACTAAGAAGACTCAGCAGAAATGAACAAAAGAAGTGATTACGGATGCAAATAAAATCAAAATTGGAATGGAATCATAATTAGAACCGATTGGTGAGTGAAAGACAATGGAGTCATAGTTGGAATAGATTGGAGAGTGAAAGAATAATGCTCTCCCATTTCCTCTGCAACAATACATTACATCTCCCCCCAATTTTTTTTCTTTGCTACGGAAGTCGCTGCCGTCTCCTACATCGTCTCATCCTCATCACTCCACTATCGTCATCGTCGTAAGCTAGTTTAAATCCAGCGCACTACAAAGACCGTTCTCGGTGTTCCAGCGACCTTTCTAACCTTGTTTAACTCGACTTTGCCGCCCTGTGTTGCGTCTCTCTTGTCTTTGGCTTTGACCCTCTCCGTTTTTGAGACCGCCCGTCCTCTAGCTGTTCTGCGCATTTCACCTGTCGTCCGATGTCCATTTCCTTTTAGTAAGGTAACTAACTGACTTTAATCGTCGCCTTCTATTTCCCAAGCCTTGGCCCATTCAGCAACGACACCGGCCACAACAGTAGCACGTCAGCACCTGAGGCACCAACTAAGCAGTTGGAACGTCCTTTACCAGCGACACAGTCAGCGCAAAACAATTGTCTTCGGCCCTGGGCTGGATGCCGTGCCAAACGGACCGCGCGAGACGCGACTAACTGCTCAGGCGTAAAAATAGTTCCCTCGTCGGCATCGGAATTCGCCCTCACGCTGCGAGCGACAGCCTGATTACGCAGGAACCCCACTACATAAACATGGTCGACGAGTTTGCGTTCGAGCCGTCGCGTAGTTGTGCCAGCCGGCGGCTCGTCCGCGTGCGTTTAGTAGGGAAACAGGAAGGCCGGCGGCTGCCCCAAAGGCCGTTCCTTGATCACGAGGGGCAGTGGAATCTGTTGCTGCTGCTGCTGCTGCTGTTGGTGGCGCCTGAAAGCTGGCGCGTGGCCTTGGCCGTGGCCGTCGCGGGTCTATTTTGGGAGCCGCTCTTTCTCTCTCCCTCGGCCCCGTATCCCTCTCTCCCTCAGCCCCTCGTGACTGCCTCGTTTGCATTGCTGCGCGTGCAAGCGGCTCGCGTTGGCATCACGCGCTCCGCTTACCTCCTGGTGCCTCCCACGGGCCGCGCCAAGGTCTGAGTGCTGCAGCTTTGTTCTTTTGTTCTTTTTTTTTTTTTGCCGATTTGAATATCGACGCGTGCCGAAACAAAGAGCAACTGGAGAGGTCCCCGCGGCCTATACGATTGATATGTGGGGCACTGTGAGTGACAGCGTGGACGCTCGATATATGCTGAAATAAAAACTAAGTGGTGAATCTGAATTTTAATGTTCTGTTCCCTCTGCGAAGCTGCGATCGAAGCTGTATGGAAGAGCTTTACGAGCGTTTTGTTCTGTGCTCACGTGTGAGTATTGAGTTAAACGACTGGAATGTAGCTGGAAAGGCTGAACTGGTTGGTTTTTTTTTTTTCTGTCAGCTGCATAGTACTGAGTGGCATCGAAAAGTAAAACGCAGAGAGAGCTTATTTCATCTATAGAATGCTCGTTTTAGAGTGCGCTAGGCCTTGAGCACAGATAACAATGGCCAGGAGAATCAAATGACGGCGGCGGTGTGGTTACATCTGCACGGTGCGTCTATATATAGCGTGATATTCAGTCGCTCTAGCTGAGCGACTACTCGCGCTTTTTTTTTTTTTTTAGGCTGGAGTAGCGCCGTGCATTGGACGCGTATACTGCGTGCGCTATGCCCACGACGCCTCCTTCATAAAAGAACTTAAATAGCCGGAAGTGCGTGCACGTCTGGTGCGACTCGATTCAGAGAGCACTTGAGCGATGCCTTAAAGGGTCCGTCTCGTACAGTCGGGGACAAAAGTATCTGGACCATATGCTCCGTGTCCGAAGCCGATAGCCCTATTATTAGCCGCCGGCTGGAGACTACACTTGTGAAGGTGAAAGAACAGGATTTTGAATTCCATCTCCTCTAGCATGGTCGCCACTCGGCGGCTAATATAGCAGAGCTATCATCGGTTTCGTTTACGGAGCACGTGGTCCAGAGACTTTTTTTTCCTCGACTGTGTATACGTAGGATACCTTGCTTGATCGTCAAGAGCCCATAATATTGCCAGCAGCGTTTATCGTCCAGGGTGTGTCTTCGGGCGTCGCGCCGCGCTTCCTCGGCGGCGCCTTTGATGACTGAACCGCCGTGTCAGGGGAGGCACGTCTCTTGGGGCAGGGGTAGCGGCAGAGTCACGCTCGGATGTTCTTTCTCGGCGTCGCGTCTGTGCGTCTCCGCTGCGCGGCTGAGGAAGCCGACGACGACAGCGTCATACACGCGCCACTGCGCTCCTCCCCGTCCTCCGCCCTGGTCGGGCGCGAGCTGAGCCGGCGGGGTGTCAACGGCACCACCCAGTCTCTCGCAGTGCGGTGCAGGCAGCGAAAAGCGAGGGCGCGTGCGGTGGAAGCGCTAATGTTGCGTGGGATGGCGATGTGACGTTTCGATCGCTGTGGGTCGGCGCGCCTGTCCTCGACACCCGTTATTTGTACGGCTGGGAGATCATGCCGACGTCCCCGTTTTCCCAGGAGTGACGGGGCGCCGACAGTGCTTCTATCCGACATTAGTTGACGCCTGGTACTGAAAATGGGCGTCAGGCGACGATTTTTTTTTTTTTTTGTAATATAGCTGTAAACAAAAAAAAAAACTGAGACCAGAAGTTTCGCCGAGTACGCGATGATCGGTCACAGCGTCGAGGGACTCTGGAATCTCAACAGCAGCGACAGTTGCCACCCCCGCCCCCTGGGACTCTGGTAGCGGTGAGAATGGAAGAGGACGGCTCCGACGGCAGTTGTCGTGCCAAGGGCAGTTTAGGACGGTGGTTATGTTGGAACTGAAATCTTCCGAGTTTACATCTTAGCTAGTGAGGTTTCCTTCTGGCTGCAGCTACAGGAACCACCAGACTCCGGGTAGCGTGCAGTTTGTTTCATTCGGCATGAAGCAGCACGTAAACGTACTGGAATACATTGTCGCTACCGCTGTCATGATGCTAGGCCAGAGCGATAACGTTCACGGAGACGGGGAGCGCTCGGAGGAAAGTAAACTAACACCGGCGTATACTGTATACGTTATCTCAAAAGTTGTCAGTGCGCACCGGGATGCGAAAACATTAATTACGTAGTCATTGGCGCATTTATAAGACGGATAGAACATATGAGCACAGAACAGTTATCCATAGCTATGCATGCAGTCAGTGAACTCCGACAATGCCAGAGCATATACTTTTTTAAGCCGCACAGGTTTCGTGTTTCCCTAAAGAGGAGACGCATTGTCTTCCGGCACGAACCAGTCGCAAAGCACTGCTTGCCTCTTTGCACACCACCACAGATACAGACGTCCCCGATTGGACCAGAGGCAGTGAGGAGATCGCGCCGCCGGCGTGTCTAGTCTGTAGTCATCCCCGCTTAAAGCTGTAATCCGAAGCGGTGAGCAGCGGTAATCCTACACGCGAGAAGCCGTCGCCACTCCTTTGAGGTCGTCGGACGCCGCCGCCGCACCTGAGTAGACCGGAATCCAAGAGCTCGCCGACCGACGGCTCCTATAGTTTCTCGCAGCTTCCGGCAGACTTCGTTATTGGAGAGTGCGGGAGCCGACCGTCCGTATACAGCTAGCTGGTGGCCTTCACCAAAGGATCGTTGTGCAGTAGACGCTTGTGATGCTCTTTCGAGGAGCCGTCGGCGTCGACAGAGACGTAACAAAACGTGAAACCTTGGAACAAAGCGAGGAGGGTTGTAATAGCTACACGGAGACGGGTAGCAATGCCTCCTGTGTGATCCTAGCTCTCTCTCTTTTTTTGCATAACGTGGCGTTGGTGCCGTGCTCATTGTTTCTCAAGATTCGCACTGAATAAATATGAAGAGAAATACTTGAATGCAAAAAGTCCGTCCTTACTTCCGGTGTTAAGTGGAAAAGTCTGCTTTTACTTTCACCCAGCACCTTTTTCCTCTGCCACTTCCTCTGCCAAAATTTCCGGAGCCCTTTACTACGTCGTCCCTCATAGCCTGAGTCGCTTTGGGACGTTAAACCCTCATAAACCCTAAACCAAACTATGTTTTGTTTTTTTTTTTTTTAATTTCTAAAATTTGCGGTAGGAGAAAGCTTCTTTCGAACATGTTTTAACTTCCGGAACATATGCCGTTCAGACCTGTGCAGTGATCATTTTATTCCGGAGCCTTCCACTACGGCACCTCTTTCTCTTTCTTCTTTCACTCCCACCTTCCTCCCTTCTCTTACGGCGCGGTTCGGATGTCCACCGACATGTGAGACAGTTACTCCGCCATTTCCGTTCCCTCAAAAACCAATTTACCAAATTCCTGTGCATTGCATGCCGCGATACCTGTATATCTTAAGCTAGTGGCACAGGTGTACACTTCTCTCTGGCGCGTCTTTAGGCCTTCCCAACTGTTTGCTTGCGCTGTATACTGCGCCTTACCTCGGCGCCGTTAACAATCGGCTATGGTTTGCTTACCTTGGAACGGGGCAGTTTGCGTAGATACAGCACGTGGAAAGAGAGAGTGCGTATGATAAGAACTGACTTGGACCATATGTATAGCGAGCCATTCAGAGCCAGGATGAGCTGATAACTCTGCGAGTACGCTTTTTGGCGATTATCGTGCACGACACGTCACCATACCATTTTTGTTTGCCTCTTTCGCTTCGTTGCCTGGTGGCCATTGGTGGACGCAGCTGATTACAAGGAAAGGGTACACTTTAAAAAGATGGGAATAAAAAGGAAGTAAGATTGTCCTCTAGCTTATTGCCTTTTTACTCCAATATGTGCATTTTCCTGTTTAGAGTGGCAAGGACAGCTGTCCTCTCGAAGTGTGTTGTCCCCGCAAAATAGGCGAGAGCGAAGTTTGGCGGCGGTTTCAAAGTTGGCAAGCGCGTACGTCTATTTTAGAAAAATCGAATATACGTGGCTTACTTGCAGCACGCGCATCACCGTATCGCGCAAAATATACCGCTCTGTGCGACAAAGCTTTCATAACCGCGTCGCGCGGCCTATATCCGTGCGGCCGCGGTGTCGAATTGACCGCTTCGCGGTTTCGCCTTGTTCGTTTCGAGCGCATGCTTTAAGAATTGTCTTGGAAAATTGCTTCATTAGCTGGCTTGTCTGAGATAGTACGAACTTTCCAGTTAGGTGATTTCGCTAGGGGTATTTTAGTGCTAACCATTATCTGTAAAAATTACGAATGAAAAGAAGGCGCCTATACATAAACTGGGAGACCTTCCAGCTTTAGCATCGCGTTTGTCGTCATGTCCTATTAACCAAGCATTTTTTTTTTCTAATTGTTTTCCGTTTTTGTGCAAATACTGTAAAATGGATCGTTCAACAGATACTTGCCACGTATACCTGTGGCTTTCTCTGCGACGCTCCAGGCACAAACACGAATGCTTCTGAGTGGCATCGACCAATTACACGTGTTCGTCCTCATTGCTCCCGCTTTCTCATGATGACAGCTGGCTTATACGATCCTTTCTCTTCATAAATATGTGCTCCGTGGCCGCTCCGAAAAATCACATAACCGCTGCTCCAAGAAATCCCTGTAGTTCGCTTGCATCTTAAACGTGTCTCTGGAAGAATGAATCCTTGCTGCAGCTTTTACCGCGGGCTTATACCGAGCCAAAATTCTGCTTGGTTCATTCTCTCCAGTCCCGAAGAAGCGTCGTGGAGAGGCATAACAAATGGTTAGGCACACTTGCGATAGTTGGTAGTCAGCGCTATGGTTTTCTGCGCGGCATCCAGGCGTGCCGCGATATGGCATGCGCTGGGACCGTTCCGCCTCCAGAGGAGGGCGTGTTTTGCGATCCATGCATGAAAGCTCCCTCGAGCGGTGGCCTCGCAATGATCCACGTAATGAAATGAGCGAACTCTGACAGGGAAATGGTCTCCAACGTCGTCGCTTGCGTGTTGGCAAGCATCGGCTCCGGAGAAGCACGTGTTGTTGCGTGCCGCTGGTTAAGCTGTTCCTGGCTGTGTGGCTGGCTGTGGTGCGGAGAGTCTTTCCCGCGTGTTTTGTTCTTTGTGGCTTGCCGTTCTGTCAGTGCTATACAGAACTATCATTGGAGCAACTCGGCGCGCAATAGGGGATATTCAAAATTCCGCAAATGCGCTTTGCCGAATAACAATGTTGCCCAAGACAAGATGGCTGAGCATGCGTTTCCAGCTGAAATAACCTAATATAAAAACGTTGGCTGAAACAAAGCAATGATTCTCCCAAAATATGTTTTGTACATTCTATCCGCGCCCTTACCGCCTGTCCTTTAGCCCTCGCAATTATTTTATGAAGAAGTCGGCCATCTTGTGTTTGGCAACATAGTTATGTGGGAAAGCGCACCGGCGGAATTTTGAATATCTCTTATTCTTTTCCCAGCCTGGCGCTGCCTTTACTGCTGTGACCAACGCTACTAGAACAAATTTTGCTGTAGTAACGTTGACTGTAAATGTGCGAGGGATGTTTTCCTTCTGTTTGCTGTGTCGCCTGCGTGTAACAGTATGTTCGTCTTCACGAAACTTCAAACGACGTCGTCTCCCACGGGATCACCTCCTGTCCGCTGAACATGTAGCTTCACCGTGTTCACGTGCTCATAGCCTCTTCGCTTCAAGGTTTTTTCTTTCATTAATTTCTTTTCCGTAGTCTTCCGGGAGCGCAAGGTTCTGATTCATCGTCGCCACCAAGATTCCGCAGCGTCTTCTTTTCGCTTTTGAATCCGAAATCGTGTACTCTTCTGCGTACTCGTGCGCACGATGGGAAACATTTATATGCACCGACCGTATAACCAGCTCTGCGTTGGTAGTGGCAGTTGCGACGACGAAAGCAAGCGAAAGGAAGGCTCACCTGCAGCTGCCTCTTTTTCACGAGCATGACGTGTCGCCAACCAGACTGGTTTCGTGTTGGAGGTTCTACGTTGCACGTACAGGTTGGAGCAACGTATGAAACGAAGCCCCTGATTAGCATGCGGTCACCGATTATTCCATTCGTGCGAGTGATAAGGATCCTTTTTTTTAACTATTCTTCCGGCGAATGATCAATTTCATGCATTTTCAAGTGCGATGCAGAGGTAAAACCTTTCTTTCTTAAGCCTGAGCATAAGAAGCCTCGCTCTGGGACAAGAACCCATTTCGTGGTGCTCGTATCTGCACCTGGAAACTCTTCTTTTCTGTGCACAAGGTCAGGCGGGTCGCGTAGTGCACTCTCGGCGTACGTGCAGAGATCGTCGCTGCAAGTGTATACCTTTGCTGGATCCCGGCGCAGCGTGACATTTGCAGTCGTGAACAGCCTGTAGCTGAAACGGGCGCATTGACGCTTCGTGACGTCGGCCATGCAGCGCAGATGTTCAGGCTGTCCTTCTATCGGACGGTGTTATGTACTGTGCTCTTATTCTACCTTGCTTTGTGTGTGAAGGACGTACGTTGCACTTGTTAGATTCGGTCGTGCACGAGGAAGAGAGTACTGCAGAGATTGCCTGCAAACCCGCGCGTTGTGCGCGTGGCTAGGAATCAGGTCAGTTGAACAACTGTACTTCCTCTTTTTTGCTTCTCCTTTCGTAAAACTCTAGTTGTCCGCTTTGCATCCGGTGTGTGTCGCCCTTCTACACAAAAGTAGCACTTTTTCTTGTCACTGTACATGCCAGATGGACATCACTTCAGAGCGCGACTCGTGCTTTCGCTGAACATCGGGAAGAGTCGGGAATGCAATATGTCGGACAACAGTTCTCGCACTATATGGCCTCTAAGTCCGCACTTCAGAGCGCCAGCATTTGCCGGCTCACCGTGATGTGAACGTCAGCGCGGATTTGCAAAATGTGCTTATCGTCGTGCTGCCGGACTATTTGGCGGTGTAACACTTGTCGAAGCTGCTCTCCTCTAGCCTTCCTTTCATTGGCAAGAAAAGTTGTTGTCTAGTGTAACGCGGTTCCAGATAAATTTATTAAGGCTGTGCCTGAACTATGTGAGTCTATATATTATCATCCGGGCGCGTATACATGTTTCGTTCATATATCCGGGCACAGGCAGTTTTCTTGTATACGCTTTGCCCGCCCCGTTTTTCGGCAGTAATGGAGGAACCATGTTTTCATTATCTGTTCAGTGTCTGTTCTACTCGGTCTAGACAGGGATCCTCTTTCCCGTCGCGACGTGTTCTCACTCCTTAGAAGAGCCGCGCGGTCGTATATCTGGACGCCGCACACAGACCAAAAACGAGCGTTCCCGTTCTCGTGAGAAAACATCGCTTCTTCAGACAGCCCGCTAGGGATGCTAGCAACAGCAGAGTGTGTCAGTGGAGGAAGTCGTACGTATGCATTAAATCGATGCGCGTTAGCTGATTCGCGGACTTGTTTTAGCGGGGTTTCTCGTGTTCGTGCTTTTCCCGGTCGCCGCCTTGTGTCTACTCTCGGAACTTTACGAGCGCTCGTTCGAGTGTCGGGCTCTCTTTTCAAAGCGAACATCCGCACTGAAGCAAGAAGGTTGCGCGTTTATCACAAGCCGTCTAATACACTGTAGCATTGGAAGTATGTCGCGATGAGACTCTCGTAACCTTGTAACGCTTGCAAGGGGGGTGCATTCAAGCGGCGTCGACGGAAGGCATCGCAGTGCTGGCAGAGCTCGTTGGGAAAGACTTTGAACTGGCGCGAGACTCCTTGCTTAAGCTTTGCTTTGCAATGCGGGTTCTGGCACCAAATTTTTTAACGTACAATAACAGATGTTTTCGAGACGACAGGCGGAAATTTCAAGGGCACGACGTTTACACAGTTTCAGCATGAAATACGGGAAAGTTGCAAAACCGCATTTGTATTTCTTGAGGTCTTCAGCCGCATGTATACGAGGAAAGAAGCTTCGATTGGTACCCGCGGTTGTTTCAGTGTTCACAATCATGCCACGCAGCGCTCTTAACTGGCGTATCTAGTGTCGCCTCGCTTTGTCATCGCTGCTGCGTTCGCTTCAGCGCCACTGTTTTGCGCATCTCCTGCTGTCGTGTTGTTTTCGCTTTCGCGCATCCGCTGCCCTTTGAGCCGCTGGAAGCAACACGGGTGATACCGTATATGATTGCCCGTAGCATGCACCCGTTGCTGTGGTCGGTTGCAACAAGGAGGCGTGAGGTTTCCGAGAGTTTTATCCACGATCGACGCACTTTCAGTGGATGAGTTAGTTGGTCTTTAGACAGGCTTGAACGACAACGCGTCGTCTTTCTTCTTTTCCACGCAGAAGCAGCAGCAACTCCTCCAGCGGCCATGACGACGTCGTGTCCGGGGGGCCTTCCGCCAGCGCGGGGCCTCTACGACCCCCGGCAGGAGCGCGAGTCATGCGGCGTCGGCTTCATCGTCAGCATCGAGGGAGTCCCCTCGCACAAGGTGACTGTTGCCCTAACCCTTTTCTTCCCTTTTTCTCGGCCTCTGGGCTCCGTTGTGGCCCTATAACGGTCTAGACGTTGTTAGTGCGTCTGATCATATACACTGGGGAATACTTTTGTGCGTGTATCGGAGTGAAGCAGCGAGCGACACGCCCAAGACTACCAGGAATGCAGCCGGTCGAGCGCGCTGGCAGCGTCCGGAGTTGTGCCAGCTTTCACGCGTCACTACAGCCGGTATATGTACAGTAAATATGCGATTCTGGGCACGGGATGATCGGAGCTGGCGTCCATGCGTGACGCAGCAAACTTCTGACGCGCGCGGTTCGTTCCCGGCGTGTTTTAATGCAGAACCGACTTCCACACCTGGTTCCCTGGGCTCCATTTCCCGTTTGCGCTGCCGTGATCACCTGGCCAATACGAGAGCCCATGATATTTATTAGTCTACGCTGTACTCCGTACATGGCTACGCCACCTTGTGCAGTTAGGCCCACCGTGAAGGGGAACCTAAATAGCGTGGTCACCGCCGAGAGCTTACCGCGCATGCGCTTGGCGCCGCTAATTATCGCTCCTAGTTCCGGCCGCGGCGGCCGAATTTAGATGGAGGCGGAATTCTAGAGGCCCGTGTGCTGTGCGATGTCAGTGCACGTTAAAGAACCCCACGTGGTCGAAATTTTCGGAGCCCTCCACTACGGCGTCCCTCATAGCCTGAGTCGCTTTGGGACGTTAAACTCCATAAACCAAACCTAACCAATTATCTCTCCTAGCTCCCCTTTTTTTCTGTTCATGCTGCACTGTAAAAATGACAGCACGAGGAGCAGTTTCTTGGGGCGCGCTGCGCCGCTTTCAGGTTAAAAGCACTTTTTTCTTGCGTTCAGAAAGTTCTTCAATGCTTCTCTGTTACTTGCTTATTGAAGAAAAGTAGAAAAAAAAAATGACTTCGGTGTTCGAGGCGGTGGCCAATGAGGCTTCATGGGTTCTAGTTATTTAAAGTGCGCCACTCCGCGTTCAGGGTATTGCTTCGAGTTATGCGAAGCACGGCGCGCGTGTACGATGGATGCACATATGTTTCAGGGAACGGGCCTATTTCAGCGCGTTACTAGCGTGACGCTTCGCTGCACGGCCGTCCTTTCTTTCGATTTTCCGCGCCACATCGCCGCTCCCCTCCATATATCGTTCGATAGAGGGGGGCTTTACTTTTACGCTCCGGTCTCCAACCCAAGGAGCTCGTTCGATTCAAGGAGGCGCTGTTTGTAGCATGAGCTGAACATCGGGCGTGCGAAACGAGGTTTTCGTGTAATTTATTCGTCGCTGCCTTCGTACGTTTTGTTTGCTTTTCTTTTCGCCAGTTTGTTTCATAGAGGAAAGTGTATTACGAAACCGTGATGTCAGCAAAGCCGCCCTCTCGTGCGCAGGCACCGTTCGCTGTCAGCGAAAACCTTTATCGACCTTTCCTGCAGCGAGTTGCCGAACAGACCTTTGTTGTTGTTTGTTATGTTTAGTTCTTCTGCGCTTCGCGTTCCCGAACTCTCCCGTCTGGGCTCCCATCAGGGTAGCTGCAGTATCCTCTCGCGTTTTGATGCGAAGGCATTTCTTGGCTCGTCAGCGGCGTTCGTCTGACAAGACAGATCCACAGCCATTCCAACGCTAGCCACATAACGATGCATGCGTTGACTAATTAGTCGGTAACTCAAATACAAAAAAAATGCCCAAAAGAAGAAAAAATACAATAGAAAAACAAAAATATAAAAATAAAAAATACGAAGAAACAAAAGTAAGTAATAGGAACAAAAACGAAAACAATGACACAAAAGGAGGGAGAAAAAGAGCGCAGGGAAAGGCTTTCGCATTTCCGCTCTTAAAAGACTAAAGGCGCCGCAAAAACTAGGGCCGCCGCGGTGGCTCAGTGGCTATGATGCTCGGCTGCTGGCCCGAACGACGCGGGTTCGATCCCGGCCGCCGCGGCTGAATTTCTTTGGAGGAGAAATTCGAGGTCCGTGTACTGTGCGATGTCAGTGCACGTTAAAGAACCCCAGGTGGTCGAAATATCCAGAGCCCTCCACTACGGCGTCTCTCATAGCCTTAGTCGCTTTGGGACGTTAAACCCCATAAACCAATCAACCAACCAAAAACTAGGACCTGTTCTCACTTGTTCACGCGCGGGCGAGGCGGATCCGACTCGACGCTGCTTTTTCTCGTCTTTCCACACCGCGTCGCTGCTAGCGGCATACACAGATATAGTGAAAAAAAAGCATAAATTTACGCTGTCCACGTACCATAAACGTAAGCATGCTTGCGTATGTTAAACGCAGGCGCATTCTCACTTTTAGTTCAGCGTATGCTAGCACAGACGCAAAAATAAACTTAGCATATAGTGGCGCCATCTGGTTGTCAGGGTGGGAACCATTACTGTCAATAAACCGACTCTGCTGTTAAGCCTGGAAGCGGCAGAATCGTCACTCTGAATAAAAAAAATAAAGCAAATTTATCACTTATACGTTTTCTTAGAGGCGACGTGAGACGAAGCGAAAGACCTGTGCCGTATTTCTGGCCAGTGAACGCACTGAAAAGCAAGTTGCTGGGCTAGTTGGTGCTGTTGCATCGTGGTGGAGCAGCGCAAAGGACGGGACACAAGAAACAAGGAAGGACGTACACAGGCGCTGGGACGTACCCCCAGCGCCTGTGTACGTCCTTCCTTGTTTCTTGTGTCCCGTCCTTTGCGCTGCTCCACCACGATGCACTGAAAAGGGCAGCAACCATGAGAATTCAATACGAAGCGAGGAGTCCGGCTCCGAAGGGCGCCGCCATGTTTGTCGCCGCGCGACGGAAATGGGTCCAGCCGATCGTCCTCGCCGCGCCGCTTTCCGCCTCGCTCAGCGTCAGAAGCGGCCGATTCCGCTTCGCTCGCCGGATTTTTGGGCAAGTGTGAACGGGCCTTTAAGTAAAATCCTGTAATTTTGTCATCGTTTGCTACCCCGCTGAAGGGGCGGGACCGGCGAAACTGCCCAGGTGCTCAAAACATGCTACGTAAAGCAAAAAAGGAAGAGCAATTGAGCTTGGATGGAGCAGTCAGCGCTGTTATGTATAAATATTAGGGGTTCCTGCGCAGTGCGTCCCCTTGCGGGCTCACGCTATGAGGGCTATCTGTCAAAGGGCGCAAGCAGGAATGTGGAGGAGATGAAAAAGGGCGCTACGTCGGATACTCTGAACACGTTTTTCTTGGTCCAGAGAGACAGCGAGAAATAGTTGTCGCACATCTGCGTGGACAGCTCAACCGGGCCGTAAGGCAGGAGAGGAAGGTGGGAGTGAGAGAAGGAAGGAATAGAGAGGTGCCTAGTGGAGGGTTCCGGAATAATTTCGACCACCTGGGGATCTTTAACGGGCACCTCTTGCGTTCCGCCTCCATCGAAACGCGGCCGCCGTGGTCGGGTTCGAACCCGGGTACTCCCACTCACTCCCACTTTCGGGTCGCCTCTCGGGATGACCCGAAAGACGCAGGTTCGATCCCATCCACGGCGGACGCATTTAGATGCAAGCGAAATGCTAGAGGCCCGTGTACTGTGCGATGTCAGTGCACGCTAAAGAACCCCCAGCTGTCGATATTATCCGGAGCCCTCCACTACGGCGTCCCTCATAGCCTCAGTCGCTTTCGGACGTTGAACGCCACAAACCAAACCAAACTTCTCATATGGTTCAGAGACGAACACCCAGGCTAGTTTGAATGCCTTTATTGCGCTCTAGGCTCGACCTCCTCGATTCAGCGTTCCCCCACGACAGCCTGTCCGAAGAATGCTGACAGGCGTCACCTTTCTTTCTTTCTTTCTTTCTTTCTTTCTTTCTTTCTTTCTTTCTTTCTTTCTTTCTTTCTTTCTTTCTTTCTTTCTTTCTTTCTTTCTTTCTTTCTTTCTCTCTTTCTTTCTTTCTTTCTTTCTTTCTTTCTTTCTTTCTTTCTTTCTTTCTTTCTTTCTTTCTTTCTTTCTTTCTTTCTTTCTTTCTTTCTTTCTTTCTTTCTTTCTTTCTTTCTTTCTTTCTTTCCCAACCTCACAAGGCAGGCAGTGCTTCGTGCCCAGTGCCGCAGCGGTCGCTTGTCAACGCAAACGAAGCGGTGCTTTTTCTTGGCTTGTGATATAGGGCAGCTGGCGAAACCCCCCTCGGTCCTTTTTTTTTTTTCTGCCATTTCCACTCGTGGCGGCAGGCACTTGAAGACGTGCTTAGTGAGCTCACTGCCGGTCGCTTTTTGTGCAGGCACCCGCGCGAAGAAAAGAATAGAAACGCACGTAGGAAAAGAGGCGCACATGTGTTGCGCGGTGTTCGGTTCTGCGCTGTTTTAAATATAGCACGCATTCGGTGTCAATTCCATTTGAGCGCCTGTCGAAGCGCCGTTTGAAGGTGTCGCTGTGTCTACCTGCCGAGTGCTTGGACGTGGGGACACTGTCACGGCTGTGGGCAGCAACACACGGCAATCGCGTTTTTACATTTTTAATGCGGAATTCAAATTAAGATTGAAATTCGTAGTGATACGAAATTGCGAGGATGGGAAACAGGTTTATTTACCAGGCATATGCGGGGATGGGTGACGTCACGAAATGGTCAGCGTTGGGCCGGCTCCGCAGCTCAGTCCTCGCACCCATCGAGCTCCCCATCTTCTGACTGCACTACAGCGCTGCGTAACATTATTTATTTCCACGTCGACCAAGATAATGTGCAATGTGTCGACCAAGATGGAGATTGTGTGAGATGTAAAGATATACCTTTCCATCTGTCTTCGTTAGCGGATTACTGGCTGTGATAGACGCGAGAAAGTTCCTGTTATTAACATTTATATGCAGTAAAATTTGCAGACGGAATTTTTGCTTAGACCTTTAAATAGCGGCTCATTGGAACCTGCGGTAGTTGCGAAGTCGGGCCATGCTTTAGCATATGCCGCCTAGGACACTGCTTGGAGCGCCGTTCAGAAAGCTCATATTGTAGCCGCTGATTGAATGGGCGGGTGTTTGAAATCGGGTGGTAGAGTTTACGGGAAGTTGTTAGGGACTCGGTGGTTATGGCGCTCGGCTGCTGACCCAAAAGACTCCGGTTCGATCCCGGCCGATGCGGTCGAATTTCGGTGGAGGCAAAATTCCAGAGGCCCGTGTACTGTGCGATGTCAGTGCACGTTAAAGAACAGCAGGTGGTGGAAATTTCGGCGTCTCTCATAGCCTGGTTCGCTTTGGGACGTTAAACGCCCATAAACCGAACCAAACCGACCGTAACAATCAGAGCTGTGCATTCCCACCCCGCGATACATTGATTCGCCACCAACCAGAGGGGACAAACACAATTTCTCTAGTCAAGGAGCGCTTGTTGCTCTCGAGCAACAGAGACAAAACGCCGGAATGGCCAAACGTCTCTGCGCCGTTCACGGCCTACACTCTGAATATACCAGGTGTCCCAGCTAAATGTGACCAAGCTTTTAAAAAACACGGGGTGTCCTAGCCGTCTGAAACCAAATGAGGGTTGTTTAGAGTCGCGTGACCTAGTCTGCAGTATTTTTTTCGTTCAAGGTTGACTTAATTAGTCAAGCTTAATTAACTAACGTTTTAATTATTGACCTGAGGAACAGATTGTCAATGGAAAAGTTGTAGATCGCTTTGAGAAACAGCTTACTGAGACATTCGCAGCACAGTAATATTTACGTAAAGTTGTTTTTTTACCGGCCTTTAACCATAACCCGCACAACAAGAAAAAGCTTCCACACGACAACTGTGCCACTTCAGCGTCCCAAGACGCGCCTTAAAGAATAAAATCCATTTTTTTCTGAAGTCCTCTCCTCGATGAGACTTTGGGTGCACATTAGGGCAGATAAGTGAGCGAGAAGCTGGTCACGTGACAACTTTCTTTCAAGGCCAATAAATGAAGCTACGTAAATCGTAACTTGAGGGAAACAACACTACTAGCGGTTTTTCGAGGTGATCTAAAACTTTTGCATTGACACTTTCTTCCTGAAGTTAATAATTAAAAATTTAGCTAATTAAACATAGCTAATTAATTAACTTTGAATTGCGAAAGAAATACTCAAAACTAGGCCACGCGACTATGAACAATCCTGAGTTGGTTTCACTGGACTAGGACACTTCGCCTTTTTTAAAAGTTTGGTTACATTTAGCTGGGACACCCGGTATATGGGAGCTATATGGGAGTAAAAAAAGGAAAAAAAAGTAAAAAAAAAAGCACACTCCCTTTTATACAAGGGAGTGTGCCAGGAGACAGCTTACCCCCTTCTACTCCTTGTTTAGAGCACAGAAGGTTACGTCGCTCGCGATGGCCGACCAGGCGATGAGGTGAAGGCGGGGTTCTGGTCATCTGAAGCGAGATGTCGTGCGGACGGGTTCAACTCTTTCCCAGCCGAAAAAGACAAGAAACCTCGTGGCAAGCGCACTTCCAGCCGAGATGCTGAGAGGCGCGTCTCTAAGTTCCAAGAATCCCCCTTCTTGTGAGCTTGGTGTAAGCTCGGCCGGCTGAACAACTTTTGGAACTTCTTTTCAAGCGTGACGGCGCCGCTGAAACTTACTGTGGTTCACAGCGTGCAGTGCGCGCGGCCTTATCATGAGTGTTCGATTACTGCCGCCATGGGGGTGGGTTCCGATGAAGGCAAGCCGCGAAGACGCTCGTGTACCGAGATTTCGGCACAGGATTAACAGCAACGACGACGTTGAAATCTTTATTCGAGTGCCGTGTTGCGTATTGTGAGCCTGGATGCAGCTTAGTTACAGGTAGCTGATTTTCAATTACCAAAACCGTATACGCAATGCAAGCACCACTTGACACGGCACTATAGGGGCAGTGCCGTGTGTGATGCGATTACATAGTGGCCTGCTTCTTAAGCGTTCAGCCATATTCTGTATCCTCATATACGTCTAGACTGTCAAACAGGACGAAGCGAACGAGAAGTCAAGATACTGTGCAGCAAAGGGAACCCAGCATTAATTAATTTGACATGTAGCTGCATGGTAACGTTTATTCGACCAGGCAGTACGTTTTTATATTTGTTGTACTTCGCAACAGCACTCTGCTTTTCTTTATATTGGAAGGTCTATAGGCGCCGATAAGTCCTTGCATGATGTGATGGCATATTAAGGGCGTATTATACTTCGACGATACCTCCTCTGCGCAATGCTGAAAATTTATTAAAAAGTTCTGCGACGACAGACATGCGGGCTGGCCTGATTAAAACGAACAATAAAGACGTGATACTCATAGGCGGTTTAGTCCGGCGTGAAAATTACTAAATAAAGTGGGGAAACTAAAGTGGTGTAACAAACGAAACAAAAGGTCTCGTCCGGCGCGCCCACGCGCGAGCCCATGAAGAACGGTTTCCCGGGGCTGCTCGTAATTGGCTGTTTAATTAATTAATGCCCTGCATCGATTTCGCGCGGACAACGCAGGTTTTCGTAATCGAGCGCGGTGCAATCGAGGAAAGCCGTGCCAGGGAATTCTTAAGTTTGCAGCGACCGAGTGCTGTAAAGTGCGGGAACGCTCGGCAGGGATCTTGATCTTTCTTCCCCTGCAGCTGCCGGTGCTGCTGCGGCGGCCCGCTTTAAGGAGATCGCTGCCCGCAATAAGTTATTCCCGCCTGTGAACTTTGGCATATGCGGCAGCGAAGCAGGTTGGAGCAGACGTTTTGCGATTTGTTCGGCGGGCCGGCGACCCAGTTTGGAAGAAGTAATTTCGCACCTTTCTTTTCTTTCGTTTTCTCGAACTGATTTGAAAGTGCGCAGATCTTATTGCCTTCGGGATAGCCTTATTAAGAAATAAGCGCGTTGAGCCTTGCCTGAAGATTTCTTCTGTGTACTGCTGGAGGTTTTATCGCAGTTTTATGGCCGAAATTGTTCGCCCGAAATCAGTTCATCGCAGAATGCCGGAAACTCGCGAAAAGGCGCGGAAACGAAGTTTCCGCGAAAATTGAGTCGTTTACAGCATAGTATGGAGCGTTTGTGAAAAGTGAAAAATAAATAGGTGGGGGGGGGGGGGGGGGGCGAAATCTCTTTTCATCGCATTCTGGGCGCTTCAGTCTGACATATCCCAAGTCTTCGTCTTGCGTATTTTTCAATCGTCTATCATTCCGTGCGCTTTCGAAGGAGGAAAAAAAATTTAATTAAGCATTTGCGGTCATTCGATTGCAAGTCTAAATTCTCAATCTCAAAGCCCCTTCGTTTAGCGATGTGGACCGCGAACGCTTTTTTTTTAAACAAAATTATATACAAAAGCGCACGTGCATATTGCGGGTGTTCCAGCGTCAAAAAATATTGTTTTCAGGGTAATATGATTTTTCTGAATAAAAAGGCGTCATTTCGACATGCTAGGGTCGATGGTGGCGAACATAAAAAAAAAATCTGGCGAGATATCTTTTAATACTGCGCTGGTTAAGTGAAATATGCAGACTATATTGGATTTAAGTCTTTAGTAAAGCTCCGCCCACATTCAGGGCCGTCGCACAGAATTCCTCCGCGACAAGAATGTATTTCGTTGTTGAAACTTTTCTTGTTACCTAAACAAGAAGTTAATCAGAATAAAAGGTCATAAACTCTAGAATTTTGATACCTGTCTTATTTAATAAAATCAAACGTTAGATAGCGGATTTCGTTTACTGTTGCGGTCGCCTAGCGAAGTGATACAGGACGCCAGGGACCGTGGCCCAGTGTTGGAAACCGCTGTTTTCTTGTTTTATATGCTACTATATAGGCAACGGGCAGTCGTCAGGAGCCGCCACGATCGCTGAACAACCAGCGCCATCTAGCGGGCAGGCGGGGAACATATCGCAGGATTGCTCCGCCGTAGCAGACGGCATGGCAGCCTTGCGCGAGGCTGGTAGAATGGCGATGGAAAGCGTGCCGATAGTTATATCGGCGGCATTTCGCGATTTGGACGATTTGAATTCCTTCTTCCGAGGAGCGAACTTGAAAAGGGGCAAGCTTTTGCTTGAAGCCGGTCACGTGCACAACGTGAAAGAGCTCGTGCTTTCAAGCGGCTCCGAAATAAGGGGGAAATGCATGGCGCAGACTCCTGCTACACGGGCGTTTCGAATGCCTTCCAACCGAATGTCATTCGACTCGACTGGCGAACTAACGCTGCTACACGAAGTTTTTCAACGGCATTCGGTTCAGATGACATTCGAGTCGACGGAGCTCCGCGGAGACATTCCAGGTTTTTGCCTTCGAAACGCGAACACAGCCCGAAGCGACCAATAGCCGTCGCTTCGCCCCGCCCACAGCCGCGCGACTGCTTTCGGCTCTGTGGCTGTTCATTTCGATACCCGCTACTCGCTTTTTTCTGCTGTTTGTTTAGCAAATAGTTCATGTTCCGTCTAAGTGAGTGCTTGCAGATAATAGTACACCAACGAACATTTACCGCGTGTGCATGAAATTTCCCCAGGAGCGCGCCGATGAGGACGACTGTACTCATGCTGCTATTTACATCGCTGCGTATGAACAGCTTGTACTGGTTTGCAAGACATAAAACGAAATATGCGCCGCCAATGACAAAATTCGAACTTGCTCGCCGTCAGTGTCAACTGTGCCTTTACACTGTCATGCGGCACAAACGACATCTATACTCCAGCTCGCAGTTTTTGGCACTTTGTAGCTTTTGCGAAGTCTTATGCAGGTCTGGTTAGCGTGTGCATGAAATTTCCCCAGGAGCGCGCCGATGAGGACGACTGTACTCATGCTGCTATTTACATCGCTGCGTATGAACAGCTTGTACTGGTTTGCAAGACATAAAACGAAATATGCGCTTTAGTTCTATTAAATAATCTCCTCTCTTCTGTACCGGTTGTACCCGTGCCTGTTTACGCAGTGCGACAATCTGTGGGAAGCGCCGACACGATCGCTCGCCTGAGAAACACTTGACAGCCGGGTTGTTGGCATCGCGTAGGACCGGCGCTTCTCGCTAATTTTCCCGGCTTCCTCCGACATGCCCCGTACTTTATTTTAAACTACTTTATCCAGAAGCATGTTTGGTGACCGTTCGCGTTAACTGAAATGGCTTAACTTGATACCCACAAGCTAGCGACGGCGACGACTGCTGCTGGCCGTAAAGCACTGCTCGGCAGCCCGAGTCACACAGCCGCTTCCCGTTCATCGTATGCGCGTCCTGCGATGTAAGCAATAATTGATTCCATGTCACTCTTGTCAAAACTACACTCGTTGACCATTTGCATTCGCTAAAACTTGTGAATTCGTTCTTCACAATCACCGATCCAACCCTGCGGGCTCGCCAGTCGTCGCTGAAGGGAACGGAGTCGTCGTCGACTGAAATTAATTTGGCAAGTGGTTGTCGCTAGTGAGTGTCCATGTGTGCACATGTGAAATATAGGCGCTCGTTTCGCTTATTTCCAATCCGCATAATGTATAAGCGCGCATGTATTCACACCGTCACCTCATCAGCGCGTTTTCGCTCAGCCGCCGAACTCCCGAGGGCATGAAAGCTGACCGTCCGCTGATCGGACTCGTCGGTGTCGTTTAGCCAAAAAACTTGTGCCACTACAATAATATTATAATAAACTAGATAGTTCACTATAATCACATGCTGCTGTTCACCGTGATAGTGCCGTTGTCGGACTAGCGTGACCGTAGTCGTCGTTGTACACTGAAAACGAGCTGAGAATTTCGAATGCGTTTGGAAAGTGCCGTGTAGCACCGCGGGAGTCCGTCGAGTTCGAATGCCATTACAAGTCTCGACTGCCATTCGACTCAGATGTCATTCGAAAGTACCCGTGTAGAACAGGTATAATCAACGCGCCGCCGAAGAGCGTGGAGATCGAGGTAAGCTACGTCTGTTCATCGCTTGTATTTTTCTGGCTCGCATCTCTCATTGTTATTTCAGATTGACAACAGCAGGAGAATCATTCGTATTTGACCCCGGCATTCTTCGCAAAAAGAGTACGCAGCCCAGCCGCGGCGATCAGATGGCATGCGGAGCTGACTGCCAATGCGTGCGACGGCGAGCGTATCCTGTCTCCGCTGCGCTGCTCGCCGCGAGAGGCGCCTCCGTCGGCGCCGGAGTTACGTTCGCCCGTTGCCTATAGTGGGACCAGAGATTTTTTTGTTGAAGGGGTCTTCTATCTAGGTCTTACTTACCGTCTGTCAAGCTACAACACCCGCGATAACCAGTGGTGCGGGAGAGAGCTTACTTTCTGGTCTGTCTACCGTCTATGAAGCTAGTCTAGCTGTTCTTCTTTTGAGGTTCTTGCGCTGGGTCGACCAAGAAGGTCTGATTCGGCGAGCAAAACTGGCAGCAGCATCCAGCGGAGCCCTGGACTAAGGGCAACCGACCTTTGAGCAAGATGGACGAAGCCATCTCAAAACCGCCGAACACAATCCGAATCTAGAGCTAATAAAGTTTTCACTTCACTTAACTTGATGATTATGAGTTGGAAAAGGGGAGCACGACGCGTTCAAATGTCTCCTCTGAGAGGAAATCATCGCCGTTGTGCCGTGTTCGGGGAAGTGGGAATAAGATAGTGATGAGAAGGGTCTGGATGAATGGAAATGGAGGTAAAGACAGGGACAAAGGGGGGGGGGGGGGGGGGGGGGGGACTGCTCTTGGCGGCTCTAGTGGCAAAGTATCGGCATCGCAAGAAGCACTGAGTTTGTATGTCGCTACTTCCGCCAGGAACCGACCGTTCTTGGGTACAGGCGTCCCCTTTGCTATGCTTGTAGGTAGTAGTCGTTTTTACGGGTAAAACGCTTGGAAATTGGTGTCACCCGGTATGTTGCTAAACTGCCTACGGGCTACTGGTAAATTTAATACGCTCTTTCCTGTGGCGCACGCTGGCTACAGCGAGTAGAGTCACGCACGAGCTTGTTTCTGACGCCGCGCCGTCACTCCACCAGAAAGGCAACAGGCAGCCGTGAACGGATAACGCTATTTCGAGCTGTCCGTACGATTTGATTTGCAAAAGAAAGCTAATAAAACGATGAACAAAGCAGAAATGAGGCAGGAATGTTACGGTCGAAACCTCGTGGTTGACTATTATCAGAGGACGGTGGACGGTGGTAAGCGCGCCGCGGTTTGTCGAGATTGCGGGCTTTGGTGATAACAGTACGCGGTTTGTGTTCAAGCCATGCTGCATATACAATGCGTAGGTGAAACATACGATAGCAACCCCTCGCCTTCACTCTGCCAGCGGCCGGCAAATTCCCGACGCGAGGCTCGGCTGTTGACTTCGTGCTCAAGCAGTATCCCGCACCGTGCAAAAAGAGATAAATAAAAAAGGAACACAAGGAATCACCACAAAGCCCTGCACAGTGTTTGCTCTCCTTAATGTGTGTTACCTCCTTTAAGTGCCTGTTCCTATTTATTATGGTCGGTTTCTTTATTGCGTGTATTGGCTCCTTTGTGTGTCTCGTCGGTCCGGCTGGTCGCGCCGCTCGGTAATTGCCCCCCTGCTGGCGGTGGTCGATCGCCGCCTTCGCGTGTCGGGCTTCTCCGCACAAAGGGTCATGCTGCGGGGAAGCGCGCTCTGCAGGTCGCGCGGGGGCGTGGCTTAGGAGGCCATCCGGAAAGTGGTGCGCGCGCGGGCGAAGGCGCGGGGCCGTTGACCTTTACTGCACCGAGCGCACTTGCGCTCGTTTGAGCACGTTAGCCGGATGTTCGTCGCAGGTTACAGGGAGCGGAAAGATTCGCGCGAATGCTGGGAAGGCAGCAGACGAGACTTGGGCGCGCCTGCACGAATAAACCCGTCATGCCAGTGGCTCTCTGTGTTTCAGAGGCGCTCGGTATGCTCAAGCGCAACCTCGCTAATAAAGAAGTCACGCAGAAAAAAAAAATTCACCTGGGGTTCTGCGGGCGCTGCCATGTATTCTGCTTCCTTGGCTGCAAAACGTGCTGGCCGAATGCTGCCAACAACGATGGCTCAGTCTGTGTGTTTCGAAAGACCGATTATAACAACGTCGGGTGCTTCGAAATTGCAGTGCTGTGTAAGCCGCTGACACTGTACACAAAAAGCATACGTTGTTTTGGTCGCTTACAGCACACTTTCTGTGCTTGTGTTCTTGTGTTAATTATACGCAGCTCCTCTCACGGCCTTAATTGCACCAGTTGTCTGTGTGGTTTTCTTAATTGTTGTCGCATGCATATGTGTTTTAAGATATGTCGGTTTAAGTGTGGCATGTAGCTCAATGTCGATGATGATCCTTCTTTGCAGCTCATTCAAGATGCGGAGACTATGTCTCGACGTATGGAGCACCGAGGTGCGTGTGCCTGTGACAACAACACTGGCGACGGAGCCGGAGTCATGATGGCCGTTCCGGACAAGTTCTACCGCAAAAGGCTCAGGTGCGTCTCTCTACCACATATTACTGTCTTTGTTTTACTACCGGCGCATGTATGGTGAAGAAAAATGGTAGAAGGTTAGCAGAGTGGTATTGTAGCGAATTTTTCGAACTTCTTCTAGGCTCATAAAATGTCACATCTTTTTGCCGATAATCAGCGTATTCTCACTGAATAGTTACTTCAATGAGCAATCCATATGCCTTGGATCAGTGGAGCAGTGACATTGTTGGTGGGATTATTATTATTTTTTTTTTGTTAGCATGAATGACCTGTGCTGTCTGGCCCCCCAGCCATCGTGCTCCGTATGACGTGGCATGTCTGTATTGTGTTTATATTGAGAGGTTTCCAGCACCTTTAGTGTGCCTGGAGACTTGACGCACTCGCTGTCATCTTGTCATGGCTATGCTGTATCCAGTTTCTTAAACGCATCCGTCTGACCCATGGCCCGCTTCTTTGGAGTCTCCTGCCTCTAGGAGTCTTCATACTTCACTTTTATGCAAACCAGGATTGCCTGGTATAATGGGACTGATGGCCACGTGTCCTTAGTTTAAATGACAGCCTTTCTGCCTGCTATAGTGTTTAATGTGAAATGCATTGCTTGCAGGGTTCTATGCAAATTTTCTTTCATATGCTACTATAGATGATACGAACAGTGTGCTTGTGACCACTGGTAGTTAAGTATTTTACTGCAGTGCATTCCTTGCTTGATGGCTGGCAGGTCACCCTTACCCCCAACTCTACAGTATTTTTTTTCATTCCACATCTGGAAACAAAGACTATATAACAGATGACTTACTGGGATACGAAGACTACTTTGCACTGTACAGAAGCAGTGCCGTTGCCATTGTTATGATGTGGCTTCCTTCTTTTTTTTTGTGCCTTGAAAGCACCTCCGCGTGCAGACTTTTCATGCTTTATATGCTTTCTAGCTGTCCTCTGCTCGCTCATTAAATCTGCTGATGTCTCATTTAGTTATTGGAAGGACTGCATCTGCCAAATTTTGTTTGAGAGCGTATTGTACTTTGATTGATTGGTTTCGTGTTGATTAGTTTGATTTTCATTAGTTTTATATTCATTGGTTTGATGTTCAGCTTTGAGTACATGTGGGTGTTTGTTGTGTGCAGGGTGTAATCCATTTCCACAACAGCAGGAATTACTTATATGGGTATAATCGTTTGTTTCTAATCATCAGAATATCAGCTGGGGAAATTATCCTCTTAATCCTTCAGTAAGGAACACCATTGCAATTCTAGAGAATGTACTGAAGAAATTGGATTCTTCTGTCTAGACTTTGTATTTTTAAGCATACAGAAAAAAAAATATAGAGGAAAAAAAGGAAAAGCACAGGCATATGCCACTGTAAGCTCTGTAGATGACTGTAATGCACCGTGCTTCACGCTGCATGTGAGCTCTGCCTTGCAGTGTGATTTCATCCCTGACACTGTCCTACTGTGCAGGGAGGAGCTGAACATTGTGCTGCCCCCAGCGGGACACTACGCCACTGGCGTCTGCTTCCTCGAGCAGATGACAGCCCCCGAAGCGGAGAGGAGGTTTGAAGAGGAGGCCCTCGTCAACAACCTTAAGGTGTGTTGCCCTCATGCCCTGAAACTCAGTTGGAATCTGAAGCTTGACTTTGAAAAGCACTGAACGGTTGAGATGAAACAGAAAAATTAAGAAAAAAGGTTTTTGATTCGTATTGGTTGCATGTCCAAGTTGTTGCTAGTCTTGCAGGTTTGACCTCTGCGTGTTGCGTTGATTGAAATGTCGCACAAGGCTGGAAAAGGTGTGCATGGCAGCATGAAATATACAGTACCCAAATTCTGCTGTTTCCATAGCCTTCTTGGCCGCAGTTAAGGTGCCTATGTAGCGCCCCTACAATGTCCACACTTAAAGGGCTGTGTGCGGCTGTACCATCAGCTGCGTACGTATGTGCAGTTAGTTTATTTGCACAGTTTCACCTTGCTTGCACAGAAATCTCATTTGGAAATGGTTGAGTAAGTTGATCTTTAAGCATTCTCTACTGAAAGGAGTAACTTTGCCCACAGGGATTTTGGTCAGTGTATATGAAATAAATGTTTTGCTTTGGCTAGCATACTTTGTCAGTATTCGTTGCGAAGAGGTGCTTACACTAGACCTTCAGTTTTCTTTTTGCAGCTTGGAATGATGGAAATGTAATTGCTAATAACAGAACACAGTTTCAGTTTGTGAGCATGCTGTTGATAATTTTATTTTTCAGCTGTTTCTACAGAGTTGTTTCAGTTTAGGTTAGCCAAAAACAACTGTTCAGTATGATTTCACTAGCCAGTCTTGTAACAAAACTGGCATTGGCTACAATGTTTTTACAAATGGCTACAAATGGCTACAAATGGGTACGACATTTGTTGCATATTTTTTGCATCTATATTGGGCCACAGTTAGTCCATTTTGACTTCTCATTCTCATCACAGATCCTGAATTTGCATGCCTTAAGGGGTTTCTGCCTCTGTGTTATTGCGACATAGGTTTATGCTGATATTTCAGAGGCCAAAAGTGTCCTGTAAAATGTTAATTTTTGTGTTGATTTCTCAACATTGGGGAATTCTATGCTTTAACTCGTGGTGGAAGATTCTGTATGGACAATTCTGGACAAATGCACAATAAAAAATTTGCTCTTTTAGTTCTTTCAAACAGGCTAGTTGCTATGTTCTATTTAGTTTCACGAGAAAGCTGCTAAAGGAAGGGAAGTAAGCATATACAAGCTGAAGGCTGCTTTCGCTTTGGCATTGTAGTTTATAACATATACTCTCTTGAATGTGTTCTTGAACGTGTTCCTGAATGCATTCTTGAACCCGTTCCTGAACATGTTCCTGAATGTGGTGTGGTATGATATGTGAGGCCTAACATCCCGAAGCAGCATGTAGGCTATGAGAGAAGCTGTAATTGAGTGCATCGAATTAATATTGACTGCCAGGAGTTCTTTAACATGCACAGACATCCGCTGCATCTTTGCATTCTGTTCCATTAAAATGTGGCTAGCGTGTCCAAGATTAATGCCTGGAACATGACCACTGAAGCAGTAGTGTATATTGCTGGCAAATGCGCAGAGGTGTGAAAGGCAAGGTCCTCTGTGTTGCTCCTGTAGGTTCTGTGCTGGAGGACCCTACCAACTGACGACACGACCCTGGGCTCGGTGGCCCGTTCAACCGAACCCTATATGCGCCAAGTCTTTGTGGTGCCCACCGGTGGACAGGCAGGCGACGATTTCAAGCGAGACGTGAGCACCTTGCTTCCTTTGTTTCTGTTCTTGTTGCCTGCTCTTGCCACCTGCTACATCGTTGCTGAGGGGTGCAAGGCCATGAGGTTTTCCCCAAAGTTCAAAAATTGGTCCCTTTGAAGTTGGTTCCTTTTAATTTTAGGGGTTTGGGAATACTTTAGTACAGTTATAAGAGTCGAATATTGAGTTCCAGAATAGGCATAATTAAACTATATTCGTAAATTGAATTTCTGGTATTCAGTTTTCACAAAAGACTGAACCTGTAAAAAGTTTGTCCAAGCATTGTGTTGAGTGTGGTCTATATCAGGATTGTTTGAGGGCTGTAACGGCGAGAGCCTTATTATTACACTCGAGATTGATATTATCAGTGGTTGATTTGCAATGAACGTTGCATAAAGGCGTGCGCTTGTCATTGACAGGTGTTTGTCCTCCGGAAGACCACTTCCCACAAGATCCCTACAGAGAAGCTGCGCTACTACATCTGCAGCTTGTCGCCAGACACCATCGTGTACAAGGTACGGGAGGTGTTCTTTGGCAGTGTCCAAGGTTGCTTGCAATTGCTACTTGTTTTCTTCGATTCACCTTATTTTTGCCTTTGCACATTTTAAGCGAGGCATGTTCTACTGTTATGTCTGTTGTTTGTAAAGGGCCAGAAACTTGTCGCTATAATAGAACCGGAATTCAAAGCATTCATGCTTGGAAACTGGAAAAAAAAATTTCAAAGCATTGATAGTTATTGTAGTTTGTTGGTGAAACTGGAATTCATTTGCTTAGTGGAGATTTTGCAGCATCAGGCTTTCTTAAAAGAGGTCTTAATGCATGGAGTAGCAACATCGCACATTCCTGTGAGAGTGACCACTTTGATAGTTAGCTAACTGTAACAGGACTGCTGTTGGGTAATGTGGATGAAGCCATTTCCGGGGAACGTCAGGGGCCATTTTTGACCAAAGTAAAGTTGTTGAATGAAGAAGTCATCTGTTTGCACTTCTTTCAGGAGGAGCGCTAGTAGCCATGGAGCAGAGAACTCACTCTCTTAATATTGCTTGATTAAGATTATGGCTTGTTTGTTCCTCTTTTACTGAAGTCTTGTGCACTTGTTCCTTCAGATGTGTTCAGAACTCGAAGACTAGTGATGCCCCTCGCTTGTGTCGCTCTCGCAGGGCCAGCTGACAACCACCCAGCTGTGGCGTTACTTCCTGGACCTCCAGGATCCCGAGTGTGAGACGTACCTGGCGCTCGTCCACGCCCGCTTCTCCACCAACACTTTCCCCAGCTGGGAGCGGGCCCACCCACTGCGGTCAGTTGGCGATCTACTCTGGGTTGCCATGTGTTGTACGCTGTCATCCACTGTCACAGGAGGACACTGGTTACCTTTCATGATTCAAGAGTGTCCTTCCTTTTGCGAGAAAAACTTCAAAAAATGCCCCAAGGGTGACTGCGTGGCCAGTAAAATGCCGAGAAGCACTGTAGAGGGGTGCAGTCTTGTGAATTGTAAGAAAGTGCTTAGGCAAAATATCGCTCTGTGTTCCCTGTCTTACTGGAGTGCTACACCGTATAACTGAAGTTTGCTGCAGTCTAAATGCGATTATTTAGACAGAGACGGGCCACTGTTGAATTGTGTGGAGTTTGAACAAGGGGAACCTTTCAAAGGCAATTTGATATTGATGGGTTCATGGCATTATAGTTGAAATAACTGCAATTTTGAATTAACTGAGTTTGAATTAACAAGAGTCCTCTGCGTTCAAGTGAACTCTGAGCTTGTACTCGCTGTTAAAGTACTGTTCCTTGATTCTTATTAATTCAGTGTATTTTTCCTCTTGCTTTTGTTTTTTATTTTTCTGTTTAACTCTCTACACAATTTGCCACTGTATGCTGTGCATAAATTTCTGTGATATTTTTGTGATGCATCATCGATATTTTGCTCAAATCAGCTATCTGGTTTCTGTGCTAAGATCTGCAGGTTTGCATCAACAAGTAGTAGCCAGTTGGGAAGTGCAGCCTGTCATCAACGCTAGTGTGCCGCTTTTTCAGTCATGAATGCTGACCGTAAAGGGGAGGAAGCAGATGCAGATGTCATAAATGCGTTTTAGGAAAAGAAGGCACACAGCTAGCAGTTAGTGAGAATACTGTACCTCTTCTTGGTGAGCCCCCAAATGAGCTGACAAGCTATTATGGTCACTGAGAAGTACTGGCAAGGTGTATGAATAGTTTCACTAGTCACTACAATCACTAGGCATTCAGTGACAGGGAGGGAACATCGTAAAGATGAACAGTTATTTTGTTCATATATACATATACAATGCAACTATTTTTCTGCCTCCATTCAGAGTAAAGGGCATGCTCGTATATATGTGTTTTGGAAATCGATTTTGTGCCTTTTTTATTATTTTTATTTCATTGTGAGTGTCTCCACAGTCTGCTGTACCACGTGGTGTGTACGTGTGATGTGCAGGCTGTTGGCGCACAACGGAGAGATCAACACGCTCCAGGGCAATGTGAACCTGATGCGCGCCCGCGAGGGCGTCATGCACACGTCCATCTTCGGGGACAGGCTCCGCGAGCTGTACCCTGTGGTTGAGCCGAACCTCTCGGACTCAGGGAGCGTCGACACTGTGCTCGAATTTCTTGTCATGGCTGGCCAGCGC
Source organism: Amblyomma mixtum (assembly GCF_055824585.1). NCBI lineage: Eukaryota > Metazoa > Arthropoda > Arachnida > Ixodida > Ixodidae > Amblyomma > Amblyomma mixtum. The sequence goes on from NC_143013.1 coordinate 87,160,465, forward strand.
TCCCTGCCTGAGGTCAGTCGGTCGCTCAGTTTGGTACATATGTATATGTGTATTGCTGGTGGCCATTGTGGGATATACCTTCTCTACCTTGAGCTTGGCGCATGATAGCCTTAGCCACTTATGCGCCATTAAGCCCTGCACAACACAAACACAACAAAAATAAATAAAAAGTAACTTGCAAATAATTTGAAGAGGCGGCTTTTCTGAGGACAGTTTATTTGCCAATAGCTGTACAAACTTTTAAGTCATCTGAAATCAAAGGAGCAGTCTCAGTGAATGTTCAGAATTTCGTTTTCTTTTTAGTGTTTGATATGAAAACCTTTGGCAACTGTAGCAGTGTATACATGGCATGGATGATTGTGCACTGAATAACAGTCGCACAGTCAAATTTGGCCAGTTATCAGTCTATCATAAGTGAATCAAACTGGCTGTTCTCTGACATTAAGCATTCAAATTAATAACTGACTTCATATTAAACTGGCTGAGTTTAAACAGCTGGGGAGTCTGATACCACATAGACAAGTAGAACTGATATCTGAGTGTCTTGGCTGCATTGTAAAGTGAAAATTCTTACTAAACATCAACCCTCTTCGTTTTTTTATTCATGCAGCATCGTTTATGTTCTTAAACCACACTTTTTCTGTTCTTTGATGTGTGCTATGCACAGGCTGTGATGACCATGGTTCCCGAAGCATGGCAGAACAATGAGCAAATGAGCCCCGAGAAGCGGCAGTTCTATCAGTGGAGTGGATGTGCCATGGAGCCCTGGGACGGCCCAGGTGAGTTGTCTTCTGGGGGCCTCAGTGCAACTGCTTCACCACAGAGTTTGCACGTGAGGCAGTCTGTGTCTTCTCAGAGCAAAATTACGGCTAAGCTTAGATCCTCTGTTTCCTACCGATGTTACTGCGCTGCATTACTCTGTTGCACTTTTGTGCTTGGCACCATGGTAATTTTTGGAGTGTCGAAGCGAGTTTGAGTAGCACTGATAGCTTTGCACAGAAATGCAGCTAGTAGCATTGGGATACACAGCGGAGTTGTGCCTTTCCTGCTCAGATAACGTGATAGGAAATCTTGTTGTAGCAAAACTTTGTGCTGTTGAGGAGTGGAATTCCACTGAGAGGCAAAGCTATTGAGTCAAGGCCAAGAAATAAAGTGGCTGCATTTTTAGCTCGACTTAGAATTATGCACAGTTTCTTCTGTATGGCTACTCTCAAGGACTCGTGAAATTTTAGGACAAGAAAATATGTAACATACTTTTCCATTGTATCTTTTATGCTGACACAGTGTGTTAAAGCTCATTCTCACTAACCAGCAATTTTCTTAGCACCTCTACTCGTAACTGCGCAATGTAATGCATGAGTTTGTTGCGACAGGAGACTAAGGGCAAAATTATGTGTAGTGATTTCATAATGTTTACTTTTTTGAGCTGGGTTTATGTTACCTCAGAGTGAGCCAGAAATATAATCTGTATTAAACTGGCATTCTATGTAGCTAAGAAACAAAGCAAAAAGAAGTCATAAGCAAGGGTGGAGTTGCTAGAGTTTTCATTTCCCCTGTCCTTGCAGGACTTCTTAAATTTAAATTGAATTTAATTTAGTTCTGTTGCTGGCACTGCTTATGTCATCTTTTTTAACATTCTCCCCCCGCTCTAATATCTGTTGGAGCTTTGAGTAAATGAATAAATAAATAAAAAATGAATAAAGCACTGTATGCTGCTGCTTTGACTTTGTTCACGTGTTGCGTACGTCAGTCTTTTACTCGTGGCTTACAGCAGCTGCTGTTTGAAACTTCATGGTAGTTTGGCACCACAGTGTCCGCACAGGCTTTGGCAGAGGAGCCGTAGGCATATGCTCACCTACCCTCCCTCATTGCAGCTCTGCTGACATTCTCTGATGGCCGCTACATTGGCGCCATCTTGGATCGGAACGGGCTGCGGCCGTCACGCTACTACATCACCAAGGACAACTACATGGTGATGGCCAGTGAAGTCGGTGTGCTTGACATTCCATCAGAGATGGTTCTGCAAAAGGTACCGTCATAGCATCTGATCACGTCTTCTCAACATCCGCAGCTATTTTGTTGAGGTTGACATTGTTAACCTCTCCATTGCAGCCTCAAAAAAATACGCTAATAACAATAAGAGCCTTACTTCTGATGCATTTTTTTCTACATTTCCTGCCGCTTTGGCTGCTGTGTGTTTGCGGACTGGTAGCAAAAACTGTGGAGCCAGATTTACTTAGCTGCGCAGTGGAACGCCCTGTTTGCTTGTATATGGCTTTAAGGGCACTGTGCAAATGATGTGTGGCACCCGATTTGCTTTAGGGTCGACTGCGTCCCGGGCGCATGCTGCTGGTAGACACGCTGGAGAAAAATGTCACCAAGGACGAGGAGCTCAAACTGCAGATTGCTCGCCAGAGGCCGTTGGGTGACTGGCTCAAGGAGATGGTGAGTTGCAGTTGAGGCCCTGGGTGGGGCTATTACAGATCTCAATCTCATTTCCACTTCACCTGTAACCTGATGTGTTGACATTTCTGGAATTCTGCTAACTCTAACGGGACACTGAGAAAAACTCCATCCATTAAGTTTTAGTTCTGAGTAAAATTTATTGTTTGGCTCTCTATGGCTGCGTTAATGCCTGTTTGGCGGCAATAAAAAAAAGCATTTATTGTTCAGAAAAATGGATTTAATTATTGAGCATTTTTTTTCCTGCTGCATAATTCAAACTCGTGACATCGGGACTGAAATGTACTCTGTGATCACTGTTTGGAAGTGGATGGCAGTGCAACCTAGCCTCTGAGATTTGCGTTCAGAATTTTGTGGCGTTATTGCGATTTGCTCGCAAGAACAGCCAGTGGTGGTGATACCTGTATTTATGTATTTCATTTATTAAATCTTTTGTGGCTTATAAAAGCTCAGTATTCAGTGAAAGGAACCTCTTGGTCATTATAGTGCAGTGATTGTCGATGCAGGCCAACTTCCAATTTGTCTTCAGTATTGACCTTGAATTCTGGAGACCATGTTCGTCTACGAGCTCGTGAGAGGGATTGAATTATTCCTAACTTTTGAGTATATATACCGGTTGTTTCAGCAAACACTTTCAAAAATTCTCATAAGTGGAATTTTCTTGGTAAAGATATGGCTTTTGCAGCATAGTGTTACCAATGTTGGCGGACACCAGAAAACCAGTGAATCATATTAGGTAGTAAACTGGTTCACTAATTTTTAATAATTAACTTTTTAACTATTACAGTTAGGCGCCTAGTTGCAATTAAATATTTGTAGCCGGTCGTTAGTAATAGCCATATCAGTTTTTAGAATTTCGAAAACGCGATTATCCTCGGCGCTGTGGCTCGACAAAATTTGGCTTTTTCGACTAGTTACGTGCACTGGAGGGGATGCTTTGCCTGCATGCTTTCGATAGCGCATGTATTTTTCGCACGGTGCAGCCAAACTTTGTTGAGCCACAGCGGTGAGGGTAAGTGCGTTTTCGAAATTCTAAAAACTGATATGGCTATTACCAACGACCGGCTACAATATCTAATTGCAACTAGGCGCCTAACTGTAATAGTTAAAAAGTTAATTATTAAAAATTAGTGAACCAGTTTACTACCTAATATGATTCACTGGTTTTCTGGTGTCCGCCAACATTGGTAACACTATACCGCAAAAGCTATATCGTTACCAAGAAAATTTCACTTATGAGAATTTTTGAAAGTGTTCGCTGAAACACCCGGTATATACTGTATATGAAAGTCAGTCTGAAGTGTTCGAGTGGTCTGACTTGTAAAATGATCATATTTTTAATATATTCCTCACGCCCCTAGTATAGCAACTTGTGCAGGAAAACAATCTGTGTGGTGATGTGCGCAGTTCACGCTGGCGGACTTGCACGAGGCAGCGGGACCCGTGCATGTACCGGGACTGCGCCGACAGGACACGAGCACCTTTGCCAAGAGCAGTAAGGTGTTCCAAGACCTCCGGCTACCCCTGTTTGGCTACTCGACGGAGACCATCAATCTGCTGCTGCTGCCTATGGTCCAGACCGAGTAAGGGACACAGTGGCTGCATCTTTTTTGCTTGTGCTGTGTTTTAGTTGTTTAGTTTTCTTAGAAGACGTGCTCCTAATAACCTTTAATATGGGTGCTGCAACATATGTAATGATGCTCTAATCAATACAGGGTGTTTCACCTAAGACTTTCTGCAATTTTTAAAAATAAGCTATTTGAATTAGATGCGCGCTTTTTCTGGCATAGCATTGTCAGTGGTGTAGTACATCACAATGCAGCTAAGACGTGCTAACTAGCAGGCTTGTTAACCAATGTTTAATAGTTAACTTTTAAACTATTACCGTTGGGCTCCTTAATTATTAGAGGCATGTAGCCCACCGTAAGTAATGTCCATATCTGTTTTTAGAATTTCGGGAACGCGATTATCCTCGGCGCTGTGGCCCAACAAATTTTGGCTATTTCGACGAGTTAGGTTCACTGGAGAGGTTGCTTTGCCTGCAAGCTTCTCAAACCGCATGTATTTTGGCGCAATGTAGGCGAAATTTGTTGGGCCACAGCGCCGAGGGTAATCGCGTTCTCGAAATTCTAAAAACGGATATGGACATTACTTACGGTGGGCTGCATGCCTCTCAATAATTAAGGAGCCTAACGGTAATAGTTTAAAAGTTAACTATTAAATATTGGTTAACAAGCCTGCTAGTTAGCACGTCTTAGTTGAATTATGATGTACTACACCACTGACAATGCTATGCCAGAAAAAGCGCGCATCTAATTCAAATAGCTTATTTTTAAAAATTGCAGAAAGTCTTAGGTGAAACACCCTGTATAACCATATATTGGACTATATAAAATATAATATAAAAATATAAATAAGCCCAACATCTCGCGAGGCCATAGATTTCCTGATTTAGTCATTATCAGCTCTATTTATTGTCTTTTCTGTAGCCAGGTATCCCCTTATTTTATGGGCACATTAGTTTATAATGATTTTTTCTGAAGTTGGTATCACTGTCATTCTGTGTCGTCGCCTGCCTGTGGTAATGGGAATCTAAAAAGAGTGCTAGCAAACAGTGGTAGCTTAATCATTTCTTGCTAATAATCATTTCTTGCTGATAACAACTTAGTCTGTTTTGTAGTTTGAAGCTCTTATAAAAATGACTATTTAAGTGGTTACATCAGGGGTTCTCAAACTTTTTTGCTTGGAGGAACCCCAAAAGCCTTCAATAAGTTCCAGGGAACCCCCCTCCCCCCCCTCCCGCTTTCACTTACCAGCAATGTTGTCGAGTGCATTTTTGCAAAGAGAGAGTTGCAAAAGTTAAATGTTTATTGCACAGATTAATACAAATACTAATGTGACGGGTTGTACTGCTTCCCTTTTGAGAGCAAGTCAAAGCGTGGCTCAGTAGCACTCAGAGCCAGTCTCATATCAGCTGCCGGGTCAGGGCCGGTGAGGGTTCTCGCGGAACACAAGAAGACAGCCCGCGGAACCCCTGTGTTCCGCGGAACCCAGTTTGAGAACCCCTGGGTTACATCATTGTAAGCGTAAGGCAGGATTCATTGCTTTTAGTGACTTCACTATTGAGCTTCGTTGCAACAAACGTTTGGTTTGAAACATCTGGCAAAATGTTCCTAGAAGTTCGTTTAGGTTCGGCCATTCGATGTTTTTGTAAATTTGCCTCTCTGAGCATGCATGGACGTGCATGGTTTCACCAAAGAAAGCTCTTTCAATGTTTTGATGATTGGTGGACGTCTATACCTCGGCAAATACCATATTTACTCATCCAATTTGCGCACCTTTTATCCTAAAATTAAGGGTTCAAAAAGGTAGTTAGCAATTAATCACGAGGAGATTTTGCAAACATGTCCTAAGAACTACAACGGTCATGATGCACAATGTATACGGTACATTGCCGTATCTAAGACAACCCCACAACTCGTACCCCTCATGAGCCAAAAAAAAAAGTTGACTCCAAATGTAAGTCAGCGCATACCCCCCCCCCCCCCCCCCCCCCCCCTCCCCCCTGTCCGCTTCATGCTATATAGTTCCCTGTGTGATACATGGTGGCGCGTGAGCAAGTCAAAGCAATAAACGCAGAATGATATGATTGCTCTGTGCCTGCAGTTAGAGACAAGTGGAGATACAAGGGGATAAAATGGCACCCTCTCATGCAGCTGTCTGTGTAAAGGCAAATCGAACAGCAAACTGTTCGGTATATAGTTTTAGACCCTTGCATGACGCACGCTCTGGAGGTTACTGCAAGTTTGCTGTCACTGCTGCTTATATGGGAAAAGTGATCACCGACGTGAGCGAGCCGGGTAAACTGCGTGCAGTTGACTTTTCCATCCAGAAGCAATTTACAAATGAATTACTGACCCTATTTGGCGCTACTCACTCGCATACGTTTCACAGCTGCATGCGGCGACGCAGCAGTGCCAATCTTCCCAAGCCCACTGTGCACGCACCTGTGTGCATGCTTGTGTTCTTGTGCCTCGGGGAGTGCAACATATGCGAATAAAAGTTTTTCTTTATAAATACGGGTAATAAATTAGAGGTGCGGAAATTATGCGAGTAAATATGGTATACTGATGAATAATTCAGTTTGATGTTTTGTATTTGCACCAAATGTACCTAATTAGGTTGATGTCCGATATACTGTTATGTGTCAAAGCAACGCTGCGGACCATGAAGCACGTCACAGTAGAGTGTTTGGAAATAATTTGGCTGCCTGGAATTCTTTTCAATGTTCGCCAATGTCTCTATACATGTGCACTTTTGACGCTGGCAGGATCGACAGTTCTATGAAGTGACAACAGTTTGGAAACCAGACTTTGCGGGAGGGTGTCGTATGGAAAAAAGAACTAATGGGCAGCACTTCAGGTGGGGTATGTGCTGGCACTTACAGTAGTTGGACAGAGATATTGCCAAATTATGTGCGAGAAAGAAAGGTAACAGGTGAGGATTTCCTGCACAAGATTGAGAGAGGGAATTGCTATTACTGTGAGAGAGGCATGCGGATACAACCTGCAAGGGAAGCTTATGTCCACCCACTTGAGACGAAATTATTTAAAAAACAGTGCTGCCTAGCACAGGACAAAGAATTAAAGGACATATACAGCGCTGTGTTTTCCCTTTACGTCTTTATCCTGTGCTCCGCAGCTCTGATTTTCAAACAACAATGGGAAAACTACTAACTTGTCCAATCTGCCATTCTTATTTGATATAAGGAGTGGAGAAGAGGAAGTCAGCAAGAGTAAGGGCACCTAGTGCCACAGATGAGCAAAAAGACAAGGAACATTGTAGCCAGCAGTCAAGAGAGGTTTTAGCCATGTTGCCTATGTGCTTTGGTACATTATCGAGATAGCTCATTACTCAGTCCTTTCTTATTAACTGAAGCTATTTTAGTCACTGTAACTTTTCTCTGTTTTTAAATTCAAGCAGTTTTTGCACTTTCTCCTTCCTTGCTGATATCTTATAGCATTGGCTTTGACTAGGCTGATAACTTACGCAGCCTTGCAGGCACGTAATGGAGGCATTATTATTGTTTCATCTTAAAGGGACTCTGAGGACAAAACTGAAGTTGGCTTGTATCGACAGCTCATGACATCCTAATGACAAAGAAGCTACTCTCACTGAAAACTGAGATCTTGTTCTCTAGAAAAGTAAAAAAAAAAATGAAATACAAATGTCATCACCACCGGCCGGTAATTCACAAGCGGACTGTGGTGACGAGAAGACAAACTTTTTCTCCTGGATCCCTGAACCTAAGCCACACTGGCATTCTTTTCCAAACAGTAATCACAAAGTCCTTTTCTTCCTGAAAATCACAAATTTGTATCAAATGATGTGAAAAAAATTGCATATTTAAATGAAATTTTTTCAGCAGTAAACACATTTTTTTCTGTTGTGCAAGCATCAACATACCGAGAGAGAGCCACATTTACAGAGCAAAAATATCATGATGTTGTCCTCAGTGTCTCTTTAAACTCGTTGAACTTGTTCAAGATCCACAAACCTTACGAAAACAACAGCCGCACCTCTCGTGTCAGCGTTGTCGACAGCGCATCAGAAGCGGGCAGGCGGTGTCAGTTCTGTTTGTAAACGCAGTGGGGCCTCGTAGAGGCGCAGTTTGCCCCCGGGTGGCATTGCTGCAACCAGGACTGACTTGTGCTTCGCAGCAGCGGAGAGCCGCATGTGCGAACTCTCTCTCCAGCCCCTGCCAATCCTTCAACGGCAAAGCAGCGTCAGAAGTGCCGGTGGCAGTTGGATGAAGCCGTGGGAAACTGTGAGCACTCATTCCCGCGACGCTTCATCTCAACACTGTATTATTACTAACCGTGAGCCAGTTTGGCAGGTCGCAAGGGCGGGGGATTTTGCGAATGGTGCACGGTTTCTTGTGCCGATTGGCTCTACTGCCCCAGTGTTTTCCACGCAGTTTTCATAAGGTGTGTAATGTGTGTTTGCACCTAAAACTGGACAGTGAATAGCCATTGCAAGTGCAACTATATAGAACAAATGATAAACAGACATGCTATTCAGCTCGGAGCTAAAAACATTGAGAACTCCTGCTATATGTTTTAGCAATGGGAGCACTGGGTCATGAGTTTGCAACAACGTGCAAGGCAGGTTAGCAGGTTTTAATGGCAGATGAAGAAAAAAAGACATATATTGTCTAAGCTTTTAGTGCTTGACAGTTAGTTGTTGAGATTAAGGACCCTGAGCTGGAAAAGGAAACAATGTGAGCCAACCAGAATTGCCAACAGATTGAACCTGTAAACACCATAAACTAATGCATATTAGTCTATCAGTCCCACGGATGAATATTTATTGGTCTAGAAGACAAATACGTATTAGTCGATGAGGTCTATTGGTTCTTGTGTTGATCTAATACCAATTGAAATAGAACCCATAGGTTGCACAACCTATAGAGACATTACCATGGTCTATAAGAAGATATGTATCAGTCTATAAGGTGTATTTGTTTCTGTATTGGCCTAATACAAAGCATAATGGCGATTTTCACGGCCTAGTTGGGGCCTTTTCTTTTGATACAACATGGTGGTGCTACAAAAAACTGCCTCTGTGGTTAGCCTAGGTAGAAGCATGCTTGTTTTTAAATTTCACGATAAGCTCATGCTTAGTCATTGTATTAGCAGCCTCATGTGAGCTGAACAGCTGCGTTTCTCAGCTGTGTGAAGGAATAAGCTAGATAAGGAACAGATCACCGTGTGCACTGCATTTGAAACCATGTGATGTGAAAACGTAGCTCTAGACAAATGATGCACTTTGGACATAATTTCATTCTACGGCACCAGTGATGAAAACTCTTGTACCACTGGACTGAACTAGAAGGACAATTTTGTGCATTAAGATTTACAGGCAAGCGAGATTCAGCGGTTATGGCTGCTTGTGCAGAAAACAAGCTGGAAGAGTTTTTCAGTTACTCTTGCTTGAGTTATTAAAGCTACCTTTTGCTTTTTTTTTGTTAAGTTTTATTAATCGTGTGCTACCTTAAAGGGATAGTGAACGAAAAATCAGCCGCGGAGGCTTCTGGCCTAAATGACAGCTTTGGCACCGAGAGTGACCAAAACAACAGGTTTTTGAAACGGAAATGAGCAGAAAACGAGCAGAAAATGGCTATTTTAAGGAATATTTCTCAAACCATCGCACCAAGTGGCCACCTGTGAAAGCTCTCACAAAACAGGGTGTGATGTCAGCCTTACCAGTTACAAGCCATCGCCAGCACCGACCGTACGAAAGTGTGCATAGTTGGCGTGTTTTTGCTTCATTGTACAGTTTATTTCGTTCGGCTTCGTTGTGTCTATGCTTCAAGATTCTCTGCCTGCATCTCGTGGTTGTGTACTTTGTGTGACTACTTGCTTGATTCGGTCAGGGTTAATTGGAAATCCCCATCGTCTGCAGTGACGGCAAACCAAAAAAGCAACAGTTCTCAGATGCAGTACCGGTAGCGCCATCTCGCGCCCGCCAGAGGAACGAGCGTGTGCGGATTCCTGATCTGCACATTGCCAAGCCAGCTTGACTATGGCACTGCTGAGTGTAGGCGTGACGTCATGCTCGCCAGCTCGTAGGCAGGCAAGCGCTAAGTGTGGCCCAGCAGCTGCTCACAACATCCAAAGTTCAGCCACCCACTAAAAAATAAACCGGAATGATAGCTGTATACTTGGGTAATCGTGTTTCATGAATGAGAATCTAGTGCTTTCTGAGTATTTCCAGATTTTTATTCATATCCCTTTAAATATGAGTACATTCCTAATCATGTGTACAAGTGGAAAGCGAGACCAATGAAGTTGCGTTTTTCGGCGTGTTTTTTTTTACTGATTAATTAAAAGTGCCATGTTCTCTCGGTTTGCTAGTAGAGAGTGGATGAAAGGCACATAACGATCTAATGTAAGGCGATTACAGTACAATTCTATTTGTTCGATTCTGTTTGGTTCTTACCATCTGCTCACGTGACTTACAGATTCTAGTGACAGCTAGCGAGGGTATGGGGTAGAAATGAAGAGCAAAAAAAAAAAAATGTAATGAAATGTAATCTCAATGAAATCATTTATCACCCTTCACTCTCCATGGATAACACATGCTGCAACCAGGAATACAGACAACCATGCACCAACCTCCTCACATTTTAAATATGCACATTATGTGTAAGACCTTTAGTCTTCTGCGATTCCACTAAAAATCATGGGTTTTAGCATTTTCCATGCAATTTTGTGTTAGCAGTCACATTCTCTTTTTTTAGGCGTATGTATTGTGTTTGTGGACATAAGTATATAAGAATATGATTGAACGACAGAATGTGATGTGGAATCGTCTGATTTCTCTTTAAAGGTAGAATCTAGTAATGAATGAAGCTGTGCTGATTCCTTGACACTTCCCCCATATCCGATCCAACCATGCAAGTACTGAGACTTTGGCCGAAACACGCTCGCACGCTGGTATAGGAAGTCATGATCGATACTGGCTCCTGTCGAAAGCAATATATTGCTGTACCTGTATGTATATGTACGTGAGCTTCTTTTTTTTTTAAACCATCGTGCACCTCATGTTATATTTGGCACCAAATTATGAGCATAGCGAGAATTTTTTGCATGGCCCTGCTAGCATTCCATTATACTGTGGAAAGTTGCTGTCATTATTTTCACTATGCATTGCTGGTGCCAGAAAACTCGTGCAGACACTTTGTGGCTCTTCTGTGTTATAATAAAAACATCCGTGTAACAGCCCTGCTAAAGCATTTTTACAGTAGAACTCTCGCAACAATGTCTGAATGTGCCAGCAAACTGCTTATGCAATGAAGCAGACTCTGTTCCGTGCAAGCCAATCTGTATTAGTCTAGTTTGTGGCACCTCTGCAGCGTGGCGTTGATTTTTATAAAAATCACCAATACAACCCACACTGAAACCAATAGAATCAATACAGTCTGTAAGACTACTGTGTATCAGTCTGTAAGGTGTATTGGTCCAATATGAATGCATATGGAACCCACAGATGAACCAATAGAACCGATACAGCTTTCCACTAGACCAGCAAACTTTGCTATTGGTTTTTCTGATGCAGCTATAAATACATCACCTTTGGAAACTCTCTGAAATGAACTGAACTCTTTCAGTTTTCTGCTCAAACTCTCCTTCTTCACACAGTGCAGTCCTTCATTCATCACTGACTAAAGAGGCTGGAACACGTATTAGAAAGGCTCTGAAAAAGGGTGAACTTGGAATACAGCTTCGAGGATGTGTGTAATGTGTGGTGTGTAAGTAAATGTGTGATTCTTTCCACCGAGAAAGGCTTATTCTCTATGTGAGAATACACGGAGTTTAGTATTGGTGAACATGCATTGTAATGGATGCATGCCTGTTTCTTCACTGTGGTGGCAGGAAAGAAGCTTTGGGTTCCATGGGCAACGATGCAGCGCTGGCATGCCTGTCACTCTGCCAGCCACTCATCTACGACTACTTCAAGCAGCTCTTTGCCCAAGTCACCAACCCACCTATTGACCCGTTCCGCGAGAAGATCGTCATGTCTCTCGTAAGTGGACGACTGAATTTAAAGGTCTCTGAGAAGTCTCCTCCAGGCAGCTCCATGCAAAAAGTTGAAAATTTTTGATTGTTTCATCATGTGTATGAAGGTGGTCTGGCAAAGTTTTGGGTTGAATTTATTTGTTTAGCTAAAGCCGTGGGCCACTGGTTAGGTTAACTTTGTATAATCCAGCATAACCAAAGTAATGTGAAAAATACTGTGCTGTGTGCTCACATCAGTGCTAATAAGCCTCGTTTACATGAGTGCGATAGAAGCGGGTTGAGTAGGGTATTGGGCAGAGGAAGGTCAGGCGTACTCGATGACTGCGCTTCTACATGAACTCTTATCTTGGAAAGACTTGCATGTCTGCAGCAATGCCAAGTGTTGAGCTGTGTCGTGCAAGCATAAAAATGTGTTGTCCAAGATTACGATGCACCGCCACTGTCTTGGAGGCATGCCAGTGTCAGTAAAAAGCAGGTTCCGATTTCTCCTTTCCTCTGCCTTCCCAACTAACTCCCTTACTCGAACATGCTTACATGCTGTTCGCAGAGTGGGTCAGGCAAGTCAACCTACACTCTGCGGGCAAGTTTAACTCAACTTGTCCTGCCTTCTGTTTTCTGCAACCCAATGTCGTTTACATGAAACTGATAACTGGATTTTTTTTTACCCGACAGACAAGCTCGAAAATTACACTAGTCTGGACACCAGCACATGCATCCCTGCCTGGTAATGAGACGGCCCACAAGTTCGCCGGAGGCTTTTCCTTCCGGTCGGACCCAAGCGAGGTGGTCTTTACAGACAGGGATCGCATGGTGACCTACAGAGAAATTACACAGCACTATCGTTTGCAACGAGCTAGACTTCCTCCAGCGGATAGATCCTTGTCCAGATATCACGTCATCAACTGGCGCTGGTTACAAACTTACCCCTTTCCAAACCCGGCCCTCTGGAGTCTTATGTACCCAGGGCAATTTTCAGAAAAATGCACAAACTGCGAACTTAGGGCCACCTTGGACCACATACTATGGGAATGTCCTCATGCCCCCCGGGAGGGACGAGGTATAAACACAAAAGATCAATGGGAGACCTTACTACTGAGCTCCGACCCGGCGACTCAGTTACAACTCGTCCGACTGGCCGAAGCCGCCACCGAGAGTCAAGACCTTTCGGCCGTCGTCTAGGCAGGAAGCCCTCTGGCTACCCTCTTTCTGTTGGACATTAAAAAGTTTTCCTATCCTATCCTATCCTATCCTATCCTATCCTATCCTATCCTAAGTTCATGTATATGCCGCTATGGAGCAGCCATGTGTTTTCTTGGTTTCTGAATTTTTTAAACAAGTGCTAGTTCTGGCACATTTGCAAGGTCTAATTGTGCATTGCACAGATGCAAGGTGCAGCAAAAAGAGGCTTTGAAACACCTTCCCAGGAGAGCACAACAATTCGCTCAATCACTGCACTGTGTTGTCATGAACGCCTGAGCCAGATAATACACTTCTACACACAGCAGAGGACCCACAGTCACGCGAAAGTTGGCGAGCCCTTTCTGGTGATCTTTTCATGATCGCACCCTCCTTCATTGCATCGCTTCTGCGTATACTAGTTGGCCATTGGTTAGATTGTTTCAGACGTCAGGCAGCTACCGTCGCTGCAGCCAATGAGCCCAGCCACTGGCAATGAGGCTGGTGGAAGAGTGCCGGCCTCATCGCCAAAAAGTGACGAGAGGAGAGGGAAAGGCGAGAAGACTCTGAAATTCAAATTTTGTTTGACTACAGATAACTCAGTTTCTACAAAGCCCATCAAAAAAAATTCTTGCTGCACGTTATTCATGAAGTGGTGCCCTTAACATCATAGCCATACCGCAACTTAATTAGAGCCCCTTTCAATGAGCACTGAGGAAATTAGTGCGTAGACTTTATGTGACCGGTTGGCATGCTGCTGCAGGCTTGCCCCATTGGGCCCGAGGCCAACATCCTGGAGCCTAGCCCGGCCCAGTGCCGTCGGCTGTGGCTGGACCAGCCAATCCTGTCCTTGCGTGACATGGAGGTCATCAAGGAGACCACCTACAAGGGCTGGAGGGTGAGTGGTGCGCACTTATCTCACAAGGGGGCACTTGGGGTCACAGTTGGTCTTATGTAGAGCATTGACTGGCTTTTCCTAGGGAATACTTAATGCCCACATCAACAATCCTCGCATGCTTCTGCACCTCACCCTGGAGGAAGTTTGTCACCTAAACTTTCTGACTCGATCTGTTTCCTAGCACAATACATGTCCATAAATTAACTACAATTTTTCTAAAATAACATTTGCCATTTTCTGCAGAAGATATCAATGAAGAAGAATCCAAAAAATTGCAGTCTTTCCAAACACATGCACAGCTTTGTTAGGTAACGCTCTGGATGCACTGTTTGGCACTACGACATGAACTCCTTGTCAGTGGTTTCTTGTGGGCCACAATCAACAGTAAGTTATAATTTCACCCTCATTTGTCCATGTCTTCTTGTGGCAAATTGAGAGTATGGGCTACTTGGCAGTTTGCTTCTCTGACTCGGGACCTCGTGCAGATTTACATGATTTAAAACTTGAAACGACTGTTATTCCTGAACTTTGGTTTTTTTAGAGAGCAGTGTAGTCCACTGTTACCCAACATTTTTTTTTTGTTATGCAGAATTTTTCATCACTTCTGTTCCAGACCAGCATTTTTCCTGCCGCAAAGCACTTTAACAGGGTTGTCACTATAGCAAACATATCAGTACCAAGAAGCACCAAGTGCAACTGAGAAGGGTCTTGAGATGTACCTGAAAGCCCTGCCTAATGAATGTGCTTGTCACAGTTTTTACCACCAAGGGCAAAAGGATCTTATTATCATTGCTTTCTGCACACACCTGATACCTTTTGGATAAACGCACTTTGCTAAAATAAATGTTGAAATAAATGCTGAGCATAAATGCTGGAACAAGTGTCTGCTATAAGCAATATTTAATCTCATCCATTTTCCTGCTTTTGAGAGGTGCTGTTGATGAAAGTACTTTTTTCCAGAAAAATCTTGTGCGCTGCTTGGGAGAAAAAGGCTTGCTGTTATGAAGATATTTATTGTTGTGAATGACTAAGCTTTCTAGCCGTAGCTTCCATCTCCTGCTTGCATTCCATGACCTTCTCATTTCATGATAAGAAAATGAACACTGGTGTATATGTACAGCAGCAGTTCTGGGTTTAGTAACATTGTCCTGACTGTTTAATTCTTTTCTACTGTCTGTAAAAAGGTCTCCTGATTTGGCTTGCAGTTCCTGCTTGAATCTGAAGGTGTGTCTAGCTATTGCTGTGTGTTTTAGCAGAACCCTAATTTGTTCAATTGCCAATCTTTTTTCATAAAATACAATAGACTACACCACAGTTCTTTTTATACTACTAACTTTTGAGTCTTCAGTTACCAATAGCAATAGCCTTGTGAGAGCACTGTCGTGCAATGTGTGACTGGAACAGCTCACGTGAACTCGTCCTCTGGTGTCTTTGTGTGCAGACCAAGGTGATCGACATCGTGTTCTCCGCCTGCGAAGGGGGCCCGGGCCTCCTGAATGCCATTCGACGTATATGTGACGAAGCATGCACGGCAGCCAAGTACGGCTACACGCTCATCGTCCTTTCGGATCGCAAGGCTGGCAAAGACTTCATCCCAGTCAGGTGTGCTGTGGCTCTTCTCTACACTTGCAAAGAAAGGCCCGTGCTCTGTGTGGGATGTGCCAGGCATGTTTGTGCTTAAGTTCAACCTGCCTGTGGTAATTTACAGCAGGGACTCTCAATCTTTTCAGTCCTAGTCAAGTGGTCCGGAAGAATATCTTAGCTTCTGTCTCTTCCTGCCTGGCACACGTGCAGAAAGGAGCATGCTAATGCACAACCCCTTAGAATAATAGAAAAGGCCGAATACACACGTAATGACTAGCTGTAAAGCAAAATGGTCTGCTATAAGCAGTTGTAATGTGATTTTGTGAAAAATTTTAGTGCAAACACAGACCATGAGAAAAATGACAGACACACTTTCTTTCTCATGGTGCATGTTTGTTTGCGATAAAGCTTTTTACTAGATTGATATGCACCAACTCACCAAAAAAGTTTTAGTTATAAGTCCCAGCACAAAGTGGGTAGTGGTGGAGGCGTGCATGAACCTAGTTGTTCACGGAACCCAAAAAGCACTCCAAGGAACCCAAGGATTCTGTGTAACCCAGTGTGAGAGCCCATGTTTTAAAATAATCATTAGCACATGCTGTTCTTATGCAGACCTGCGTTATTATTCTGAGGGCTTTTGGGGTGTACTGCCAGACAAGTGGTCGTGTTGTTTTGATGGTGGCTGTTTGTTGCATTTAAGAAGGCATTTGTTAAGTATTTGCATGTTTATCATGATGCATAATGATCACAGAGAATGTTACTCTAAATGTTGTCTTGTGAGATAAAAGAGTGAAAAATCAGTCAATGACTAATTATTTACAAATAGAATTTACTTGCGTGCACTCACTCATCAGCTCTCTACCTTTGTAATGGCCAGTTTGGCCCATAGGGTATTCCGAAATAAATAAAATAAATATAATTGAAAAACATGACTTACTATTGCTTGATTCAGGTCCGAAATTTTAAAGGCACACTGGGAGAGCTCCATGAAATTTTTGTACCGAGTAAAAATTGACTGTTTTGCTTCTAATTGATGCTTGTTTAGCAGCAAAATATGCATTGGGTGCTAAGAAAATTCGGTATAGAAGCAGAACATTCCCCCCCCCCCCCCCCCCCCCCACTTGATTGAAACTTGTGTTGTCAAGACTAACAAGGACTTCGTCACCTCAATTTGGAAATGCATGGCAGTCAGCCGTTTTCAGTTAAAGTAGCTACTTTGTTAGTGCGCAGCAATCTGTCTGTACAGGCTCAGTTTCAGTTTGTTCTCGAGAGTGCCTTCGGCATTTGCAAACGCCACCTGAATGCAGAGTCCACTCATTTCTGTTGTTGAGTTGTATCATCATCCTGCAACTCAACTGACTGTAGCGTCCTCCGTCATTGTGCCGTGTTTCCAGTGCTGCCATGGCACTGGGTGCCGTCCACCACCACCTCATCACCATGCGTCAGCGCATGAAGTGCGGCCTCATCGTGGAGACTGGAGAGGCAAGGTAAGTTCAGCTTCCGCACTGGCTTTGTGAAACTGTTGGTCTGCCATGCATCTGGCACCAAAAGTAAAGGGAATGCGTCAAATAAAATCTGCAGTGGGGTAAAAAATACTGAATTCTCAGTGTATTTTTATTTTAACCCGTGGGGTTTCTCCTAGCTGTCTCATGATGAAAACTTATAGTGAAATACATAGTGCAAATTTAGAAAATGGTGTTTTTTTTTTGTGCATGGTAGTAAAAATTGTGGGCGAATCACACAATGCTCTTGGAGCTTCGTGAATTCTGTGGGTGCCCGACGATGTAGGAGCATCGTCTTACTATCGCCGTGAAGAGGGAAGATCAGAGCTCTTCGCTTGGGTGTAATGCCACATTTCTATGACCAAAAGCAAAAGCATACGAGGCAATAAATGAGGCAAACGAGGGAGTAAACTAAAGGCTGATTTTCTCGGCTTTCACCTTTTCTGCGAATTCTGTCGCTCATTCCTTCGGAGTTTCATAATGAACGGCCATTAAAGTGATTTTGTTTCTTGCCCATAAATTGTAAGACATAAACCTCTTGATTTTTCTAGGTACATCGCAGTAGTTCTGGAAAATTATTTCTATGGCGTTCTTATGTAAATATGCTTGCTGGATTTTTAACTTTTATTTTCATGAGCACTGGGCATTTGAAAGTGAACTAATAGCTCGATTGTGCAGAATGATGCTTTCTGAACATGACGTAAAAAAAACTTGGGCATTTTTCTTAATTACTTAGCGCTCCTGGGATGACTTTATGAAGATGTTAATTGTAATATTGCTCTATAACTGTACCAGCTAGCTTGAAATCAAATGCTGTTCTCAAACTCAGAAAGTTTCATATCCGTGCCATATTTGGTTACATCTCGTGCATAAATAATGAATAGTTTTAATTGCTGTGGCACCTCCTAAGCACGAAAAGGATGTCGTCCTCCATTTCTTCCTGTGTACTCTCAGTCAAGTTACAAGTTCCAGCTGTGGTTATTTTTTCTTATTTCCCTTTTTGCTGCACTCGTGTCTGTAAATGAGATAGATGAATAACATGAGTAATGTAGAAGATGGTTAAGCAAAAGGAGAGATAGTCTGAGTTGTTTATTAGTTGGTATTTGCATTTACACAAAGATTAGTCAGTGTACTGAGGCTATTTTATTCATTAATATCATTATACTGGTACTACCAGTAGATATAGTTGTTTCATTTTGGAAAAGTTTTAAATCATGATTGGTAAATAATAATTTTGGTAATGCTGGCAATATTGATCTGAAAATATTGGTAATCTGCAAGTTCTTCAATGTCTGATTGCTGTAGCGGTTGTCATGAATTAAACCTCACCAAGGGGAGCATTTAGTTCTCTGGTGCGTTACTGAACAAGAACTGTCTGTAAAGTTCCTTTTCATAATTGAAAAGTTTCAGAGAATTATCTAGAACTTGAAAGGGCAGATTTAAGAATTATTGAGGGAAGTGTTTGGATTCTTCATGTTTTTCTTCCAGGGGCTTTTACAGGGGCTCCAGTCTGTAACGGTGCTTCAGTCTTCAAGTGTAGAACATAAAATAAATTTTTTTTATATGTTGACTAATGTACAGAGGGTGCATGGTTTTCCGGCCACAAGGCTAGAATATTAAAGAGACTAAACTAATGCTCCATGTGACTTGAAGATGGTTGCAGACATCCGCACTCACTCATTGCATTCATCATGGTGCTAATTTTTTGGCACAAAATGTTTGTTCAGTGCACTTAAGTGCATACCATGACAAGGATGCCCGGTAACTATGGCTGGTGTAGTACAGCAGTTCTATTCTGGTTCCAAATTTACATCCTTCAGTGTGAGGAGTCAAGCAGTGCCACACCACTGTTATCGGTAGGACTTGCCAGTCAGTGGAACAGATGATAAAAAGAGAATGGAATCAAATGAAGCAAATCGTTATGTTTATTTTGGCCTTGTTTTGCCATTGTTAAGCATTGCCCAGGAAAGCGTGTCCCTCGCCGTCATGGGTTGCTACATAGTGCATATCACTCCAGCATTGCTTCTTCTCCATGTCATATATGTGATGCTTGTTATCTACAGTCACTTCCTTCTACTCTTGGCAGTGGGGGGGGTGCCGCTGCTGCCCTCTGTTTTATTGCTGTGTAGTTTGGTGTAATGCAGCACCGGCGCCGCTTCTGCGAATTGCAGGGAAGTGCACCACATGTGCGTTCTCCTGGGCTATGGTGCGGACGCCATATGCCCTTACCTGGTGTTTGAGATGGTCACCATGCTGCGTGCCGACGGCCTTCTCAACCCGCCGCTGTCGGATGACCAGATCTTCAAGAACTACGTGGCCGCCATGGAGCGAGGAATTTCCAAAGTGCGTAAATAAGATATGTGGCGCGACGCCTCGACATGGCTGCAGTCAAGCGAGCCTGGCTAAAGTGTGTGTGTATGTTGTCTTTGTGCTGCAGGTTATGGCCAAGATGGGCATCTCGACTCTGCACAGCTACAAAGGGGCACAGATCTTCGAGGCTGTGGGTCTTGCCCAGGAAGTGATAGATGTGTGCTTCCGAAACACTGCCTCCCGCATAGGGGGCGCCACCTTCGAGGTGAGCCCAACATCAATTGGGGAATCCTTCAAGGTGCAGGAGCTCTTAACTA
Organism: Amblyomma mixtum; assembly: GCF_055824585.1. Taxonomy (NCBI): domain Eukaryota; kingdom Metazoa; phylum Arthropoda; class Arachnida; order Ixodida; family Ixodidae; genus Amblyomma; species Amblyomma mixtum. Next base: position 87,180,296 of record NC_143013.1, read on the forward strand.
AGGCAGTACCGTATTTACCCAATTCCAACGCGCACCTTTTTTCGGGGAAAATACGTCTCAAAATCGCATGCGCGTTGGATTCGAGTGCAAACCGAAACTGCCCCATAGCTGCCCATCGTCATCGCCATTATACGATGTGGGAGCTCACTAACTGCTGGAAACATGGGAGCACGTTTGCTCGTCGTTTTCTGCGTCGCAGGAGCCGTTTTCAACCGGTGTGGCGCTTGTCATTGGTCGCGTGCTCAGCGACCACGGACCGCGTTCACGGCGACGGTATCCCGTGCACTGCCGCGGGCGGACGCCTCATCACTGCCGTTGCACGATCAAGATACGCGGATAGAAGAATATGTTGATGAAACAACGGTTATCGGAAACGCGTCATTTCGGCGGTAAAGTTCCAAAAACGATGAGACTCCTTTCTGTTTTGCGGCCGACTCTGACAGAGATTACATCGTCCGCAGGCGGGGCACGCCGCGCCGCTGACGAGGTCGTGCATCATGCCGATCTCACAGATAACAGCGCTCCCGCGCCCGTTTTTACAGTCGAAGATCTTTATCTTTCGCTCAGACGCACTGACCAAGTCATCGATGCTCCGCAAGAAGCATCGCCGTTGCCGCAGTTACGCCTAGCAGCAGACGAACCCGGAGCTCTCCGCTTGCGCTTGGGGCGTCTTCCTTTATACTGATGCTTTGTCAGGAAATTGCGTGAGCGAAAATCTCGTTTCTCAGTCACATCCATAGCGGAGATAGGAGAAAAACCCGGGCAGAAGCGTTGGTTCACGTCTCGGTGGCGGCAGAACGAAGAAAGAGCGTCTGCGCCCGACCGTGCGGTGGAATACTCGTAGCCAATGGAACGGCTCCGATCGTTACACGTGATTTGAAGGGCCAGTCGCGACGCTCGACTCGGGCGGGAAACGATCTTTTTTTTCGTATTTTTATCAAGAATGCGCCGCTGCCGAAGTGGCTTCTCGTAGACGATGGGTAGGCCTACTTCCCCGCGAATATTCAAGAGCGGGCGACGCCGTGGAGCGAAATGCCGCGTTCCCGAAATTCGGTCAAATTCGCACTTTCGCGAGCCACCGCGAGTGCTTTAATTGTATTTTTTACTAACTTCCCATTGATTATCGGCTTTGATTTTTTTACACATAAAAGAAGAGGCTTGGGGGAATACAAAATGCAAGAAAATACAAAATCGACTTTATCGAAAAAAATCGCGGTTTTTTCACCCGCATCTCCCCTTAAAATATAAAAACGGTTGCAAATTATTTTCATTCGTGGAAGTCACATGCACGTTAGAAGCGGGGCTTGTAGTTTTTTTTTTTTATTACCAATATCGGGCGCGCGTTAGAATCTGGGCTTGAAATTTTTTTTTTTTTTTTGGTGCCGTAAATTGGGTGCGCGTTGGAATCGGGGGCGCGTTGGAATTGGGTAAATACGGTAACTACTCATTAGCATCCACCCGAGCTGCAAAGGAGAGCTACACAGCTTTCTTAGAAATTTCGCAATTGGAGAAAAATTTGTTGCAATTTGGGAATTGATCCCTGGGCCCACTGCCTTTGCAGGGAAGTTACTCCACCAATTAAGATAACTGGTACAGTTAGCAGATGGCAGGGTGAGGTAGAATTGATCAATTTTAAGTGGAAATAGTGATAGTTTTGTGCATGTAGTACCTTTGCATTGTAGCCTTATGGCTGCACTTGGATAGACAGTAATGATGAATTACTCCTGTATTGCAGCTTTGAAGCATGGGCCGTGGTCATTCCTCGTGCCATTCAGTCCATGGTTTAGACTGCTTTTTTTCTGTTGGTTGGTATTTTACATTGAATGAACAACAACAGGACTGTAGCAGCACACTCTCTCCATAAAAACAACAGCGAGACCTTTTCAACTATAGGAACAGAGGAGTATTTAAATTTGGGCTAGTTGTTTGTCATTTGTATTCTTGGTATTAAAAGCAGCTTGAAGGAGGAGATGGAGGAAAGATAGCAGAACACCATGAGTGGTGATGGTGCCCTTCTATTTTTATTTCATGGTGGCATTGTCGTCATTGCACTGACAATATTAGCTACCAGTGGCTTGCGTCAGGAGAGTTTCTTTTGCAGGGTTAGCTCCTGTTATAGTTCACCATTGTAACCACCCCATTAGCGAAAAAACAAGGATACACCTTCAAAAAACATCCGAAACAAAAAAAAAAGTTGGTCCCAGCAAAATGGCTGGAAAAAGAGGCTGGTTGATTGATGCTTGGAGACATTGCTTCTTGCTTTACTTGTGGTTAAAGGACTAGCTCAGTTTAGACAAGAGGCATTATTGCTCCTACCCAGTCTTTCAATAATGGGGCAAAAGAAACTTTGTTTTAAATGCCACAGTTTGAGATGAACGGACATTTTTCGTATTTAACGTGCAGGTCTAACTTTGCAATAACTGCCTTCATGAAAAAAGTGAATGCATTTCTTTCTTCCCAGACAGAGGTGCAAAAGTAAATTTAGCGAGAAACTTTATCGCTTAACAGTGAATAGTAAAATTTGTTGGAGCATGTGTATGGTGGCTGTGTCATGTTGCTTCATCCCTGGTGTGACGCATGTTTGCAGGTGCTGGCTCGCGAATTGGTCCAGCGACACGACCTGGCCTACATAGGCCGCGAATTCGACAACTTAGTGCTCAAAAACCCTGGATACTACCACTGGCGCAGTGGCGGGGAGAACCATGTCAATGACCCCCAGAGTGTTGCCACTCTCCAGGAGGCTGCCAGGTATGGTCTCTTCTGTCTTCTCTTGCAGCGAAAGCTGAAGGTGGCACCAATCCCTGATTCTGTGCCATTGGCATAGACATCCACACTGCGAAAAAAGTGAAGGGGGATAGGAGGGGAAGAGCATGCGATGCTGCTTCTTATTACTGGCACTGTTTCATCGCACACATAGCACAGCTCTGTGATGAAAACGGTGTATGTAAAAGTTGGCAGCATTGCACATATAGTATAGCGTAACAGCTATTGCTGGATTCTCACATTTACCAGCATGGCATAAGCATGAGTCAATTTTACAGTGAAGCAGTTATGTGTCTCTTGCTTGAGCGGTGACTGATGGTGGTGTAACGCACGTCATGGTCACCTTGTAGTCATTTGACATCACCAGCTTGTAGCTGGTTATTTGACATCGCGTGGTCGTGATGTCGCCAGGATTGAGGATTCGTCGGAGTGGGCTTTGCACGCATGTTGGCCGGAAGATGAGCTAGTTGGTGAATAGACATCATAAAAGGAATACAATGGTGTAAGAAAATGAGGACCAGAACACGCGAAAGACAGGACAAGCGTCTTTTGCATGTTCTGCTCCTCGTTTTCTTGCACCATTTTATTCCTTTTACGGTGTTGGCGGTGTCTCGTCATCCGCATTGTTGTTGAAGCCTACCATGTTACCAGTGCACTGATCATGGGACCCTGCGTCGTGACGTCACCACGAGCATGCAGCTGTCCAAGTGTGCTCCCCACTCCTTAATCATGTGACTACACTCGACGCTTCTGGTTGATCTGCGAGTGCCTTCATTGAAGTTGGTCACACTGATGAAAGAAATGGTCAGAACAGGCTAAAAACAGATGGAATATAGTGGGCGATGACACACATAGTTTACCCCGCAAAAGCACTAGTCACAAAAGCATGCAACAGCTGCAATGATTAAGCATATTAATGAGAAAGCTTAAGTGTTAAGTAAATTTTTTGTTTTCAATGAAATTGGGGTTCTGTGGTCAGCAAAGCACTGTACAAAACAAGATAGGCCAAAACAATGCATGGGCACAAGACTATTTGAGCTAGACCAACTCATCGAACATACTGGTCATTATGCTCAGCCAAGTTACACATGAAAAATGTGTTGCTCAGGCTGCCATTTTATTGGTCCTTGTGAGGAGGCAGGTAATAAAACTATCCACTATAATTTTGAAAGTGAGGCACCTGTCCTTTCTGCTTTCTCTACCATGAGGGTCTCATGTCCTGAGTGCTACCTTTCTTTGTTTCCTTTAGTTAGTTGACACACTGACAATCCGTACTGTGAAAACAGGTGCAGTATAATGTTTTAAACGCTGCGATAGGATCAAGGAAAAAAGTGTTCTAATTAGTATAAGCAGCTGTGACTATTGTCAAATGGAGAGACTACTGGGCAGGGAAGGAAGAGGAAATATATGGGCAAATTGAAAGAAAAATGGTGCTTTTGTTCAAAGTTCCTCGCATTTTTCTGTTTATTTCAATTTCACATGGCAAATGAATGCCGTGGTTTGTTTTGTGCAGTTTGAACAGCAAGGACGCATACGCCCGCTATGTGGAGAATGCTATGAAGAGCATTCGACAGTGCACACTTCGTGGACAGCTAGAGTTCAACTACGCCAAGACTCCCCTCGACGTCTCCCAGGTGAACACTCTCTTTCATTACATCATTACTGACGCCTGCACTTTTATAAGGTTGTGCATTTTCTAAACAAATGTACTGAATTTGCGATGGAAAATTTGTTGTGTGGTCATGCAAGCACTAACTGTTCTGGTATTGGCCTTTATGAGGAGTGCATTGGGTACAGTATAAACTATCTTGATATAAAATGTCTTGAAATATATTATGACCGTTCTTGGTGAAACTGCAGTATATGAGTGAGTGTTTGAGCTTTTGAACTGAGTGCGTTTTTGAGCTATCCAAAGAGACAGAAAAATGCAGAGTTAGTACAACACTTTCTCACATGCGCTCACAATGCGATTACAGTCATGCCCCGTCAATATGACCCCCGTTAATGTGAACGACTTGAATTATGGACAGTTCTTCTAAGGATCTACCAAACTTTTTCAATGCATTTACATCTCGTTAATATGGAAATTCTCTGCCCAGAAAATGTACAGGGTGAAAATGCACAGATCCTATCTGGGCCCATGTATTTTTGTCACGTTAATATGAACAGTAATTCGAACAAACCTCGACTACCCCCTGCAGATATTTCTTTTCCTGTATTATGAGTGCAGAAAACCAGCGAAAGGCTGTGCGAAAGCACACATGTTTGAGCAATGGCCCATATTATTTTGGAGTTTGCTGCGTTATGCTGAAAACTTGTCTCATCAACGCGTGTTATACTTCTATCGTATATCGCATCAATGGTTGGCAAGAATACTGTCACATAGTTTTGACTGCAGTCCGGTGAACAGGAAATGAGCAAGAGTTGCTTCTAAACGGAATTCTTTATTTGGGCTGACTTGCGCCCGCAAAGAACTTAATCACTCGGCGGTGGCGTAGCAACAAGTGTGCTCGGCGGTCGGCGAACAGAATGCCGGCTGCTCTCAGCCATGCTCTTTTTAAGGCTGATAGCGAACGTTCCAGATAAAGCTTGCAAAGTTACTGGAACATTCTGGAACAACGTAGAATCTGCTCCGCCTGGATGCGATCAATCGAGATAAATCTAGGCGCGTCTTGCGTCACAAACGAAGCGATAAAGCGGTGTTCCGGCAGCTTTGAAGAATGAACAAACAAACACTACAATCATTCACGGCAATACGCTCTCTGCAGCTTCTGCTGCCTTGAGGGCCAACTAAGTGAAGATATATACTATAGTGTGTGGGGCGTGGAAAATCATACTAGAGGATCTGCCATCACGCATCAAACCTGAAATCATATATTTTAGCAGGATGACTACTCAGCAGTGTAGTGTTGCCTGGTGAAAAGGCAGACAATATAACACATGCACTTTGCATATTCATAAACAGAATTTCCACGACAAAGTAAAAAATAAGTGCTAAGAAAACTGCCTGGTAACAAATATGCTGCGTAATGCTCTGCATTAGAAGCTTTTAAAATTTCTGCTGCTGCAGCTGTGGTTGGATGTATTCTGTGGGACTGAGGGAAACGATGTTGTTTCCTTTGCTCAGTAAACCTTTGATCTTTGTAACTGGCAACAATTTCCTGATCTGTCAGGCACACTTTTGCTTGCAGCATTCTGTCGGCAACTGTATATGTTAGAATGTCATGTGTCATATTACTAACTCTACTGAACGAGTAAGTTTTGTACTCTTAATCTGCATTAAGTCCCTTGACCAAGACAACACACTTGCATTGCTTCAGTATTTCTGCAAACTTTTTCTGTGTGCGCTGCTGGTAATTGAGACCCTACTTTCTTCATCTTTTATCTCATCGTGAAATTTAATTGGCCACCTGAAACCTTTGTTTGCCCTTGCTGATAGTTTCTTTAGCTTAGCTTGGGTGAAACTTCAAGTGTATATTTATGTCTTTGCACCATAAGGTTGCTATGCGAGAACAAAGGAATAAACATATTTTCTTTTCCCCATCACACAGGTCGAGCCTGCCAAGGAGATTGTCAAGCGCTTTGTGACGGGTGCCATGAGCTTCGGCAGCATCTCCATTGAAGCACACACCACGCTGGCCATCGCCATGAACCGTGTCGGAGGCAAGTCCAACACGGGCGAGGGCGGTGAGAACGCTGACCGATGGGGATTGCAGCACCCGGACAACAACAAGCGCTCTGCCATCAAGCAGGTCTGGATTCATCTTACCTGTCATTCTGGTTCACTTGTGTGGGGCATGTTCAAACTCTTGTTTTGTGGACAACTAGGAGACCATGTGGCCCTTCATGTTGGCAGAAAGTGCTATGTATTGTGAAAGTTTCTCTAATTAATGCCGAGTGCCTGGCAGCTGCTACTTCTTTGTTTTTCTGTAGGCACGTCTTAGTAAACCCTCTGTTATTAAACCTGCCATTTGTCGGAGGACAGTAGGAGCAGCGTCCAAAAATGATAGCCCACGCTTCTTCTGCTGTCACTGTTTATGTCTGGTGAATTCTGGTTTCGACAATTCTAGGATCTGGATGAGTTCAATGAGCAGTCCAAGTAAACTGAGTCTGGGATAAATTTCTGTTCGTCAGGTGTTACTGCAGCCTACTTATAGGCTGTTTTTAAATAAAGGTATATGCAGTCCGATGGCTAGGCATGTTGTGAAGTCTTGCTTAGTGTGACTAACCTACGCAGCAGCAACTATGATAAGAAAGGGGGTGATGACCACCTATGAGGAAGACAGCTTCTATGCTAACCTTGCTTGTGTAGGAGTGGGCAGCGTCGCATGAACCGACTCTGGTCCTTCTATTGGCGCATAAGCCGCCGCAGTGGCTCAGTGGTTATGGTGTACGGCTGCTGACCCAAAAGACACGGGTTCGATCCTAGCCACGGCGGTCCAATTTCATTGGAGGCAAAATTCAGAGGCCCATGTACTGTGCAATGTCAGTGCACGTTAGAGAACCCCAGGTGGTCGAAATTTCCGTAGCCCTTTACTGCTGCGCGTCTCGTAGCCTAAGTCGCTTTGGGACACTAAACCCCCATTAACGATAAACCATCTATTGGTGCATACACATCAAAGTTGCAAACAGATTAGCTCAACCTGACGAGCGATGCACATTGTTGTGACAAGGGTTCCTGGACAATTTGCGCAGCACGTGCTCAAAAGTTTCGAACATTTGCACGTTTGACCGGTATGTTTTATGTGGCAAGTACTAGTTGCTCAGTGTTCTCCCTAGATAGAGGTCTTGTGGTACATGAGGCTTGGTTCTTGCCCCGCCCTGCAGGTGGCATCAGGGAGGTTTGGTGTGACAGCTGCCTATCTGGCCAACAGTGATGAACTGCAGATCAAGATGGCCCAGGGAGCCAAGCCAGGAGAAGGCGGTGAGCTGCCTGGATACAAGGTGAGAAATCGCAGTCAACCTATCTGAACAAAGGACCCCGACATCAAACGCTTAGTGCCATTTTTTTTTTAATTGCTTTGATGGTCATGGCACCCAATGCAGGTGGTTACTTTGTGACCCTGATGCTGCTCTTTTATTCTTGTGTAATAAAACCTCGTTGATTCGCTTTTAAAAAAGTAGCGGCAGAAACGTATTATCCGGGGAAAAGTATGACCCAAACCGCCTAATTTTGAAAACTAACTGTCGAATGAGGTAAAGACATTTATTGACAGTTTCACTTCATAAAAATCGTGATTAGCATTTCTTAGCACAAAATCTAAACAGGTCCTTTGCTAGTGCGCACAGAATTCAGTCTGCATTTGCGCTCTTTTAAGCACGCAAAGAAACTTTGTAACGTATCCTGTCCGTTGACGACAATGACGAAAGTAACCAAAATCTCTTCCTAGTCGTTTTTGAATGCTTCGCCCCTTCTTATCTAAGTACTGCGGGAAAGCGACTGCGATGGTTGACGCAGTGCTTTTGCTCCTGGTTCACTCGTATGTAAGCACATTACTGTAGTTCACGTTTGCTTTGCCCTCTTGCCCTCATGCACCACAAAGAAACCTCAGCGTTTCTCCTCTTCATGTCGCGTCCCCGCAAAAACGACCCTCTCGATTGTTAGCAGAAAAACCAGGACCAAAGCTAACGAGAAGACACAACACAGGCGCATGTTATGTGTTCTCGTTCGATTTGGTGCTGTTTTTTCGCGCTGCATTTGTTTTTGTTTTCGTTGTTGTTGTTGGTGGTGATGGTAGTGCTTTGCCTCCTTGCACGAGCACTGCAGAGAAGCCACCATGGCGAGTGACTGCCACTCCAGCTCTTCATTTCGCGTGCTCTCACTTTCTGCCCACTTGCATGTTTACACATGTGTGGTTGATCAATAAAATGCATTATGCGACCACAATTTGTCGAAAATTTAAATGTAGTAGCCAGGAAATCATGTTATCTGGGAGCGTATTAATCGGGAGAAATATAGTGCAACTCGATGGAACATTATTTATGTCCACAACTTTTCAGCATACTAACAGGGAAATCTTATGAACCGGGATCGTATCAATGAGGTTTTACTGCATGTGAAAAAACCAGGTATATTTATTTATTTATTTATTCAATATACCCCCTAAAGGCCCTCTAGTTGAGGGTATTACATATGCGGTGGGGGTAACACGTTTGGCAAAGTGATGGTGCCAGTCAGTGGAGAAATAGAGAAAATTAATCTTTATGAATGTGGCATGCGACACACGCACAAATTTAGCAGCAGAAAACTGCGGCAGTATAAATATTGAAATGTAGCCTAGGTTTTACTTAGAAATGTGTTATATTTAGTGTGAGACCAATCTGGGGAAAATGTATGGATCAGTCCTGTAAAAAAATGCTTTTATTGGAATGAGATTGGTAAAAGTAGCTAAGAAATGATACACAGTCAGGAAATCCTATGCAGTTTTTGTAAGCAGCACTTTGCGTACACCCGCCACGGTGGCTCAGTGGTTGCGGTGCTCGGCTGCTAGCCCGAAAGACACGGGTTCGATCCCGGCCGTGGAGGCCGAAATTCGATGGAGGCAAAATTCTAGAGGCCTGTGTGGTGTGCGATGTCAGTGCACGTTAAAGAACCCCATGGGGTCGAAATTTCCGGAGCCCTTCACTACGACGTTCCTCATAGCCTGAGTCGCTTTGGGACGTTAAACCCCAATAAACCAGTAAACCAACTTTGCATACAAAAGTTTGAATGCAGAACTAAGCGAGAGTGAAATTCAAGTGGACGTACCACTAAAGTGTGGACATACCTTATGCAGTAATATATACTTGTATCCATAGTGGGGCTGAGCAGTTTCTGACGCATTATGTGTTACCTCTGTTCTCGAAACATGGATCACGCCAGCCACATGAATTGCTCGTCCAGCAGTGCATGACAGATCAATGCATGCATGTAGGAACGAACATGTGTATGTGTGAATCTATCTCTAATGATTTTCTTTCTGTACGTAACTGCAGCTGTGCTTGACGATGTGGAAAACCTGCACATCTGTGTCAATCCCGATGTGTGCAGAGTACTGTCATGTGATGGAACCATCTTTTTTTGTGCCACAGGTGAGCAAGGACATTGCCAAGACTCGCCACTCCATACCGGGTGTGGGACTCATCAGCCCCCCGCCGCACCACGACATCTACTCAATTGAGGACTTGGCTGAGGTGAGGCATAGATGTAACAGGCTGCATTTCAGTTAAAGAGTGCTTCCTATACCTGTGGTGCATGTACAGAGCATGATGGTCATTGGTGCGGTCTGTAAGAAGGGAATTTTCGTGGGCCTAATTAGTACATAACTATAGGACAATAAAACTGCAAGAGACACTAGCATAGCAGGGAGACCAGTGTTTCTGGTCTGCTTGCTGCATGAGTTTCCGTTTGCACCTTCATTGCCCTGCAGTCTGTTCAGAAAAGCTCAGCCACTTAGAAGAAGAAAATGCTGTGAAAAAAAAAAAAAAGAAGAAGACTGGATAAAAAGTCATTCCTCCTTTGTGCTAAGCCATGTTGGTTCTTTCTGGGATGTCACACTCATTTTTAGTAGTGCCAGGGCACTGCAAGAATTTATTGTGTGATGTGTGCAATCGTTTTCATTCATTCTGTTTATTCTATAATGTCTGGCTGAATTCTATTTGTTCTATAATCTTTAGTTGAAATTGAGAAAATAATGCTGGGACATTGCCACAGTTTGAAAGGCCTTGAAATGTTCTTTGGTGATTCTTGGTTATTTCACAAAATTGAGTGCGCCAACACCGGGGTGGGTGTTTCAGTGATGGCTCTTTGTTAAGGTGCATAGCCTTATTTTAACACATAGTGCAACGCATGTTGAACCATTCTTTTTTTTTTTTCTTTATCTCCAGCTCATTTATGACCTCAAGTGCTCGAACCCCAATGCTCGCATCTCAGTCAAGCTGGTGTCTGAAGTTGGTGTGGGCGTGGTTGCATCTGGCGTGGCCAAGGTACGTATTCCAGATTACTGCTCTTGGTGTACTCTTTGTTGCTTGTTGTGAACATTCTGAGTGATGGAAGTGTAATGAGGCTCAGAGGTGTGCATTTATTTATTTATTAAGGCGAAAGCCTTTAATGGCTCATACTGTCATCCGTTAACAAAGCGTGTCACACGCATTGAACTCGGAAACTAAAAAGGATAGAAGAAAACCAATGGTAGCTTCAGATAGAGGAGAAAAAAGTGAACCTAGAAGCCAAGTTTGATGACTAGATTAATTAATTAATTATAGGCAAAAATGTCAAAATTGCGTCGAAATAGCGGACGTCAATATAGCCACGGGAACAGTGTGACGTCACATCCACTGGAAGTCGTCACGGCATAGTGAAAATTGTCACAGAATGGTCAGAAAAATGTTGGATTTATGTCAAATTAGATGGCAAAATGTGTAATTAAGTGTAATTAACACTTGACATCCCCGAAACATGTATAATTTGGGCATCGATATAGCCACGGGAAAGGTGTGACGTCACATCCACCGGAAGTCGTCACGACATAGTGTCCTCGGCTTTCGCCTCTCAACACTTTAGTTGCCAAAGTGTCCTTGCATTTTTTTTATTGGTATCATTAACTTCTAACAACTGGTTCCCTTTAGTGCGGTGTGCTGCTAAGAAACAAATTATGTGTTGAAGATAAGAAGTGCTGAACAGAGAATGTTGTACGCATGGGCAGAACACACAAAGTGCAAGTAATGTACATACACAATAATTGCATTTTGTGATGTTACCAATGGCTGTAGAGAGGGAAGAACAGTCCTTAGTTGCGTGTGGAGAGAGAGAGAGAGAGAAGCTTTTCAGTGAATGACAGATAATTTAGCTGGCATTGAAACAGTACAAGCATGCTACTCTGTGTTGGGAGGGGGATTTGGGAGAGATTGGCTGGAAGGGAAGGGTTCAGAATATAGTACAATAAAGGAATATAAGAGTGAAAATATGCGGTCATTGAATTTGGGTGAATGTGCATCAGGGGTGAATGCAGGAAAGTTTTAAAGTTGTGGAGATTTCCAGCGTCCTGTAGGCGGCATTCACAGGCAGTAAAAAAGTTGTGTGCCGGGATGACACATCAATTGAGGGGGGCAAGAAGGTTTCAAAGCTTGTTGATCAGTCAAATGTCATTTTTCGTTTTGACTTATGCTGTGAGTACCATTTAAATCACGAAGGAAAAAAAAAAATTGGAAGAAGACACATTGAAAGAAAGTTGCGACACAGTGATTATGAAATTTTTACCAGAGCAGCAAGCTCTGCAACTGATCAAAAGAGGAATATTCAAAGAAAAGAACAAGCATGGGTGGGTTGCTGATCCTTATATATTGCAAGAATAAAAATGAGAAGATTTGTGAAAACTCCTAGCTTTCAGCTCAGCTTGTCCAGTTTCCTCTTGTCTTTAGTCCTATTCTCATTTGGTGTGCCGTGCTTTCCTCTTGACAGAAATTTTCAGTGTTGTGCTGTGGTTGGTAAAATTTGGCCACTACACTACTGTGTTGTGTGTCTCTCTCTGTTCCCATCTGTCAGGCTGCTTTTTTTTCACATAAAACGGTTGTAGAATTGCTATACAAGCACCTGAAAAGTGGCTGTGGTGAGGTACGAGCTGACGAGTGTGGCTTCTCCTCGCAGGGAAAGGCGGAGCACATCACCATCTCTGGCCACGATGGGGGCACGGGTGCGAGCAGCTGGACGGGCATCAAGGGCGCCGGCCTGCCCTGGGAGCTGGGCATCGCCGAGACCCACCAGACGCTGGTGCAAAACGATCTGCGGTCGCGCATCGTCCTCCAGGCCGACGGGCAGATCCGCACCGGTAGGCATGCTGCACGCATCTCTCTGCCTCTGCTATGGCTATATATTTGTGTGGAGTTTTGGCAGTGACAGCTGTTATTTTATTCCATATCTACAGCACGCTAAACGGGACAAGATAAGAAAAAAAAGAGGGGGGGGGGGTGACGAATCACGGCTACGGCCGCTTATCTGTTTTTTCAGCCAGCGTCCCCACCTCTTTTCTTTTCTTTCGCTCTTTCCTCTTATCTTTTAGCTCTTCTCTTATCTGCACGTGGCAGCGGTGGTGGCTCCACTGGAGCCAGTTGGCAGGCCCGTGCAATTTCCTTTTCATTCTTCTCTCAGTCGCAACAACAACAGATAAGAAAAACACGTAAAGACAAACACAGCGCTGTGAGGAGAAACATGTCTTTACAATTCTTCTCAGCACTGTGTGTGTCTTTACATGTTTCTTCTTATCTTGTCCCGTTTAGCGTGCTGTAGATATGGGTGGAACATCGTCACCAACTTGCCCAACAACTTACTTTGTTATTTTATATAAGCAAACTTTTTATTTTCATAGAGGCATTGGCAGCTTTCAATCTCTTTAGTAACATTTTTAAGCAGTGGCTAGTGTTTTCGCCAATTATTTTTTAAATTCATGTCTTAGACGTTAAATATTTAATAACCATAACTATAACTCGTGCCACCTTATGTTTGGTGTTTTATGGCCTCAGTTGTCACTGTGCCAGTAACACCCAAGTGCTATTTTAGCTGTTGTGGGGCAAGTTCTTGAATGGAGTGAGTGTGACTGTGGCCGCTGTTTGCCAAGCAGTTGCCTTAGCGAAGCAGTGGCGTATCAGTGGTGACAGATGGCACTGCTAAAGCCCCTCTATGGCACTCATGCACTTCACTTTTTCAGGTACCGCCTATATTTGAAGCATGCCGCCACCTTTGCTTCCGCGAATAACTTTTCCGGTTCGGTTTTGCGGTTTTTGCCGGAAGTCAACGTCCATTTTGTTGCTGTGTGTGTCCATGCATCTGTGCCTCACCTCTACATAGCGTAATTCAGCAGTCGACCAAATTGTGTGTTATCTCACCGCTACGGTGTTTCTCAGCCTCTAAAGGTTTTGGTCTGTGCTTTCTTCCATGCAAAGCATTGAACTACTCTGTGTAGTGGTTGGCGATGGTGTCAACTCATGTTGAAAATGCAAAATGGCAGCTCTTCCGCTCTAGACCAGAAGAGAGGCTTTGGAGTGAAGGAAGTGCCAGGGGAGGGGAGGTTGGCGATACTTAACCTAGGCGGCAGAAGCACTTTGAAGGGGGCTTTAAGCACCTAAATAGTGATTGAGTAACATGCACCATTATGAAAAGGAGAAGCATGGGAAAGTAGCAAATGAAATATTTGTTTAGTAGAGCAGTGTGCTTGCCTAGCAAGATGGTATGTATTGAGCGCAGATGTGGCATATGTACAGTTCCTGTATGACTGCTTGTGTAGAGGAAAATAAGGCGAAATGAGAAGAGGTGATGTATAGACCGTGTGTCCACAAGGGCTACTCCAACCTCTGCTATGCTTGTCTGTGATGCACTGCAGCTGGTAATCCTGGCAGCTTAATTGTTGTTGAAAGGACCACCACTCATTTGTTGCTCACTTGTTTGAATGTTAGAGGACCGGCTCTGAGATTTTCAATTCAACTTGTAGCCCTTTGGGCAGGCTGATTCTGTCGCATCTGTAAAATTTCTTAGCTCATTAACACTTGAGAAATCGGGCTGAATAATATGAGCGCTGTGCTGGTGCGTTGTCTTTCTTTTTCAGCATGAGCCAGCTCATTCTCCTTGTATGCCTGTTCCACACACTTATCGCTTGAAACTCATCAATACACCTTTCCTTGTGCTTGCATTTCGCTCCATCCAGGCTTCGACGTCATGGTGGCGGCCATCTTGGGAGCGGATGAATTCGGCTTCTCAACAGCGCCACTCATTGTCATGGGCTGCACCATGATGCGCAAGTGCCACCTCAACACCTGCCCCGTCGGCATAGCAACACAGGTCAGTCGGTGGTGTCTGTTTCTCTAAAATCGAAGTGTCTATGGCCTTTTACTACGCGTAACCTAGAGAGGTTTGATTGTGTCCCTAGCTGTTCTTTATTTTTGATCATTGTGCTTCATCTCTAACTGTTGTTGTGTTGAGTGGAATTTCCTGTTCCCTTGCTTTTTGTCTGCATGTTGTTCCTTGACTTTGTCAGTAGACATGCATTATGTGACAGTTAAGTTGAGACTAACTGGCTTATGAAACATAAAATGAAACAATTTGATCCTCTATGACATATACCTGGAGGGACCGTTTGAAGGTTTTGAGGCTGCAGTTAGAACATGGAGCATTCAGTCAAATGTGAAGGGCGCTAGCTGGAAGACTAATGGTGCTAGTTATTGCCTGTCACCAAAGTAAAGCAAAGCATGGCACTGGATGTTGCATTACACAAAAGTGAAAGTGCCGTAAATTGTCATTACAATATATTTAACCTAAAGCAGGCCAGATGGTCCCGAGCAAAGTGCATGCATTTTAGGCTCTTATATCAGGAGTGTGCTGGCTGAAAGCAACTCCGCTTTGTATGAACAGTGAAAAACAGCATTTGTCTGCCTAGGGGAGGTTGAATGCAGATATTTTTCATCTCCTTCTTCCCCATTTTCTTCAAAAATTTTTTTCTGACTTGGGTGATGCAAAAACCACTGCAAAGGCTCCTCTGTTGCTTTATGCCAGTTCTTGTGCAGTCTATCTTGTCAAGCAATTCCGATAGGGGACAGTGGAGGGTATACCAGAAACAGTCATTTTCTTGACACCTGTTCATAATACTGCAGGGTACTGCAACACACTAAAGGGAAGCTGAAATGGTTTTTTGAGTGTTTGAGGTTATTCAAGAATTGGAGTCTATGAAGTTTCTAGGTAAACCATGCAAAAATACTTTTTGCACTAGCATTTAAAATGGTGAAATAAACATAGATTAAAATCGCGATGATGTTCAGCTTCTCATCACTGTGTTGGAGAATGCAGGGAAGCTCGTAGTGACATCATTATCGCCAAAATCTCAGATGTCTCCTGCCTTCACCTGCATGCTGCTGTGCATCTTCCGATGCCGCCAAACAATACCTCATGAGCTTCACCTTCGATGGCATTGGTTTTGTTCTATGAAACAACTGTTTCTTCGTTGGAAACGCAGCGCTGTCTTACGTGACATCATTATCAGGGCCTCTGCCCGTCGCTGTGCACCACAGAGAAGCCTGAGCGCCGACGCCACTTTATTCAGTCATTACACCACCATTTCAGATGGTAGCGCAAAATGATTTCGCAGGCTTCACCTGCATGTTTCACATATTCAGCCCTTTTAAACTCATCAATTTCTAAAACATCTTCAGTTGCTCTTTAAATATTGTTTCCAAGTTGAGTCGTATGTCAAGCGGCATGGATAAACCTGGTGGGAGGGAACAACACAGCGTAAAGCTGCATGGCATCAGAATGTTAGGTGTATAATAACACCTTTTGCCTACCCTACCCAGTTCATGTAAATGAACCGAAATAAACCTCACCTCACTTGTGCAGAGTGCTTGAGTGGCACACTCTGGCCTCTAAATGAATTAAGTGACATTCAGCTGCAGATGCCGAGTTCTAGTGGTAACACTTGCACAAAAGCGGAGGCACATAGGATAGAGGCCAGGTGAGCATGAGCACGTTATCTGAAAACCATCAGCTGCTGTTAAGTTTTCTTGCTTTTTTGCAGCCTGCTGTGCACTAGATGAGTCTGCACATGCTGTTTTAATTTTTTGCTTTTTTGCAGCCTGCTGTACACTAGATGAGTCTGCACACTGTGTATGAGCAGTATGTGAAGAAGCTCAGAATTAGTGCGGGAACAAATTCAACTTTTTTTCTCCCCCAGTGAATTCATTGTAAAGAGGGTTTAATGTATGACTAAACATTGCTGCTTCTGAGTACAGGACCCGGGCTTATAGTAGTTCTTGATATATTTCCTTTGTTGTCTGCATGGTCATTGGAGGGATTTCACTGTGCTGCCCCCTAGCTAGAGTTGTTGTTGTTGTTCTTCCACCTTGTTTTTTCGCATGAGATGATATGTTGCAAGCTTCCACTTGAGCGATGATCTTTTTCCAGGACCCCGAACTGCGCAAAAAGTTTGAAGGGAAGCCGGAACATGTAGTCAACTTCCTCTTCCTGCTGGCTGAAGAGGTGGGTGCCCTGAACTGCACCTGCATGGTGCCTTTTGCTGGTGTTCTCTGCTGGTGCTCAGTTCTAGGCTTATTTTAAAAAAGACCGCCTTTCTCGTGTCTGACTTATGCTGGTCTCAATGTTCCCTCCTTGTTTGTCACGCTTCCTGTATTACAACTCGTGGATTCGTTCCTTGTATAAGAAAGCCTAGAAGAATAGGGGAATAGGGGGAAAGAAGAGTTAATTCGTTGAATGAATTGAGAACACCGGCAGTCACTGAAGCCAGGGAGACTGCATGGAACTTGTCTTGCATGTAGGTGGAGCTAGAAATTAAGAATTTTTTACTTTGTGAGACTCTCTGCAGGGTCAGGTGTGCTCCTGGATAACCCTATGAAATATGAATCATGTAATGTCATGTGCTACAAGGAAAAATGAATGGTTTACAGGGCAGTTCATGTGCCAATAGCAGAATGAGAGGATATCAGTCCAGGAAGATTAAACACTTGGCTGTATGTCATGATGCTTTAAAAAGACCTTGACCCCCCTTTTTTTTTTGTTATGATAACAAACCGTGCTGGTATTTTTTCATTCGTATTGTTTATTATCTTTATCTTTGTGTTTAGGTTGAAATTTTTCTATTTGCATGTCATTTGTTCTTGATAACACATCATATGATCACATAAGTGGTAGGTAGTAAGGAGGGGGAGTCCAGTGAACAGTACTGCACCAGCTCAGTTTATAGAAGTAGAAGTTATTTCATCATTTCATCATTTATGGGGTATTACATAAGGGGGGGGGGGGGGGGGGACATCGATAACATATGTATTAGTTGTCAGTAATAGGAAAACGAGAACAGGCACTTCAATACAGTAATACAAATAACAATACAAGGTTACCATAGATTGTAACAAAGCAAAATTCAAAAACTCCTAAAACAGGCTATAAGCAGCCTATATGGGTTTAGTTCGCTGGCAGGATTGCATTGGAACTGGAGGTTATTTTTCGTGAATTCCAGCTGTCACGCTTTATTTCGGGCAAAATGGATATGCCACATTTTAAACGAAAATATTAAACTGAGAAGTTTGCAGTTGTCTGCTGTTAAATATACATATCATGGTTTATTTTAACATCCAATGCATGTCAACTCCTCCATTTAAGTGAAAACCTAATGCACCATTCTTTTTAGCACCCACAAACGAAAAATCTCTGCTCCTTCGTTCGTGTTCTTTGTCTTCGCGTTTTTTCAGTGAGAGTGCGTAGTGCTGATGTATGTTTGCGTGCAGGTGCGGGGACACCTGGCCAAGCTGGGCCTGCACAGCCTTCAGGAAGCTGTTGGCCGCACGGACCTCCTGCGCGTGTGCCCCAACGAGGGCAACCCCAAGGCCAAGCTCCTCAACCTCAACGCCATCCTCCTCAATGCACTGAGCCTCCGGCCGGGGACCAACGTCCGCGGAGGCAGCATTGCGCAGGACTTTGAACTGGGCAAGCGCATGGTATGTGTGCTGGGTTCTCTCGAACCAATTAGGTGGTCGAAATTTCCGGAGCCTTTCACTACGGCCTCCCTCATAGCCTGAGTTGCTTTGGGGCATTAAACCCCCATAAACCAAACCAAGCCATCTAATTTAGTATTAGGTGAAGTTTGTTAGGGTATTACCAAAATGCTGAAATGATATTTTTTGGTATTCTTGTCAGAACTATTTTCTATCCTTTCATTGCACTGAAGACCTGTGAGGCATTCTGCAGTAGGCGGAACTTGATAAAATGGAAAAAATTGATTTCAGAATTGGATAATCTTTGTGTTGGTGTCTGGAACAACTTAGGTTCGCATACTCAATAACGAACTGGTTTGATTTGGTATAGAAGAGAACTGATCTCTGTAATGAAAGTGTCACTGTTGTCACGTTCAGAGAAATCAGTTATAGTTTAATGACAACTATTATAGCATTTCTAAATGGGTTTCTTTTACATGATTCCAATTTGTTATTTTGTCCGGTGTTTAGGTCCATATTTCCAATGGGCTTATTAGGATGGCAATCTTTCTATACTGACTTGATGACATGTTCTTTTTTAAAAAGGCATACACCTGCCATGAAGAGTTTACGGAGTGCAACTTTGGCGAACAAATTTTCGTTTCTTTGCACCCAGGGTGCAGTGTGTGCAGTGTGTGCAGTGTGCAATTTGCTATCTCAGAATTAAGCATGCATGTATTGATTCCAAGCAGCATGCAAAGTCGGGAGAAATGTTAATTTCTTTTGCTAATATTGAGTTCCATGAACTTTTGACTTTGGATATGCATCTGCATTTGCATGGGTAACAGCATTTTTGTGGTGGTGACGGGGGTGTAAGCTACTGATGCAGTATTGCGTGGCAGTTTTGTCTGTAACTGGTGAGTCAAATGCATAGGTCTGAGCTGTAAGAAGTTCACATTTTTACAGCGCGGCTGTTATTTGATCATTCCCGCTATATCTGTTGGTGTTGGCGTAATGGCATGGCTGGTCATGTGACCATGCACCATGATGTTACTGCAGGCATCCGGCCATCCGAGCACACTCCCTACTCGCAGATCATGGGATCAATTGACGCTTCTGATTGGTCGATTACTAGCATACCCACTGGAGCTGGCCATGCTGATTGTAGAAAAGGCGGGACTTGGAACAAGCTAAAAGCGGAGCTATGGGGCACAGTGGGCGCCAGGTTGGCATTACACAGTTCACACCACAGAAGCATGCAACAGCTGAGATGATCAAATGCAATAATGCAAAAACATAATCATAGTCCTTTTACCTTCCGGATAGTTTTGTCATTTCTGATGTATAGTAGTCACAGCTTGAAGTGCATCTTAGGCGTTGTAACTTGTCAATGCAAAGGCAAACTACATCACATTCGCTCTGTGTGGCTCTGACTGGTGTAAATAGCATTTATTTACTCCATCAGTCATGCATTTTTTACAGGCTCCATTCTTTCATGTTTTGTTTGCTCATCCTATCACTTCCTGATTTATTCAGCACTGAATCATCCACTCTTGGCTCAATCATTTGCACATTATTTCAGTCAGCTTTTCCTTCACTGGCTCATTTTTTCAATTCATTCCTTTGTGCTCATTTGGCTCTTCATTCACCAAGGCACTCTTTTCCTCGTCTTTTCAGGACAACCTCCTCATCAAGCAGTCCAAGGCGGTGCTCGAGGGTCGATCCAAGGAGGTCACCCTGCACATGGACATCACCAATGAAGACCGTGCTTTTGCCACCACCCTGAGCTACCACATTGCCAAGTGAGGGCGCATGCCTCACTCATATGTCTTTCATATAGTCAGGCACACTTTTTTACTTTTCACCTCATATCTGCCTTATGAATAACAGTGTTTATATGGTTAGTCACATTTATCTTTGTCACCCTGTGCTTCATTTATCACGTTTCATATAGACAAAAGGAAATATAGGAATGTCTGCTTCGGTCCATTTGAAGCTACATGAATTATTACTGTGTAACTGTTGAAGTTTCTAGTGTTTTCTGCTGTGCTGATTGTTGACTTGGCATTTTTAGGTGCTTACTGTTTGTTACAAGCTGAATAGTAATAGAATATTAGCATGCTTGTGCCATGTTTGTCAAAAGAAGAACTATTGCCGGTTTTTTGCAAAAGCTGTACAAGAGTTGCTGCGCTTAAATAATCGGGTATGTATGCAGCCATAAACAAAAGTTTGCGGGTTGTGGATTTGCAGAAAAAAAAATTTATTGTGGACAAGGTCAGCAGATTATTGGATTGCATAGAAGCATGAGGAGACATGCATTTTCCATCTGCTAGAAGAATAAAAGTCTTCCTGGTTAACAATGCAACACAGAAATAAATTACAAGTTTTTCTCTGCAAATCTGCATCCCACAAACTCTTGTTCATGACTGTACTTGCTCATGACATTACTGCTTTGAAAAGCGTGAGCAATTCTATGTTGTGAGTTTTTTCTTATTAGGGTGGTTAACAGTTTATTAGCAATGTAAAATATTTGCAATTTTCATGTGACTTGATGATGAGGAAGAAATTTAAAGGCATAAACTAAATATTATGCTTTTGACATTGCATACCTTGGATGCTTAGTTACATCCGAAACAAGTATTATGGTTCTTCGTACTCTGAAGGCAGATATCATGTAAATTCGCATGCCGTCACTATTTGACTGGAAAAACAAGAATAGCAGCTCACATAAATTTTATGAAGTGGCTGTGTATTCTCGAGGAAATATTGATTCACAAAGTAGGAACGTTATGAATTCAGAGATTTTGGTCTCCAGAATAATGCATTTTCGAGATTTTTTTATTTATTTTTTCTTCAGAATAACAATCTCAATACTTTTGGAAATTTCTTTGTTGAGAAGGCTTCTGCCGTCCTGTAATAATGCGAGTGTGAATGGCCTAGCATGGACTAAAGAGATGACTTTTTTTTTCTTTTATAGATACTTTGAAATGATTTGATCGTCATATTCAAAAGCAACAAATCTGTCGAGGCAGTCTTTGCGAGTATTCGAGTCAAATTTTAAAGCTCCACGTAAATGTAATTTCACGGTCTCTTTAATAGTGAGGATTTGAAACAGGTGTCCACCTTTCCCCATTAGCCGTATGACTACTCAGGTTGCTTATTGTTCTGGTGATTGTTCTTGTTTGAAAGCTATTCCGCTATTGGAACGGTGCACTGAGGGTGTTACTGCGTTTGCTGCGTGGTGCAGGAAGTACGACGAGCATGGCCTGCCCGAAGGTTCCCGCATCAACGTATTCCTCAAGGGTTCTGCGGGCCAGAGCTTCTGCGCCTTCCTGTCACGGGGCGTCTATGTCACCCTGGAGGGCGATGCCAACGACTATGTCGGCAAGGTGAGGAGACGTGAACAAAGCTATGTCTGCACTTTCAGATTTGAGATAAGAGAATCCCTTGGCTAGCTTGTTTCTTGGTTCAGTGGGATGTTGTGGTATACGCTTTAGAAGAGAAAAAGAACAGTTCTATTTGAGAAAGAAAGTTTAGTGGGCTCTCTCAGGTACCGGTGTGTTTGGAAACTTTACTTGGCATTCTCCCCCGATGAATGTTAGTGAATACTGCACTAGCTGCTGCATGCCTAGCAAGTATGAACTGCGAGAGAAGCGTTGAGTTTGCTTAGGTTTCTGCCTCACATGTGGGAGGTGTGGGGTTTGATCCCCAGTGCCGTTGGATACCCACCGGTGATACAGTGGGTACAAGCTATCCCCCGGTCTGGGGCTCGGCTTATCTGGGGTTAAATGCTTGGGAAATGGGTCCTTGACCCCACCTTGAGTAGACTGAAAGTACTTTGTGCCATGGCTAAGACCCTCTAATTTCGTGCGATTTCGTGAAAAATTCTGGATTTAAGCATTTTTCTCGCAGTTATGTGCTGGGAGCCACATTCCCTCTTTCTTTGATGCTACTGTTGTTATGAACTTCAGTAGAAGCAACAGTGTGATGGGAAAATGAGTGTTTTATCATAGTTTTCAGAATATAGCGTGAAGGCGGAGTTTCAGAACTCTGGTGAATTTTAAAAGAAATATTGTTATCATTAGATTTCAATCTCAAACTCTTCAGGTTAACCTTAGCTGAGGCCCCTCCGCAAAAAAAAAACAACAACAAAAAAGAAGCATGTAAAAATATGGAAGCAGCAGATACATCAAATTTATTTAAGAAAGCCACAACCAATCAAAGCCAAGCTTTTGACTAATGCATGCAGCCTTGTGTGCCGTCGCTACTTGGTGTTGCAACTGCCCAGTTCTGCACCCTTTTGCTTTTCCTACGCCACTCAACTCTTTCACTGCCTTCTCATTCACAGCAACCTGTGCCACCTTCTTTTTATATTCATAGCCACCTTCCCCTTTGCAATTGCTGGCCACATGATTTGCTCCCAAGGTCATTAAAAAGCTAGCTTCTCCTAGTGACTTCTAAGTCTGGTGGTGAAGGTTGCTTTAGCTACCTTGCCTAAAGCCATGGGAAAAAAAAAATTCACACTGTATTCATGTCTTGGTTCCAAATATTCTAGTGTATTCGTAGGCATTATTTCATGTCTCCCACGGAATTTTGCAGATTCTTTGTTTTTAATTGACGGAATTTAAAATTTTCCGCTGCAGAAAGTTAAGAGCCTTGGCCACGGCGCTCTTTGGACACAAATTCTTGGGCCCTAATATTCATCATCATTAAGTTTGCTTAGGTTATCCATTGTTAAGAGCCCTTTCCAAGAAAGTGCAGTGAAATCTTATTGTGGTCGTGATGAGACAGCTTGGTTTCATGTGCCTCTATAGACAATTTTCTCAGTACTCTGAGCATCGTGCTACAGTAAAACCTCGTTAAGGGGGGACACTGGTCTTCGAGACCAAAAAATGACCAAAAAATCGATTTTCAAAAATGACATTTGTGGAATCTACAGCTATTATTTTCCAACTGTACCAATTTTTTCCTTCAAGAAATCAACATTTTGACCATAATATTAAATTCAGATCATCGTGTGGGCTGAATTTATGCAGAAACAGACAGTTCAATGGCATGAAAATTTTAGACATCTGGCTGTCCATGTCGATATCTCAACATCTAGCACAGACAGAGATGTCATATTGTTTGCTAATAGAAGCTGAAGGCACAGTGTGTGCAATAATCGAAGCAGATTCGTTTAATCACACTTCAAAAATTTATAGTTTCGCAAAGTTTATCGATGCATTACATTCACACCTTGAACATTGATAATCCAAGTGCTGTAAAATTACCAATGAGGGTAAAATGGAAAAATTGTTTTGATTATTGCGCTCTTTACTCACCATACTATGTAGCATGAATTTAATTATCTTGGGAACCAACTAATTTATGAGAAAAATAATTTCATTGTTGAAATCAGTATAAAAATCTGAGCAAGGTGCACAGTTTCATTAGGATTAGACAAAACTTAGGTCTAAGACCAGTGCCCCCCTTAAGGCATGTTGAAACATTTGTCCTGCAATGTGGTTGTGTATTGCTGGGCATTTTGTAATATAAGTAGTGAGGTATGACATCTTCAATAATGGTGCTGGTTGCACATGCATGTAGGGTCTGTCCGGAGGTGAGCTGGTGATCTTCCCGCCCAAGGACCTGCCGCCAGAGTTCAAGTCCGAGGAGAATGTCATCGTGGGCAACGTGTGCCTCTACGGAGCCACCTCGGGCAGGGCGTTCTTCCGCGGAATTGCGGCCGAGCGCTTTTGTGTGCGCAACTCGGGTGCCACTGCTGTCATTGAGGTATGCGAGTCCGCGCTTCATGCACTGTGCCGCTTTTCACTGTGCTAGCACTTGTAGTGACCATTCTTTGCATGCGCGCTATAGAAAGAAAAATGATAGGTGCAATGTCAAGAGACTGGAAGTCGGCGGAGCGGGCAAGGGAACAAGCAGTTAACGACATCCTAGTCGAAATCAAGAGGAAGAAATGGGCTTGGGCAGGGCATGTAATGCGAAGGCAAAATAACCGCTGGTCCTTGAGGGTAACGGAGTGGATTCCAAGAGAAGGCAAGCGTAGCAGTGGACGGCAGAAAGTTAGGTGGGCGGATGAGATTAAGAAGTCTGCGGCCATACAGTGGCTGCAACTGACAAAGGACAGGGTTAATTGGAGACATGGGAGAGGCCTTTGCCCTGCAGTGGGCGTAGTCAGGCTGATGATGATGATGATGTGCCTATCTCAGAGCTTATCCACTGCACGAGGAGTGGTATGAGAACTTCCGGGGGAGGGATCCGTGAATATAAAGTAGAAAAAGACCAATTCCGATGGGCATCAACCCATCATCACTATCCTTCCGTCCATGAATAATGGATTTGAACACTAGAACCGAAGTGAAAACCAAAGTGCTAGAGCATCTAATTTACATTTGACTTAACTACGCAAATTGACCATCAATTTTTTCTTGCATGGTATTACATGTAGCAGACTGGTGGAATCAGCAAGAACTAGAGTGAGAGTATTTGTGTATTTGTTTTGGGAATAGGACAGCCTCTGCGAATTTTTATTGCTAAATTTTTGTTTCATCACTTCCTTGTTTGAAAACGTCTGTCTGCTACAATTTGTGGCGTCCACTAAACAAGTGTGCCAGATAAAACTGTATGGCACCTTCTCACTTATGCCTTTGTTCTTCGATTACAATGGGACTGTGTCTTATTGGCAGTGGTTCTGTAACAATGTTTTTTTGTAGGGGCTGTTTTAAGAAAATTATGTACAGTGCTTGCCGTCACTTTGGTTAATATGGCATGAACTTCAAACTTTCTTTTTTTTTCATTTCATTGGCTAACTGCAGTTTCTGTGTGACACCTGTTGCAGGGTGTGGGTGACCATGGCTGTGAGTACATGACGGGTGGCCTGGCCATCATCCTTGGACCCACAGGGAGAAACTTTGCGGCCGGCATGTCTGGCGGCATCGCTTACGTCCTAGACACGTGCGTATACATCATTTTCATAAAAAAAATGGGCTGCCATGCCTGGTTAGAGCTTGGCATGCACTATGTTAGCGCCTGATTGGAGTTCATCGACAATTTGTGATTAGCAAACAATTTTAGTGGAGCAACAGGACTCGGCTAAGTACACAAAATGCTATAAGCAACCTTAAATCATGATGCAAGAAAGTGTAAGGATTGATTGTGTGCACTTCGTGGCATATTTTAATAACTGTTCTTTGGAGATTTGTAATGTGGGCGTAAAGATAGTCGCAAGGAAATAGTGCCATCTAAATTAAACCTTGTTCTCCTTGCTGTTCTAGCTGGACACGTGCAGTTCCGACAGACTGTTGTCTGGTCAGTTGTCAGGCTAAGCAGAAATGATCTCCATATGGAGTTTCTTTGACATATTTTCAGAACTAAAGTTGTAGTGTCTTTTGAGTGTATGCTGTTATGTTAAACCCTTTCAGGTGCTTTGTACGCAATTGTGTAGACAGCAAACTCACAGCTTTTTCTAAGAGACTGGTGCACCTAGCGGTGATTTCATTGTTTCAGTCGAACTGAGCAGCCTTCTTGTCGCAAATAACTTGGTTTCTTGTGCGATGTAGCGAACGCAGTAAATGATATTTCACTGAAAAGTGAGCTAGGTAGCACTCTATCCACCATTTTTGGGCAGATAGATTTTGCCGCGACTGAAAACATGGATTGTTTTTGCTCAACTTCGAGCGTAATGTGCATCTTCAAAGCACAAAGTGATTCCACGATGCCTAGGACGCTTACATGACACATGAGAACATTTTGATGTTACTATTTCGAAGAAATTTCACACTTTGTACGAAATTCTCCACATCATTGCAAAAACTTACCCGCTGGTGCTCGATGCTCAAAAACTAACAAATCTTGAGGCCTGAATATACTACTTAGATTAAAAAAATAACCGATTTAAATCAAAACAAGAAATGGCGCCTGAAAGGGTTAAACACTAGTATTGTTCACAGTGTAGTCCTGTCTCGACTACCAGGTGTCCACTCGTAGCAGACTTAGTGCCTTATTGCTGATGTGGCTCTGACCAATGAGTGTGGGGTGGCTACACCACTGCTGCAGGGAGGGCACATTCCACCACAAGTGCAATGCGATCATGGTGGACCTGCTGCCTCTGGAGTTGGCCGAAGACTTGGACCAGGTGGAGTCCCTGATCCGCGAGTTCTATGACCTGACAGGATCTGCGGTGGCCGCCTCGCTCCTCTCCAAGTGGCCTGACTCAGCCAAGCTCTTTGTCAAGGTTCGTGTGTATGCATCTTGCACACAGAGATCACGCGCGCTCAGTGCTGTAGTCATCATCATACTCAGTGTGTAGGCCTTTTCTGATCTTAATGATTTCATGTGCTCTTGCACAGAGCAGCTTACGTATAGTTTTCACATAGTGCAAACCAGGGTTCTTGATGGCTTTGCTTTGGTGGAGCGATAATTATAAATTTGTTACAGTAGAATCTCTGTATGAATTTTGGGATGATACGAATTCGTAAAATTCCCCAGGCAGATTGCATTGTGTACAGTGCGCAGTATTTCAGATGCTCCTAACACTCTCTCCCGTGCCACTAGAGATGATTCGAATGGGCGAGCTGTGACTGCTTCCTTGGACATCAAGCATTGCCCGTACATTGCCGACGCCATGATCGCTATAGTCATACGGCCTGTGCTGCAAGCAATGAATGGCAGCATGCTGCCCGCACATTGCCAAAATTGTGATCTCCAGTTGTGCTGTACACACCGCGAGTAGCGAACTGTGGCTGTGCAGCTGTAAATAAATACCGTCAGCTGTAAACAGATCTGCAAGAAGGCATTCCCCATGCCTCTGCAAGCCGATTTTGTTCATTTTGGATGATACAAAGATTTTTAGCTACCCCGTGAGATTTGCATCATCAAGATTCTACTTGTATGCTAAAAGTTCTACTTTAACTCGCTGCCCAGACATGCAACAAGCCCGGCTTTTGCATTCTGACATCTTCACATACAGATCCTCTTGAATTTTTCTGGATCATGGATGTAGTTTACAACTAACAGAGCAAAGGTAGATAATTTCAACACTGTTAATATATTACACGATCAATTGCACAAGGTGATTTGTTTTAAACTGACGCTGTAGTGAAGGGTTCTGGAAATTTCAACCACCTGGGGTTCTTTAATGATGTCAGTGCACGTTAATGAACCCCAGGTGATCGAAATTTTTGGAGCCCTTCACCATGGCATCCCTCATAGCCTGAGTTGCTTTGGGACGTTAAACCCTAACAAACCAAACCGAATTACTATATAGCCTGTAAGAAGGCAAGAACAAGACATGTTCAGGAATGGTTGGTATTAATTGGTGAAGATTATATATGGTAATAACTATTTTGCGTAAAAAATGGACCAGATGAGAACAGTGACAAAGGTGGAGTGTGCCAAGCTCTCTTTGAAGAGGATGCCCTGCAAGGCAAATGGACGCAGCAGTGTACAAATGAAGTACTGGCTTCCATAATTTGTTGCCATAATAACTGCCATAATAGTTTGTTGCAAAAAAAGCCGAATGACAAACTGCAGAATACAAATAGAAAGTTGCACACCATTCATGCATTAACTTCGGCGTAAAACACGAGTCATACAGGACGTGTTGAATAAATGACCTTGAATTAGCTCGGATCTCAATATCTGATTGGTTTCCGGTCGTGTGCAGGTGTTCCCCAAGGAGTACCAGCGGGCGCTGAAGCAGATGGCCGAGGAGCAGGCAGCGCTCTCCCTGCAGAATGACCGGGTGCCTGCAGCACAGCCTGCTGCCCCCGCACCAGCAGAGAAAGTGGGCGACATCGAGGAGGTGGTGGTCGATGTCGAGGCCAAGAAGAGGCAGCTCGAGAATCTCGACAAGATCCGGTGCGTCCTCCCACTTCCCTCCGTCTCCACACGCGCCATAGAAGGACGCTGAAGTATTTACCCGAGCTTTCGCATTGCACAGTCTGTGCAAGATTTTTTTTACATTCTTGAGCAACTTGTAGTGTGGTGACACTGGCACTTTATGGCACACTTGATGGTGCACTTGTGGAGCAGCAGCTTTTGTGCTGGCAGCGGGGGAAGATAGTGTCAGTGCCTGGGACGGACATTGGCAACAAGTTTGGCAGCAAGAATAAAACGTATATGTTTGAGATCAGAAGTTTGAATGCATGTGATGTAGTGATGGACAAATAATGTTACAAGCAGCACTCCTTATTTATAAGGTCCTGCATCTTGAGTGCCATTAAAATGGCACTGCACCACTTTCTTGTCATCCGTGAGGAACACGAACAGCTCAAAGGTGCCTTTCAGGCAGTGTTGTGCCAAAGGAATTTTTCCTAAACATGCAACAGGATTGGAGGAATTTAGTGCACAGTATTTAGCCTTTTTCGTTTCCCTCAGATCCAATTCTGTTGGTTTCCTTCAATTTGTGCACCTGGGATTGTTGCACCGCTTTGCAAGGCTCTGCATCTGGCTCCATTCCCCATGGAAATCGGGCTCTTGTTGCCATCTTGGGTGGCAGTGCTGGTGCCAACGTGTAGTCGTGACCTTCCCCTCCCTCCTTGCTGGCTGAAGTATTGCATCATGATGACATATGGCAGAGTAGCTGTAAGAAAGGAAGGCAACTTTAATTTAGCACTTCATTTATGAATACTGTGTGGCATGTGTGATCGGGCAACTTGGCCGGGATGTTTGTGGCTGTACAGTCTACCCAGTCAATATCTTTTAGTGCTAGCCACGGTTAAAGGTGAGGAATGTATGCATATACAGGCAGTAAGAGCTTTGCTCTAGCACACACAAAAAAAAAAGCCTGGGAAAGCCTTGATAGCAGAAATTTGTGTGAATTGCTGCATCATCTTTCATTAAAAATATCGGGTGCATAAAAAAAAAAAAATCATTTTTGCTTTGAAGGCTACTTTATTAGGACGAGGTTTTGCCACGTGCCTAAGTTTTATTGGCCATGATCTCGCATGGCGCAGGGGCTTCATGAAGTACAAGCGTGAGACAGAACCGTACCGGCCAGCAATGCAGCGCATGCAAGACTGGAAGGAGATCTACAATCGCCAGGGTGTCCGCAAGAACATCCGCGTCCAGGCTGCCAGGTGGGCCCATCTTGTCAGCACATCCTGCTTTAATTAATGCGCACATAGAAATAATTTCCACGCTTAAAGTTTCATACAAGTTTTTAGAGAGGGAAATGGGGTGCTATGGCTTGTCTGTGAGTTTTCCTGCATGAGAGCTGATTGTGCTAGGAAGTGCAAAATAGTTAGTTCAGTGTATGGTTCTTTTGCAGTGTGATTGTAACTGCACAAATACTGCTTCTCATGCAGATGAAATTAGCAAAAAAAATAACTATTTTGCTGTGTTACGCTTTGCATATACCATGTTCACTATAGCTACCATGTTCATTCCTTAGTGTAATGCCAAGTCTGTGGAGGGAAAATTGGAAGTACATGTGAATGGGTGGGGCACCATGTGCAGGTGCATGGAGTGCGGTGTTCCATTCTGCCAGTCATCGCATGGCTGTCCACTGGGGAACATCATCCCCAAGTGGAATGACCTCGTCTACAAGGTGGGTCACCACTGCAGGCTGAGACAGCGAGGTAGTACAATCTCCCGAGCTCAGCTGAATCAGAGGAACCAGAAGTTGCTCACAATTCTTGCTTCTTTGTCATGGCTGCCATTCTGACCAGGTCAGGAGGTGATGAGGAACTTGTGTTGAACAGGGCATTTGAAAATATTCATTTACCCAAAGAACTTATATTCTTTGTACAACTTGTATTCTTTGCATGAACAGCGTTGCATTTCATGTGCAGAGACCAAACATGGGTCGTGAAAACACCTTCATGTAGAGCAATAGCTCATCAGCTGCAATATTTGCTCCAATCCTTGTGATGTCAGAATTTCAAGTGGGCAGTCCAAGTGTGTAAAAGTGTGTTGTCTGTCTGCTTTTGTGATAAACCTGTGTGAGCACAGAATGTGTGTGAGCACCTGTGTGAGCTCCCTGGTCTTCTTAAATTCTCTTCGTCAAGAAAGGTGTCTGGGTTTGTCTAACGAAGCCCTTATGGAGGAAACGAGGCAACTCTGTAGCCTGGACCGTTGTCTAATATGTCACTCATACCTGTCGCATCTCTCAGAGTTTCTAAGTGGATGGCATACTGAAAGTGGTGGTTTCTTCTTGTATGTTCCTCTGTGCAGCAAGACTGGAAGGAGGCCCTTGCCCAACTGCTGCAGACCAACAACTTCCCTGAGTTCACAGGCCGCGTCTGCCCAGCCCCCTGCGAGGTAAGCACTGAGGGCTGGCTCACTGCCTCCCATCTTCTCTGACTGTGGTAGGACGCTCCCAGCGAGCCAGGCGTTTTGTGGAAAAAATTGCTAATGGAAAATGTAGATGCATTGCAGGCAATTCCTTTTTATCCATTGTGCAGCGCTGACATCACTGAATGGTAAACGCAATCGTGACAGTGGAGATTGGATTGTGGGCAGTGGATTACGCATCATTACGAGCACTCATCAGTAGAAATATGCAGTGGTTGTCATCATTTATAGCTTTTGTTTTTGATAATCGTGTTTTGTGCTTTAATTCTCAGACATGAGCTGCCGCGGTGGCTCAGTGGTTATGGCGCTCGGCTGCTGACATGAAAGACGATGGCTCGATCCTGGCCGCGGCAGTAGGCAGTCTCATTTCGATGGAGGCAAAATTCTCAAGGCCCATGTGTTGTGCAATGTCAGTGGACATTGAAGAAACCCAGGTGGTCGAAATTATCTGGAGCCCTCCACTACAGTGTCCCTCGTAAAATGAGTCGCTTTGGGACGTTAAACCCCATAAACAAAGCCAATTCTCTGACATGATGTAATGTGAGGTTTATGTGCTGAATACAGTTATTCATCTGTCAGGCATCTCCAGATGAGTGAGCAGCTTCTGATACCATGGAGAATAAATAATTTGCAAGATATTGAGAAATTATTTGCTTAATTATGCAATGTATAGGGCATATTAAAGTTAGCAGCAGCAAGTTTGTGAGAATAAAAGTGCCAATCTTTTTACAGCTGTGTTACTAGAACTGGATCAGTATTTATTTTCTGTTGGGAGTCGTGATGCAGCAAAGTTTGCTCATTTGAAACATGCTTTCAACGTCTGCAGGGTGCCTGTGTGCTTGGCATCAATGAGCCAGCGGTGACCATCAAGAACATTGAGTGTGCCATCATCGACCATGCCTTTGAGCAAGGCTGGATCCATGCCGACCCACCGTCCCAGCGGTCGGGCAAGAAGGTGGCCATAGTGGGCAGCGGGCCTTCCGGCCTGGCTGCAGCAGCTCAGCTCAACAAGGTGCGTTTGCCTCCTTAATTTTTTCACATTGCACCTTCGTTAGTAACGATCTCTCCTGAGTGGAGCATTGACGGTTTCTGCTGGTAATTAAAGAAATTTACAGGATGCCCATGAGATCTGCGAGTGCATTTGGATTTGCCCTGGTTGATTATTTTGAGATGCTTTTACTTGACCTAATGCACGTAGTGGTGGCCTAGTCATTTGAGCATCCGTCTCACATACGGGAGGGGCAGTGTTCGATCCCCAGTGCTGCCGGGTACCCACCGGTGATACAGTGGGTACAAGCTTTCCCCTGGCCTGGTGCTCGGCTTATTCAGGGTGAAATGCTTGGGAAACAGGTCTTTGACTCCACCTTAAGCAAACCGAAATACCTTGTGGCCATGGCGGTCTTTGGCCGCAGATGCCCTTGCACCATAAGAAATCACTGTCATCACTATCATCATCAATGCATGCTTTTATTCTGAGACGAGGCTTCACACACATGGCGGAATTTTTCTGGTAGGAGGAGGGTGGGGCTTGGCTCAGTGTATGTGTGCCCTCTTTTGTCAAAGTGACTGAAAGGGCCTCTGTTCTCTCACTCTGGATCCAGGCTGGCCACGAGGTGACTGTCTTTGAGCGGAATGACCGGGTCGGTGGTCTCCTGCAGTACGGCATTCCCACCATGAAACTGGGAAAAGATGTAAGTGCTTGTCTCTGCCTGGACATGTAATTGCAATCCAGGTTGACTTGCAGTACTCTGCTGTTGTCTACTCCCAGGCGATGGTGAAAAGCATGAGTTTTTGCAAACAAAAAAATATTGACCAGTTCAACTGGTTTATGCTCTACAACAAGTCCAACAAGGTTCAACAAGTCCCAGTTAGTCCCACTTGGAACCAACCGGGAATTCAATTGGTCCCTGTTGGAACCAACTGGGAATTTTCGAAAAACCACTTGAACTGGTCAAAATTTTTATCTGCATATACATGTGTGCATGTTGGCCAATGTGTCAAACAGTGAAACATGTGGAGAAGTTTGTATCATATATCCTACGTTGTATGGGTGTTAGTCGAGATGGTAATGCTCCTTTTGAGCAAAAAAATTATTCCATCGCTGCTAGGGCCACATTTGTTCTCAGGTGTTTAATGCTGCCTGTGTGCAGTAAAATTTCTTTCAGTTGTCATTGTTGAAAGCAGGCTCTGTAAGAACAAGAAAATTCACAAGAAAAAGCTTGTTAAAAAAATTTGCACCATTTTCAAGTGCATTCTATATGTGATTAGGCGCTACTGTCTTTCTTTTGGGCTAAGAAACACCAGGCCCTTTGAGTTACACTGCGGATAAATTGAAGTTGGCCTGTATCAATTACAGCCATGCTCTAATGACAAACAGGTTACTTTAACAGAGAAGTATACCTTTTATAAGCTAGAAACAGCCCAAAAAGTGAAATACAGCTGCCACCACCACAGGCTGTTTTCACAAGCAAACTATGTCGGGTACT
Source organism: Amblyomma mixtum (assembly GCF_055824585.1). Classification (NCBI taxonomy): domain Eukaryota; kingdom Metazoa; phylum Arthropoda; class Arachnida; order Ixodida; family Ixodidae; genus Amblyomma; species Amblyomma mixtum. The sequence continues at coordinate 87,213,286 of NC_143013.1, forward strand.
TTTTGTCGGCTACTTTTCGGGCTGCTGGGTACTTTTTGTCGGGTATTGTTGGGATGTCGGGTACTCTTTGTTTGAAAATATCTGAGGCTACATCACAATGCTGTCCACTTCATTTGGTGATAGCAAAGTCTATAGTTCTCTTGTTGTTGTCATCCATGTCGCAAGTTTGGAATCAATTAAGTGATGAGAAAAATATTCAATTTTTATCTCCAAATTTATCAGTTATACTTGCATCTTTTGCTACAGATTGAACGTAAGCAGAGCGAAGAAAATCGAGTAATCGAGTTTTACCAAGAACAAGACTTAGATGACGTTGTCCTCATTGTTCCTTGAAGCATCAAGCTTCAATTCTTTCAAGAAGCTGCTAGGCGTGCATTGACCAGGTGTCTCTTGTGTACATTGTGCTGTAAACTACATTCGTGTGCAGGATTTTGAGGATTTGATTTGACCTGGCATTTCGTGCGCATTGCAGGTTGTGAAGCGGCGTGTTGACCTGATGACTGAGGAAGGCATCAAGTTTCAGACATCGACAGATGTCGGCAAGGACGTGAGTGGTGCGGACCTGCTGTCGCGGTTCGACGCTGTGCTGCTCACCACTGGATCGACCTGGCCACGCGACCTCCCCATCCCTGGTCAGTTCCTGTCGCCTCATAATGGCCTCATTGCCTTTCGTATGCCACAGTTGTCCAATTTTTTGTTTATTTTTGCTTGACGCTTGATATATCTGAGATGGTACAGGACGTTAACCGTACTGTACCTTACCTTACTGTGCCGTACCGTACCATGGCTCACCGTACCATACTATACCGTACATTAATTCAAGAAATCTTAGAAAGGCCCTGAAATGATTCGCTATTTCCTGTCTTTCTATGTGTGCCCCTTTTCTTTCAGATTCCTTTCGATGATGAATTTGCGTGCATGCTTTAGTTTCATTTAAGAATGCGAACTAATGACAGATGGAAATTTATGAATGCATCGAAAGCCATCTTAAGGCTAAGGATGAGGCCGATTTAAAACTGACATGAAAAATATGATGTGTGCTTCAGGGCAGCCGTAATGGTTCTTGAGCACGGCACTGCATTTTATGGGAAGCTGTGGGATGTTGGTGCTCACAGACATTGCTGGAGGCAAATTAATGCAGTGTTTAGTGCACAGTGCTGCTCAGCTGTGCGCTGAGTGTGCACTGGCGATGGGAGTTTGGGGGGGGTGTAAAAAGTGCAAATAAGTCTTGGCCAGCATAAGTGTCTTTTCTGTCCTGTTTCTGTCTGTTTTCACTGTTTCACTGTTGCAGTAGACAGGGGCTTATTATTTTTATTTCCTTTTTGGTTGCCCCAACCTAATCTTTGTTGCAGTAGAAAAAGGTTTGTATGGAGGAAGTCGGTGGCTTGTTGCTTCCATAGCTGTAAAAAGAGAACACGTACTTGGTCGAAATTCATGACAATTTGTGGTTTGTCTGTACAAACTAAAAAAACAATTTGTGGTTTGTCTGCAAACTAAAAAGTCATTGTGAGCCTAGTTATTCATTTGGCGCTGCAAACTGTGTGCATATTCTATTTTGTATGCATGAGGGCATTTTGTTTGTATGAGGGCCGCCGCGGTGGCTGAGTGGCTATGGTGCTCGGCTGCTGACCCGAAAGACGCGGGTTCGATCCCGGCCGCGGCGGCTAGAATTTCTTTGGAGGAGAAATTCTAGAGGCCCGTGTGCTGTGCGATGTCAGTGCACGTTAAAGATCCCCAGGTGGTCGAAATTTCCGGAGCCCTCCACTACGGCGTCTCTCATAGCCTTAGTCGCTTTGGGACGTTAAACCCCATAAACCAACCATAAACCAACCATAAACCAACCAGCATTAACAACAGTGCTTCCATGTTGTTCCAGTCATTTTGTGGCTGTGTGACTGACACTGTAAGCAAGCATTCTGAATGTTATGTCACAGGCCATCACATAACATTACCCATCTCACGGTATGCACTTGTCATGGCAGTACGGGAGAACAGTGCATGGTCATGTTTATGAAAACAGTGCATATCGAGATATAGGGTGTTAGAATGGAATGATTATTCAGCGTGACTACTGCGTGTGGAATCCACCTCTGTATATTCTTTCGGAATGTGAGCAAAAGTGGAGTGTTAATGTGGATGGAGTGTTCACGGTTTGGGGTATTGGTGTTGTTTGCTATATATATGCACAGGTCGTCACCTGGAAGGAATCCACTTTGCCATGAGCTTCCTGGAGACGTGGCAGAAGAAGCAGATGGGCAACGACATTGACCACGTGCCGCTGTCGGCCCGCAACAAAGATGTCATCGTCATCGGTGGCGGAGACACCGGTGTGGATTGCATTGCCACCTCATTGCGGCAGGTCAGACTCATTGCGAAAAAGCTGTTGCCTTGCTGAATACTTTTGCGTGCTGGTAACGATGGTGACATAATGGCAGCTCAACAAACTGAACTGCTGAAAATGTATTGTACTCAGCCACTTATTGTGTAAACCTGCTCCTGCGAAACAAGCTAGAAAGTGGGTAGCAGCATAGCTGAGAAGCATATGTTCAGGGGTGTTCCCAAATCAGAAACTGCGGCTTTTGTATGATCTGCTGTTTAGTTTTACAAATTTTCTCAGTGTTATAATGGCTGCGTGTGATGAAGAATGTGATGTTGGGAGTTACTCTGAAACCCAATAAGCATAACATTGTTATGTGTGGTTTTGTATGAAGAATGCGATATTGGTAGTGTGGTGTACTCTGAAGTGAATAAATGTAACTGCTTTAAATTGTACCGTGCATAACAGAGTTATCTTTATTGTTCAGAATTCATCGTGCTCCTAGTATCACATTCTTCATTCAACGCAAGACTGTGATTATTTCCTCACATAGCAGTTTGAAACAAAAACGTGCGCTGCTGTTATTTTGTGGGGCGCCACACATGACATACATAGGCTCTGGGTTCAGGTGTCCACCATCCTTCAAATCATCATAACCCAGTCCTTCCAGTCCAAACTGTCAACGAAACAATATGTTGTAATAATGATCATGGAATAACAATACTAACGTTGTTCAAGAAAACATCGTCATTTGCATGTCCAACCTGCGTACACAACCTCCTCTTAGTGGAGGAGGTTGTGTATTCCTAGCATTCACGAGTGTCTATGTGGGCAGCTGAGATTTCGCTAGTAAAATGTTTCGGTTACCAACTACACTATCTCATTGGAGTCACATATGGCGTGAACCCTATTGAAAGAGAGCAAGCTTCAGAAGCCAATACTATAGAGCATCCCACAGGTCACATAGGTTCCAAGTATTTTTGCACTTGTCATCACTGGGATTGATGTCACTGTCAGTTGTCTGTATGTCGATCTTCTTGCTTGCGTTGATGATTCAGCATTGATTTTCGTGCCTGCCGATCGCAGGGTGCCCGGAGCATTGTGACTTTTGAGATCCTGCCGCTGCCACCTCCGCACCGTGCGGAAGGCAACCCGTGGCCCCAGTGGCCCCGCATCATGCGCATTGACTACGGTCACGAGGAGGTCCGCCTCAAGTACGGCCAAGATCCGCGTCACTACTCCATCCTCAGCAAGGTAACATGCCTGCCATCTGTGTCTTGACGAGCATTACCACCCGCAGAAAGCTATGGTGGAAAATGTGCTCAGGAGTGCTGCTGGCCTGACTGGTTCACTAAATAAACCTGTTGTTACTCGGAAACTAGCAGCCTTTCTGATAGCTATGTAGTGATCAGTAGATCAGCAGGTTCAGTTGCTTACTTTACTGGTTTTATATTTACGTGACCAATTTACACAAACAAGGTACCCTCTCATGGTGTACCTCGGAAGCATAATAAGCACAGTGGCGTAATGTTTGCAACAGAGCGGTGTCAGCTTGGTGTCAGAAGAAATGGGTGTCAACTGCAAAGCCATGAAGGCTCTGCACGGAATGCGAGAGTCCAGAGCGTGCTTGCCTCCTTGCAGGAGTTCCTTGACAACGGTCAGGGCCATGTGTCGGGCATCCGCACAGTGCAGGTCAAGTGGACTAAGGACGCCACAGGCCGCTGGAACATGGAGGAGCTTCCTGACACCAGCAAAGTCTTCAAGGTCTCTGACTGCACCATTTTCCCTTTCTCTCTCTGCGATTTTGTTGCGATTCAATATGGGCCACAATTCCGTGAAACAACGCCACAATTCCGTGAAACAACGGGCCATGCTGTTTGGTTTTAAAGCAGGTGTGCATTTATCATCTGCCTTGAGCTCAAGGACGTCTGAAGGTCATTTGCAAAAATATGTTGTCCTACATTTATGCAAACTATTAAAGGGACACTGAGGAGAAATTGAAGTTGGCTTGTATCGACAGAATACCAGCTCCTGATTACAAAAACGCCACTCATACTGACAACAAAGCTCTTGTAACGTAGAAAAGAGCAAGAACCAAAATATAGGTATCGCCGCCACAGGCCAAACTCGCAAGTACAAGCGTTATGACGTCATAGGACAAAGCAGTGTTGCTAGAACCAATGGTTCTAGCAACTCTAGGACCCGAGAAGTCACAAATCCCTGAGGCGCAGCCAATGCATGTGCAAATCTCCTTGACGTCGCCAGATGGCGCCACGTGCCCGGCAGCTACGCGCGCTCCTGAAGCATCGGGACCAATCAGCGCCTGTTTTCCGGCGGTAGGCGGGCTCCCGGTATTCTAGCCGTAACAAGGTACACGGTATGCTAAAGGTGTCTATTTGCGAGAACTTCGTTGACGACTTCGAGAACGAGATCCATCGTAACGCTGGCAAAATGCCAGTGCAAACGTAATCGAAGCGACTGTAGCGACTGCCGCAATAGCCGATAGATGCCTTCAACGTGCGGCCGGCGGTAGCTTTCTTTTCGGCTGCTGCTAGGCTGCACTGCTGGCCGCCAGAAATCACGGAGTCTGCGGTACGTCATGCGCACGTCATGTTTCGCGTCACTTAGTCCTGTGTCGTCATAGGAGAATCCCAAATTTGAATCAGAGCGGCGGGAAAAACTTTTTCAACTTCGAATCCAAATTTCTTAGAAATAAATGCATCTTTCGCTGCCGCCCAAGTGGCAACAAAGCCATGACATGCCGAACTATCGGATTTTACTATAAAAAAAATATTAATAGTGCTCTCCTCAGTGTCCCTTTAATGTTATGAGAAATTGATGCATACCTTCAAAAAGACCTCATTGGTTGCCTTCTAATGGCATGGGTTTCATAGGTTGAGCCAGAAAATTTTAGGAGTTGTGGCCTACCGCGTCTAGCCATGTTTGCTTTACCAGGTGGCAGCCTCTGTGTTTCTGTGTTCTGAGCTTATACACTACTGCAATGAAAGGTACATTTTATGGGTGCAGCAGCAGCTGCTACTGCCAGTTTCGCACAGGGTTTGTGGAAGAACTTGCCACCAGTAAAGCTTGGGAGGCTGTGGCAAAGGCAGTCGAACACACAAGGAACACCAAGCCACAGGGCGAACTTACATCAAGTGGGCTTCGCAACATAAACATGTGGCGTGGTTCAAGCAGAGATGACGCAGCCACCACATCCAGTAGCCGTTAAATCCATTCCTGCGTTGTCTTTGGCCATCCATATATCGCCATGCAATAGCTTGGCTTTTTCTTTGAATGGTACAACTACTATGTGAGCGTGATGGCTCACGCCATGAATTCACATAAGCAATAATGTGTTGCCTCCTGCTTGTCCAATGCAGGCGGACTTGGTGTTGCTCGCCATGGGTTTCCTGGGTCCAGAGAAATACCTCATCGATGAGCTGAGTCTGGAGCAGGACCCCCGGTGCAACATTCGCACATCAGCCGACTCGTACCGCACATCGGTGCCACGGGTCTACGCTGCTGGAGGTACGTCTCTATACGTTCTCCGGTGCGGGAGGGGGTGCGCACGGGTGGCCGATTGGGCGCAAGGATGGGCAGTCGTATGATATAAAATTGCGACTCTTAAAAAAAAAAGAAAAAAAAATATGTCCGAACTTTTTTTTTCCGCGTATTGAACCCTTCCCCAATTGATGTAAACTTTACCGGAAAAGAAAAGTGGGTCCATTATGCGAGTGAATACGGTGTGGTAAGTCAGTTTCAGTCATGGACATTTTTCTAAATTTTTTCTGGAAACCTTTCAGAAGTGTTTGCATGTATGCGTAATCTTTCATCCTGCGCATCTAGGAGTGGACTTGAATTGTGCCTGTCACTTGCATGGAGGAGCATAATAGTGTTTAATCTTCATTCTGATTCAGTGCTATCGTTAGTCTCGACATGTCATGGTAGCGTGCCGTATGCTGACAGACCGAGGCTGCTCCGAGTGACCTGAGCACATTGCGCGATGCAGACTGTCGCCGTGGCCAGTCGCTCGTGGTGCACGCCATCAACGAGGGTCGCCAGGCCGCGCGGCAGATCGACCTCGACCTGTCCGGAAAGAGCCTGCTTGCTGGTCCCGGAGGCATCATTCCCTTCTCCTACGAGCTCACTGTCGGCAGCTAAGCGTCCTCTGCTCAGTCCACAGCCGTATAGTCACCTGGACTCTCGTATACATTTCATTTGGGGTTCTCTCTTGGTTACTGCCGCCAAAGTGGGTGCGGGGGAACGCCACAAAGCGAATGCCCGGGCACTTCGTACCAGCACTGCAACAGATCCACATGTGGCGGTCTCCCAGCCGTGGCGGTGCTGGGGAACCTCGAGTGAAATAAGCACCGCAGCCAGTCCGGACACACAGACACCGCTCGTGCAGGATCGCCGTCGAGCTGTGGCTACCTTTTCATCTCATCTAGCTGGGGGACATCATTTGATTTGGCGGCAGTTTGTTAGAGAAAGTGCACTTGGTGCTGTAAAGCATGGGGCAGAGAAAAGGGCTGCAGGATAGTTTCCCAAGCATCGGGGAAGATAATGTGAAAGTGCATCGGGCTGGATGTTGGAGAAAGTTTATGGTACACTTTGCTTGAGCCAAGTAGTTGCAAGTCCTGTTAAAGATCCGGAATTCTTGCGTGAACTTGGTACCCAAGTATTTCTGGTGGGTCCTGTAAGTGGTGTATCTGAGCACATTTCTCTGCCCTTTCAGTATTTTACTGATGCTCTTTGAAGCTTCACGAGTCAATATTTGGTCTGCTGTAAAAAGGGAGCTCCTTTAAATGCATGCATAAATTTATCCATGTAAAAGAGCTCCCTTCATTTGGCCTTTTAGGTATATTATTAACCGCGGCACTCTCATGGCTTCTGAAAGCCTGGCATAGCCGTTCAATATCAAAACCCACCACGGCACTTTCTCTGCGCAATCAACAAAGCTATGAAGTGCTTCTCAAAATTGGGTTGGGTCAGAACTGTGACGGCAAAGTCGGCTCGGCAAGGATGGAAAGGACGAAACTTCCATCCTTTTATGCTTCCTTTCGCTAGTTTTATTTTGGCAACTTTGGAGAAAGACATTTTTTGCGATGAACGCCTTGAGTTTTAGCAAATGTATTATATTAGCTACGTAGGCTGCGACTGTCTTGAGTAGCAACTGTGAGTCTATTTTGGGGCATTCAGTGGATCATTGGGAGTGCCATTGTTTCAAGCTATGAGCATAGACACTGCCACAGGCATGAAGGAAAAGCCTGTTCAGCCACATGCAGCAACAAGCTTTCATTGCGCATGCTTCGGGAATAACGGAGAACCTTCACAATGGCTGCTGCGGGACTAGTGGTCGAACATTCGGTGGCTAGACTCATTTCTGTCATGTGCTTGAGCTTGCTTTTCCTGTGGCATTGGAGCAGTTTTGCACCATGGAGTTACAGCTCACAGTATTCTGCGTTCCTATATTGTTATTGTTTGCACTGTTTTCCATTGCATGCCAAAATGTATTTGAAGTGTGCACAGCACTTGGAAGCTGTCGCGAACATTCAGACAGCGAATTATGGATGACCTTTTGCAAGACAATGGACACAATTGCAGAACAATGCAGCCATGCTGGTTATATACACTGTGTATACACTACAGTAGTGCAGTTGATCTTCGCATGTCTTGCACTTTTCATTGTGATATAAGACCGTTCCGATGTTTCTTGTGAGAAAGGATATGTTGTGTGTGTCTGGCTCATTTTGTGCATGAACTGTAGGGATTGGCGGCCCATCTTAATTGCTTGACATGGTTTAGCTGCTGTTCAGTCGGCTGTATTAGCAGAAAATCTGGAATGTGCCTCGGGATCAAGAACGGAGATGCAGAATAGCTTTCTCAAGCACATAGAAAAGCATGGTATGACTTAATGTCTGAGCTCTGTCAGAAAGCATGACACGAGTCTACATTACAATAAAACCTTGATTCCAGTTTATATCGCCTTGTTGAACCTTTTGAAAAACTGAATACCAGCAACACTTTAATTCTTGGTTTTGAATTCACTCAACAAAATGTAATGAATTCAGAGTAATATGAATATAGTGTGATCATAGTGAATATACATTTATCTATTTGCTCCACTTTCGGTATCTTTAGTATTATGAAAAGTCATTGTTTTTCGGTGTCATCATATGCTGGCAGAGAACTTGAAAGGATTCTGCTGCTGACATGTGAATGAAGTAAATATTTAGAAAACCGTGATTTTCAGTGAAGCCCTAAAGCAGTGGCTGCTTTGGTGAGGGATGCTATAGGGCCCCTTTAATGTCACGCTGAGGGCAGTTCAAAGTGTATGTAAATGCTTTCGTGAAATTTACGTCTGAAGATAAAGCTCTGGTCCTGAAAATTTTGTGGTATAAGTAGAAGAGATCGGAGTAGTTCCCGTCCAAGTTTCTAGATGCCCAGTAGTCTGGGAGAAATTTCTAGCATTGTCCATATACACTGGCATTAACACTGAGCATATGTGTTGGCTTAACCACTTACAGCAGGAACACGCGAGCAATGCAACTGTTTGCAGAACGTCCTGAAACACTTGCACATGTAGGTGGTGAAGCAAACATAAGTCTGTTGGCATGCAAGCTCTAGTTTGGCTGCTGTAAATTCAGTGCTGATATATTCTTATCTTGGCACCAACTTAAGTTGACTGGAAGGGATTCTTCCCATCATAGAAATGCTGAGTTCTTGCGCGTCTGCTGTTAGAACTTGTCCCCTGTGTTCTTTTGAACATTTGGTTTGATCAGCTTTAAGTGGTGAGGCTGTCGGTAAGGACAGCGCTTGTTGAGCAGCCTGTTGAAGAAATGTATGGGCTTTCATACCCGTATGCATTCGTGCGTTTAGATCGTGAAACTGTGGCTTCGGCCACTAGTGGCAGCCTGAAAGAGGCAGCAGCTATCATGATGCCAGCGGTAGGTTGTCTGCTACTGCTGTGTCCCTTTGCACATTCAGATGTACACTGCAAGACTGGGACAGATGATTTGAGAGACACACACATAATGTGTTCTTGTCTCCCTTTTTTCTTGTCTCACACTGCAGATCTGAATGTGTAATAGATAGCTTGCGCTAAATTGTCTGTAACCACGAACATATCGTCGGTTGTTGTTGTTGTTGTCGTTGTTGCCGTTAATCGTCATTTGCGAGGCAGTTGCCACCCCCTGTGATGCTGCTAAGCACCACCTAGTTCACCGTCTGGCTTGTACCGTGTTGTGACCTGTGCCCAGTGGTAGCCGCTTGCCAGCAATACTACACGCAGCAGCAGCAGCAGCAGAACGCCTTGCGGCCGGTACGTTTTGAGTCTTTCATAGTGTGGTGCTCCATGGGCTTCCGCTTTGTCCGTTCTCTCTCCGTTTTTCTCTCTCTCCCACTCGGTGCATAGGGGGAGAGCAGCAGTGCTTTCTTTTCTCTCGTGCAGTCTCGGGCTGGAGCCAGCCCAGGGTCTTTCTCGCAGCAGTTATGTCTCGGGAGGGCAGTCTAGCTTTCCGGTACAACTTTCAGGGATAGTAGAAAAGATTCGCGTTAGTGAGCGGTAGAGAACAATCTTAATGCAAGACCACACTGTGCAGGCGAAAGCAGTGATCTTGGCTGACGACTCTTCTGCTGCATAGCTTGCGCATTTCAAACATGTGCAGCGGGAAAAGGAGTAACTTGTTAGCTCTTGAACATTCTTTACAGTATTTGTGTGCAGCGTGTCGCATCTTGTGTACAATCTGTTGTGTTCTTTGATGGTTTGGGTGGACTAATTGCTGGTGTTACTGGTGACATTGTCAGTGTTCCTCTTTTACTACATTGTATATTGTTCACCATTTCAGATTGAGTGTACTTATAACGTCTCGTTTGCTGTTTAAATGTAGCCTTGGTGGTGCTGATCTCCACATGCAATCTATTGGTGTTTGGTGTTGATGTGCTATTTCGTTCCCCCCTGTGAGTGCAGTCTGTGTGCTCATATTGGACTGTATCGGTAGTTCACTAGATATAAGTGATGAGTATAACTGTATACTCTTTCCAAACAGTCAGCTAGTAGTTTTATTCCGGAAGTGGTGGTGCTTCTTCCATTGTATGTGTCAGTCACAGCAGGTCAGCAACTGGAACTTATGATGAGATGAGAGCCTGGTAATACACATTCGTGGGGAGGAGGGGGCAGTTGGCGCTTGATTTCATAAAATGATGAAGTGCAAGAAAGACAGCACAAAGAAAGTGAGACGAGACATGCGCATGTCTCTCCTCTCTTCCTGGTGTACTGCCCTTATTGTGCTGTTTTTTTTTTGTAAAGCATGAGATCAGAGTGAACAGAAAGCTCTTCACTTATGTAGGTACCAATTCAGCTAGACCCAAACCACAGAAGCTGCTTTCTTGTTCCTGGTTCACTTGGGGAAAATGAAGAAGGTTCCGCTCATGGATTACATCCTGCTGTATTAACCCTGTTTCGCCTAGCTAGGAACCCTGGTGAAAATCTTTCCCAGCCTACTGGTTTATAGAACAATTTCCAGCTGGTTCCAGTTGGAACCAAGTGGAACCCAGATGGTTCCAACTGGAACCCACTGGAAATTGTTCTATAAACCAGTTGGGCTGGAAAAAATTTTCGCCAGGGAAGCAAATGTATGCTCGTTCTTCAAGGATTTACAGGTTTGGTCACAGAAGTCTGTTCGGGCATGTGTAATACACTTGAATGGGGAGAGCAGAATTTGTTGGTAATAAAGCTGACTCTAGTTACCTTCTATTCAGCACCCTCTACTTACGCCTTAGGGCGTATTCCTGGTAGCAGTGTACTTGGGAAGCATTTGGCAAAAAGGCAGAGTTTATTTTGAGACTAAACATTGACTGAATGTGTTCCTTTCCGTTAGATGCGGTCATGCTTTCATGCCATTTGCAGTGCCTGTATCTGTCACTTGGCTAAAACCCACTGTGTGCACACGTCTTGGTGCTAAATGTCTGATGGCATGTGCGAGCGTCATCTTGGCCCAAGGGGAATGAGTTTCAGGATTGGAAAGCCTCCTGGTGGGTCCTACTGCCATACACACTCTGAAAAATCACAGCAGCATTGTTTTTAGTCAGGTTTCTTCTACTTAGCATCCAGCAATCACAGGAGTTTGTACCTTTAGAGATACATCTGTGCCTGCATGGGTTCGTCTGATTCTAACTCAAGGGATTCTGTGAGCTGCACATAGGATCACCAGATGTAGAAGGGCTAAAAACCCTGCTTATTGCAATGCTACTGAATTATTTCAGCCGTTTTCAGTTTTCGTGCAGTACATTAAATGCAATCTGTATAGTATGGTATGGACCACAATTAATTCCGTTACTTGATATACAGTGGTGCTTAGTCATTTTTTCTTACTGCAACAATTAAGAAATAGTGTGCGTTTGATTTTGAACCTGTCTGATTCTTTTCTTTTTTTGTATGGCTGCAATGCTGATCTAAGGAACCTTGGTTTGCCTAAAGCCAAGCTCCTCAACACTACAGATTTGGCTGGCCGTGTGATATATTGTATATTTGAGACTTTGGTGCCTGTGATGCAAATTTTCATGGCCATTTACTTGTCAGAAGCATGTTCATTCACTTCATTTTGTTTGCATCTTTGTGCTAAAGAGTCTCAGCTGGCAAGCTTGTTTGCAAGGGTGATTTAAAGGAGTCTACTGAAATTTCAGCAGCAGTGGAACAGGCCTAAGCTGTGTGTGAACTCTTGTTGGTTACTACACTTTGGTTGAAGGTTTTTCTGTTTACACCCTTGAATCGCAATGTTATTGTGTGAACGAAAAGGTTGTTAATCTTTCCGCTCTCGCAACTGGCCCAAAAATCGAGGGCTGTAGACCATTCCTGGCTTCACCTACACTGGAGACTTTCCTGGGGAATATCCTTTCACTTTGGTGTTTCCAGATACTACGTACATCACTGTAAACTAGTCAAGGCAGAGAAGATTAACAATTCCTGCTAGTCACTGTACAAGCAGCCTACAACATATGTAGTCCTCTTGTGTGACGTGATTCACCTGTGAGGTTTCTTTGCACTGCTTTGCACATTTCACTGTATTTCGCGTGTTCTTCAGCTATGGCAACCTGCTCTGCTGCACCATGTTGAACCACCAGTCTTTCAGTCGAGACGTGTCAAATAAAAGTGTGCTCTCCCGAGACAATATATTATACAGCACCATTTATATCTTAGGTAAACATGGACACTATTGTCCTGCCAGCTCTGCTGAGCTCATCTACCTGATGCCTAGGCTGGAACAAAGGTTCATCGTAGAAGGAAAGTGCCACCTGGCAGCGATGTTGCTAAGCACTCGAGATGCCGTAGAGAGTTGCTGTGTGTCAACTTTGATGGGAGTATACACTGGCAAAGAGAATCATGTATCGGTGTCCATGTAAATAGTTGTGTAAGTAGCTGTACGGTGGATGTATTAAAAGCATGAAACAAACCAGACTCACTACTCATTACTTTCCTTAAAGCAAAAACAAGAAGCTATGCTGGTCTGGTAGCTGATATATTTTCGGAGCAGTGGCAGCATTTTTATTTATGCGAAATGACGGCATAGCTGACAAAAATTGATAATGAAGTCCCAGAGTTATTGTTTCATTTACACCCCACCAAGCGCCAGTAGTCTAACATCATTGTGACTCACTTTCCGGTGAATGAAACAGCATCTCGACCAATAAAGGAAAGCCAAGGCCGAAACTGCTTTTCTCGTCAATAACGCAGGCATCAGTTACTGTTAACAGAGGGTGCCATCATACTGTTTTGCTATGAAGCCCATGTTTATCAAACTCTTCATGCTAATGCCGACCTCGCCATTCTGAAAAACCCCGATTACTCGGAGAACATGGCTTCCATTTGTGAAGTTTGTGCATGACTGCTTCACGCAGGCCGAACTGTGGGGCATGCGAAGCGAATGAAGAGCGTTTGTTAACAACATACTGGGTGGTATTTCCTTTAACGGGACACTGAGGGCAACTCCGTCAAATATTTGGTTTCATCAAAATCCGATACTAGTTGAACCTCTTTATAACGGAATAATGGATATAGCAAAGGAATGACTATTCCCTCCCAGATGGAAATCTTACCTAGTTCAACTGGATTATAGAATATTTACCAGTTGGTCCCAGTTAGAGCCAGCTGGGAATTATTCTTTAAACCAGTTGAACGGCAAAGATTTTCCATCTCGGCTTGTAAGCTCGGTCAACACTGCTATAATGAAGCTACGGCTGTATTGAAGTAATCGCCGAACCCTTTCAGCTTCGTTATAACGAGGTTAAACTGGTTCAGTATTTTGTTATTGCCACTTGTCTGGTAGCAAAAGGCTAATTTATTTCTGAGAAATTTGGATTCGAAATTGAAAAGGCCTTTCCCCCTGCTCTGATTGAAGCTCTGGGCAAAATTTCTGAAAAATGACCTAAACGCAAGCTCCGGGATTGCTGGTGGCGAGCGGTGCGGTCGTGAAAGGTACCAGCTGGTTGTGGCAGGCATCTTTTATTAGCTGCCAATTCATTTACACCAGTCTTGCTATGGATCTCGCTCCCAATTCTGACAACGATTAAAGTTCTCGTGAATAACTCCTGCCTGCACTTCAGCGACCTCAGCCACACAAAGCGTCGACGAGTCTGCAGTATAGGCAGCAACTGCACACCTACCAGTGTGCCAGCTGTCGTCGCCAAGCCACTGCTACGATCGACTGAGGAGTAAATTCTGTAGTGATGGTCCTCGTAGCACTGATTATGCTGCCCAGCATCCTCTAAGCGAAAACACCGAGCTGTGTAATTAGAGTTCTTCTTCTTCTTCTTCACCATATAAAAATGGCACATACCCACGCGGGGGGATTGGCCAAGGTACGGTGGTGAATGCCAAGGGGGGGAAAAAAAAGTGGGAAAAAAGCGAAGTAAAATAGTGAATGTTTGAAATTAGAAAATATGTATGAATTGTTAAAAGTTAATTAATAAACAATTTTTAAATTAATTGTTACAGGCGCGTTTTCCTTTTCCTTCAACGAAGCATGACCGCAAAGTGCGCGAAAGCAACCCTTGCAGCAGCAATCTTTTACCGAGCCCTCACATTGTACGCATTTTCTGATTTCACTGATAACGCAGTCTGCTCAAGCTTGCTACCTGCACTCCTCACATGTGCGACCTGAGAGAGAAGTCAGGCCCACTTAAATTATTTATTTTCAGCCACATTTATATGAAAGTGCAAATTGTGAAATATGTTGACAGAGGCAAATACAAACGGCAGAACAACCTATAGCCGATAAGTCGCGTATGTCGGAGTCTTGGTGTTCTGGCATCCGTTATTTTACTTTCACAGCATTGCTGTGTTCCCGGAAGAGGTATATATTCACAGAACTGCTGCGTCACGCTGCATTGAGGGCGGCAAAGATGTATCTGACTTCGGGACAAAAATGCACTTGCACATACGGCAATATCCTATAGCTGCCATTCGTTTTTTGTTGCGGCAAAGCGAGTTGCGGGTTCAATCCCGGCCGTGGCGGTCGAATTTCGATGGAGGTCGGGTGCCTCGATGCCAGCGCCGAGGCACCCTAGATGGAGGCGACATTCTAGAGCCCGTGTTATACCCATGTACTCTGTGATGCCAGTGCACATTAAAGAACCCCAGGTGGTCAAAATTTCCGGAGCCCTTCACTGCGGCGTCCCTCATAGCCTGAGTTGCTTTGAGACATAAAACCCCCATAAACAAGTCAACCTAAAGGTCCGCCGCAGCCCATCGCGGCACTTTATAAAACACAACCCTCATTTGCTACTGCCCCGCTGTGACACCGCTCGCCTTTTAGGACAACCTACGACGTCACATTGCCCGATCCTTTTCTCTGTAGCAGCTTTCATTTTCGTTGCTCTCACGGCGGTGAACTAATCGAAAGGAGAACCGACAACGCAGTATGTCCGCATACCTTGAAAGCAGCGCACACGGAGCTAGGCTCGAAGTAGCACGCAGCGTGTTGCGGTAAAAGCCAGGAAAACTTTGCAGGTTCGCCCAAGGCATGAGTTTCGTCCGAGGAGTACTCAGATGGGCACTTGGATTTTCTCTGCTGCACCGCACTTGTAAATCGAGGCGCGTCAAAAATTACAACACTCGGGCACGCATAGCCGCGAAGCGCCGAATGGCGCCGAAACATGCAGAAACAGAACTGGACGCCTGTAGCGCCGCTGAGTGTAGGTTTTATTTGGCTTCCAACATATAAGTTACCTTTCTTTTCTTAAAGTGCAGCTCGTTCGTGGGCTGAGTCGTGTCGCCGTCGGTGTAACCGAGTGCGTGGAGAGAGGGGAGGGTGACGGGAGCGCAAGCGCGCTCTCCTTGAGACCGGCCGTGGCGATCGAACGAAAGTACCGCCGCTCGCACATAGGCGGCGCCAAAGTGGTGGTGGTGGTGGTGAAAACATTTATTTCGAATGAACTGGAGGTATGTTTGGATCAGCCCGTAAGGGACCGATCCTTACAAACACTAGGTGGAGGTCCCTAGTATGGGACCCCAGTGGCGGTTGCCGCCGCCCGGGCGCGCCCGACTAAGGCTTGTTGGGCCTGTAAGTCGTGGCAGCCGAGCAGGGTCGCCTCCCAGTCCTCCCGGGTTGGGTTGGGGATGGGGGGAATAGCGGGGTTGGAGGGGCAGGCCCACACCATGTGATAGGTGTCAGAAGACACTGCACTACAGTGTGGGCAGCTGCCGCTAAAGGAGGGGTCAAAATGTTTTAGCGCTGCCGGGCACAGCAAAGTATTGGTGAGAAGGCGGAGAAGGAGCCGCTCATCCGCCTTCTTCAGGCCTTTACATGGGCTAGGGTAAAGGCGATGACAATTTTGATAATATGTTGTAATATCTTTGAATGTATAGACCGGATTAAAATCGGGTTCCTGATCGGATGGGGAGGAGAAAACAGCCCGGTGAGAGAGCGCGCGGGCGGCTGCGTCTGCTGCCTCGTTTCCTGCCAACCCCTGATGAGCAGGGGCCCATATGAGGTAACGGTGTGCGGGGTCCGTATCCCGTATGCAATTTTGATATATTCGATAGGCTAGGAAGGGAGTGCAGCCTTGTTCGACGTTCCGACAGGCCCCTCGCGAGTCGGTGATTATGTATTTTGAATTGGAATGTGAGGCCGCGAGAGCAATCGCGACCTCTTCTGCTTGTGTTGCACTGCGAGCTCTAAAAGTTAGGCCGTTAACTGTGTTGCTGTTGTGAACTACCGCGGCCGTGTACCATCCCCCATGGTGAGGGCCGGAGGCGTCCACGTAGTATACACCTGTTTTGTTGCCATAATATCGGGCTAGCGCTTCCGCTCGTGCCAGGCGCCGACCATTATGGTCTTCATGTGACATGTTTGCTGGAAGAGGCCGCACGTGGAGGGCACGTCTCCACAGTTCCGGGATGCGAAACCTGTCTTCCATTGGAGGGGTGTGTTGGATATGGAGTCGAGCAAGAAGGCGGCGACCCGACTCCGTTAGCGACAAGCGCGTGTACTGGTTTGTAAGGTGCGCCTCCCGGAGCTCCCGGAAAGTATTCACCACCCCAAGAGCCATAAGCCGGCTGTTTGAAGTAGTGATAGGGAGGTCAAGGGCACGTTTAACAATTTTGCGAAGGATGACCTCAAGGGCGTCCTCCTCTTGTTTCCGTAGGTGGAGATAAGGAGTCGAATAGAGAATTCGACTAGTTACGAAGGCGTTTGCCAGCCGCAAGGCATCCTTACTTCGTAACCCACCGCGTTTGTTGGAAACCCGGCGGACCATGCGGCCCACCTGGTCCCCCACCTTACGGAGTTTGGCCAATGTAGTGTCTGACCGCCTGTGTTTGTGGATGTAGAGTCCGAGTACCCGTATCTCATCACTTTCGCGTATGGGACCACTCTCAAGAGAGAGAGATATTTTAGTTGTGCACTTCTGTGAGGGGCGGAGGTGCACAAATTCCGATTTTTGAGGGGAACATTGAAGACCGCAGCGGCGGGCGTAGCGGTCTACTATCGTCGCCGCTGTTTGCAGGCTGGTTTCAATGTCTCCTGTGCTGCCCTGCGTGGCCCACAGAGTGATGTCATCAGCGTACAGGGCGTGCTGCACGCCGGCGACACCACCCAGCTGGGCCGGCAGGTGCATCATGGCCAGATTGAAGAGCAGCGGGGAAAGTACCGCGCCTTGAGGGGTTCCCCGCGTGCCGAGTAGGTAAGGACCATGGTCTCTATCTTGAATTCGAATGTAGGATTGACGATCCATTAAAAATTGGCTTATGTATTGGAATGTGTTGAGGCCACAGTCGGTGTGACTTAGGTTAGTGAGTATGATCTCATGTGTTACATTGTCAAATGCCCCTTTAAGATCCAAGGCGAGTACTACCCGGTCATTATGGGGGCATTCGAGGGGGTCAAGGACTTCCCGATTGAGTTGCAGGAGGACATCCTGTGCGGATCTGTGTGGGCGGAATCCGAACATGGTGCTCGCAAAGACCTGTTTGTGTTCAAGATATGTAGATAACCGATCCCGCACCATCGTCTCCATTAGTTTGCCCACGCATGAGGTGAGAGAGATGGGGCGGAGGTTATCTGTGTCAATTGGTTTGCCAGCTTTAGGAATAAATGTGACCAAAGCCGCTTTCCATTCGATTGGCAGGGGGGTGTCCCCGCGCCAAATCGCATTTACGTATTCCAGGAGGGACTGGTATGCCAAGTCGGGAAGGTTCGTCAAAAGCTTGACGGTGACCTTATCCCGTCCTGGCGCAGTGCCCCGTTTCATTTTGGCGAGAGCCGCCCGCAGATCATGGAGCTGGAAAGGTTGATCCAGCTCCGTGTTCTCTCTGCCTGCATAAGAGTATGCAGATCCACGGGGGTCTTGGGCTGTACACAGATACTGGTCCCGAAGTTTCTGTGCCAGTTGAGTCGTGTTGCCAGGAAAAGCGTGCAGTGCTCGCTGCAAATGTTTTTGTGTTTCGGATCGTGTTTGGGTTGGGTCGATTAGGGCTCGAAAGAGACGCCACGTGTTTCGGCTGGACATTTGTCGCGCGGCCGTGTTGCATCTATCTACCCAGTTGGAGTCGGCGAGTTGGGCCGCGTACTCTGCCGCTTTCTGGGTAAGCTCGGCAATTCGAGCTTTAAGCTTTCTATTGTGTTTCTGCCGTCGCCAACGGCGGACGAGGCTGCGACGGGCTTCCCAGAGGTGTAGAAGGTGGTTATCCACGTCCGTGACCGCCTCTGAGAGCTGGATGTGTGTTTCATGCGAGGAAAGGTGTGCCAGCAGCTGTTGGGACCATGCTGTGTAGCCTTGCGCGGAAATGGGTGAATTATCAAGTGAGTTAAAATTTTGCCTGAATTTCGTCCAATCTGGGATATGGGCTTGTGTTCTTGGACGCTTGAGGGGGCGTGTGCGTAGTGTAGTGTTAATGATGCAGTGGTCGCTACCGAGGGTCTCCTCGGTGTTGAGCCAGTCTGCGTGTCGTATGTTGCGAGTGAAGGTTAAGTCCGGACACGTATCCCGTGTCACGGAATTTCCTAGCCGGGTTGGGTGGACAGGGTCCGTGTGGAGGGTGAGGCCCAACGTGGACGCAAGCTCCGCCAGCTTACGCCCGCGCGACTCCTCCTTGCGATACCCCCACTGCTGACTGGGAGCGTTAAAGTCGCCCACAATCAGCAGGGGATCGCGGCCCGCTACTCTTAGCGCGCGGCTAAAGAGGTCCGCAAAAGTCACTCGCTTTAGTTTGGGAGAGCAGTACACGTTGAGTATATGCAACGGTGGGTCCCTGCGGCGGACTGGTAGGAGGGTCACCATTACATAAGAGTACTCTAGTTGGAGGTCGAGATCCACTAGGTTGGCTGTGTAGTCTTTGTGAACGAGAAGACAAGACGCGGGGTCCTGTTGGAACGTCGTGTAATTTGAAATTGTGGCGCCCAGGCCTGGCTCTTGGAGGGCAACCACGGCTGGTAAGGACTCGAAACTTTCAAGGCAGAGGCGGAAATTGGCCCGCTTAGTGCGGTCCTTAAAGCCTCTACAGTTCCACTGTGTTATTGAAGTTGACACGGCCGAATTGGATATGGCGGAACTCCTTTGATTAAGGTGTCTCGCCATGATTTAAAATTCTTGGGGGGGAGGAGGAGGGATTGGCTGCCTCAGAGCCAGCTACTTGCGCCATCAAGGGGGTGATGACGGAAGGAGCGGGGCAGCTGTCCTCATTGTCCGAATCAATAATCAGACGGTTGAATTTTGAAGGACGGGATACGTCCCTAATGGGCCCCGTCCGACGGAGGAGGCGAGGGTTGTCCAATATGTGTTTTGATACTACCGCGGGGATGGCAAATTTGACCTTGGTCAAAATTTGGTCCATGGCGGTCTCGATCATAGATCGTAATTTAGAGGTTAAGCGCTCCTCCATCGCGGAGATGGCTGTCACGAGGGCAGGCGAGATCTCCGCGTCGCTCTCCATTGCGTCCGAGTTCTGCGGGCTCGGAGCGGCGGACGCCAATTTTGATTCTAAATTTTGAATTTTGTTGAGCAAAAGCTCATTCTGTGCCCGGAGCACGTCGATCTGTTTTTTGTATTCCGCATCGAGTGCGGAGACGGTAACTGGGGAGGAGGGGGAATGGGAGGAGGAGGAGGCGATCTCAGCCCAGCTGCTCACCTGTTGTTTGCCGTGTTGAGACGCTGATGCCCGGGCGCCGGCAGCGCCATTTGTCTTGAGCGCCGGGAAGTGGCCAGCGTCCCTGCCGCTGGGCGGTGGCGGTGGGGGCGTAGTCTTGTTCCCGGGTGGTGACTTCACCGAGGATGATGATGATGACGTTTTGTTGTCGATGCCGTCAGCTCCACGCGGCGTTCCGCCACCGGCACCTGAATTGGGATGACTTGCCTGCCGGCCAGGTCGCTGTTTTTCAGGGAGCTCTGGGCGCCTAGTCTTGCGGCCGGGCACCTTGAGCTGCCTGAATTTCCCCGTGCAGTCCCGGGAGTTGGTGGCGTGGGCTTGCCCACAGACTGCACAGGACGGTGTGCACTCATGCGGTGTCTTCACCCCGTCGACGGTCGACACCGCACTGCCACAAATGCCACACTTTTGATCCGGGCAGGGGCATGTGTCCGCTCGGTGTCCCACGGTGCCGCACCGCACGCAGGCCGGGATGGTTTTCTTATATGTACGCACAAGGGTGACTTCCGAGTTGTAATGAACGTATCGCGGCACCACTTTGCCCACGAAGGTGAGCACCGCGACGTCTGATTTTCCAAGCTTGCGGATATCGGCAAGCTCTCCAGCACGCCACTGGATCTTGTTTTGCAGGGACTCACTGGTCTCGTGCTTGGCCACGGTGATGACGCCGCGGCACACGTCACCAGTGAGCTTCAACTGGCCGTACATAGAGAGCTGGCCTTTCGGTGTTGTTAGTTCGAAGTCCCGCAATAGCTTGTCTGCGACGTGCGGCTCTCGGGTGCCTGCCACGATCAGGTTTTGCTCCCATGTGGGGAGCAGGCAGAGCGATGCTGCGGCCTTGGCGCCCAGGTAGGCCGCGAACGCTGCTCCCAGCTCACCATGTTGAAAGACATCCTTCAGAGCGACGGTCACCCGGGGCTTCAGGATGATAACGATGTCTTCGGGATGAAGCCGCGGCAGCGGCTTTGGTTTCCAAGCAGGTCCCTGGGGCCCACCGTGAAGCGCTGCAGCGCGCGCAGCAGCGTTGTGCCGTGTTGAGCGGCCTGGCGACGTGGCGTCCGCTTTCTTGGAAGCGTTCCGCTTGCGGGAGCGGCGTTCCACTAGCTTGAATAACTTCAAGTTCTCGATGGGCGCAGAGGCCGGGCTATCAGGCGCTGGATTTGCTGGAACCTCGGACCAGGCCATGGCGTCCGGGTCGTAGCCACGTTGCAGGTTTGGCGAAGCCATCTTGCCGCGGGTGGGCGACTCACTCACGGCCGGGCGCCGCCGTAGGCGCTAGGCCCAGCGCCGCCGCCACGACACCTAAGTGAAGATCGGCCCTAAAAGGCCTAAATTTTGCCCCACCTGTGTGCGAGAGGTATGCACAGGTAGCTGACGACTTCGGGAAGCCAGACGCGGCTGTGTTGACGGGGTTGCGGTCGAAGATACGTGGCTCCAGCCGAAAATTGGCGGAGCCGATGCACCGACGCTCTCTCGCTCCGCGCGCTCACCAGAGTGGTGCGCGCCGAGTGCGCCGTAGTCTGTCGTCCGTCACCACTGCATGTACCAACGTTTGCATGTACGGAGGTAGAATGGATAGGGGACTGATTCTCCGAGGCGGCATGCGCACATGCGTTCTCTCTTCGCAATCGCGCCACGCTCTGCTCCGTTGGCAGGCGGCGCTGTGAAATATGCTGCAGTACGCGATTGATTGTCCGCGTCGACCACAGCGCTATCAGCATTGTCTTCCTCATATAAACCGCCGGCTTATGAACCAGGCATTGGTGCAACAGGTTGAACTTATCTCCATATCTCCGACCACGTACACTAGCCACCTTCATGACAAAAACTGGGAGAAGAGTGTTACTTGAAGAAAGAGTGTGTGCGAAAATATAGAGTGTTTTGTAACTGTGCATACATACACGTATCTCTCAAATTCTTTACTTAAGTATATCGGAAAATCGAAATACCCAGAGAGCTGCGCTGAAATGTTTAGGGAGCTAGTATCGTAATCGTCCTTAGAATTTTTTTGATAAAAATGCGCTAGCAGTTTCGAAACAAAACTTAATGTAATAAAGACGCATAACCGTCATGCACATCTATGAGCCTTAATTATTAGAGATACGTGGTTTCCGATGATTTCGTCATCGCGCTTCTACTTGCGAACAGTGAGAGATTCGTCGGTCTATGGCGGGGATACCTAGTTATTTTCCTTTGTTCTCTGGCTGTGATGCGAGCGCACGTTCAGATACTTTTTCATTCGGTTAGACGACACTCTCGCGTCGTCTGCGTTGTGGTGGTGGTGAAAAACTTTAATCAAAGAGAGCTTGAGGGTAAAAAAAAAAAAAACCCTGCTGCATGGTCGGTATCCTTAGTCCGGGACACCGCACGACGAGGCCCCGTCTCGCGCCCGCTTGACCAGAGCCCTTTGGGACTCCAGTGTGGAGCAGTTGAGGAGGGCAGTCTCCCATGCCTCTCGGGTGGGGGTGGGGGAAGGGGGAAGGTGAGGATTCTGAGTACATGCCCACACCATGTGAAAGATATCGCAGATCTCTCCACAGTGCGGGCAGCGCCCATCTGTGTTCGGATCGAAGTGTTTTGCTATAGGCACCCTGCACCCGCCAGGCACCGCCACCGTCGAGGCTGCGTTCAGCTCCCCCGCGCGGCCAGTTCCTCGTCCCTGTCAGGAAGGCTCGCCCCGCGACAGCGATGGGATGGCATCTGCTAGCGGCTGCCGCTGTTCGTAGAGGCGGGATTTCGACCTATGCATTCATGAGGCTGAAAAATTCTTTCGAGGAGCGAACGTCAGGAAAGGAACGAAGCTTTTTGAAGCAGGCCATGTACACAACGTGAAAGAGGCGGTATCTTGCGACGGGAGCGAAGTAGCAGGCCGGTACACTGCGCAGACAAGCATCCCTGCGCCACCGAAAACCATCAAATTAACGCTAAGAAATATTTGTATCTGGTGCCTGTTACCGCTGAACTCTCACTCATTTTTTTTATGTAGCTATAGCTTGTTACCGCGAGCTGTAGTTGCAAGGCAGGCATCGCAGGCAAATGTAAATGCGCTGCTGTCGTTGCCGTGTTTTTGGAGCGGTGTGAAACGCTCTCCAATACGAGCCACCCGCAAGCCTGCAGTGTTCCTGCATTTAAAAAAACTTACCCTAAACTTTCAAAGACGGCCAGGCGGCATAACATTGAAGGTAATTAGAAAAGTCCACTTTTTGAGCGAGCGGCGCAAACTTGACTTCATAACATTCTCGTCTGCCGCAACTTCGGTGTTCGATGTGAAATGCCCTGTTCAAACTACGCCTTGAAATGATGTACCCATGGCGTAATCTGCCGCTCATATTTTCTCATTTTTCCAGCAACTGCCAGGTCCTTATCGTTGCAACACGTGCGTCAGTGTTTTGATGATATGAGATGTCCAATGTACTAGCTTTTGCAAGCAGAAAAGGATGCAAGCTGCGGCGAAGCGCCTGTGCGCACTGAAACTCAGTGCGGAAAACATAAAACTTTTTGACTGGGATTGTGCAAAAAAGGAGTATCCCAGCTATTTCATGCAGGATTCTTGCAGAATGCGTGGGCTCAAAAAGCGGGATTTCATTGCGAGCTTTGTTTAATTTCTACACATTCAGTACAAGTACCTAGCTAAATTTTCGACATTAGAATTGTACTAAATTATCACCCAGTCGTTCAGATGTGGAGGCAAAGATTTATCAAGAACATGTTGCCGTTGCCTCTGAAAACGTGCCTTTACTGTCGAAAAAGACGCTGGACGACACGGCGCAGTGGAAGCGAGCAAGGATTCCGCGCATAACTGGAAGTAAGGTAAACGATTCTTTACTGCGCAAAATTTCGGCTTCTTCCACAGGCGTGACTGCGGGCGAGTTATGCGTGGCTTTTCAAGACCACATATTGTGTACAGTCATGCATGAGTCAAGTAAGCTTCTGCACGGGTTTGACCACTGCTTGACCAGAAACCGCGCGTGCGTGTTGCCCGTCGCGAAGGGTGGGCAGTCTCCCAATGTCGCGTCGGAAGTCCACAAAACCTTGTCCCAGGCGAATTTATATATGCATTATTGCATCCTGCAACACAGCAGTGTGTCCTGCTGTTGTTATGTGCCATTTTTTGCTCGGTAAGGACGCCCAAAACTGCTTCGGGACGGCGCGCGCAGCACAGCGGGAGCTGTCGGGCTACCCCAGCCTTCCTGACAGGGACGCGCGCGCCGCCGCCAGTGGCGCGCGCGTCGCGCTGGAGTTAGATGCGCAGGGTAGGCGCCGCAGAGTTCGCTCCTCCGCCTTACTCAGCCCCTTGGCAGGTGCCGGGTAGAGACGGTGGCTGTCGCAATAATAAATTAGGATTTCGCGGAACCGCAGAAGCGGTTTATGAGCTTCTGAGCCATGAGAGCTAGGATGAGGAGCCCGGTGTGTGAGCGCTCGGGCGGCCGCATCAGCGGCCTCATTGCCTCGTAGACCCTGGTGGCCTGGAGCCCAGATCACTTTTGTGTGAGTTGGATCGGCGAGAGCGCGTCTTAGAATTTGCGAGGCAAGAGGTGATATTTCGCCTGCAAGATAATGTTCACAGGCCCGGCGAGAGTCTGTGATAACCGTTTTCGATTTTGGATCGGCGGCAGCGAGAGCTCCGCTCGTGTTGAATTTGGGGCCCGAAAAGATAGCCCATCGACATTCATTCCCCGGTGGACTACGGCAGCCGTGAAGAATCCCGCGGGCGACGGCCCTGTGATGTCCACGTAATAGACGCCCTCTTTATAGCCATATTGCCTCTCAAGCGTGCGAACCCGCGCTTGTCGTCTGCCTTCATGTGAAGCCATGTCCATGTTACGCGGGAGCGGAGCGACCAAGAGCATGTGGCGCCACAGCACCGGGATGTTCTCCGTCCCCTCTGGTATGCATGTGTGTTGGATGTGTAAGCGGTTTAGCAGGCGGCGCCCAGGCACATCTACGATAGCCGCGTATATTGGTTCACGAGGTGGGCCTCCCGCAACTCCTGATAGGAGTTTACCACTCCTAACGCCTTCAGTTTGGCGTTGGAGGTAGCCACCGGGAGGTACAGTGCTCGCTTTGTTGCCTTCCTGATGATGGCGTCAATGCGCTCGTCTTGTTGTTTGGTGGTGCGTAGGTACGGCACGGCGTAGAGGATGCGGCTGGTCACGAAGGCATAGGCGAGCCGTAGCGCGTCCCTGCCCCGCAGACCACCCCGCTTGTTGGAAACACGGTGGATCATGCGCCCTACCTGTTCACCTATGCTCTTGAGCTTCGCTATAGTAGAGTCCGGCCTAAGTTTGTTATTGATGAACAGACCCAGGGTCCGGAGCTCTGCGACTTCTCTGATGGGACCGCCCGACAGAGATATGTGTAGAGACGTGTTGTCCTTGTGGTTTGTCCTGACGTGTAGAAGCTCTGATTTGGCGGGAGCACATTGGAGACCGCAGTCGGAAGCATATGCTTCGACTATGGAGGCGGCCTGCTGAAGGCGGTCCTCCATCTCCCCAAGGCTCCCCTCGGTGGTCCATATTGTAATGTCGTCTGCGTAGAGTGCGTGTTTTATGCCCTCCACCTGAGCCAGTCGGCCGGGCAGGTGCATCATGGCGATGTTGAAAAGGAGCGGTGATAACACCGCCCCTTGTGGTGTACCTTGTGTACCTATAGAGTACGGGCCGTATTCCTCGTCCTCGATCCGGAGGAGTGCCTGACGCGCAGGGAGGAAGTCTCTGACATAGGCGAGGACCTTCGCCCCGCAGTTAGTGGTGTTCAAGTTAGAGAGTATGGTGCCATGTTTAACATTGTCAAACGCCCCCTTAAGATCGAGGGCGAGAATGGCCTTGTCGTTTTGTTGCATGGCTGTGGGTTGTATTATGTCCCTATGTAGTTGGAGTAGGACATCCTGTGCAGACATGTGCGGGCGGAACCCGAACATAGTGTCTGCAAAGAGGCCCTTACCCTCCATGTATGGAGAGAGGCGATCCCGAACCATCGTCTCCATGAGCTTTCCCACACACGAGGTTAATAAGATGGGTCTCAAGTTGTCCGTAGTCACGGCTTTACCTGCTTTGGGGAGTCTGCGTTGTCGGTTCCGTTGGTTTATGCCAGATTTCTTAGTTTGCCCTTAATACGGCGTAAATTGGAGTTCAACCTCGCTAATACGAACAACCTGTTTATTCGAAGTGATTCTTTGCGCCGTCCGACTGTTTCTTCTTCTTCTCCTTCCATGGCGAGTGTCTGCGCCGTGCGTGACGTCACTCGGTTTCGCGCATGCGCAGAAGTATCAAATGTGTAGTGTGGCTCACGCGAAGCGCGGTGTTGACTAGCCTGGTGAAGCTTTCCGCTTCAAAATAATTGAGGCGACTGCTTACGCAAGGAAGCTTGACGAAAGAAAGGCCATACGGCTGGAGCGCCATACGACTGCATGTTCGGTGCGAATGATATACCGGGTGATTTTTAAAATGTTAGATTTTTATTTTAAAACCTGTTAGAGCTACGTCTGTGTGGTTTGTGCAGGCGGGTTGTACAGCATGACGGACACCATTTACGTGATCATAATAATTGGCTACTTCATAAAATAACTAATTTTAAGGGGCAATAAATTGAAAACCGTCAAAATATAGGTTGAGCTTAATTTTTTTTATTTTCTTAATCGGCCATGTATACTTAGAAATATCGAACTCCAAAAATAAATATTTGAAATCTCGTTGAGTTGGCTTTATTGAATTACACATTTATAAAATGGCATCGCTCCGACCACACTATCCGAAACAAGAACCTCATAGGCTGCAAAAAAGTCTCAATGAGGGTCACTGTAGCGCCCCTCACCAACTTCTTGTGGTATCAAGAAACTACACGATAGTATGGAAATTAACTCGACGAGTGGACTTCACTAGAGAGTACCATATATCGGATGAACACGTGGCCCATAGAAATGCTTGAAAGATGAAAGGACAACGTTCGTCATGGCAGCATCTTGGCTAACTTGAGTACCACCGATTGTGGGCGCAAGGCATTCACATATGTAAGAGACTTTCTCTCGAAGCGTCACGCCTTCCTCAAGATTGACGACGACGAATACGGACCATACACGATGGGTACACGGGGTACACCCCAAGGGGCGGTCTTGTCACCCCTTCTTTTCAACATTGCCATGATGCAGCTTCCGCACCAATTGGCCCGGGTGGAAGGCATTCATCACGCACTCTACGCGGATGACATAACAATTTGGACTACCGAAGGGAGCCTTGGGGAAATGGAGGACCGCCTTCAGCGGGCCGCCACCATAACAGATAGCTACGCTATCGGCTGTGGTCTCCAATGTGCTCCCGCAAAATCGGAACTTCTGCACACCAGATCCAATCCTAAGGACAACACGAGTTTGCAAATCTCTCTGACGGGAGGTCCTATCAAAGAGGTCGGGGAGCTCCGCATACTAGGTCTGTTCATCCATAACAGGCTCAGCCCGGAATCCACTATTGCCAAACTCAAGCGCGCAGGCGAACAGGTCGGACGCATGATCCATCGCGTTTCTAACAAGCGCGGCGGGTTGCGGGGCAGGGACGCGCTTCGGCTCGCCCATGCCTTCGTGACCAGCAGGATCCTCTACTCCGTTCCCTACCTTCGCACTACGAAACAACAAGAAATAAGAATCGACACCATCGTTAGGAAGGCTACAAAGCGAGCACTGGGCCTACCAGTGGCCACATCCAATGCTAAGTTGTCGGCGTTGGGGGTGATCAACTCCTACCAGGAGTTACGGGAGGCCCACCTCGTGAACCAATATACGCGACTCTCGCAGACGGCATCCGGGCGCCGCATGCTAGGCCGCTTGCACATCCAACACGAGTGCACTCCAGAGGAGACGTGTCGGATTCCGGAGCTATGGCGTCACAAGCTCTGGGTCCCTCCACTCCCGCGCAACATGGACACACATACACACGAAGGCAGACGAGAGGCGCGCGCTCGGGCCCTCGAACACCAACACGGATCCAAACAGGGTGTATACTACGTTGACGTGGCAGGGCCGTCGCCCACTGGATTCTACACGGCCGCAGTAGTTCACCAGGATCAATGCGTTAACGGGCTCTCCTTTCGAGCTCGAAATTCAGCACAGGCCGAGGAAGTAGCCATTGCGCTTGCCGCCTCGGACTTGAATTCGAAGGTAATCGTGACAGATTCGCGTCGAGCCTGTCAACACTACCTGGCTGGCGAGATTTCACCTTTAGCCTACAGTATAATAAAGCGCGCAGTGAGGGAATCGGACCCTTCGCCCAAACGCATAGTTTG
This sequence comes from Amblyomma mixtum, assembly GCF_055824585.1. NCBI lineage: Eukaryota > Metazoa > Arthropoda > Arachnida > Ixodida > Ixodidae > Amblyomma > Amblyomma mixtum. Next base: position 87,241,518 of record NC_143013.1, read on the forward strand.
GACTCCAGGCCATCAGGGCGTTAGAGGTAATGAGGCTGCGGACGCGGCTGCCCGAGCGCTTACCTACCGGGCACCTCATCCAAGCTCTTCCGGCTCGGAGATTGTGCAACCGCTTCTGCGGTTCAGAGAAATTCTGGACTACTATTGCGAACGCCATCGGCTTTTCCCGGTCCCGGCTAAGGGCCTAAGTAAAGCTGATGAGCGAACTCTGAGGCGCTTGCAGACCAACACTCTGTTGTGTCCTGCAATAGTGAAACATTTCGACCCCAAAATTGATGGGCGCTGCCCTCACTGTGGGGAAGTATCCGATACCTTCCACATGGTTTGGGCCTGTCAAAATAATCCTTCCCTTCCCCCCAGTCCTTCCCCTTCCCGAGAGGCATGGGAGGCAGCCCTGCTCAACTGCTCGGGGCTGGAGTCTCAAAGGGCTCTAGTCCAACGGGCGCGAGTAGCGGCTTTGTCCAGCGGGGTCCCGGACTAAGGACTCCACCTATGTAAAGGGCCATTTTTGGTCTGCAAACTCTCCTTTTGCTTATTAAAAAGTTTTCACCACCACCGTTTCGATGGAGGCGGAACGCAAAAGGCGGCCATGCGCTGTGCGATGTCAGTGCATGTTAAAGATCCGCACGTGGTCGACGTGGTCGAAATTATTCCGGAGCCCTCCACTACAGCACCTCTTTCTCTCTTTCTTCTTTCACTCCCACCTTCCTCCCTTCCCTTACGGCGCGGCTGAGGTGTCCACAGGGATATATGTGTGACCGATACTGCGCCATTTTCCTTTCCTCAAAAAACCAATTTACCAAGCATATGTATACTGGGCACCAGGAGCGAAGCTCGGTGTTGTTTGGGATGCCCTGTACGGAATGTCTAGAGTTGTATAAACTATACAGTGAAGGAGTGGTACATAGAACACATCTTTGTAGCTGCTGCAGTCGGCTGCGCCCAGGTTTACCAGGTTAGAAGCTGAATTTTTGGATTGTAAAACGTTTATTGCCAACAGTCTGAAGGGCATATAGGCCCCCCGCCTAAACGACGGCCGGAAGGTCTTGGCTCCTGGCGGCGTCTTCGGCCAGTTGGACGACTTTTGTTTGAGTCTCCGGATCGGAGCTGAGTAGGAGAGCCTCCCATTGTTCAAGTGACTTTATTTTTTGTCCCTCCAGGGGGGCAAAAGGGCATTTCCAGAGAATATGGTTGAGATCCGCTTTGGCCTTACATTGCTTACACTCGTTTGAATATTGTCCCGGATAATAACGACTACACATAACCGGGTTCGGAAAAGTATAAGTTTGGAGACGGCGCCAAGAGGTGGCCTGACTCTTTGTCAATGATTTATCAGCAGCGGGGTACTTTGTTCGATTGAGCCTATAATGTTGTGTGATTTCTCTGTAACCTACAAGACGATCCCTGTCTGCGAAGCCCTCGGTATGGCCACTGGCTCGGAAAGCAAGACCTCGAGCCAGTTCGTGAGCTGCTTCATTTCCAGCCAGGGATGCGTGTGCAGGTGTCCAGACTATACGAATTTTGCGGTCGTCCCTTGCAGTCCGCAGGATTCCGTTCGTCAGAGGGGAGACCCTCCCCTTGGCAAAGTTCATCACTGCTACCTTTGAGTCACTGACTATCATTGACGCATCCGTGCCCACTATTGCAAGTGCGATGGCGGCTTCTTCTGCAATTTCGGGACTGTCCGTCGTGATCGAAGCGCCGGCTCGGAGATATGTCTCGGCGCTAGCTACCGCTATCACCATTCTCCCCCTCCCGCAATTAGCTGCGTCCACGTAGGCCACGTCTTCTATCGGATAGTTTTTGAAACATTTGCCGAGGGCTTCAGCCCGTTTCTCTCTGCGATCCTTGTGGTGGACGGGATGCATGTTTTTCGGTAATGGTGGGATCATCAGCCTATCGCGCACGCTCTTAAGCATGTCCACTTTCGGACCTCGCTGACTCTCGTAATTTATTCCTAGTTTCGCGAGGATTTGCCTGCCTGTAACGCTTCCCGACAGCCTTTCGTACTGCGAGACTGTCACGCCTTCCACAATTTCATCCAATGTGTTGTGAAGACCTAGTTCTAAAAGTTTTGCGGTGGGGGTCCGAATTGGTAAACCCAGCGCCTGCTTGACACTTCTGCGAATGATCCCTCCCAGCTTGGACTTCTCCGCTGCCTTGAGATTAAGGAAAGGAGCTACGTAAGCAATCTTACTTATTACAAAGGCTTGAACTAATCTGATTAGATTCGTTTCTTTCATGCCATAGCGCCTATTTGCGATTCTGCGGATGAGCCGCATAGTCTGTTGCGCGCATATCTCCAACTTCTTTATTGCTTCTCCATTGAAACCGTTGTTTTGAATGTACAGCCCTAAGACTCTAATCCTGTCCACCGTCGGGATATCGAGTCCCTGAGCCTTAAGAGATATCCGCGGGGGATCCGACCGTGATTTCCTCTTTGGTTGGTAAAAAAGCATTTCCGATTTTTGCGGGGAGCACCTAAGCCCCCTATCATTTACATACTTTTCAACTTCTCCTATGGCCATTTGTTAGAAGCTGAAAAAATAAAAATAAACGATGAACGATTATCTGTGCATTGCTATTGACTCGCGCTTGCCAGAATTCACGGGGAGAGCAAATACGCTTACTGTTTGGCACGTACAAAGCGCATATTTGTGAAATGCTTATGCTGTTGCAAAGAGTTCGGTTGCAATAGTTCAGCGTCAGCAGGCGTTAAGCAACGATCCAGTCATGGCTTCGTTCAAAACAAGTGAAGATCTGCAATCAGGCCATGGGGGAAATGAACTGGTTCATCAGCTCTACCGCGACATAGATGACCGCGTCCACCCATAATCCCCTGGCCATTCCTGGTGACGGGGGACGACGCAGAGCTGTGCAGGGAACAGGCAGCCGAACGCTACGAGCACATAAGAGAAGAACGCGCCTTGTTCCTTCCACCACATCCACATTTCATCTAACAACAATCCCCAATCATTTGCTACTTACCACGTGCTACTTACTACACACAGGCTTACTTGTTCGTCACCGGCAGCGACAAATATTGCCCAATTTATTCTCGATAAATAGCAAGCACCAAACAAACAGGTACCTTTTGCAACACTACCCACAGTTTTCTCTCTCCCCTTCCCACAACCTCAGAGGGCGTGGCTACATGTGAGCTGGACAACCAGTGAGCCCTGTCTGTGCGACGACCCACTTACTGGGGTCATAATCAGACTCCACGATATAAAGTTACTCTGAATGAGTGAGACTGCATATGTACCTAGCTGCTTAGTGTGCAGCTCACTGGTCCAGCGTTTGGGATACTCTCCCCGAGGCTTTGCAGCAAGGCGCAGAAAGCTTTTATACGGCGTGTTTCAATGAAACCCACCAGTGGTGTTCAAAAATGCGTTTTTTTAGGTATAAAGACGACTTTAGCACCGTGATAAGTCTAGTTAATTTCAACTCGCTAATTCGAGCTGCCGGATTACTCGAGGTAACGCCCCAGGGGCCATCAGCATCAGGTGTGCGAAAAGCTGGGCTCTCCGTAATTCAAACTCCTCATAATTAGAACAAATTTTCTGTCCTTTTCGAGTTTTCATTATCCAGTGTCGACTTAAAAGTGGAGGCCTATGTCAGGAAACAGATGAATTGTGCTAAATATAGTTGAATACAAATCAGGAACCAAGCGGTGAATTCCTTTCAAAGTGGTCCTCCAGTCGACGGAGTTCCCCCTCTGAGAGGAATTCGCCGTTTTATACTGATTAACCTCGGGCATTAATTGAGATACTTAGCTTCATGTCCCGCGTTCACGACGGCACTTTTTATTTGGCTGCCTCATCACCGTTTCAGTGTGATCGTAATGTGGCTGAACAATAAGCATGGTGATACCATCCACCTGCTGAAAGAGGGCTCAAGCGACCCCAGGGAACTTTCTTGCGCATTCATTTGTGCCGACACTTCTGTCGTGAAGTGACAACGTAGAACTACTTCGGCAATTCCTTTAAACTTTTAAAGGGAATCGTGAAGATGTGTTAAAGCAATCTTTCTGCATCACGAATTCACATTTTACTGCTTCTAAAACGGGCTACTATGAGGTGAATTTTTCGATGCACGTTAAGTGAACTCGGAGTTTGAATTAGAAGGGAATCAATACGTTTGCCTCTTAGGTTGCCTTGGACTTTCAACGTAGAAGTTATTCACGATACACCATGATGCTTTCAGTGTCGTAATGCAAATTTCTTGGGGCAAGCATTTCCTGGTCGCTGCGGAAACATGTATTTCCAGTCATGAGAAATGAAAACATCGGATCGGATTCAAACGCGCAGAGCCTCCGCATGAACGCTAATATGTAGTACTAGGAATGCGCACCGATTATGACCGATCATGTAATGAGGATAATCAGGGCGCTGTTAGCTCAGCTGTCAATACGGGCAGCCACTTGGCTCGATATGGTAATCCAAGCAAACAGTGGTTCCGTATAAATCGGCGACGTCAAAAACGAAAAACCTCGCTGGCCAAGGCTATGACCGAGTTTCAATACATGAGCCGTTCACTATGAACTTCCGCCAAATGCACACGCTTGCTCTGCTGCTTCTATCCACCTCCGTGCTTCACGTATTTTGCGCGTCTAATGCGACGAATCTGGTCAAGTTGTGCGGTATCGTTTTCATTTTCAGTTCACTGTCTTTGAGATGTAGCGCTTCGGCCGAGCTAGGGTGGATGTTAATTTTAAAGTGTTCCCTTTAATTGTATTCTTTTCTTTCATGAGCCGCTTTCTCAGCGGACCTCATTAACGCATGACGGTTTGTACGGGCATGAATGCAGTGAAAAGGGTAGGCTAAGAAGGAAAAAAAAAACGATTTGCTGACATAGCCCATTGTTAGCGGTACGAATGTGTCGGAGCTTTTTCGAAGTTTTTAATAACCTACATGCCTTTGTATATAGTGCACATAATCTTTTTTGGAAAGTTTTCCCAGCAAGGACTCTCAGAAATAGATGAAGGATCTTAATTAAGGAGTCGCTCAATCAAGTGACGTCACCATCACTAGTGAGTGTGACAGAAGTTGATGGTAACCCGCCAATCGCTAACGATGGATGGCTGGTGCGAATGTACCATTCCTGGTAATATATTGCTTGTGGGGCGGTACCATAAGTTGAACCTTGTTATAACGAAGTTCAATAGTAGCCCGACGATTACTCCTTTATAGCCGTAGCTTCTTTATAGCCTACGTTGACCGAGCTTCCAAGGGAATCGTCATTCCTTCGTCACAAATAATTTCGTTATAAACCGTTTCGTTATAACGGAGTTCGATTGTAGACTGCGGGCCCTCTTGGGTGTGAAAGAGAGGGAATGAGGTACCACTATCGCACTTGCTTCTTCATAACAAGGGAGGGCTAACCCAATACCGATCTAGCTCGTACTGGCTACACGTGTGACTGTTTTGAAGTGCCGAACCAGATTTGTAAAAAGGAGACGCACTGGTCTCTCGCACAGCGCCTAAGTGGTACCCATCGTGTTAGGTATGTAAGAGCTTTTAGAACATGAAATATCTGCAGGCGCAACTAAATTATGACGTCTATACTACTGACTATAAAGAGACCTTAGATTGCTCCTTCAAATGCTCATCCAAGAATGACAAAAAGCGGTGGAGTGCTCTGAATGTTAGAAGTAGAAATATTGCTGTATATATTGTATGTTTTTAAGGTGCCCTGGAACGTTTAAAATAAGATAAATAAACGCAACGCGTGTCAATTTTTGTGACACTTTAGGCATAAATACAGGAATTGCATAAAGAAATAAATACCGGCGACAATAAGTTGACAAATGCTTTGCAGAGTTCGTGACATATGTTGCGGTAACTTATTGTTCCAGTTTTCAATCAATGATGGTAAACAGGCAAACATGAACACATAATGCTCCCTCGAAATAGGGTGATATATAGCCTGAAGTTGTGCCGATGGCGGGAATTTTTGTGTGTGTAAGACCCTGATGTAGACCACAATGTCTGGTGTATATATAGGTTGCGGCTATTCATCCTTAAGTGTTAAAATTTTGTGCTGTCCATGCTATATGTAAAGGTGCTGATTATACAGTATTTTTGTTCTTAATCATGAAGTGCAACTGGCAACGTGATTCTCCCTGTCGTGAATTTTTTTTTACATTCGTACTTATGCTGTGCTTACGTTTAAACTACGCGGCACACTGGCCTCAGAAGCCATCTCGATTTCTAAGGATATCACTCGCGTGTGTGCCTCGTGCAACGAAAAAAAAAAGCGCAGGGCGGGTCATCGGAGCGTGCCTTACATAACATACGTGCGTAGCTGAAGTTCGGTGTAGACGAGAGATTTTGGATTCTTCGCGAAGGGTAGATGATAATGAGTCACGATGACGCTCGTTAGCGATATATATAACGCAGTAAAAGCGTGTACACAACTTTTATGCCTAGGCTGTTCACATGGCATACTTGCGGAGTTGAGTTCAGTTGAGTTGAGTTGCTGTATGCTACAGGTGGAATTAGCCTTGCTTATTCTACCGGCAATTGCTCCACCGTCCCAACAAAGACAAAACCTCCTCAAAATCTCCCAAAAATGACCCATCGGGACATCTGGAATCTCCCCAGGAGGTGCTCATTTTTCCCGAACACATCTAAAAAACGTCCCCACAACTAGCAATGTCCAAAAAGTTGTGCGTCCCATGGAAAGCCCCAAAAGGTTAATGCTCGATTTCTCGGCTCGGTTCCGACTTTTTCATGCAGCCTGCAGGCATCCAAGCGCACATATGTGCCAAATTTCAGGTGCATACTTACGTTACAGGTGGTGTAATCCACCTTTCCACTCGTCTGAATGCGTGCTGTCTCGGCCGTTCTGCACTTATCCGTTTACGTGACATGTCCTAGCATTTTGCACACAAAAAAAATATGAACTCAAAAAGTCACCCGATTTGGCCCATATAAGAGCAAATAGCAGCGCCATACGGAAGTAATTTCAGTTTACTAGCTGTGCTCTTGCACGAATTGCATCCTGTCGTCCATGCCGGCGACCGCACCATACACCACCACAATCAAAATGCATTCATGTTTCAGTCAAAGAAAAACAATAAAGACCGAATTGAAAGTCCGTGCCGAACAAACCTTACGTTCAACGGCGTAAATCTGAATGAATACAAACAGCGGACGCAAACGCATGCACCATTTAATACACAGTGTACATACACTACGGCGCCATGCATATAATGATGGCCACTTTTTTCTCCAGCCCTGAGAAATCTGCAATATGAAGCAAGTAAAACAGAATACAGGCTGAAAGTTGATGCACCTTAAACGAGCGTTCTAAGGTCTACAAAAGCAGATATGCACACGCAAAAGCAAACGTATGTAAAGAGCAACTTGGGTGACAAAAGAAAAGACGAGATGGGCGTACGCTGCAGACACGCAGTTTCAGGTCACGGATTTTCTTCAAGTTGAAACCCCCCTACGCTTAGACTCGGAGCAAGCTTCAGCGACGTGTTATCAAAACAGAAAAAAAATATTAGTTCTACTTGGCGAAAATAAAAAAAAACTGCGAAAAGGGCCTGCAGTATGCTTAAATAAATAAATAAATTAATTAATTAAATAATTAAAATAAACCAACATACCTTGACGACGTTGCCTACGGAAACCCAGGGATGAAATACAAGGCTGCAACAGCTGAAACCATAAATTAAACGCAGGCCTCTGTCCTGCGTCTTCTCACAGCACAGCGAGCGCTCAAACATACGCGTTACACCCTCGCAACGATCTTGGGAGTTTTATTTTCTTGTGACTAAGTGTGGGGATAAGACTGCTTGGAGCCAGGCGGGAAGGTGAACGTGCTCAGGTACGTGCGGTGGCGCGCTGCATCCATGGTGCGGCAGACCGCGCATGCGGCACAGTCCAGCTTGGGAGTCGAGATCAAGGCACGATTAATCCAGTGGGTGAGAGTCAATATAACCACGCGAACACTGCACAAACTATACCGCTGCGGCAGGATGGCTGCGCGGTGGCGAAGTAGGTAGAGCAGGCTAATCCATGGGCACTCGCAGAAAGAGAGTGGCGGGTCTCCGAAAGTCCTTCCCGCCTCAGACCGTAGTAGACGGCCACGCTGCCACCACCAACGTGCTGCAGTCGTCGGAGGCGCTGAGGAATGCAGGGTGCGTGCGAGGAGTCACCCATTGCCACGAACTCCGCTGCCGCGAACGCCGCCTCGGACAGCGGCATCAGTAGGGCCGTGGAGCTGCGCAAAGGACTTGCGATGCGCGGCATCAGTTCCAATGGTGTGGGCACGCCGAGGTGCGCGGGAAAACTTCCGTGAATCCGTAGCTACGAAGTCCACGACAGTCCAGTTGGCGCAGTGACGAGAGCAAGAACTGCCGCGCGCTGGGGCTTGTGCTCGAACGTCTCGGGCAGCGCGCATCGCGCGCAAAATGGCGTCCGTCCAGCGAGGAAGCCGGGCGAGCGACGGGAGGCCATTACTGCACTTCTGCTAGACAGCGGCGCAGCGAGGAGTGCCGAGAGTCGGAGACGCCTGTAGGGACCACCACATAATGTTGAAGTTTGGCGCAAGCTGGGAAAACGCTAGAAGACGTGAAAGCTGGTGACCGCCGCTGCCGGCGGCGCGATGAAAATGCAGACCACCGCCGCTTGCCTGCAGCATGGAGCCGACGGCCCACGTGCGAGAAACGCATGCGTCGAGAGAGATGCGGGGTTTACCGTTTCCTTCGGCTGTTCGAATGAAACTGCTGTTTCATCTCTCAAAACGGCGACTGCAAGAGGAAAACCTTCTCTCCCCGCAGCTTGTGGCGCGAGGGAGAGAGAAAAGAAAGCAAGTAGTCGATTTTTATTTCTTGTTGAAAACCATTGGTCCCGAAAACGTTATACCCAGTTACCTTTCTGGGACCAAAACGCATTAATTCTTTTTTGTTGCTGCTTAAAACTCTCGAAAGAACGTTTCTAGACCTTTAGTGGGAGCACTGCCTTTCTTTTGTGTTTCTATGTCTTGCCTCTATGGTCTGGAAACGTTTGATAAATGCTGTACTGGGACTGGGACATTCCATCCTTTTTTGGAGTTTCTGAGGAGGTTTTGTGTTTGTTGGGGTAGCGTCACTTATATGTTAATAATGACCTAAAACCGGTCAGATCTGCCCCGCTATGTACACAGTCGCTCATAATAGAACATAGGCCATTCTCGCAGTCACCATCTATGCACACATTCACTCACAGCACAACATTATCCATTCCATACGTCACCATTTATACACACATTCAGTCACAGTAGAACATAGGCCATTGCAGAGCCACCATCCATGCACACACTCACTCACTCACAGAAAAACATAGACCGCTCCAGAAGGCACCATCTACGCACACATTAAATTACAGAAGACCATATACCGTCCCTGATGTCACCATTTAGAGTCAAGATCACTGTCCTGCAGGAATGTTAAAAAAAGGACTATGTACCGTAGATGTGTAGAGTCTAGTGAACACTTTTTTTTCAGTCAAAATTATGGTATTTCGCCGCTATCTCTATTGGGTGAGATAGTGCGATCCCTATTTTAAACGAAGGAATGCACAAAAGTTTAGCCGGCATATTGTTGTCTTACCGTTATCTGCCAACAAGGAGACTACGTCAGGGGCTATATCAATTGCACAAAGAAAATGAGAGCCCTAACGCGCTTTCTTGCGAAGTACCCGGTGCAGCAGAGGTTGGCGGAGAGCAATTGTATTGCCTATTTCCACTGTTGCATCCGATTCCGTAGGTAAGAGATGATATAGCTTGCAATAGCAATCGGTGTTCTGGTCAATCTCTGTGCAACACGGAGTATGCAATGCATAACATTTCCGAAACATTTACTGGGGCCGTATTCTCTAAGCTGTTCATTTTAAGATAGCCATCTCGCGTCCTGGTTAAAGAATGCAGAGCGAAAAGACAAGGACAAAAGAAGAAGTGGACAGGACTGGCGCGGACTTCTTCGTTTGTCCTTGTCTTTTCACGCTGCATTCTTTAACCATGATCACTGACCAACAAGCCCAAACAGCCACTTTATTTCGCGTCCGTCTGGTCATCTGTCATTGGCCAGTCACATATACTCGTGGCTTTCAAGCGCCTGTGGGAAAGCGACCCGGCCATGTGGTAGTTGCCGACCGGACCTCACCATTGGCTGCTATTGGCTGCCATATGCACCCAATGGTGAGGTACGGTCGCCTTCTATCCAATGGCTGGGTCGCTCTCCACAGACGCTTGAAAGCAGCGGGTATACCCAAAGACCGCTGACAGCGGAACATACAGGCGTGAAATGGCAACTTTAAAATGAACAGCTTGTGGAATACGGCCACAGAAGTCTGAAAATATTATATCTATAATTTCGTATATATCTGGAATAGCCCTGAAATCGTGACCTGCCTTTTATGGACCGAATTGAAACGAAATTGAGGCACCAATTTTGCGTAGTATGCCAAATATATGATTCTGCACTACGTATTCAATAAACGCGCAAAAGAACGACTTTAAGGAGATAGGGTGGTAGTTGCTGACACATAAACTACCACCTTCTTTCTTTCTGAACACGAAAACTGCCGGTAGGCCAGTCGAAAGGCAACAAAGGAGAACTAAGTTATAGGTGAAATATAGCTGCTGCGAAAACACTCCATACCTTTCACTTCTCAACCTAAAAATAAGAAATCTTGTTGCCCCATCGCATGCCCGTGCGTCCAATTTCCATTGTTTCTTATTCTTCTTTGAGTCACTGCGTATCACCATGCCATCTTCCACTTGCAACGGGTCTGTGTATGAACTCACTTCCTTCTCGATGCACCTGTCGCACTTATTACGCTAGAAAATTGGCATAATGAAAGCATCGAGACCGACTGTCCGCGCCTGACGCCGCCACTGCACGCGAATCATCATCTATTATGCGGTTTTTTTAGGACAGCGCACTTCTAGGAGCACTTCACGGATTTCGGGCAGCATACGTACTGTCGAGAGCAAAAGCGGTATATTCCACGCGGCGGCCGCCAGAGCAGCGCGAAACTACGCAAAAGTGAATCGCAATGGCAGGCGGAATTTGGGATCGAGACAGCCAATGGGAGCCCTTTATTATCTGCAGGCATGTGGCTTGACTCTTTTCAATGCAACGTGCTTCAGCTCGCTAAAATGCCGAGAGGCGCCGCGGCAGCCACTCAACAAGGAGGTGAAACTTCCTATACCTCCCAGCGGTCATGAATTACAGACGGAAGCGCCAATTCCTCCTTCAGTTAAGTTCATAACGAATGGTGTACGAGTTATCTCCATGACAACGGACGACCGTCGCATGAATACGGATGACCGATGACAAGCGTGAAATATAGCATCGGCTTCAAGCATAGACTGGTCCAAATCGGTCCCGCTGTTGGAGATGGGCGGATATAGTATTGCTGTCCGCCTGGTGCGCGCGGCCGCGCGCCGCGCTTTATACTTGGGTCAGCATTTCTTTGCTGTTGTGGCATGTTAAGATTGGTTGCGCTGCTGGTCAACAATGGTAACCTCAGCTCTAGGAGACTGTATGGAGAACAGAGTACATATGTATTTCACGGTTTTGTTGACACATACGTCCTTCTCGTTAATTTCAGCGTAAAAGAGATATTTCTCAAGATGCGCTATATGTCTACGTTACATCATTCCCTACAATACAGGTAATGTGTGTAGACGCACAAGAGGTGTTAAGTTTATCTCAAATGGCGCAGCTGACGTTTTCGGTATATCATTTCGTGCATCATTCACGCAATACATGTGCGATCATTCGTGCATAATGTTCACCCGATACATGGAGATCATTCTATGCGCAGTGAGTGCACGCAATTCAATGCATGCGTGATGTAGTACCTTACAGTCGTAGATAATTGCACAAAAAATTGTTTAATATTTATGTAAACGCGTGAAAGCAAACCACTATCACGCCACTGTCCATGCCGATATATCGACACCAATAAAATTCAGTTAGCATATAGTTGCACCATCGGTTCCCGCGATGTTCCGACTTTTCTGCGGATCAAACCTGATGACGGCTTCGTCACCAGCAATGACTAAATCATTGTTCATGATCCGCGGTGCCGAAATGAGCGGTGGCCCCCGGTAAAGCGAGCGCAGGTAGTGGTTCCCGTCGTATCCGTGCGGATCTCGGTGCACTCTTCGCAGTTTGTAAGGTCACGAGCACAATACCAAACACCACCGTATGTTATCGTAGCACCGACATCACTAACACATGAAGGAACACGACGCCAAAGTGTCTGTGATCAGCGCTTCAAAGCAGGCGACAGCGCCCGAGATAACGCGACTGACGGAGTTCACGAAAAACGCGAATGATGCGCGGCGGTTACAACGGCCGCGGGGGATCAGAAATTCAAAAGATATAGAAAGCGAGAGAGAGAGAGAGAGAGAGAGAGAGAGACTTTTCTCCTTTCAGAACCTTCTTTCAGTTAGACCTTGTTCTTTACGAGGTCTGTTAGAAAAGTATCCGACTTTATTTTTTTTTGCGAACACCTGATGGATATGAAACAAGCGCGTTTACAGCAGCCGACCTTGAACCCTCGTGCGCATGCACGAATTTTTTCCCGCCTGCCGATAGCGTCAGTCGCTGGGAAGCAGCGTTTGAGTGAGGCAGTGCGCAGTGCTCTCGTCGGTTTTTTAGTGCAAGCAAAATGGCGGAGCGAGAGGAGCAGCGCTACTGCATCAAATTTTGCCAGAAACTTGGCGATAGCCAAGGGGAAACCATTCGAAATGTTCAGACGCCTTTCGGTGATGATGCTATGAGCAGCACACAGATTAAGCAGTGGTGCAACTGGTTTAAAGACGGCCGCACATCTGTGGAGAGAGAGCCACGCTCCGGTCGGCCATCAACATGCCTAAATTACTAGGTAATTGCCGAAGTGAACTCTGTGGTGATGCGGGACTGTTGTGTGACTATCCGAGAAATTGCGGAAGAGGTGGACATCAGCAATTTTTCTGCACATTCCATTATCACCGAAGATTTGGCCATAGAGAGAGTTGCGGCGAAATTCGTGCCGAAGCTGCTGACGGTGGAGAAAAAGCAGCTTCGTGTTGAAGTCTCACAGGAGATGCTGGATTCCACAAACAGTTACCCTGACTTCACCGACGCCGTAATCAGTAGTGACGAGTCTTGGGTGTACGGGTACGACCCGGAAACCAAATCCCAGTCGTCACACAGGACGCATTCCACGTCACCAAGACCAAAGTCTGCGCCCGCCAAGTGCGCAGCAATGTCAGTTTTTCTGACTGCTTTTTTGACTCCCTCTGTGTGGCACACCACGAGTACGCACCCCACAGGATCAAAGAATGACTAAAGAGTACTACAGGGATGTCCTCCATCGCCTACGTGGTGCTGTGCGGCGCAAGAGACCGGAATTGAGGTCAACAAGAAATTGGCGCATCCCTCGCGGCATTGCTCCTACACATTCCTCGCATTTGATTCAGACTTTTCTGGCGAAAAACCAGACTCCTGTAGTTCAACAGGCTCCTTACTCTCCTGATATGTCCCTGTACGACTTCTGGCTGTTTCCTAAAATCAAGAGGCCATTAAAAGGAGCGCGATTTCAGAAAAGAAAGGACATTATGGCTGCAACGACAGCTGAGCTAAACTCCATTCCGAAAAGGGCCTTTTCGGAATACTTCCAACAATGGCAGCACCGCTGGGAGATGTATATGGAGCCCCAAGGAGACTACTTTGAAGGTTATTAGGTTTCTAACGCTCCAGTTGTGCCAGTTTTTTTTCTTCGGCCAAAGGTCGGATACTTTTCTAACAGACCTCGTACTACAGGCGCTAGCGCCAGTTCCTCTTTCAGTTAGGTTCGCCACGGATGGTGTACGGAGTTCCGGTTTCAGCGGAGGATTCTCCAATTAGCCGGGACGGCTCGCGCTTTCCTCCCACTGCTCTCACGCCGTATCTCGTGGGCCAGCGAGGGCCAAAAGAGGGCCAGCGGATCGCTACTGCTGCGGCCTCGCTCGGCATTTTGGCGAGCTGAAGCACGATGCGTTGAAACGAGCCAAGCGACTGTCTTGATCCCAGATGCCGCCTGTAGATGGTGTTGCGATACAGTTTTGCGTTGCTCCGGCGCCTGCCGCGTAGAGTATACCACCTTTGCTTGACTTTTGCTGTCGACAGTCGCCTGCAATGTGACAGGCGGCCCACGGGTTGTGGTACATCTGGCCGCCAAAGTAAAGTCCTTCAATTTGGACAAGAGCCTTTAGGGTAAAGGTCTTCATGGTAAATGCCTTCCCGGTAAAGACCTTTAGGTAAGGACTTTAGATAAAGGCCTTTATGGCAACGGCCTTTAAATCAAAGAATTTTTTTGCATTCACAGCACGTAAGGACCATAAGTGCCCATCGTAACTAGTGCTACTGCATGATATTTCGCGCTTATCCATGTTAAACCGTCTGCTAATTTTTTCTAAACAATTATATGGTGCTAGGATCAAGTTTGTAGGCCATACGGCGAATAAAGAAAATATAATGCTGACTTCAGGCTGGTTACCCAGTTTAATTGCGACTTTGAGTGAGCGAAATTTCTTCATGAATGCGCGCTAGGGATGTTTAATTCTGATTATGAAGCAAACCGCACTGACTCGCATTTGAGAAGAAAAAAGCTGTTTTTTTTTTCAGGTTTATAATTTCAGCATTGCTGATGTACCTTAACTTAAAGCCCTACATGCTGTGTTACGCAACTTCTGGGCTGTCGACTTTTCGTTTTCGTTTTCGTTTTCGTTTTCTGATCGGAAAAAAATCCACGGTACCTTCACCTAATGTTTTTTTCTCCCTCGCCAAGAATTGATTTTTGTTTTGAGCAAGCAATCTGGCATGCCTTAAAAATTCGGCACTTTGGCTTGCAGATATGCCGAAAGACATGATGAAGCACTTTTTCCATTGTGGGTATATGATTCTACCTGGCCACGTAAGTACCACTTGCTGGCTCCCCATTGAATTTGCCACTAAAACTCGGATAGCCCATAATTTGTTCTTCGGTTCGTTCTGCTCAGTTTTTTGATAAATTCGTACTTCACCTAAGTGAACATGTGCAGTGTATACAAAGCATTCACTGCTTTCAGTTGGTTTAAAAATTATTTTGCAAAGCCGGAATGCAAAGAAAGACACGCTTTTTTTTTAAATTTCGAGCTACTGCTCAACTAAACGATAAGCTTTGCAAAGAAAACTACTGAACACAAAGAGTAATGGATGCCAGCGAAGCACCTCAAAAGTTGAATTCACGTTTTGAGTTGACCGTATTTTCATTAAGTTCGCTCTCATGATGAATATATAGAAAAACCGATTAATTTTATGGCCGTTTCGTATTACTGCTGCTGTATATTCGAAGCAGTTGTAACACGTGGACAGATTTTTCCCGTTGTCCATGCTTTGCTGACTGCAGCTAGTGCCATTGCTAATAAGGTAAAATTAAACACTTAGAGCAGGAGCCCAGAACTACGTGGACAATGGTCCCTTCATATCCTTGCTAACTGGATATATCTGGATGTAAGTTTCGGCCTAGCCGGAAATGATACCGCTATACTGCATCTCCCTTTTGTTTTTGTGAAAACAACCGTTTACCACGCAAGGGACACGCTATATATTTAAACTGCTTAAACGACATAAATATATTGCAAAGTATAGTTGTCATGGGTTCGGCGACTAGTCGACATCATCACCGAGTCCGGACAATGAGGGGGTGGCCGTTTGATGCCCGGCGTAGCCGGTAAGCAAACGCAGTGACTGAGACCGAGGCGTGTTAAGGGGTAACAACAACAAAATAACGTTTATAGTTCGATTGAACAATGCGGCAGCTTTCACAGATGCATAATTCACATTCTACAAAACAATTGCGGAAAGCACATAGCAGTAAACACGCTGAATTAAGTTATACATTGAATATTTCTACACAGCTAGGTCAGAACACAAGTGAGAGGCCAATTAGATACATTCGATCAAAAGTCAGAAGGTGAACAAACATACAGTCAACCGGGAAGCGCGGCTGCAGTCCATCCACAAAACACGCAGTCAGTGCGGCCCCCGAAGGCGACGTCCGTCCAGGGCAGCTTGCGGTTTCGAGGATGCGGTGCGGCGGCTCGGAGACCCGGGAGTTCGCGGCGGCAGCGTTTCCACCGACGAGCGGACTCAAGTTAGTTTCCATACGGCCCCCTTTTAAAGCCCCCGGGCGCTAGCGAGCGAGCACTCGCGGCGCCACAGCGTCGGCGTCGAAAAAAACAAAACACCAAAAAGCGCGACGAGAGCACGTAGGCACCTACGCTTTGACTCTGCATGGCCGCCATCTTGGAGGAGGAAAAAATTAACGCACAACTAAAAAGAAGCCCCAGGCTTCGACTCTCGATTCGGTGACCTTGGAAACGCAAAAAAGTAAAACACAACCAAAAAGCCAGTCACGTAGGCCGCAACTTCTTTCCCGCTAATGGTCAGCTCTAGACTTCGGCAGTATCGGGGACGAGTTTGAGCCGCCTCCGCTTTCGCAACGCGAGGGGTTGTCTACAGCACTGAAAAAAACGTGCATGCATTCTTGCTCTTCCCGAGACACATACAAAGAAACGCGGACGCATCAGTTTTATACAAACAAAAGTAATTTACAGGTTGCCGCCACTTCTGTGACACGGCCCCCCACTTTCGGAATATTATCCGATAATATTCTAGACCCACAGAAGTCGGCGAGCAGACCTGTGCACAGATATACAGCGCGTAACAGAACCTCTTATATAAATCTAGCACACACAAACTACAAGTCACCGTGTATACATGCACCATAATACTTGAATAAATTAATAGCGAAAATTAATAGCGCGCGACAAATCTACAGCCTGCTAAGAAAATCAGCACCGACATTGTCCTTGCCCTTTATATGCTCGACGGTAAACTGATATTCTTGGAGCCGCAAGCTCCAGCGCAGGACTCTGCTGTTTAGCTGTTTGGCTCTTTGGATGTAGCTCAGTGGTTGGTGGTACGTCTGAACTAAGAACGGTACACCATACAGGTAGGTGGAAAACTTCTGTATTCCCCAAACTAACGCTAGGCACTCCCTCTCGATTGCGCTGTATGCTGCTTCCCTGGGGAGCAATTTTCTGCTCGCGTATGCCACCGGGTGAAGCGTTCCGTCATGCCGCTGCATTAGTACCGCGCCAAGGCTGGTATCAGAGGCGTCCGTGCGCAGCACAAACGGTTTGGAGAAGTCTGGCAGCCGTAGTATCGGAGGGCTTGAGACTCGTCGCTTGAGCTCTTCGAAGGCTTCCTGATGGGCCGGCGTCCACCTTACGACGTTCCTCTCTCCTTTTCTCGTCAGCTGGGTGAGGGGCTCGCTTATTCTTGCGTAGTCGGGGATGAAGTCGCGGTAATACCCCGACAAGCCAAGGAAAGCGCGTACCTGACGCTTTGTTCGAGGAGTTGGCGCCGCCTGTATCTTGTCGAGCGTTTTACCGAGTGGTGCCAGCTCACCTCTGCCAATGCGATGCCCGAGGAACTCGATGCTTTCCATCCCGAATTCGCATTTGCTTGGTCGTACTGTCAGGCCGGCCATCTCGATTCTCGCAAACAGCTGCCTCAGCGAAGAAAGATGTTCCTCCCACGTAGCACTGGCAACGAGGACATCATCATAGTAGTGCTGCACTCCGGGAATTCCCTCCACCACTCGTTGCATCAATCTTGAAAATACTGCCGGGGCAGTTTTTATGCCGAACGGCATAAAACGGAATTGGAAGAGACCCGATGTCGTTGAAAACGCCGTTTTGGGCTTGGACTCCTCAGTCAATGGGATTTGCCAATATCCTTTGGCAAAGTCTACCTTTGAGAAGTATTTCTTCTCTCCAGCTGCAGCGAAGACCGCGTCCGCTCTGGGCATTGGCTCCGAATCGGCAACCAAGACGTCGTTCAGGCGTCGGAAATCAATGCAAAGCCGGTTCGTGCCGTCTGGTTTCTTCACCAAGAGGACCGGTGAATTGTAGGGTGACTGGGACTTCTCGATTATTCCCAGTCGCTCCATCTGCTGCATCTCTCTTTCTACGGCTTCTCTCGTCGCAAACGGAAGTGGGTATTGTTTAATGTGGACCGGAGTGCGGTTAGTGAGCTCTAACTGGCACTCGGCCCAGTCCGTCTTGCCTGGGACGTCGGAGAAGATGCGAGAGTGCTCTGATATCACTTCTCGGAGCTGTCTCCGTTGATCCGCCGTCAAATCATTAGAAAGCTTCACATCTCGCTCGCCCTCCGACTGTTCAAGCGCCGGAACAGGAATGGCTCCCTCGCTGTCCGATTCGGTAACGCCGCAGATCGCGTGGCACACGCGTTCTGTTGGCTGGCTTTCCCGCTCTTCGTACTTTTTAAGTAGGTTGGCGTGAAAAATCTTCCTCCCTCCGGCTGTCTCGATAACGTAGTCGGCCTCTCCTTTCTTCTCTTTGATCTCGAAGGGCCCCTTCCACTGAAGCAGCAGCTTGTTGTTGTCCGTAGGCAGCAAAATCAGGACCTTGTCTCCCGGATCAAACATCCTCTCTTTGGTTTTCCGGTTGTACAGTTTTGCGTAGCGCGCCCCGGCCTTTTCGAGCTCCTCGTGCGCTAGCTTGCACGTGTCTACCAGTCGATTACGGAGGTCAAAGACGTGCTGGTATGTGGTCTTCGCCTCCTCGTCGAGGTGATGGTTTGTCCAGAGCTCCTTCAAAATGGCCAGGGGTCCCCTCACATGCCGCCCATACAAAAGCTCGAAGGGCGAAAAGCCCAAACTTGCCTGTGGGACCTCCCTATATGCGAAGAGCAACGGCGCCAGATAGCGGTCCCAGTCTCGCGGCTTTTCGGCGCACATTCTCTTCAACATTAATTTCAGGGTGCCGTTGAATTTTTCGACCATCCCGTTCGCCATGGGGTGGTACGGCGTGGTATGCAGCTGGCGTATGGAGAGAAGTCGGGCCACCTCCTTCATTAAGTCGGAAGTGAAATTGGTGCCTCGGTCGCTTAGGACTTCATTAGGGACTCCAAATCGAGAAAACATTTCGACCAGTGCCTCAGCGACCCTCTCAGTTTCCACGCTCGGCAGCGCTACGGCCTCTGGGTACCGGGTAGCATAATCCATTAAGGTCAGGATGTACCGGTTGCCATGTTTGGAAGGGGGCTGGATTGGGCCCACAATGTCTATGGCCACTCTTTTGAATGGTGTTTCGATGAGCGGCGTCCTCCCCAGCGGCACCCGGGCGACCCGGCCCTTCGGGATTGTCCTCTGGCAGATGTCACAGGAGGCGACAAATCGCTTCACGTGCGCGGTGATACCCGGCCAGAAAAAATCTTCCAATATCCGGTCCTTCGTCTTTTGGGCGCCTAAATGTCCGGCCATTATTCCGTCGTGCGCAGTTTTCAGCACCGCCTCTCGATGACACTTTGGAACGACGAGCTGGCGCACGATCCGCCCAGTTTTCTCGGTGTAGATTCGGTACAGTACTTCATTCTCTTTCTGGAATTCTATTTTTCCTTGCGAATCCCTACACGTCACTTTCTTGCCAATTTGGGAGAAGCAGTGCTTGAGCGACTGGTCCTCTGCTTGCTCCTCAGCATAACTCTTCCTGCTTGGCTCCACTGCGACGCCGGGGGTTTTAAGCGCTTGGAACTTCTTGTTTTGCTCCCTTGCTTTCGCTCTTGTTACAACCGCTGCAACTTCCTCTTCAGCGAGCTCGTTGCTGACCGGTTGTTCAACCAATTCCTCCGGGTCATCTGGAGCTCTGGCGCCTTCTATGTTTCCGAGAATTAAGTCATACAGCGGCTCCTCCATGCAGAGCACCGATATAATCCCAGAGAAATACGGGGTGTCGATGTGAACCCGCGCCTCAGGCAGCATCTTAGCTGTTCCATCCACTAGATAAACTGGCCTCTTCTCTCCTGTGAGCTGGTCGTCGTTGATGAGCTCTCGTCTCACGATCGCCGTATTGCATCCGGTATCCCGCAGTACCGATATGCTCTTGCCTGCCAACGTTCCAGCCACCACCGGCAGTCCTTCAACGAGGAATTTCGGTCGCGTCATCATGACCGCGTTCACAACGCGAATCTTATCCCCATTTTTGAGCTCCAGGTAGCCATCGCGAATGCTCTCCTCATTAACGTTCTTGACGGGTGAGTAGACGCACGATGCCTGTGGCCTATCCTTTACCGCTGAGCGGCACGCATCCGCCTTGTGTCCCTTTCGCCCGCACTTGAAACAGGTGACGCTAGTACTGTTACTGGTGTGGGTACGGCACTGTGAAGCCTGATGCCCAATGCGGTTGCAAAGGTAACAGCGAGGCGGTGCTAGTTGATTGATTCTCTTTCCTTCGCTTTCGGGCCTCCCGGAATCGTCTCGGCTGTCTTTCTTCAATTTGGAGAGATTCAGGCTTCCTTGCGCTTCTAAAAACTGATCAGCTAGGTCCAACATCTCTCCTAGCGATTTTGCCTTCCTCTCCTTCAGGTAAAGTGCCATGTTGGAATGACAGCCTTGTAGGAATCTTTCCTTAATGAGGAGCTCTCTGAGTTCCTGAAACTCTGTCTTGATGCCTGAAAGTTCGATCCAGCGGTCAAAATAGTGGCTGAGACGCGCTGAGAACTGAGCTGCAGTTTCGCCATCCGCCGGTTTTCCTGTATTGAATTTCTCTCGAAATCCTTCTGCGGTGAAACGAAATCTCTTCAAAAGGGCGGTTTTCACCTTCGTATAATCAGCTGCATCACCCGGCGGCAAACGCCCATAAACACTAAGGGCTTCCCCACTCAGACAAGTAGCTAGCGCTGTCGACCACTGGCTCTCCGGCCACTTCTGGCTCTTCGCAATGCTTTCAAATCGTCTGATATACGCATCTAAATCATCCTTCCGGTCGTCAAATGGGATCAGGAGTTTACTTGTGTTTAACTTCAAATCACCTTTGTCCTGGCTCCCTTCTTTCTCTCTTGTCTCTTTCTCTAGTCGCTGACTCTCTATTTTTAAACGCATAATCTCTATCTGACGTTCGTCAGCTGCCTTCGCGGCCGCGCGCTCCGCCTCTGCGGCCGCGCGCTCCTGCTCCGCTCTCTCTCGGGCAAACGCCCGCTCTTCGCGCTGCTTATCTTCGACCCATTTTCTGAGCTCAGTGCCTTTCAGCCCCAACTGGCTACCCATAGCTATCAACCTTTCCAAATCCATGCTTCTATCTCCAAGCACACTTTCAATAACACAGCTACAAGCTTAGCACAAAGCAAATCCTATTGATACACGACACCTCTATAAAGTCGGCACAGTTCAATACCTCAACAAGTCTCCCTCTCAGTTCACCACGTTCCCTTCGCATCAAACGTCCTGTCGCGGACGCCAGTTAATTGTCACGGGTTCGGCGACTAGTCGACATCATCACCGAGTCCGGACAATGAGGGGGTGGCCGTTTGATGCCCGGCGTAGCCGGTAAGCAAACGCAGTGACTGAGACCGAGGCGTGTTAAGGGGTAACAACAACAAAATAACGTTTATAGTTCGATTGAACAATGCGGCAGCTTTCACAGATGCATAATTCACATTCTACAAAACAATTGCGGAAAGCACATAGCAGTAAACACGCTGAATTAAGTTATACATTGAATACGTTTATAGTTCGATTGAACAATGCGGCAGCTTTCACAGATGCATAATTCACATTCTACAAAACAATTGCGGAAAGCACATAGCAGTAAACACGCTGAATTAAGTTATACATTGAATATTTCTACACAGCTAGGTCAGAACACAAGTGAGAGGCCAATTAGATACATTCGATCAAAAGTCAGAAGGTGAACAAACATACAGTCAACCGGGAAGCGCGGCTGCAGTCCATCCACAAAACACGCAGTCAGTGCGGCCCCCGAAGGCGACGTCCGTCCAGGGCAGCTTGCGGTTTCGAGGATGCGGTGCGGCGGCTCGGAGACCCGGGAGTTCGCGGCGGCAGCGTTTCCACCGACGAGCGGACTCAAGTTAGTTTCCATACGGCCCCCTTTTAAAGCCCCCGGGCGCTAGCGAGCGAGCACTCGCGGCGCCACAGCGTCGGCGTCGAAAAAAACAAAACACCAAAAAGCGCGACGAGAGCACGTAGGCACCTACGCTTTGACTCTGCATGGCCGCCATCTTGGAGGAGGAAAAAATTAACGCACAACTAAAAAGAAGCCCCAGGCTTCGACTCTCGATTCGGTGACCTTGGAAACGCAAAAAAGTAAAACACAACCAAAAAGCCAGTCACGTAGGCCGCAACTTCTTTCCCGCTAATGGTCAGCTCTAGACTTCGGCAGTATCGGGGACGAGTTTGAGCCGCCTCCGCTTTCGCAACGCGAGGGGTTGTCTACAGCACTGAAAAAAACGTGCATGCATTCTTGCTCTTCCCGAGACACATACAAAGAAACGCGGACGCATCAGTTTTATACAAACAAAAGTAATTTACAGGTTGCCGCCACTTCTGTGACAATAGTGAAGTACAGGAAAGCGATATCCCTTAAATTACATGATTAAGATTATTCATGACAGATATTTGGAAGGTGAGAAACGGTGAGGATACGTTGTGAAAGGTGATAAAAAAGCTATAAATAAAGCTGTTAAATATAATACCAACTGAATTTTTCTGGCTACGTTCTTCTCTACCTTACGTTCTTCTCTACCTTACTCGTATCTTCATTGATCTCTATTGTTCGAGCAATGTTCGATGGATGACCATGCAGGTGTCGACCCTGCTGGAAAAGAAATTCAAGCGGTTCTTCAAGGGACGGGATATGGTAGACGCTCTCACCGACATGTGCGTCGATGCTTGGCCTGTAATCAACAACAATGTAAGTACACAATAGAGATCATTTGAAGAGCACGTGACAATAATAGCTTCATAATACCGGAAGGCATTACGTAGGTGAAGGAAACAACACTTCACTGATTCGCTTGAGTTCTGTAGCCCTTATGTACTCGTACAGTAATGGATATATTGTCACGTTGTAGTGACGGCAGTCCAGCGGTCAGGAAGACACCAACCAGTCTTGGAAACGAAGCTCTTTATTTGGGCTGACTTGCGCCCACAAAAGAACTGGATCACTCGGCGGCGGCGTAAGCAACAAACGTGCTCGTCGGTCGTCGAACTACGAATGTCCGCTGCTCGCGGCATCGCTCAATTTAAAGGCGGCAAGGAAACTTCCAGATAACAGGACAAGATCATCTCCAGTAATCTAGAAAAACCTAGATGCAGCCTTTCATGGCTGCGATCAATCGGGATTAGTCTGGTCGCTTCTCGCGTCACGAACAAAAGTGATAACAACCCTTTCCTGCAGCCTTGAGCGTGAACGAACAAACACTACAATGATACGTGGCATTACCCCCCTTCCAAATAAGCATCGTCTCGATGCTTTATAATGAAATTAAACAGGGAGAATGCTTCGAGAACTTAGAGTCCTTTAGCGTTCCTAATAATGTGTAAGGGCAGCGGTAAAAGCTTTAAGTCTGGCCGTGTCGTCGTCGTCGTCGGTGTTGTCGTCGGTGTTGTCGTAGTTTTTGTCGTCGTATTTGTCGTCGTATTTGTCGTCGTAGTAGTCGTCGTCGTCGCAGGGATCGTCGTCGTCGTGGGGGTCGTCGTAGGGGTCGTCGTAGGGGTCGTCGTCGTCGTAGGGGTCGTCGTTGTCGTTGGGGTCGTCGTTGTCGTTGGGGTCGTCGTTGTCGTTGGGGTCGTCATCCTAGGGGTCGTCCTAGTTGAGGCATAGTCTTGTGTTTTCGTTCATGGAGGATCTTAGTTCTTGCGCTCATAAGCAACCTCACCTCCAGAGGCTGCTTCATTCGGTTTAACCTTCGGGGCCTGGGGGAGCGTCCACGCACTACGTAGCCTCGGCTAGGAAATACAAAGCGCGGCGACGATGGCGACGGTGAACGTGATAGGCGGTTGGGCGGTGAGCATTCTTCCCGACGCAAAAACTCCTCGATTTCCGCTGGTCGCTGGCCGGGTCGGGGTTGGTGGCACCCGGGGCTGCTGAATAATGACTGGAGTCGTCGCCTGGGGAAAACTCATGGTGGACGTTGCTGCTGGCTTTCGCTTTCGGGTAGGGTCCGGCAGAATCCCGAACTCAGGTTCGTCCCCTTGCAGGCGTCGGCTTGCGCGGTGGACTGGACTCAGGTCCTGCGGTAGATGACTCAAAGGGCTGGCGTCACGACTTGTAGGGGGTGTCCGGAACATGGGAGGCTACCCCGCACCTCCACCAGATGTCACGTTGTAGTGACGGCAGTCCAGCGGTCAGGAAGACACCAACCAGTCTTGGAAACGAGGCTCTTTATTTGGGCTGACTTGCGCCCACAAAAGAACTGGATCACTCGGCGGCGGCGTAGAAAGAGAAGTTTATTTTATCTGTCATAGCATAGAAAATACAACAAAACAGATGAACTTAATTCTCTGATCATTCAAGCACATGCGCAGTGACGCAGCACTGAGCATGTCAGTAATGCAGTAAAAATGCCGATACTCGACCGCCGCGCAGGACGATAAAGTATGTCGACCATTTGCGCAAGAACTCAGCCTCGCTCATTGACAGAGCGTCCATGCATGCTTGTTCAAAGAGGCGCGTGCGCAGGCGCTGCAACATTGGGAACATTGTTCTTTGCGGACGCCCATTTAAGGATGCCACTCCACGCTGCCGCCACAAAACGAACATGCCGACACACAAGAGCATATTTTGAAACACTTCGGGAGAACTAGTGCGCGCTTCCAGGCGGGTTAAAAACATGCGTGACACTAATGTCCAAAAGGTGCGCGCAACTACACACTCAAACATTGCGTGCTGCAAAGTTTCAAGCAGACCGCACTGCGGGCATCGGGCGGAGGGCGCCACGCCCCACGCCGCAAGGCGGTCTCTTGTGGGCAGGACCCGCCAGCCTCGCAGCCAGCCGAAGTCCCTGACATCTGCAGGAAGCGTAGCTGAGGTCAGTTGGCGCCAGCGTGCCCGTCTCGTTTTCTGGAGTTGTTCGCGGGTCAGCGCAGCGACCGTTAGTGCTTCACACATTCTGGAGGGTGGGGTTTCATCAACATCCAGATCGGGCACGCTGGCAGTCAACGACGTCAGTGTGCGACGCACATTAACGAAAAATGCCGGCGGCTGCTCGGCTGTAGGGCCAACCACGTGTTGTGAAAAAAACACGTTACGCGCTGTACCCAGAAAATATGTGAGGAGTGTTCTCCCGGGATAGTCTGGGTTGCGTACAAGATCTCGTACTCCTCGCAAGGCGAGCACATTGCACATGGTGCGGATACAAGGTATACCAAACCCACCCATGTACGATGGAAGGCGCATGAACATTCGTGACACAAGTTCGGTTTTGCCCGCCCAAACGAAAGAGCCACAGGCCGAGGTTAGGCTGCGCGCAAACGTGCGTGGTGGGTTTGCGACGCGGGCGACAAAAAAACATGCGGCTAGGATTGTGGACTTAACTATATAGCAGCGCTCTGCCATTGAAAGGCGGAAAGTTGACGCCACCGAGAGGCGTTTCTCAGCGTTCGTGCGGAGGTTAGTCCAGGTTTCGCGGGCTACTTCTCCGCTGGCGAGGAATACTACTCCCAGGACTTTCACTCCCTGCACCCACTCCACCTCGCCCGCAAGGTTCGGTGTGAAGGTGCCAAACCTTAGTGCCTTGCTTTTTCCCCTGTTCAATAGGGCCCCAGATATCTCGCTGTACTCGAGAAACAGCCGCGAAAAAGCGGCGTAGCTATCCTCGTCCTTGAGGAAAAGCGACACGTCATCGGCGTAGGCCGATACCTTGATTTGGCCCTGGCCAGGCAGAGGGAAGCCGCGTATGGATGGGCTGTCGTTAATGCGCCGGATGAGTGGATCCAGGCACAACACGAAGAATGTTGGGGAGAGAGGGCATCCTTGCCTTATGCCCCTGGTGACTGAGAAGGGAGCGCTCTGGTGGCCGTTTACGGAGAGACGAGCATTCAGGTCTGCGTAAAGTAAGCGCAGCCTGCTGACAATTTGCAGAGGGAATCCGAAGGCTTCAAGGACTCCGAACAGATACGAGTGTTCCACCCGATCGAATGCTTTCGCCTGGTCTAGTGAAACAAAGCACCCGCTGAAGCCCGTCCTGCTGGCAAATGTGAACAGGTCTCTAGTGAGTGCCAATGCATCAAACACAGAGCGGTCAGGCACGCTGCTGGTTTGAGCCCGGTGGATTAGGTGAGGTAGGATCGTCCGCATTCTTGTGTTCAGTAAAGATGTGACTATTTTGTAATCTGCGTTTAAGAGGCTTATGGGCCGCCATGCTTGCGGGTCGGAGGGGTCACCGCCCGCATTCGGAATGAGTATGATGCGACATTCGCGGAAAGAGTTTGGACGTAACCCATCCGCGAGGAAGCCGTTGACCATCTTCAGGAGCGCTCCTTGGATCTCGTAAAAAAAGTTTGAATAAAAACTTGTTGGAATGCCGTCTGGACCGGGGGCAGAGGCTGCATTCATACTCTGCAGGATGGCGTGCAGCTCTTGGCTTGTGGCTGGTGCGCAAAGGTTTTCATGCAACTCTTCAGCTACTCGTGGCAAGTTTCCAAAAAAACTTTGTAGAAGCCCGTCATAACCATCTTGAAGATGTAGCCAACTGTCCGTAGAGAACAGGTTCGAAAAGTGGCTTGCGAAGATCGTGCAGATATCGGCCGTGGTTTTGCTTTGGGTGCCGTCTGGGAGTGTCACGAAAGGCACAGTAGCGGGAGCGAATTCCTCTGCCGTGCCTGCGCGTACGTGTCGTAGCACAGCCGGGTCTGATATCGGCCGCCCGAGCTGGTGTGCACGACTAGCTGCCCGTGATGACTGGCAGAGCAACACGTGGTAACGTGCTTTAAGTAGACTCAGGTAATCGCTCATGGCAAAGGTTAAGGGTGCTCCCCTTTGCACTATACGGATGCGCTTGAGGGTGTCATTCAGTGCATGAGTTACCCGGCGTCTGCGGTCTTGACCGGCCGCCACCAGGGTTGCTTGCCAACGAGCCTTGAGTGTGTCCCATGAATCAGTCGCAACGAAGCTCCTGCACGATGCTGCCAACGCCGTACGCAGCGACGCCACGCTTTCCGGGTCCGCCAGTAGGCTCGTGTCCATGCGCCACGTAACAGTACGTGGGGTGTCCTCACCAAAGTCGAGCCTGACTGACAAGGGGTGGTGATCGGAAATCACCGGCGTGCCTGCAGGGAACGCGAGAACTTCGCAGCTAACGACAAAAGAAGCGAGCTCTGGTGGAAAATAGAATTTGTCTATCCGACTCGCTGACTGTGCTCTCTCAAACGTCGCTCCAAAGGCATCCCCGTGAAGCTGCACCCACGCGTCAGACAAGCGGAACTGAGTCACGAGATCGCGGAGCGCGGGGGCACCGCAATAACGGCGACCGTGACCCTGTCCGCGGACGTCACGGTCGATGTTAAGTACACAATTGAAGTCACCGACGATGAAAGTGGGGTAGGGATCAAGGAGGAATGAGTCGAGGCGCTCAAAAAAATCAGAACTATTAGTCCGCCGTGCTGGCGCATATACAACCAACGCACGTACCCGCCGCTGGTTTAGTGTGAAGTCGACCGCAAGAGTGCGGCCGTCCAGCCCGAAAGTGCAATGAGCACCCGCGCGCAGGCAGGGGTTTACAAAAACGACACCAACACCGCACATATGAAAATCAGTCAACGAAAAATAAGCAAAAACAGAAAACCGGGTGGTGAAATTCAGCACATCAAGTGAAGTACGGAAGTTGCATTCCTGTAAAAACAGGATGTCGACGCCCCTAGCCCTGGCAAAGTGCATCACCTCTCTCTGTCTGTCTACGGATTGAAATCCCCGAACATTCAGGGAGAGGAGATGCACAACCGCCATGACTGCCAAGAGCACCGACGGCATAGCATACAACCTAAAGAGCGCTGCCATGGGCGGCGCTTGGCGCGCGCGGCACTTTTTTGCTAGAACGTTCGTTAACAGTCCCTTCGGATTCCGATGATTGGGGGTGGGCACGTTTGAAGTCTGGTCGGGAAAAGTCCATGTTTTCGGGGCCGTCGGCGCTTGTGGCCTCGCTCACCGGTTGCTGCGTGGTCTTGGCGACGCTCGCAGCTGAAGCCGATGCCGACGCCAGGGTCGCCGATGGGAGGGTGTGGCTGGCTGGTGACGGGAAGCGCGCGTCGTCCGCACCTCCAGGAGTCGTCGTTCCTGACACCTGGCCGCACGTCAAGTCGCCTGTCAGGCGAAGCGGCGTGACTTTGTCCGGTACGTCCACCAGGTCGCCCGACGCCACGCTCGACTCATCGCCGCTGCTGCTCTCGGTGTTGAAGGAAGCTGTGCGGGGTAGCGGCGGCAAGGGTTCCGCGAAAACAGCACCGAACGGCTCCACCTCGTTTGAAGGCGTCCCCTCGAGCTGCTCCTTCACGGGCACCTCCGTCGCGGGGGCGGGTTCGGGCTCCCTCGGGCGGCTGGTCGTTGGGTGCTCGTCGGCAACAGGCGTCCGGACGGTTGGTGGGCTCCGCGTTTCTGCGGCCACGTTGTCCTTACTCGGTTCCTTCCTCGAGGCGGCGGCCGCCGCATAGGACCGTGGCCGCAGGCAGTCCGCTGTGGCGTGGCTTCCACCGCAGCGCCTGCAAGCCGCTCCGCATCCGGCCGTGTCGTGGCCGAACACCTCGCAGCGAGCGCACCGCGGCGTTCGACACGCCGCGCCGATGTGGCCGTCCTGCCCGCAGCGGGAACACACCTTCCGGACGCCTCGGTAGTCAAACATGACGCGGTGGCCCTGGACGGTCAAGAAGTTCGGCACCGCCTGCTTCATCTCGATCCGGACCACGCGCGTCCCGTTGCCGACGTGACGACGGCCCTTGAGGACGGGGTGGGTGATGTCCAGCACCTTGCCGAAAGAGCTCAGTGCCGCTGCCAGCGCCGCGTCTCCCACGAACAGCGGCACACGAAAAGCCGTCACGTGGACCACGGCAGGACCCACGCAGGCTACTGGGACGGAAGTGCCGTTCACGTTGAAGGCGCCTTCCACGAGCATCTTCTCCGCCGCCGCAGCCGAGGCCATGGCGACGCAGAACTTCATGCCTCCATGGTGCTGGAGGCTCTCTAGCCCTTTCGGGCCGACAACCAACTCGATGCCGTCGACGATGTCGTCAGCTGTCGCGTCGGATGTAACTGTGAACGAAAAACAGTGCGCCTTTGGGGGCGGCGCACGGAACACCGGAGGGGCAGCAGGTCCCGGGCCTCCCATGACGTCACGGGCGGCCGACTGGGCTGCTGCTTGAAGGCCAGGAAGTTGCCCGAGCACCGGCAAAGGCACGGCGCCTGGGCTGGGAGGCTGGTTGCGGATCCTCGGGGTCGCAGTGGATCCGAGGCCCGCCTGCACTTGTCAAAACTTCTCAGCAAGCCAGCGCCGAAAAAACTTCGCTGGTTCTGGACGAGCTCGGGCAGCAACAAGCGTGCTCGGCGGTCGTCGAACTACGAATGTCCGCTGCTCGCGGCATCGCTCAATTTAAAGGCGGCAAGGAAACTTCCAGATAACAGGACAAGATCATCTACAGTAATCTAGAAAAACCTAGATGCAGCCTTTCATGGCTGCGATCAATCGAGATTAGTCTGGTCGCTTCTCGCGTCACGAACAAAAGTGATAACAACCCTTTCCTGCAGCCTTGAGCGTGAACGAACAAACACTACAATGATACGTGGCAATATGCTATATCCTTAAAGTTTATTTGGAGGCATTTGACTTGTCGATACGCAACAGGCGTCCGTCGAAATAGAACACGTCAACAGCTTAAAGTTAGTTTATGGACGAATAGAGCTCCGCAACGGCTGGAAGCTTTGGCCACACCGCTACACATCAATACGTCACTGCCCGGCTCTTCACATGTAACGTTGACCATGAAAATTACACAAATGCAATAAACGTCGGCTGCCATTTTGCTAGCTTCTTCAATTCCTTTGAATCGGTACCACTGTTTAATGACGCACTATGACCGCGAGCAAAGGTGTTGACCGATTCCTAGGAACTTGGGCAATTTGCTGAATTTTCGAAATATCTACAAGGTGCTTTCAAACTGTCAATCAAAAACCAATCGCTTACATTCTAAAGTACAAAAAAACCCCTCAGTCTTCCTTTTATTCTCGGTTTTATTATAATACATATAATAGAGAAATAATTAACGCTCCCTCACTAATTCCGCGTGGATTCATCCGACCTCAGACAGAGAGGGAGAAATACCTTTCCAATGCCTTTCCAATGGGCTCCAGCCAAGCTCCTACCACTCCTATACGATTTTGATGAATAAGGGGATCCAGCAAGGCGTGTTGCAGTTTCGTTGGTGGTGCGAGTCAGCGCTACCGAGAGGCTAAGCGAAAGTTTTTGAAAGCGACATAAGGAGTTGAAAATTGGGGGGGGGGGGGGGGGGGGAGATTCCCACATATTGTGTTTGCCGGATGGGTATAGTATCCGCAATAGGCGCATGATCTAATGGCATGGAGTGTTCGCTAAGGTCAGAGCATAAAAGAAGGAACCTCTTGACGATAAAAGAAACGT
Source organism: Amblyomma mixtum (assembly GCF_055824585.1). Taxonomy (NCBI): domain Eukaryota; kingdom Metazoa; phylum Arthropoda; class Arachnida; order Ixodida; family Ixodidae; genus Amblyomma; species Amblyomma mixtum. Next base: position 87,272,038 of record NC_143013.1, read on the forward strand.
GTGCATGCAAATCAACACTTTAACTTAGACGTGTTGCTTATTGCGAAAGAAGAAAAATGCTGCCCATTATCGTGCACAAGATGTCTTACAGAAAACTGAGAGAGTGAAGGGCGGAGAAACATCATATACATAAAAAAAGCTTGATATTTGCGGTGTCAACCCGTGCCACATTCCTGGTGTTGCTGTCCGCAGTAGTCTTGGCAGAGGTGTATTCGCACGACGCGTGGATCAGGACTTGTCCGCTCGGAAGGCGTATTGCTTGGCGCAAACGCCCCTCTGCAGCCGTCCCAGAGAGCATCACCCTCCAAATGCAGGGCCTATCGAAAATACTGGCTCCCTCCAGTCCGTTCGGTAATCGGCGGGCAAGGATTTACATACAGCGACTCACTCCTAGGCCTCCCAGCACAGGCTGGCTTATACTCCGTAGCTATTTGGCATTAAGTGGTTGGACTCGGTTTTTAGACCAAGGTATTATTTCGCATTGTGTGCGCCATCCTCGTATTACCTTAACGGTGCGTACTGTATACGAGTATCATTTTCTGTTTATCTCGTTGATCGGGTCGTGTTAGCAATTGTGTTTATTTTCTTGAACGTGATTGTGTTGCTAAGAACAACGCGACTGCCACTTCTAGGGCTCGTTGAAACTGTTCAACACTTATGCAACATTCAACAGGTTGTAGAATCGGCCCCTTTGAAGGTCGGTCGGTGCGGGAAAGACTGACAGCATTACACGTGGCGGATGCTGCATCATGCTTGCTTTTGAAGCTTCGGCCACACCAGAAGCGCAGGAAAGAGAGGTTTCTTTTCAGAGACAACGAAATATGACTACTGAGGAGAGTAGTAGAGTACTTCATATATTTGGTTACATTGATCTCAATTTTTGCTCTTTTAATGCTTGCTAAGCTCGTCTCTCGACCAAAGCCACAGACGAGTTCTCGTGGTCTGCAGCCACTGTGACGACGAGTTTACTTGCGGTATATACAGGGTGTTTCACCTAAGTCTGCAATTTTTAAAACTAGGCATTTTGAGTTAGAAGAGCGTTTTTTCTGGATAGTATTGTTAGCCGCGTAGTAGATCAGAATACAGCTAAGACCTGCTAACTAGCACGCTTTCTACCTGATATTGAGTAGTTAACTTTTTATCTATTACTATTAGGCTCCTTAATTATTGAAAGGCGTGTACATCCCACCGTAAGTAATATCCATATCAGTTTTTAGTATTTCGAAAACGCGGTTACCCTCGGCGCTGTGGCCCAACAAATTCCGGCTATCGCGCCAAAATGCATGCGCCTTCGAGAAGCTTGGAGGCAAGGTACCCTCTCCAGTGCACGTAACTAGTCGAAATAGCCAAAATTTGCTCGACCACAGCGCTAAGGGTAAGCTCATTTTCGAAATTCTAAAAATTTTTATTGATATTACTTACGGCAGGCTACAGCACCTGAGTAATTAATGAGCCTAGTGATAATAGTTAAAACCTTAACTATTCAGTATTAGTTAAACAGCCTGTTAGCGCATCTTGCTGTATTCTGGTTCACTACACCGCTGACAGTGCTATGTAAAAAAAAGCGCTCATCTAAGTCAAAAAGCCTATTTTAAAAAAATTGTGTAAAGTCTTAGGTGAAACACCTGTATATCCGGCCGTGCACCGCCCATTCCAAAGATCCCTGAACGCTTTGCTGCCACATGTTAACAATGAAAGCAGCTACATGAATGTCCCGCAGATACCTGCTTGACCGTAGTCCATACCGAAATACATATTGCTGTTCCCGGAAGAACAAAACGGGCTTCACTATTACCACATGAGCCCATGGTGCACGGAACGAGGGCACCGCACCCACTCCACGGCGTACCTTAGCCAGCAGATGAGCAGGAATTTTGAGAGCTACCACTCCAAGGCTTCCGGAAGCAGGTCCACATAACGACCCCGCAGGGCACATTCATACCCAACAATACTGGACCAAAGCATTTTTGAACGGGGAAAAATTTATGGGCGCAATGTTTTCATATGTGTAAGATTTTGCTATAATAATCAACATATCCGCAGATCTCCCGTCGGCCGGCTTGCATTTTTTTTGCTACCTGTTATTAACGCTTTCGCTCTCGTCAAAAGCCTTCCTCTTTGGCTTTCTATGGCAGTCTGAACTGCTCGATGCGAGCGATGGAATCACTCTAAAAGAAAGACTTTGTCACATATCGGAAGAATGGACCATTGCCTTCAATATTTCTATACTATTATCTTACAGTTTCCAGTTTTCAAAACTTTTGTCTAAGAATGCTGTAAATGCACTTGAACAACAATCATAACGTGCATAACAGGTGGACGATAGAGTTGTGGCTTCGAGATACTACACCTGTGACGGCTCCTTCATTTGCTTCTAAGGCGGGTCGCTACGCGGTTGTCGCTGCAAAAAAAAAGAAAATGGCTGGACATCTTCGAGTGATCGAGTTGCTCCCTCCTGGTTTTTTTTCAGGTTCCTATGGCTGTGATGCAAGTCAAGGTAAGGGAAGTTCATGAGTTCGTACCATTTCAACGCCACTGAAGGCAAAACAACTCTTATTCTGTCAGTTCGAGCTTTTACAACTTATCTACAATTTCATCGAGTAAGCATGCTTGTATATATACTTCAACTGAGTAAGGGCCGAATATTATTCACTGAGCTGAAATTCTTAGTACTGCTGGGAATTCTAGATATAGAAGGTAGAAAGGCTGGCATCCTCGTTTACTAGTGCTAAGTAATGTAATGAGGAGAAATAAATCTACAAAAGGGAAACTGGGGCATTCACCGAGAGAGACAGCGATCAAAGGGGCAAGGGGCCCAGCGCCTGAACGCACACGTCATTCTCATCGTCTTCCACGCACAGCACTTTGTCCTCGTCGTCTTCCACGCATGCGTCACGGTATTCCGCAGTATGGCTGTCGAACGACTTCTAAGAACTTTTTTCTGTCCTATGACCAATATATGATCTACAAGAAGCCCTATAGCCAAACTAATCAGGCAGGTAGCCATGAATTTTTTTGTCGGGTGTGTGGGGGGGGGCAAGGGAATTTATTGTACCCAGGAAAGGGCGGGGTGGGGGGGGGGGGGTGCATGTTAACGAGAAACTTCTAGGACGACTGGTGGAGGGAGGGGTTGAGCGCGATTTGGGGGGAAGGAGGGGGGGGGGGGGGTCGGGCTCACCCCCCCCCCCCCCCCTGGATACGTGCGAAACTACTACCTACACGTGCGACAGTTACTTCACCGACGTCTTTCAACGAGAGCGTGATTAGCTTAGGCTTAACTCGGGTTTTCCTATTCGAATGTATGGAGAAGGGAGATGCGCTCCCAGCGACCAATTATTATTCTACTATTTAAAGTGCGCTCCACTAGATATTGTGAATACTGGGCCCTACCTGAGATGGGAACTGCACAGACTAAGCGTTTGCTCGGAACACTACAGCCTCCAGTCTGTATAGGGATTCGATGTGTTAACAATAACGCGTGTGGGCACAGCCGTCGATAGCTGTTCCGACGTCTGCATATAACAACCTGCGCGAACGACAAGGCTATGTGAGTGCAGTGAGGGCCATAGGCGCTGGTGTTATGCTGTATGAATATACACAGGCGCCTAGAACCCGCAGCGCAAGCTCGCATCCTCGTCACACATGTAGGTTTGTTATCTACGAGAGGCGAGAGAAATAACGCAGGCCGTGCATGCACGCTGTATTGTTAACTCGTAGGGGTACTATATACATTGATCACTGCCCTGTTTTTATGATATACTACTCAGTAAAAGGAGAACGCAAATGATCAAGACGCAGAAGTGCAGTTATCCAGCAGGTATCTGACAATTCTCTTGAATCCTTCTAACATTAAAGGCTCGTTTTATTTGACTGCCATTTCGATTTTTCGACCTGCTTCTTTCGAGATTTCTAAAGAGATACCGCGTCTCTTAAGCCAATACGCCGCTCAATATACGCCTAGTACCGATTCATGGACCACCCCCTGCATTCGTACTAACTAGAGCTTGCATATAGCCTTGAGCATAACCTTCCATCCAAACTAAACAAGCATAAGCTGACTGTCAGTTTCACAATTAGACAACTGAAATAACATTCTGTACACATATGATTTATTTTTTCAATCGTTTGTAGTTTCACTGTGTATTTGCCTTCCGTAACTCAGTTTCTTCTCTTCATGTCTTGCGAATAGCTGATTAAACAAAAGACTTTCGCTCCTATGGTAACGTGTACAGTTACCTATTACCGATCACAGATTTCACTCTCTCGTCAGATGCATGATGTATTAGGCATTTTATTTTTTATTTCTTATTGGTCATTTGTTGTCGATGTTTATTCTCTAATGTAGGCCTGTATTAATGAAGTCCTGCTTGTAGCTGCATTAACAAAAGGCGTACTTGCACTTTTTCTTTGTTTTGAGTGTTTACTGCTACTTAGAGATTGTATGTATTTATATTAGTTTCTTTTACTTTTTATGCTTTATAAACTGGCGTCAAGACTGACCCTGTAAACCGGGTGCCTGAGCATTGTCAGGCTGTTGTTAAACAGCTCTTTGCTCAAGTAACCCTTCCCGAAATTGGTATTCAATTCAAGTGAATACGCGTGAATAGAAAGAGGTAGGCAACCTAATCCCAGCCTTTCTAAAATCGAAACTTCTGTCCGCAGGATGAAGACAAGCCTTTTACCGAATACACACTTTGGACATGCATGAACACCACTCGTTACCTGATGGCACAAGGAAATCTGTAAACACTTTGGAGGCATCATATCAACAACGACACCACCACCAACAACAACAACAAAAGAACTAGAAATAAAGCATCGCCACTACGTACTTACATAGGTTTAGTGACTACATTGGTGTAGCGTTGCAGCAGCTGACCGTACTATAGTCGTATACAACTTAAGTCTGCAGTGACTGAAGGTCCGCCCACATTCAGCCCCCGCGTACAGAATTCCTCCATGACGAAAAAGTAGTCCGCTAGTTAAACATTTATTGTCACCTAAAAAAGAAGCTTATCTCAAGAAATAAGATTATGAGCTCTAGAATTCTGATACCTATATTCTTTGATATAGTCAAACATTGAAAAGTTGATTTCGTTTACTTCTGAGATTGGCCAGCGGAGTAATGCAAAATGCCGCGGACCGCGTCCCAGTGTTATCAACTGCTGTGTTTTAAGTTGTATCCTACTATAGTTACGTCTTTTGAAGAAGTGGTTTGATCGTCGTCTTCAGTTCTTACACGGAACCCAAGCTCAAGTTTGGTCGCGCGACGGCAGCGCCGCATTTATCCCCTGGCGGCGAGCTGTGGCCGACTGGGAACACACGCTGTAGACCGCGGCGTCGGCGCGCACGCGCACGCGCTCTGCAATCCGGTCGGGGCACAGGAGAGGACGCCGCTCCGCTTGTTTGGTGCAATCACTCGACAGGCGTGGTGACCGAAGCGGCATTTTAGCAGCAACAGCAGCGAGATGCGTCGTGGGCTGCCACTAGAGTGCTGAAAATACCGAGGGACACGGTACACCTGTTCAACTGGGCCAACATGTGGAAACATTCTGTTACAGGCGCCTCTTCCCACTTGGCTAGCCCCATTTCTGCGGCTGGCATGCATTTACTTCGTGAACATGTACATGAAAGTACACCACAGCTGCGTGCTTGCACTGAGCTTTAAAAATTCAGCGGGTACTTTGGCTCTCTAAAGTGCTGCAAGGCGAAAACGTTTCCTGGCGCACTGTTTGTTTTTATTTATTTTTGATTTTTCATATTTTGTCCTTCTATTTTTATTTTTGTTTCTTTTCTTATTTTCATTGTTCTTTTATTCTGTTATTTTCCATATTTTTTCCCATTTCATTTTCTTTCCGTTGCTTTCATTACTTTTATTGTTTTTTTACTTTTCCTTTTCTTCTTTTTAATTCTTATTCTATTTATTTCATTTATGAAACCCACGCATTCACTACATGCGCCTTTATTCATGCTGGGACCTTGAGCCTTCGTGGCCGAGTGTTAGCGTCTCCGCTTCAAATGCCAAAGGCCCTGGTTTGATTCCCAGCCTCGACGCGGTTTCTTTTTAAATAGTAACGCCGAAACGCGGACAGATCTGCCGACACGGCTGCTAACGACAGTATGAGGCATTCAAGGCTTTCGCCTTAATATCAGCTTTACAGGTGCATCTTCCTTCTCGAACGAAAATCTGCCGCTTTTGCTGGCATGGCCCCTCCAGAATAAGACTGAGACATCGTAGATATTTGCCGCCGTTTTTGAAGGCATACAACTCTGGAAGGCAGGCAATTCAAGGCGCATATGGCGTCTTCCCGCCGCGATGGCTCAGTGGCTAGGACGCTCGGCTACTGAGTGGGAGCTCCGTGTTCAATACCGGCCGTGGCGGCCGTGTTTCGATGGAGGCGGAACGCAAAAGGCGCACGTCTGCTGTGCGGTGTCAGTGCATGTTAAAGATCCCCAGAGGGTCGAAATGAGCCTTCCTTTATGGCACCTCTTTCTTCCTTTCTTCTTTCACTCACTCCTTTATCCCTTTCCTTATGGCGGTGTTCGGGAGTACATCGTGATGTGAGACATAAACTGTGCAATTTACTTTCTTCAAAAACCATTTTTATATGTTTAGCATATGTATTCGTTCGGCAGCTGGATGCGGGATTGTAGCGCACGCTCAGCTCGTTCGCGATGATCCACGCTTGTGTAGGCCTCCAGCACCCGACGACGGAATTCATGCCACGAGATTAAAACGTCCTCTTGGTTTTCAAACCAGGTGCGAGCACCATCCTCGAGGCTGCAGTAAACGTTCCGGAGTTTGGCTGCGTCGTCCCATTGGTTAAACGCAGCTACGCGTTCAAAGTGAAGGAGCCAGTCCTCCACATCCTCAAAAAGTTCCCCACGGAACGTCTTGGGAATCCGCGGAGTCTGCTAGGTGTAGTGGGATGGCGCGGCAGCAGCGGTTTGCAGATGAGGAGGAGCGGCTGTCGCTATGGCGCCGCTCTCTAATGGTCCAACCTCCGAAGGCAGTCCCTGGATCCTCCGACTGAAGCGATGTACCGGGGTGTCAAGCGGTACAGGGATGGCGCGACGGCTGCCTGGAGGGGTCTCTTGCATGGGCTCACGGGTACCCCGCACCTCCACCAGACTGTAACGTACTTGTTGACTACCCACTAGCCCGAACCCGGACCCTTCTTGTTGACGAAGGGGGCCTTAATACCAGGCACGAAGACAGACAAGGCCAGGCAAGCTGGGGCTATATGCATATGCAGCGCGCCTAACATGCATGGTTAGAGCTTACTGGCATGAATAAGAATAATGTTAATAGCTTATTGCAAAATACTAGTAAAGACTAAGAAATCTGTAGCAAGAAATATCAGTGCGAATTTTTGCACAAAATGCACGCTTCTCGTAGCAACATAATAAGCATCTTGATTGATGGATTAGTCATGCTTGCAAGATCAGAAATGAAATCTAAAAGCATATGGTGTTTTTCTGCCTTCAACTTTAAGTTTTTTGCCACTGGCATTAAAAAAATTACAGGATTGCACCTGTCTGCTTAGGATCGGAAATGCGAAAGCCTTTCCCTGTCCTCTCTTTCTCCCTCCAGTTTTTTTTTTTGATCATTAGTTTTTGTTTTGTGAATATTTTCTTCTTGTTCTGTGCTTTTTCTATTTAAATTGTATATACATTTTTTAATCTTTAACTTTTCTTTCTTTTTCAATTCTTCTTTTTCACTTGAATTTTTTTCGAAGAAATGACTGTTTAGCCTATGTATGGATTGTTATGTGGCTAGCGTTGGATTGGCTATGGATCTGTCTCGTCGGACGAAACCACTGATGAGCCAAGAAATGCTTTCGTAATAATACTGTTATGCATAAGAAAATTTAATCGTATAGGACGCAAAATGTTATTTTTGGGAACTGAAAATTGAAAAAAAAAATGTTTTTATGAAAGGAAATGATACAATAACTGTCTCACAAATCTCGGTGGACACCCGAATCGCTCCGTAAAGGAATGGATAAAGGAGAGAGTGAAAGAATAAAGGAAGGAAGAGGTACCAGAGTGGAGGTCTCCAGAATTTCGACCTTCTGGGGATCTTTAGCGTGCACTGATTGACTGATTGAACAACTTTTATTTCCATCATGCAATACGTTTACCCCGCCCCCGGCACGCAGGCCTGGGAGACGAGGGTTTTAGGGCGGCTGGCAGTCCTTGACTGGCAGCGGCCTTTTCCGCCAGATGGATGGTGGTGCGCTGGAGCTCAGGGTCCGGGCTTCTTAGCAGGGTCTTCCAGGCTTTTCTACTTCCAATGTTTTTTTCCGCCCCGGGAGAATTTGGGCACTCCCAAATGATGTGGTCGAGGGGTCCCTCTCGCCCCACAGTGTGTGCATCTATCATGCGACCTGTGGTCTGGGTACACGTGGTACGCCCATACCGGTTTCATAAATGTATTAGTTTGTAGCCGCCTCCACGCGACAGCTTCTCTATTATTTAATTCTGGGTCTGGTGGGGCCCGGGGGTACCAGCCTACATCCCAATTTGTAATGGTCAATAATTTCCCCGTAATTTTGCAGACGCTTCTCTTTTCCCCAGTGCTCGGGGGGCTCTGCGGCTACTCGGAAGAATAGAACTCGGGCTAGCTCGTGAGCCGTCTCGTCACCGGGGACGGCCGCATGAGCGGGTGTCCAAATTAAATGAATTTTCCTATTAAGCGGTTGTTGGCTAAGGATCTTGGCCGCTTCCGGCGAGATCGTGCCTCGTCCAAAATTATGAATGGCAGTCTTACTGTTACTTACTGTACACTTTGCATTTGTTGATAGCAAGCGAGCGCTTTAGCAACTTCCTCCGTAGCCTCTATGTTGCGCCTCCGGATGACTGCCGCGGAGACTGGCGCCCCTCGGCCGCTGACGACCGAAGCTACTGCCGCTCCCGTCCTGTCACCCGCCGCGTCAGCATACGCTACGTCCGCTGTCTCCATATTAGCGAACCTCAGCTCTACAGCCTCGGCTCGCTTGGCCCTGCGTTCCACGCTGAACTCCGGGTGCATGTTTTTCGGGAAAGGGGGGACCTTCAAGGCGTTCCCTCGTTCCCTGTCGATTGAAACTTTCATTTTGATCCCTATATCGGGATCTATCACAACTACCGTATTTACTCGCATAATCCTCGCACTTTTTTTCGCAGAAAATCGGTGCGAAGTTAGGGGGTGCGATAATTACGCTGGGAAAATTTTTGAACAATGCTTTGGAGTGCTGAAAGCAAATGTAAATAGGCTGTGAACCGGGGTTCTCAAGCCAGCTATTGTAAATTTAACCAAAACTTCAATTGCAAGCAGGACTTACGTTTGTAATAAAACCACAGAGACGACAAACACTAGCTGCAGAAACACTTTACTTGCGAAGGCTGGCCGCCCGCAACATCACCATCATTCAGAGTCCGCGGAGTCCACGTTGACATTGCCATCGCTATCGCTGGTCGCTGCTTCGTCGGCTTCCTCAGCTTCACCCTCTTCATCTTCGTCACACACCAAGTGGTCTTCTGTCGCGTCCAGGGCGTTGGAAATGCCAGTTTTCTTGAAACTCTTCACGACCACGTCAGCGCCTACGAAAGTCTTCGCAAAATGGCAGAACTATGCGCGGAACTCGGGAGAACGTGCGGCGGTACCAGCGGAACAAAACTGACGAAACACCTTCTCGCCTTCTCGCTCTCTTGAATGTTTTTATGTAGCCCAAAGATTCCGCTTTGCTTTGAAGTAATCATTTTCTTTCCTATCTGAGCTGTAGTTGTCTTAGGCTGTAGCTGGGTCATCCGCTCCTTTGTAACTGTTAGTCCTTTTATCATTAGTTTGGTAATGCTATATTTTGATAGTGCATGCACTTTTCCTTAGTTCTGTCGAGTGATGTTGGGGATGCGATGATTATGCAAGGAAAAAAAAAATTCCAATTTTCGATAGGCAATGTGGGGGGTGCGAGCATTATGCGAGTGCGAGCATTATGCGAGTGCGAGCATTATGCGAGTAAATACGGTATTGCTCAGATTACCCCACCTGTTTTCGTTGTGCTGATTCTCTCGATTTCATAGGCGCGCACTGCCTCTACTAGTTCTATCCACGTGTTATGCACCCCTAACCCAAACAGTCACTCCGTCGAGGCACCCATCGGTAGCCTTAGTGCTTTTTTAATACATTTTCGAATGAGGACATCTATTTTCTCCCTCTCTCCGGCTTTTATATCTAAGTAGGCGTCGCGTAACTAATTCTACTAATTACGTACGCCTGTATTAGCCTCAGCAAGTTCCTCTCTTTCAATCCCCTACCTTTAACCGCGATTATTATGAGGCCTAGAGTTTGCATCGCGTAATGCTCCAACTTATTAAGGACCTCCCCGTTTTATCCGTGATTGGATGATTAAACCCAAGATCCTTATTTTATACACCTTTGGCACCTGCATGTCCGCGACCTTTATTTTAATATCCCCGCGTTCTTTACACCGGAGGTGTTCTGGGTTATGGTTGGTTGGTTTATGGGGTTTAACGTCCCAAAGCGACTCAGGGTATGAGAGACGCCGTAGTGAAGGGCTCCGGCCATTTCGACCACCTGGGGTTCTTTAACGTGCACTGACATCACACAGTACACGGGCCTCTAGAATTTCTCCTCCAAAGAAATTCAACCGCCGCGGCCGGGATCGAACCCGCGTATTTCGGGTCAGCAGCCGAGCGCCGTAACCACTGAGCCACCGCGGCGGCTGTTCCGGGTTATATACAAAAGTTCTGACTTTTGCGGCGAACACCCGAGTCCCCTTTCGGCTGTGCACTCGACAATGATGTCGGTTACGGCCTGTAACCGCTCTTCCGTGCGTGCATCACTCCCTTGGTTGACCAAGAGATTAATATGGTCCGCGTAAACGCTGAAATGTATTACCTCTAGCTCATTTAATCTGTCCGGGAGGCCTCTCATTGCCGCGTTGAAGATAAACGGTGACAGGAGCGAGCCCTGCGGCGTGCCCCTGCTTCCTACTCAATCGCGGGTGATTCTAAGCTTTGGAATCGCAGACAGGCTTTCCTGCTCGATAAGTAATTTCTGATATATTCTTAAGTTCTCTTCCCCACTCCAAGCTTGTTCAGCCCGTGGCGGATCGCCTCTTGTTTGACATTGTCAAACGCTTTGGTGAGGTCTAGGCCCAAAATTACTTTCGCGTCTTCGGAGCGCGAGTCTATGATGTCGTGTTTAAGTCGAAGCATCGCGTCCTGCGTGCACAAGTGTGGCCGGAAACCGGCCACCTCTTGCGGCCACAGGTTGTTTTTCTCCATGAAGCTCGTCAGCCGTGTTTGCACGACGTGCTCCAACAATTTTCCAACGCATGACGTAAGGGAAATTGGCCCTAGGTGACACGCAGCCAGCCGTCGGAGGGAGCGGACGTGCCTTCCAAGGGCTCCGCCAATTTCGGTTACTTTCGGCGGTTCATCGAAATTTTCATTTTGAATTCTGTGTCGAATCGACGGATCTCATCGAGAGGACAACAGGGATACCAAAATTTTCGAGGTAGGACTCCTTCTTCCGATTTCTTTGAACTTTTCGCGTCTTGCTGACTACGTGGCGCAGCTAGGCCTAACGCGATCTAGCTTTCCGCGGCTGATCAGGCTCGCGGCGACACTATCGGGGGATCGCACCCAGCCACGTGAAGTCGACCAAAGCTCGAAACATGGAAGCAGTAGAGGAAATGTGCACTGAGGTCGCAGAGCACTCGGACGCCTTTTGCGTTTCGCTTCCATCGAAATGCGGCCGAAGCTAACTGTTTTTCCGGTGTTTTGCTTCTGAGATCACTTCTATAGGACACACGTGTTAATAGAAATCTGGCGAATCGGCTGGCTTTGTCACAACCTGCAACACCGCGGTGCCATGACAGCCGCTTACCTTGCACTGAAATCTTGAAGCAAGGAAGCAGCGATAGAAACGCCGAAACGCATGCGTGTTGGGCAGCGTACTTGGAAACTAGTGAAGCAAAGATGATTTGGCGAGTTTTTTTTGGAAGTCAAAGGTGGAAGGACATTCTCTTGCTCTGCTCGACACCAGGAACCATATGCGTCATCTTCTTGGATAAGGTGACAAGACTGCAGCTTTTTTAAGCGCGTTGTTTTGAATAGGTCAAACGTGCGGCGCATAATGGGCCACTCAAAGATGATGGTACGGGCTCCGCCTGTGGTAGATTCAATGAGTCAACACAACACATGCCCTAAACGACATGAACCCCTGCTCGTGATCTAAGAGAAGTTAAATTTAAATTTCTGTAATTACCTGCATGGTTTTTTATGCTTTGATGCGTGAACTAGTTGCTAACAGCAAACAGTTTGGTACTCATAACTGCTGATGTGTTTGGAACCCAAATGCACTTTTGAAAGCATTTCGTAGAGAAGTACTGAATAAATCTGAAAATACTGTGAAAGCGCGTTTGCATTCCTAAGGTACGATACCTTATAGAATAGTAGCATAATTCCGTTTTTTTTTTTGAGCGGATGGCTCTGCTTGGGACGTTATGTGAGAGGCCGCCTGGCTGCACTCAGCCATGACTGAGCGTGCTCCATGCTACCAGCCAGCGGATCTGACGCCACGACTGCCCTCATCAGCACTGTAGAGAAGATGGCTGGAAGTCTGCAGTTGAGGTTCTCACTTGTCGTGTCGTGTTTTTCGAGCGTTGTAGGTTGCAAAGTTGACGTGAGTGTGACGACACGAGCGGAAATTGCGACTGCGTCTGCGGTGAGCGACCACCTAACAGATCCCGCATGATATAAAAAAAATAAATATCTCTCGTGGTCTAGAGTAGACGTAAGCATGAAATGCTCTGCAGTACCGGCGTAGCACATTATACAGACTCGAACTCGGTATTGTTTCGTAAGCGCTCTCTGCCATGTGGTCAGAGTGTGCATGCCACTCCCGACAGTATTAAGACGTGAGCCTTACTTACCCCTTTGTGCGAAAACCCGTGTGTGTGTGTGTGTGTGTGTGTGTGTGTGTGTGTGTGTGTGCGTGCGTGCGTGCGCGTGTGCGCGCGCGCGTGTGTGAGTGTGTGTGGTGGCACTCGATCCTACCCATTGAAGGTGGCGTCCTCATGCGAACTGGCAGATGGCGGTTAAATACCTAAAAGGTGTGAAGGGTTTTTGAGTTAGGTGAAAGGTTGCATACAAGGAGGTTACGGTTTCCAGCAACAAAAAGCTTGTTGCTGTAACCGAATGCTCACTGTTTTTCGCTTTTCAGCTAAGTGGCTAAACGGCGTATGCATTCGGTCTTCCCTTACAAAAAAAGTTTTAGACAGTCTAAGAGTGTCAATAGACTTCTGTCTATAAAGTCTATAAACACACCCTAGAGAAGAGTCTAGAGGCAATAAAAATGACATACACAGTCTATAGACAATCTATAGATTTATGACCATACAGTTTCAGTAGACCTTTGTCTATATACAGTGTATAGAATATGAATAGACAAAAAGCAATATCTACAGAAAGTCAATAAGAAGTCTATAGATTGTCTATAGACCATTTTTATAAGGGTTGTGTGTGCTCCCATAAAGATCTTCATGTTTACGCCGACTCGTTCGGAACGAAGCGGACACGTCAAAAAGCGCAAATGGAAAACACTAGAACGTTCCTCATGTGACACCGTTTGCTCCATGTAGGAAGCAAGCGGTGTATAGTCCTTGCCGCTGTGTGCGCACAAAGATGCCAAAACACCTCCTCTCTGGAGTGTTGCAAGCCGGTTCAGAGGGCACGCGCTGCCTTCTACGTCATGCTACTGTAAGGAGCGCACAACAGCGTAGTGAGCAATAAGGCGACGCTCAGAGAGCGGTTTTCGGGAAGGACTATGGTATAATACTTTCTTTCGATTGTTTTTACATTGTTCAGGCTGGTTGCTGCCTGAATGTGTGAAAAAGAGAGCATTGGGATTCGTTATCGTCAGCAACGTCGCCACATTTGTCGAAAAAAAAATGAATGCCTCTATGCCGCATTGCTCTTGTGGTTAGTAACAGTCACGACCAGAGCACGCGGGAAATGATACAAACACTCCTTCATTCCTAGTGCTGAAAGTACCTGCAGCAGCTGAGTCTTCACTTTCTTTTACCGAAGAAGATGGCATATCTGGAGACCGCGGCCAAGCAGTCTGTCTTGTCTGCAGACTTGTTATCGACTGTAATTTTAATGCAATTACTTTAATTATAGTTTTGGTTCTTGAATGTAAAACATGCTGTCCAGAGCCTGTTACTTTCATTCTTCCGTATCTGTGCACCTGTATTCTTTGCAATAAAAGCGCTTTCATGAGGAAGCGCTGGTGTGTGCATGTTTCTTTTTTTTTAACTGCTAGGTATCCGCGCTTGAAGCTAATGACGACTGCACTCAAATTTACCCAGTACGATATCGTCCGAAGTTTTGGTAACGTACAATTTTTGTTGTTGAGAATACATGTTCATTCAAAATTTTGAAGCATAACATTGCAAAAAGTAAAGCTCACTATGCAAGTAAATTACAGCTGTGAAAAGAAGGATGACTTCATCAATAAGTTAATTAACATTCGCGCAAGGGCGGCTTTTCAAACCAAACCAAGCTTATAGATTCCACATGAAGGGAAGCATACATACTGATATGCAGAATCCGTATTCATAGTCTGAGGACTGGCACGTGTTGAAGGTACCTTTGCTGATTATTTTTCGTTATACTTTAATTTTACGTTGCCGCAGTGCACATCAATACGCCGCTACAGTCGACAGGCGGAGCTGATCTACTTTGTACTTGAGCTCTATGACGCTAGTGATGTCGCGCTGACGTTCTCGCAATTCTTTGTCGCCGGTGTAGCATGTTGTTTGCGGTGTATTTTATTTCCTCATGAGATGATCTGCTGTCCCGTTTTTATTTTTTTGTGTTTCTTTCGAACACTGGCTGCTTTTTCCGCAGAGGACTTGTTTTTACTTCGTCGAAGTTATTTCAGTTTGTTGGTCCTTTCAAGCCGCTGGACATAGAAAGGGAGAACGAATCAGAAATTGTAATTCCAGAGCTGAATGGAGAACGAACATTTAAAGTGACTCAAGCAAGAGGATTAGTGACTGCTAAGATCACGCTATGTATTTCGCACTGCATCGCATTAGTAGTAGTAGTATTAGTATTAGTATTAGTAGTAGTAGTAGTAGTAGTAGTAGAAGTGGTAGTAGTAGTAGCAGTAGTGGTAGTAGTGGTGGTCGTAGTAATAGTAGTAGTGGTGGTGGTGGTAGTTGTAGCAGTAGTAGTAGCAGTAGCAGCAGCAGTAGTAGTAGTAGTAGTAGTAGTAGCAGTAGTAGTAGTGGTAGTAGTAGTAGCAGTAGTATTAGTAGTAGCAGTAGTAGTAGTAGTAGCAGCAGCAGCAGTAGTAGTAGTAGTGGTAGTAGTAGTAGTAGTAGTAGCAGTAGTATTAGTAGTAGTAGTAGTAGTAGTAGTAGTCGTAGCAGTAGTAGAAGTAGTAGTAGTAGTAGTAGTAGTAGTGGTAGTAGTAGCAGCAGCAGCAGCAGCAGCAGTAGTAGTAGTAGTAGTAGTAGTTGTAGTAGTAGTAGTAGTAGTAGTGGTAGTAGCAGTAGTAGTTTTTATTTAAAATAATAGTTAAATAAAGGAAAAGATTTTTGCTAGCCCCGTAATCTGCCATCGCTACGGGAAGCACCTGAGCTGGGGCACCGGAAATAAAGGGTTAGCAGGCAGACTGGAGAAATGAAATGAAAGAGGTAGAGATGGGAGGACAGTTAGAAAGGATAGGGGGGAGTGAGGTGAGAGGTACACTGCACCTAGCATTAGTACTAAATCCACGTAGACGGGTAACCCTCGGCGTTTCGCAGGCCGAATGAAATCTCTGGGCAGCTCAAGTTATATACCGTGCACGCCTAGGTTGGTGTACGAAACACTTAAGTATTTTCCAAGGCCACAAATAAGTATCTGTATAATGCTCTGCGACTCACAGGCCACATTAAAAGCCCTCGACGGCGTAATTTCGTTACGGGGGAAGACTGATTTGGTGTACGAAACACTTGAAGAATTCTCCAAGGACATAAAGGGGCAGATTATTACAGTCTTTAAACGGATACCCGGTCACTGACTTATTCCTTGCGACATCGAGGTAAATGTAGCCGGAGGAAAGTTGATGCCAATGCTACTACGTCTAGCTTTTCGTTCTAGAGATGTGAACTTCGAATATTTTTATGGACCATGCGAGTTGGTATGAATGAAAAGATGTTTTGAACCACATCAAACAAGTTGTGACCTTTATCGCAATGATCCGCTGTAACTGTTTGCAATTCTACTGTAGCTGAACAGAAGTCTGCAAACTTATTCATCCTTTGCGACTGCACGGGAGTAGCGTAACTGATCCGCAATTAAACTGTTTACAATATGGTAATTTTAGGACATCACTGAAGAGAAACTTAACCGCTGTTCAAAAAAGGCCTCTCATTGCTGACAAGTTGTTAGGTCTATGGCTTACGCGTGCGCTCAGAAACGCTCAAACGCGGCACTGTAATATTTTCTCTAGGACAGCGCCGTTCTCAGCAGGGACTAGATACTCTTTGAGTTACTAGAAGTTAGATCCCTTACTTGACTGACGCACTCCATTGGCGTTCTACAGCGTTTTTTTACAGGTTTGTCTTACAGGTTTGTTGGCAGCTCGGGAAACAATTCTATTTTTAACAATAATGTGTGTTGGATAATACAACCATTTTATAACATTCTTGTGACCTTGCTTACTGATTTTTGTTCATTTAGTGTATTCTTGGATTATTTACCATTTAGTGCGATTATGACTGATCTTTGCACATAGTTTATTTTCCATTTCCTGTGAACATTCCTACCCTGCTGAAAAAAAGTTTTATGATTCAATAACCTCATAGAGGCTTCATCATAGAATATCATACAATTTGAATGATATATCATACAATTTGTATGATATTCTATGACATCTCTATGACGACTGCATGATTTTACAGAAATCTATGGCATTTGTATGATAACTTTCTATGATTTGTATGATAAGTCCATGATATTTGTATGACAAACTGCATGAGTTTATTGCATCATAGAACTTTTTTCAGTAGGGTGGCAGGTGCTTTTTTTTTCTTATGGTATGTTGTAGCTCTCTTTTGTGCGCTATATCGGCAGTTTCGGTTCATTTTATTCCTTGATACGAAACGGAGTAGATGGCGCCCCTGCTGCCAATGGATGGGAGCTCGGGTAAGTTCAGAGGAGCGTAGTGCCAGCTGTAACCAATGGGAGGATGGCTTCGCGCCACGTGTCACCTAAATTTGTGGCGTCATCACAACCTGCCCATCGGATTGTGAGCAAACTGACTAGCGTGGCAGGTGGCAGTTCATTTAATGCTTGGTCACGAGAGGTTGCTCGGGAAGAGCAACATGAGTTGCACAATCACTACTGGTGGCTGGGATGGAAACAGCCATCTGCCAGTGCAGTAGCTCATCGCTTAACCTCAGTGCCATTGTGCTAATAGTGATAAGAGGACTTGCCGCGATTTGTGAATGTTAAGTGCACAATGAATTCCACATATATGTGCATCAACACACTAAAATCCGTAAGGCGGTGTTTAAGTGACCCCTTCTTTCGCACGTGTACTCGGTTTTAACCACTTTAAACTTTTACCACTTTTTCGTAGATTTTTCGCTCACTGTCAACGACACCGACGACGACGTCGGATTTTCTGCTACGAGCTCCTTAACGTTATCTCGTTAAAAATACCACATGTAGGCTATTTAGTGGCTTAAAATACGGTGATCGGCGGGAAGACGCTCGGAGAAAGGAAGCGCAGTTATCACGAAAGCTGTACTTTCGTCACGTAGCAGTAAAACTGACTTTTATTAGCGATGTTGGCTGCATTTTTAGGGCTTAATAGCTGTGGTTTTGTAATCAATGTTTGTGTTTGAATCCAGTACAGCAATGCCCATCGGGGGACTTGTGCGTGATGAGATGATAAATAAACTAAACAGACCTTTCTACACACCAAGCAGAGTCAAAAACATGAGGAGGCGTCGCGGTGGCTTATACCCGTGCCACAAGGCCAGATTTAATGCCATTAAGTGCTTACTGCCTTAAGTTTTAATGGCATTCGTGCGGTGCCACACGCATAAATTTAATGGCATTAATCTTACTGCCATTCGCTACCTACTGAGTTCGCCACAACTCATTCGGCCTTGTGATGCGTACTCTCGTTTCCATTCCACACGGAGAAAAGCATGAGTAACAACTTTGTAACCAGTTAGCAAATGGTTAATTCGCAACTTTGTCAGATGAAGCATCTATTTACGCCGCGTTTTCGATGTGGAGAGCGCCATTTTTACCAGTCTTTTTGACATGTACTCTCGACTTGTGTGCCGACATGCGACTTTATGGCTACTTTTCCGACTTGTAAAGCAGAAACAACCGTATTTTATGAAAAATCATTTTTACATTACATTTGAACGACATTCCCGTTATATTGCGCTCATTAACACTGTTTATATTCAGATGAAACTTTTGACTCCCTTGAAAGCGTTATCGTCATCCTCACTTTCGATAATGGCATTAAATGTGGACGTGTAGCACCAACTCCGAATATAATGGCATTAACAAACTTAAGGCCTTCAGCATTTACTGCCATTTCTTTTGCGCGTGTGGCACGGGTTTTTATGGAGCTCGGCTGCTGATCCGAAATAAGCGGGTTCGATCCCGGCCGTGGCGGTCACATTTCAATGGAGGAGAAATTCTAGAGGCCCGTGTACTGTGCGATGTCAGCGCACGTTAAAAGAACCCCAGGAGGGGTCGAAATTAACGAAGCCATCCACTACGGCGTCCCCCATAGCCTGAGTCACTTTGGGCCGTTAAAGTCCTGCTTGACCGAAAATTTGCAAACCGTAAAAATGTTGTTTTTTAATAGTAAATCCGCTGATTATGTTACCACAAGATATTAGGTTCCACTTTCAAGCAGTTAAGGTGCCAACGACACGCAAAAATCAGTACCGTTTTCAATACCGAAACTGGAAAAGTGACGCATGTTTGAGACGGGAGTCTGGGCAGGTTCGGAGCATCTGCTCGATGCGGCTCGTGCAAAGCGCTGGTACCGGTAGCGCGTGTAGCACTTTGCTCAATAAATGCTGGTTATATACGAAATATATATATATATATATATATATATATATATATATATATATATATATATATATATATATATATATATATATATATATATATATATATATATATATATATGAAAGAAGCCAACAGCCACAGAAACCAAGGGGCACAGAGGATTTTTTTATTTATTTATTTTGTGGTGTTGATCAATTTAGGATATTGCTGAAAATGTTATCGCCTAAAGCTAATTGAATAGAAAAGCAGAAGAAAAAACAACCACCTGCCGCCGGTGGGGAGTTCGGATCCCACCGGCGTCAGGTGGTTGTTTGGGCGGATGAGATTAAGAAGTTTGCGGGGATACAGTGGCGGCAACTGACAAATGACAGGGTTAATTGGAGAGAAATGGGAGAGGCCTTTGCCCTGCAGTGGGTGTAGTCAGGCTGATGATGATGATGATGACTTAACACCCGTGTACTGCAGGGACGAAATGGTTTTTCTAATCTTTGCAACCACATAGCTGGGCAGAACGACGTGGTTGTCGGAACCCAGTCGACCATACGCCCACCACGCAAATTGCCGGTAGGCAGTGTATCTGTATCGACTGAGTAATAATGCAGAACATATAATAAAAACTACGTGTTGTCGTTTGAAAATATTATTATTCAAATAGCTTATGCGTTCAGGTCTCTGAGGTCGTATAAACACGACGGATGGTAATGCTGAAGCTTCCTATATTCGACCTCAAGTATGAACGGCGTGTGAGGTAGTAAGAAATTTGGTGCTTTCAGTAACGCACGTGTGACCTTCCAGGATTCTCAGCCCGGCCCGCGAGTCTTCGCGGCAGCAGATGCACTCGGTGCACGACGGAATGATTGCGCATCGGGTAGAGCTGCACCCGCAATAAACGCGTACATCCTGAATCCCTTTCAGACGAAGCAGACCTCTCTTTAGACCACTGCCTGGTCTCAACAACGTGAAGTCAAAAGGGCATGTTTCAATGAGCAAAGCCGTGCACTTTAGCTTCTTAACCGGCTAAGCTAGCTTGTGACCAGCGCTCCCCGGTCGTCTTTATTCTCCCGATTAGAGACGCCTCGCAGCCTTTCATCTGCCAATTATAGCCCCCTCGGTACGTGACATGCATTGCCAATCGGACCAGAAACACGTACGTGCTCTGACGATGTAGACCGGGAGACGTCTATTGACAAAGCCATGCCTACAAAAGGGGCTAGCGCGAGGGAGAAGTGTCAGTCACCCACCGTTATCTTTTTGAAAAAGACCGTGGAATTCACGTTAAAACGTGTACTCTGGACAGTGACACCAGCTTTCGAGATAGGGTGTAAAGGGTAGTGGCCGAGAGGTATACATGGTGTTTTCCGCATTCCTCGCATTCCTTTCTGCAGCCACGTACAAAGTTGGCCGCGCGCTGCGTCGACATGATGCCAGCAGTTAATTTTCCTCGGAGGGCATCGAGCTTCGCGGTGAAAACATCCAGAAACGCACCAGAAAAAACTGCCGACGATTACGTTACTTCCTGAAACAAAATTTGAGCGCAGCTCATCAGCTGTTGCAGCTTTTCGATAGATTGAGGCAAAGAATTCGGGCAAGACATGTATGTGCAGCTGGCCAAATTTTAAGCTGGCGTGCGCGGCGGCTGCGTTTTTCGCGCTCATGCAGCTTGTGACGGAGCAAACTTGCTAAAAAATCAAAGCTAAGCACAAGCTCACTAAGCCCGTGCGTAATACTGAACTTTCCACATATTAGCTTCGTAGCAAAACCCATGAGCGCAGAAAAAGCGGCCGTCACGCACGAAAGCTAAAGATTTGGCCGGGTGTACAATTACAGACAACTTGTTATTTTTCACACATATTCTTTCTTCAAGAACAGGCTGTCGAACCGGAATTCTTTCGGGTCCGGTTCGGGTTCGGGTTCACGCCTTTCGGGTTCAGTTCCGGGTTCGGCTCCAGAGGGCCATTCCGTTCCGGTTCGAACCGGTTCGGGCAGTCTCGAACCGGTTCAAACGGGTTCAGGAAAAAAAATAGAACGCAGATGGGTTTTAGTCAACGTTACTATGCGTTTTCTTTTTTCTTGCTCATCGGTATACAAAATAAAAAATGCAAAGGTTTTTTTTGCGAGAATATAAAACTGGGCTAGTAGGTAAGGGTTCATGCTTAAGCAGCGCAGTAAACAGGACAAAAGGAAGACTGGAGACGACACAGACGCTGACTAACAACTGGTTATTACATTCTGGGAAAGGTATATAAGAAGGCGCAGGACACAGTGAGCAATCCAAAAACGGAAGATCAAAGATGAAAACTAAAAAACCATACTGCGCATGCACATCATAGTCGAGTTATGACATCTTTTTCGACGAAATTCGAAGACTATGTTTCATAGTAGACGGCACTTCCCTCTCTCCTGGACCTCACGCAGTTGCCAAGAAAGCCTGACTCCTCATCTGCGAAATTGATGGATGGAGCAGCAACACGCTCATCTATTTCTTTCCTGATCATAAAGGCCTCCACCATCTCCCTAAAAATTCGATCAGGGTGATTAAACAGGAGACTTGTCTTTCGAAATGGGGAAGCAATGAGCTTTTGTTCGAACGTCACAGATGGGTGAAAAAGGTAGCGGTGTCGTACAACTTGGCTTTGCATTGCAGCGAGTGCAACGATTGCTTCCCCAATGGCTCCACAGCCATTGATCCATTTTTTTTCTTTATTGCCCTACATACCTATCGTGAGGGGTCTAATTTAGAACCTGCTGTCTGAGACAGTGAGCGCCTACAAAAGTAAATGTTGCACAACCCACTGCTGGGGCTCAGTGGTTAGGGCGCTCGGTTACTTATTCGGTGTACCCGGGTTGTAACCCGGTCCCGGGAGCCACGTTTCGATGGAGGCGAAACGGAAAAAGGCACCGTGTGCTGCACGATGTCAGTGCGCGTTAACGTACAACTGCGCCACTTTTTGAGAATTTCGCGATATTCAAGGATTCAAATCTATATAGGCTGTAGGTAAAGCATGCTAAGATTTTTTTTGCACTACCATTTATAATAGTGACGTAATCGACGATTAAATTTTGCACTTCATCTCAAAGCAACGGAAGAGTGCGGGGAAGTTCAGTGGGACGCCACCGAAGGCATGATTTCAAATTGCCACAGCCGTCAGCCACGCCCTGCCGTGCCTCGTTGGACGCTGCCAAATAACGTTCGGCGGGCTTTGCCTTCGGTGGCGTTGGTTTTTTTCATTCAAGCCAAGCGTTTATGCATTGAAAATGTACCAATACCTTCGATGACGTCATCACGCGTCCCCCACTTTGCGCTGTGTGCTGCGGAGAAATTTGAAGGCCGTCGTAATTTTGATTGGTGATTACGTCACCGTTTCACATTCTAGGCCGAAAGGACTTCGCATACTTTACTTGGAAGTTTCACACATTCGACGCTTTTAAGCTCGTCGATTTCTAAAACCTATATAGTAGCCCTTTAAGGATCCCCAGCTGGTAGAAATAATTCCGGAGCCTGTTTCTCTTTTTTCTTTCTCTCCCACCTTCCTCCCTCTCTTACGGCGCGATTCAGGTGTCCATAAAGAAGTGAGACAGTTACTGCGCCATTTCGTTTCATTAAAAACCACCATCACAACGTTGTTGGGTCCTCGCACTAACATTTCATCTATTTGTGGGAATTGGCGCAAAGAAAAGGAAGGCATCCTCAATCGGTGCTAAAATGACTGTAGACACCCAGTTTTATTGCGTGTTTTCTCCTTTCAAATGACGCCATAGATATTCGAATATATGGATCACCGTGTGGCATTCGCCTACTGCCACTAAATAATTTAGAAAATAATTTTTCTCCCATGCTGTTTCGGTTTCATCAACCGAATGATATCTGAGACGTGAGTTCCAAATTAGGTCACTTGAGGCACGGGAAAACTAATAAAAACGCGGATACGTTGTTTTGACTCACTATAGCACTTTAATCTGCCGGCTTCAAGACCTATATAATTACAACAAACGAAGTATCAGCAGTTGTATTGCTGTTTTATTGCACCTGACGCGACCTAATTTCCACTACACGTCCCAGCCATCGTTATGTTGGTGAAAGCGAAACAGGGTCAAGAAGAAATTTAAATATAAATTACTTATTATGTGTTCAGGGATACCACGCGGTGCTCCATCTACACCAATGTCTAACGCATCGTTTGAAATAAGAAATCACGCAAGCAAAAATTTGGTGTCTATAGTACTTTATTAAGTTAGAGCACTCCTAACAATCTGATTAAAGATTTACGCAAATATGTAAAAGGTAACATACCATAGTGGGCGAGTTGGTATTGCATATCTAAGGAACGAAACAGCGCAACTAAAACGAAAGACCAGAAAAAAAGAGACACGAACACGCGCTGACGTACAACTGAGTGTTTTAATCGGAAAACCACATATAAATAATCTCTAATCGGTTCGTCACAGCCTCACGTCGTCATCGCTAACTACTAACATAAAAAGAAGGAAAATAACCATTGCCGAAAAGTAAGCACCTACAGGCTCCCACGCTTTTCCAACACATATATCTCGCGCTTAGTCAATTGTAAGTCAGTCAGTCGTAAGTCAGTTGTAAGTCAGCGCGGGTTCGTGTCTCTCTTTTTCTGGTCCTTCGTTTTAGTTGCGTTGTTTCGTTCCTTAAATATGTAAAAGTGTACGAGTAATAAATCAAGATTTTAAACAAACCTGATGTACAAGTCTTTATATTTGGCGGTAGTACATTACAGAAGCGCCAATTAGGCTTCTTCCCAGGCACCAGACTTCCTGGAAGCTTGTCGTCGATTTTCGCACTTCCCAGCGAGGACAGCTACGGGTGGGTAAATTTATGCGCTAGATCGTCTCATTTTGTCCGAAAACAAGAAGTACGCTGGGATGGAAAAAAAGTGGGGCTGAACCGGGTCCCGAACCGGTTCGGAACGGTTCCTTTAAATCGTTCCGGTTCGGGTTCAGTTCCAAGATGGCGAAAAAAATATGGGTTCGGTTCGGTTCCGGTTCCGGCCCAAAATTCGGGTTCAGTTCCGGTTCGACACCCTGTTCAAGAAGCACTCCACTGACGGTTCTTGATTGTCATGACGGAAGCTTTGTGGTCGGAGAAATAGATGGGTATTTGGTCTACTTGCTGCACCAATGACTGGTTCCCAAAGACGAGGTCTGTGCAAGTATTTCGCGAGGTTGTCACAGCCATGGAAGGCGTTACGAGCGAGAGGAACAGGATGTTCTCCCGCATAAGGGGTAAGAAATTCCTGTTTGTCTTTATATGTACATTAAAGTCCTCACCCACCCTGCCACCCCGGCAGGTGGCAGTCAATGGTTAATACACCATTGTCATCTCCAACGCATGCAGCCCACATCTCTCCCTCATCACCCCACGTATGTACATATAAGCGCGATTCCGGCGTCCACTGACATAGGGAGCCAGCTATGCGCACTTCCTTTCCTTAAAATGATCGCAGTTTAAAACGTTGTCACCGCGAATGAACACAATGAACCCCGACGGCCCATGGCTTCAGCGCCGCGTTTCTGGCACAAGAGGGAGAGAGAGAGAGAGAGAGAAGCAACTTTGTTGCCATAGATTGGCGGGATTTAGGGCAGGTGGGCTTGGTGTGGCCCCCAGGTGGGGGCGACTTCCTGGGCCCGTGAAATGAGTGCTAGTTGGATAGTCTTGTCTGGCCTTCTGATGAGTTGGTTCCCTCTCTCCTCGGAGGGAGCTGGCAGTAAGGTTCGAGGGGGCGGATTTCCCGCGCAACCCCAGAGGATGTGCGCCTGGGTGGCGATTTCTCCCTGGTAACAATTTTGGCAGACGGGGTCGTATTCCCCGTCTGTGATGAGGGAAAGTCTATAATGGCTAAGTATGGAGTGTGTCTGCAACCTGCGGAGCAAGGTGGCTTGCGCTCGATTTAAGTCGAGGTGGGGAGGCGGAAACTGGCGTCTCATCTCACTGTGGAGGTTGGTGATTTCGCCAAAGGTCTGGGAAGCCTCGGGAAGAGCGTATGGGTCCGTGAGGCCAGCCGCCCGGTTGATTAGTCTTCGGGCTAATCGGTCGACCCCTTTGTTTCCAGATTTTCCCGCGTGGGCGTTGATCTTATGGTCCAGGTTGATCTTATGGTCGGGAGTGCAGCCGCGAAGGATGCGTGCAGCGGGGTGGCAGATAAAACCTGCCGATCCGTTTAGGACTGTGCGTGTACGTGGGTCAGCGATTGGCAGCGCGATGGCGGTTTTTTTCGCCGCTGTGGGAGAGTGGGTCGTACTGCGGCGGCGGTGACGAGAGTGGATTGTGGCGTGGTTGCACAAGCCACGTATGTGTGTGCATTTTTCCGTGCAGCGTCCACGTATATTGCGTGTTCGTCGGCAAAGTATGTGGCATCTAGTGCTTGGGCTTTCAGCTAACGGCGCGTATCATGGCGGCCAGGTAGCATGTTTTTGGGGCTTGGTTTTATGACAAGACGGCTATCGACACCTATCGGAATGGGAGCCGTGAGGTGGACGTCGCCTATGGGGTTGATGTTCCGACGGTCAAGTATGAGCCGCCCGTGTTTGGTGCGGGAGAGGCGGTGTATTTGGGTGGTCTTGTGTGCCTCTATGAGTTCTGTGAGCGTGTTGCAGATGCCGAGTTGGAGGAGATGCTGTGTGATGGAGTACTGGGGTAGCTCCCAGTGCCGTTTTGTACGCTGAACGCATAATGTCGTTCACAGCTTCCCCGTCCTTCCGGCGAAGGTGATAGTAGGGGTAGGAGTACACTCTCCTGCTAATGAGGAAAGCTTGCGTGAGCCGACAGAGGTCATCCTCCTTAATACCTCTGCGGCGGATGAGGCCGTTGATCTGATTGACTGTGGTGCGGAGGCGCTGAATGGGCCTCCCAGTTTTGCGTGTTGTTTTGTATTACCATATCCAGAACGGGGATGGTGCAGACCGGAGGTATGGCATGTGTGTCTACTTGGAGAACTAAGGTTCTTGCGGGTCGGGGACGGGCAGGCTAACTCGTCTGTCTCTGATGACTAGTAATGCGGACTTCGTGGAGGAGAGCGTGAGCCCGTTCGCCTGTACAAAGGAGTGTACTTTGTAGATTGCTGTTTGGAGGGAGCTTTAGATTTCCCCGTTAGAACCTGATTTGCTCCAGAGGGTAATGTCATCGGCATATATTGAGTGTTGAATGTGAAGTATGTCCTCCAGGAGTGGAGGGAGGCCTCTCATTGTAGGGTTGAAAAGGAACGCATATAGGACTGCACCTTGTGGTGTTCCTCGGGTGCCTCGCTGTGGAGGTCTGAAATGTAAAGTTCTGCTGTACGGTTATCGGTGGCGTTGTCGGGTGCGGCGATGTAGGCACGCAGGGGGTAAGGAATAGGACCCAAGCGGAGTTCCGAGACCCGGAGGTAGAGACGAGCGCGGCTCAGATGGGGTGCTGACTGTGGTTGAGTTATTGTACGGATTGATTCGTACATGGCCGGCGGTGCGGGCGGTGGTGTAGTCGATGTTGGCAATGGTACATAGGACTTGCAGCAGGGCTCCGTTGGTGGTAGTGCGGAGTTCAAGCCCCCCTCCCGGTCGGAAGACGATTTTGAAGTCCTCCGCTGCCAGGTGAGGGAGGGGAGCGTGGCGACGTAGAGTGGCAGTACCGGAGGTGGTGTTAGACGATGGAGGAGAGGTCATGGATGCGCTGGTAGCAGGCGGTGGCGAGACGCTGGGCTCATGTGCCGCGGCTGCACGTTGTGCCTTCACGGCACGCAGCCAGTGCGAGTCGGCTGCAAATTCGACAGGGGCGATGGACACGCCTACTGCTTGGTAGGCTATATTGTGTGTCTGCGAACGGCAGCGGCGCAGGCGGCGAAGCAGGGCCGCGATGGCCGCGGGTGTGGCGAAGAGCGCAGCAGTGCGTCGCGCACTATGCTTAGCGCCTCGGTGGCGTGGATCAGCAGAAAAATGGACTAAAATGCTCGAAAGTAGACGGAATCGGGCTCCGAAGGTGTCAAACGGATCCTCTCACCTTCAAAGATGCATTAGTGAAGTTTCGCAACAAAGAGTGAAGTCCGGTGAAATGGAGCCAAAAAGCACGGAGCTCATGCGAGGCACGTCCATTTAGCTCCCTTTAGCGAGTAGCGTCCCTCCGCCCTCCCACTGGTCTGGATTCGAGAGCTCCAAATCTCGAGAAGGGGCGCCCCGAGGGCAAGCCCAGAGTTTGTGGTATAGAGTGGCATGTTGGCCACACAGCTTGCAGGAAGGGGAGTAGAGCCCAGTGTACATGCGAGCATATACCGCGTGGTTGGGGAAGGTGTTCGTATGGAGTTGCCTACACGCAACCTCTTGAGGTTTGAGGCGAGAAATGTGTGCGGGGGAGATATAGAAGTCTACTTAAGCGATAGTGCATAGCGATGTCATGAAAGCTAACCACACGAGAATGGGCGACGCCACATCCCGGTCGGTGAATCCTCAGGCATGATTGTGGGCCGCCTCGTTCCCTGGATGGGATGAGTGCGCAGGGACCCAAATCAGTTGGATGGGGTGGAGTTGAATATTGTTGACGATAATGATGATAGTAAATTTACATGCCGCAAAGGCGTCTGCGGTCAAAGAGCACCATGGCACACGGCATTTTCGTTTGCTCAAGGTGGGGTCAAAGACCCATTTCCCAAGCATTTCACTCTGATTAAGCTGAGTACGAGGCCAGGGAAGCTTGTACCCATTGTATCACCGGTGGGTACCCGGCGGCACTGGGGATCGAACCCCGAACTTCCCGCATGCGAGGCGGATACTCAAACGACTGGGCCACCGCTGCGATGGATTTGAATATTAGTGGAGTGGAGGAGGGATAGGGTGGCAGGGGAGACCCGGCCTTTGGCGAAATTACGAATCGCAGACTTATAGTCGCTGAAGATGGGCGGCGTTATGATCGTGTTTGAGCTTATAGAGTTGTACAGTTGGCAAAACAGATGTCTAGAACGACCGAATCGTGTGTTCAGCAGCTCCTAAAGCCGCTGCGAGCAGGAAGGCGAAAAATGACGATGAAATCCTACGAGTTTAAATGCACATGCTTACATCCAGACCATTCTTAACCAAATGTTATCGCTATATATTGCATGTTCAGCCCGAAACACGCCCTGAACGTGTTCTAGACAAGCGTTTTGCCCTCTGTACGTTCCAAAGCGACACAGGCTATGCGGGACGCCGTAGCGGAGGGCTGCGGTAATTTCGGTGACCTGGGGTTCCTTAACGTGCACAGAGAGGGATTGTGGATTTCAATTTGGAGGACCAGCAGAAGAAACCTTTGAAGACGTAAAGTGGTGCGAACACCGAGCACCGATGATAACACGTAGGTTTCGCCCCTGCGGGTTTCTGCAGAGGTGGAGGACCAGCAGAGGAAACCTTTGAAGACGTCAACTGGTCCGAGCGTGGAGCCCGGTGATAACACGACGGTTTCGCCCCTGCAGGTTTCTGCGGAGGCGGATATGGTCTGTACATTTAAGCACCGGCTAGCTTGTCCGATGTACGAACGGCGACAGGGGAGTGGAAGTTTACAGACTATCGCTTTTTAACATGTGACGTATTGGTTTACATGGCTCACTGCATATATCCTAGCCCTGCCACGCTCAACACTACCGGAGCGTGTGCCGACCAGAGCACAGATTGTGCAAACTTTTTGTTGACCCGGAAATAGCACGTGGATAAAGAAAAAACTTACTGATACCAAGAGTTTGTCACCAGCGATTGCAGAAGAGGGAAAGAAAAAGAATAAAACTGCAGCTTTTCGACGTTCACTGTTTTTCCCATCAACCAAAAAATATCGGTAATAGGTACGGTAAGAACGGTATCAATGCAGCTTATGGCTTCCACCTTCAATCCATCTTGCGGGACATGTGCGTGCATGCAAAGCAGGAGTGAGCAGTTTCTGTCGGCGATATCTTTCTTCTGAGTGCTGATGAAAAGCAAAAGGAAACAAAAAAACTCGGGGTCTTTTTGTCGACATGGTCGCAGGCCGGCTGGAAAAGTGTGAAGCTCTCGGTTGCGGCATACTATTATGTCGACTCAAATGTAGTTTACTCCAGATATGAAGTTGATAAGATATTTGACGCACATGTGAAAGTGATATGCAGCGTAACTGAAAAAAAAAATCATCTAACAGCAGTTCGCACTGTGCGCAGGAAGTGGCGGTATTGGGACGGCCGACATTTCTGCCCTTAGGAGCTGCCGTCAACAACACCGCTGTGCTGTGCGGACTGCTGATCCGAAGCTTGTGTACGAATATCAGGTGAGCTTTTAACACCGCTGCTTTGATGTGTACGTGAAGCGTGCTTTTGAAGCAATGTTGTTCCTGTGGTCGATTGGTGGAAAAATTCACGGCGCTCTTAACATATCGGGCACTTCGTGGCACAGGCCTCCGTTTTCTGAGAGCTGTCTTGCAAATTCTTACTCGCTTCTGTGAGGATAGAACATCCGTGAGCTGGCGCACCGAAAAAAACGTCAATTTATCCAAAAAACCCACGCGCCAGCTTATTTTCAGCACTGGCGGTAGATACGGAAATTCGCACTGTCGCTGCATTATTGCCGCAGTGGATTAACAGAACGGTTTGGCTGTTGCTAGTGCAGTACGTTCATACTAAAGTCATCATGCTCACTTGTTCAAAGAAACATTGCTCACTTTCGAAAACAATATCCAATACATTGCATAATTGATGCTTTTAGATCTATGCACATATGTGCACGAGACAGGTGAATATTTCGTATTTTGCGTATTTATGCTGATTACCGCTGGCTACATCCGCGAAAGTTGATGTCAGGCGCAGTTTTCTGCCTTACTTCCTCTAGAGTACAGCGGAATGCTGCTGAGCACTTGAACGACCTTTGAGCAAAGTGCTTATTGACACAAAGCTTAGCAACGATTTTCACATTCCTCAAAGCTGCCAGCACGCGACTTTATCGCTTTGATTGAAATGCAAGACGGGACCAGATTTATCTCGAATAATGGCACACCGGCGGAACAGATTCTACCTTGTTACATACCATTGTGGTTACTTTGCGCGTTATGTCTTGAAAGCTGGCTGTCTGTTTTAAACTGAGCGTGGCCGAGAGCGGCGGGCATTCTGCTCGACGACCGCCGAGCACGCTTGTTGCTATCGCTACCGCAGATTCATTCAGTTCTCCGTGGGCGCAGGTCCGCCCAATAAACAGTTTCTTTCGGAAGCCTTCTTTCGCTGCCTTCCTCACCGAGGACTGTCGTCACTATTACGTGACATCTGGTGGAGGTGCTGGGAAGTGATCTGAGTACCTCCACTAGATGTAACGTAGTGGGTGCCTCAATAATAATGGAATATAAATTAATACCCGCATAATCCGCGGAGCAGCCAGAAGCGCCTGGACGTACCATCGAGGACAAAATTTTGCGGGACGTCGGAGCGGCGTTTTCAAGCTGCCTCTGCGCCACTACGCGGCGCAGTGGCCGCGTCGAGGCTGTGATGGCCGATGATTAAGCGCATGCGCGTCCTATATTCCTCCGCTTGCCTGTCTGATAGCTCGTTTCGCGTGAGTAACTGGTTTTTCTGAGCTTGGCCGCGGGCGGCCGCTTTTCGCTGCTTCCGCTCGTCAGCCGCCACATGGCCGCCGTAGCCGGCGCGCTGCCCGGCGACAGCGATGACGGTGCGCATTCACGGCGCCCGTCGCATTAATGTAACTTTTTTTCTTTTTAAGGAGAGGCTGTCTGAGCCGCAAGTCAATGAGAGGGCTCAGACCTGTATAGTGACAATCGACGGACCCTTGCCTTGTTACGCGAACAATATTGAGAACGTGTCCTGCCCTGCGTCCTTGGCGGACTATTGTGGGTTAAATGCTTTCTATTTCAGCGGGACAGAGGTCCTGCGCACACTTCGCAGAGAGTGAGGGTTGCTCTTGGAAGTCGTGGTGTGCGGCAGCTAGCACGGTCACCGGAAGGCCAGACGGACACCATAGAAAATGCATGGGGCTTAATAAAAGCTTACCATTTGGGGTCGCACTTTGGGAATGCCAACCAACGCGGATAATTAGCAGGCGGCCATCAAGACAGTAGGAAAGGCTTCGTGCTTTAAAGGTCTTTATACAAATAGATGCTGCGGCGTTTCATAAGCGTGACTTCTGCGATGGACTCCTGGATTGCGGTTTTGTTTAAGTCCACTTTTTTCATTTGTGGTAATAAATTTGTTGTGAAAGAATTCCCACCTTTGCACTTTACAGGGGCAGAATATTTATGAAGTGGTTACGATGCACGCTCGCCGTTAAGGTGCGTCAGAAAGTGGTTCTAACACGCAGCTGAACAAACCCGTCCTCCAACGTAGGCACGAAGTTACAAACGATTTCTTAAATGAAGGAAAAAACAGCGCTTTATTTCTCTCCATAAGAAAAAAGTTACATTAATGCGACGGGCGCCGTGAATGCGCACCGTCACCGCTGTCGCCAGGAAGCGCGCCGAGTACGGCTGCCATGTGGCGGCTGACGAGCGCAAGCGGCGAAAAGCGGCCGCCCGCGGCCAAGCTCAGAAAAACCAGCTACTGACGCGAAACAGGCAAGCGGAAGGCAAGACAGAACAGGCAAGACAGGCAAGCGGAAGAATATAGGACGCGCATGCGCCTAATCATCGGCAATCACAGCCTCGACGCGGCCACTGCGCCGCCTAGTGGAGCAGAGGCAGCTTGAAAACGCCGCTCCGACGTCCCGCAAAATTTTGTCCCCGATGGTACACCCCCGTAAAAGTATACGGCCCAAGGGGCTTGCTTGAGAGGCCTGCTGTATGCCTCGCTATGCATCCTAAGCGTCAGTAATCTTTCTATAGAAAAATGGCTTCGCGTCCTTAATTCTCCCAAGCTTCGGACTGCTGTATGTGCTAGAGAGCACCGATAAGAAGCTTAGAAGCGAATCCCTTGGGCTGTATACTTTTGACGGGGCCTGTACGTCCAGCTTTATAACTGTACAGCGCTAAGCATCGAACATTTTAACAAGTGTGCACTAATTCCTCCTTTCGGCAAAATTTCCGTGCTCTCGGAAGGAAGCGCTGTGTTAATACTGTGCTTGTAATCTGTGTAGTTTGACAAAATAATTATGATATTTACAAAGCGCATTAGACGCTGAATCGAATAACAAAATAAACACTTGTAGCGGGGTGTGCGCTTGGGCGATACAGTTGGGCCTATGCCGGCGATCAGAAGAGTTAATCGCACGGCTGAATTGCACTTTTTACATCGCCAACACATGCTATGTACATTCACACGAATGTTTTGTGCCGTTCACCGGCTGTTTTTCCACAGCGAGAGGCTGAACAGCGCTCCGCAACAGAGCGCCAGCGCGCCCGCTGCAGTGGGAAGCAAAGGCCCGAAGGCCGGCGATGGCGGAAAGGTCACGTGATTAAAATGGCGGCTCCTATGCTTTTGTGCTGTAAAGCGTCATGCTGCGTTATACGACGCAATGTTTCCTAGATTACATAGACATAATTTAGAGGGATAGTAAGGTAGCAGAAAAGCGAAGTAAGACGGGTGTAGTCAGTGTTCATGCGTACTTGAGGTGGCTATTTTTCGTGTCTACTCACTTTTGGGTCATTCCTATTAAGTTTTTCAACATAGCCTTTAAATGTGAACGCATCAATCTGAAATTTGTTCACTGTAGTGACAGACAGCGGAGGGCAGCGCCCTCGGTTGTTTGAAGGAAAGAAAAAAAAGATGCCCAGGCTTAGCTTGGTTAAGCCAGGAATGCGTTGCATATTGCCCGGTCTTTTTGCGCGAGGTATTGCTTGGCGGCACTCGATTTTCTCAGCAGCTTTTCCTCCGTGACGTACGTATGGATGGATGGATGGATGGATAGGAGCGCCCCCTTTGAAACGGGGCGGTGGCAACCGCCACCATGCTCATACGTCCTTTTTTTTTTCTTATTTAGTTTTTCTTTCGTTTTTTGTTTCTTTTTCTTTTTTTGTTTTGCTTTTTGTTTGTTTTTTTCCCCACGCGACGTCACCAAAACACGTGACGTCACGTCACGTGGTTTGGTGGCTGCCCGGCCGCGCCCAAGGACTGAACTGAGTGATTGGAATATGTTACGCATAAAAATCTGCAACGTTATAAGGACCGTAATTTAAAACGTTTAAAGAGAAAGACGAGTGTGCCACAGGCAACGGTTGTGACGCCCGTGACAAACGTGGTGCTGACTAATCACATACATGTCGTGCAGCAGGTCTGTCAATCACTTGAACAAATGCATTTGATATAAAGTAATAAACAACTATCAGATGCTAAATCCAGGTCTCACTGCACCGAGACATTGCGTCAGTAAAGACGTTACTTTCTAGCCTTTTTAATAGTAATTTGATTTCATTTCGTTCGTATTACAAAGCAAATAGCCTAGATATTCTCATTTATTGCTTTGAAAATGATACAAGTAAGATCTATTTGTTGCAGCTGCAGTAAAAACAAGGAAACAAAGGTGGTGAAAATGCGCTAATTGGTTGCTGCATATCTTTTAAAGCTCATTGCACTCATTGCACAATAACAGCACTTATGCTGTCGGCAGCCATTGATGCCCGAAGATAATGTTGGCGTGTAGGCCTTCGCCGCAGTGATGGTGGCGAATAATGCATGGATGGCGGTGCCATGTCCGGATGGGCAGCATAGCACGCATGTTTTCACTGTAGCTGTTGCGCGCTTTGTAAGCAAACAAATCCGAGGCAACACATCACAGCCCGCAGGAAACCTGCTCTCGCCGGAAATGTATGGGGCAAGCAAAGAAGCTTAGCAGTGCCTGCTTTTTTTTTCTTGACGCCGATATTCAATAGGGAGATAAATTGGAGTAAGTCGAATTCGCCTCGGGCGACATGCGGATTACAGCATACCTGATAAACCGCTGTCTTTAAAAGGGGTGCCGGGCGTGATAAAAACTTCGGATACAACTCATGTATGCTCTCCAGACCGCAGGCGAAATCGATCAGTGGCGCATTTTGGCATGCACTGCTTATCGGCTGTTAGTCGTTGGTGCTCCACCTGTTCTGAACGATAGCAGGGAGTGTGCAGATATAGCCCGACTGCTTAAAGAAGGCTACTTTTACAGTCCCACGCGAGCATGTAGTACAGTCATGAAATTTATGAACGTGAACGCGGCAGCGCGTGGCACGTAGCCTCGAACCCTACTCGTGGCGATGTGCAGCGGCCGCTTTCATTAACAAAGTGGAAAGGGAGGTGTGTCCTTTGGTTTGCAGGAAGCTCGGCAAGCGGCATAACCCTTTCCACCACGTTGCGGAGAGCTGCCGCCGCGTACCGCCGCAAGTAGGGCTCGAGCATATCAGCTACGCACTCTCGTGTTTACGTTCATAAATTTCATGACTGTACTACAGTGATGGACAAAAGCTTGCGCGATGCCAATTCACGAATAACTTTTTTTTTTTCTGCGTTGCCTTGCTAGCCAGTCTGCTAGCATGAAACTTAAAATTGTTTTTTTAGGCTCTTGAGAAAAGGAAATGGCGCAGTATCTGTCTCGCATATATCGGTGGACAGGTGGTGGTGGTTACAACATTACTGTCACAAAATGGAATGGATTAGTTGGGGCTGGGGAGAATCCAGGGTGGCCTCCAGTCGGGGGCGACCTCTTGAGCTAGCGTGATGAGGGCCAGTTGCGTTGTTTTTTTTGTACTGGCCAAGAGCCTGTCCCATTCCTCCACTCAGGGAGCTGGCAAGAATGTCGTCGGAGGGGTTTGGTAGCGAATTTCCATAAAATATGGTCTTGGGTGGCATGCGTGTCGTCACCAAAGTGCGGGCATGCAGGGTCATATTTACCGTTCGTGATTAAATATAATCGGTAGGGGCTAAGAAATGCCTTTGTTTGTAGGCGTCTGAGTGTCGTGGCTTGCGCCCTGTGCCAAGTCGGGGTGAAGGGCGGGATACGTGCATCTTTGCTCGCGATGAAAGTGTAATCTCCGCGTACGAGCGAGGCGCCTCGGCGGGGGCGTCCGTTCCCGAAAGGTCTCCCGTCCCCCGGTTGGTTAAACCTCGGGCTGGACAGTCGAAGTTACCCGCGTGAGCCAGTACGTGCAATTGAGGAGAGACCTGAGCGATAAAAGAGATAACCATCACCACCACCGCGTGAGCCAGAGCCCATACGAGACTGATGTTGTGATCAACAGTTCGGTTGCGTAGAATTCGCATTGCGAACGCGATTATCGTGTTTTTGGCGAAATTTTTAATGGTGCTCTTAAAGTCTATTAGAATAGTTTTGGTCCGGGTTCCGCGATGGCCAGTGCGATAGCTACTTCCTCTGCCTCGCGTACAGAGCTAGAGTGAAAGGCTGTGGCGTTAACTAGGGCTGACTGTGGAGTGGCCATACATGTCACGTATGTTCCGCCTTTGATGTGTTGAGCTGCGTCCCCGTACACTGCTCGTGGTTCGTTCTCGTACTGTTTCTCAAGGGCCTGCGCCCTTGCTTTCCTGCGGGCATCATGTCGGCCTGACAGCATGTTCTTGGCTATTGGTTTAACAATTAGACTACTAATAATGTCGACTGATAAATGTGATGTTTCACATACCTCTTCAGCTGGGTGGATGTGGAGTTTTTCCAGAATTAAGCGTCCCGCAGCAGTGCGCAACAAGCGGGTCACTTGTGGATACTAGTATTTACTGTCTTTCTTTGTGCTTCTGCGCTTTTTATCGGCCTGCTTTGCCTGACCGCACAGAAACAATTTTTCTTTTGCCGAATCCGCATCCCGTAATCTTTTGTCCTTGCATGCCTGTACGGCATCATCGGACGATGAAGCTGTGCCGTGTTCCGCAACTAGCATCCCACTGTACACGTGCCCGTGCAACATATTCGAGGAGTCCTCCCCTGTTAGTGCGAAAGCTCACCAGCAAAGCTGAAAAAACCGGGGTATACTTGAAGCCTCAACCTTTGACCTTGGACGGAGCGCCAGCGGCGGACGCCTTGCGCAGCTGCTCCATCAATTCGCGGATTCGGAACCCCAGCTCCCCACGCTCGACTGCCGACAGCGGCTGACGATAAGTGGATGCGGCCAAATAACGCTATCGCGTTCTGTTTCAAAGGCGGATCTCAAGCGTCCTAGAAGTTTTCGGTGTGAGAGCGCTACTTCACTAGCAAAGCAGAAAAACCCGGGGTATGTGTGAAGCTTCAACCTTTGGCCTTTGCCCTTCACCTTTGACCATGAACTTTTACGTTTGTCTTGAGTGCGGCTGTCTTTGAGGCGGTGCTGCCTGAAGTGCTACTCGATTTAACTACGTTAGAACCCGGCCATTTTTTTACAGAGCCGCTCTTCCAGCTCCAGTGGTTAAAAGCGATGAAAACAACCGGCCAGCTTGTACTGCGCTTGCGCAGCTTACGTTAGTGAGCAGCAGATGTGCAAACACATGATACTTCGCAGTCGCTGTTAGTGCCTCGTGGAACCAGATCGCGCTTGCGTTTCCTACTCGCGTTTGTATTCATCCAGTAGCAAACAAATTTTCTCCACTCTACAGTGAGCGCCACATCTTGCGATAAACGCGGATTGTTGTCGCCCTTTAATTAATGCTGATTTTTATTGGAATGTGAACTTCAGGTGCCAGAGCAGCGGAGACTGCACCTGCACTGCTTCAAATGTGTCTTTTTGATTTCTGAGCGCCTGAGTTAGCAGTCTTCACGAGATGCGAAAATTTAATCAGATTGTCTGCTTCAACATAAAGAACGTGATGACCAAGAACTCTTGCGCGTCGCTAAGAGGAAGGCACCGCTTAATTTATGCATTCGAACGCTGCATTTTCTTATCTTTATTCTGGTGCGCTTACGGCACCTCTCCTACGTCTTAGTTACTAACGTGAATTTCTTATGCAAAAGACTGGGTAACGATCTAAGAGACGGGGCTAAAAGAAAAGACGACACCGTAGTTGTCTATGGTCGGTCTCCTTTGTTCGTCGCGTTTCGCAGCACTACTTCCTGCCTTTTCATGAAACAACCAGCCTTAGTCAGCCCTCTTCTTGAATGGCATATTTTCTTAAACAGTAGTACCACTCAGTTACAATTTAGAATACGCAGCCTGTCCCTCAATCGCAAGGTGAAAGTTTTTAAAAAGAAAGGTTTGCTGCAGAAAGCTTCGTCGGCATTTCTGGTTTGGTTTATGGGGTTTAACGTCCCAAACCGACTCAGGCTATGAGGGACGCCGTAGTGAAGGGCTCCGGAAATTTCGACCACCTGGGGTTCTTTAACGTGCACTGACATCGCACAGTACACGGGCCTCTAGAATTTCGCCTTCGTCGAAATTCAGCCGCCGCGGCCAGGATCGAATCCGCGTCTTTCGGGTCAGTAGCCGAGCGGCGCCCTAACTACTGAGCCACCGCGGCGGGGTCGTCGGCATTTCTAGAATCGCGGGAGAGTTAACGGTGTCGGTCATATAACCCGATGTACAAAAAGCACCGCTATTCCTCAAGGCTCCAATTCACAGGGCGCTCAGGTTTTCCTGCACACAATACCTTTGCGCCACGTAGCCTCTAGAGTTTTCCTTAGCATTTATGGCATACGTTTCTTTTCTATTACTGCCGCACGCGCAAACGCGGAACAGAAGATGCAGTGGCAATCACTACATGCGCCAGTACGCGTTAGAAAGAGAACTTCGCAGGCTATCAGGCAGAGCCGATAAGGCCGTCAGCTAGCCTCTATATCTTAAAAAGGATGTGGGCGCGTTTCCCTACGTTTTCCACCTTCTTGGCGCCATTTATACAAGCCTGTATCACTGTTCACAAAACATCTGCTTGTCACCCTGGAACTAATGGCCTCACGGAACATTTCAATAGCAGGCTTTCGGCAAACTTATCAACCCCTATACTATACAGAGACCCCATACTTCCGCCTGCTACAGTTCTCTGTGAGTCTGCAATGAGACAATCAAATAACCTCTGTTCTGTCTCGTCAGTCGTCACTCCACATTGCCCCGCTTCCATTGTCCTTAAAAATCTTTCATCTCCGCATCCGCACCTTCAGCCGGTAGTCGTTAAGGGTAACGTAATGGAATCCAATGGAAGGCAAGCCTGGCAGGAGACGGCAATGATTCAGGCGGGTGTGTGCCATTTGCAAGTACGCAGTGATAACGTGGCGGCAGCTCATCATCATCACCAGACTGACTACGCGCACTGCAGGGCAAATGCTTCTAACATGTCTCTCCAATTAACTCTGTCCTTCGCCAGTTGCAGCCACTGTATCCCCGCAGACTTCTTAATCTCATCAGCTCACCGCGCAGTGATTTCCAGCAGTGCCAATGACATTTCGCTGTGGATAGATGTCAGTACCCAAGGCTTTTACTTCTCAGCCGCCTGAGTGGTCAAGACGTCCCTCGTGAACAAACATCCCCACTAAACTATCGCATAGCCACAGCTCCCCTCTCACCAACCTATGCTGTCCTGGCAACGAGAAACTGCATTTTTCCCACCTTAAACCATTTGCTCATCCTTCTGCAGTGCAAGCTGTGACCAGCATTGCCGCTTTCTTCCGTAGAAGAAACAATTGGGCAAGAATTGCACACGAACTTTATCTTCATGTATATTTCATTACTGAAATTCTATCTGCATCGCATTCGTCCTGAGCAGTTCATGCGTGTCAAGTCGGAATAAAGACCACTGCAAAGAACGATGGCCTGACAAGAATAATAGTGAAACAAATATTCTCGTTCTGGCTTGTTTCTGTTAACACACAAACTTCTATTAAAAGAGCCGTCGCAGTTTTTTTCTTTTTATAGCAAAACCTGTTATGTTGTGAAAATACATCAGTTTCATCAAGGTAGTCTGTTTCGTCAGAATATACTCTGTAGGGTAAAGTGTACTTATCCGTGACTGGCATTCCTCTTTGCTGGATGCACGGGGTACATGCGAGGCAGCTGATGGCACTGCGCGGACGCCGGTGGCCATCCAAGTCGACTCCAAGTTATCCTTGACCGTTTGTGTCTGAGAGAATGCTCCAGAGCAAAAAAAAAAAAAAATCTCCAGCGCAAAGCTGCGCCGCTAGAAACCCGGCAAGCGATAAGGCGGTGTTCGCATGCTCACCGGGACGGCATCAATCCAGCGAGATTTGTTGCCTTCCCTTAAGCTGTGTCTCTAAATGGTCTTAAAGAAATCTCACCACAGCCGGTAACAATTTCTCAAACGAGTTGCTTAAGATTGGAGTGTGGGATTTGAGCATTTGACGCAAAGCATTTGACGTCTGTAGTTGTCTTTTACGTGGCGGCTCTCTGTTCTTATCATTGCATCAAGATTTACAGCGAAACAGCCGGCAGCCAGCCTTGGGCGCCAAACGTGGTGTCCGCTGGTTGCTTCAAAATGTAAACAGCACATCGAACTCAAGTAGCGACCGTGCTCCACGGAAAAGAGGATTTCTGCGAACTCGTTTTCATCTGTGGTGCAAACGACATCGATGCTCTTACGAAAGCCCAGAGTGATTTACGCGATTTGCCATAGTATCTTTTTTTGTTTCTTTTGCGCCCGACTAAATGAACGGTTCACGTGCTCCAGCAGAATCTCTTGTAAAAGGAAGGTAGTGAGCACTGTCAAATGGTGCACACTAAATTTTTCGCGGGCCGCGGGTTTTCCAACTTTATTTCGGTTTACCGCGTATTCACTTACGTGTTGAGACACTGACATCATTGCTTGCCTTTTATTGCGAAAGCAATATTACTTTCACTTTCAGCCCCTCGCGTGGCGAGGCCGCGGTAGCTACCATTGACCTTTAGCTTGACCTCTGCTATGACGTCATACCATCTGCCGCAAAAACCAGGGGCCCAACTTGTGCCGTCGCGAGGGGAGGCCGCGCTTGGTAGCTGCTGCCTAACCCCTGCTCCCGACGCGCGCGGCGCGCCTTTCAGCGCTCTTCATCACACACCGGGATAACGGTAATCTACACACGACCACTTCAACATTGGATTGGATTGGATCGGATTGCATTGGATTTGATTGGATTTGATTTCAATGGATTGGATTGGATTGTATAACCGATGCATCACCACAAGTCTAACCACAAGCACCACCACCAGCTACACTACCAGCTGAACCATGGCGTAGCTTTTCGCAATTACCGGGCTTAACCAAGCTAAGCCACAGCCATTTTTTAACTGCTAGGGTATGTACACGTCGGGTTTTTTTAAATGAAAAAAAAAGCTGGGAAAGTGTAGAAAGGAGTACTACTTTAGCCGACAAGTTATAAAATTTCTTAAAAGAACCATTTAATAATGAGTACGCCTTTACACAGTTTAAATCTAATGCGATGCATGCGGGAAATACTAAAAGGCGGGTAGTGCCTAACATAAGAGTGGATAAGGGCGTACAGTGTATTTTGCCCACTAGTACAAAAGTACACTAGTATACAAGTATTAGTATTGCGCAAGTATTATTGGTACAGAAGTACGCGTATTAGTACACATTCGTATACAGTACGTGGAAGAACGCGGGGGAGCAAGCAGGTGAGCATACCTTTATCAGCTCAGTCAGTGCGCTGTAATGCCTTTTGTAAGGCAGCCGTATTCTCTTAATGTGTCTTAGTTTCTCCACGTGGTAGAAATCGTTTCGCACTATAGCATTAGATCTTTTCGGTCTCTTGATGGGTGAGTGGAATTTCTAGGAGGGGCAACTTATATGGCATGACGGTCATTGTGGGCCCGCTGTCAACTATTTTAGGCGTGCCGAGATTCTAGAATTACTCAGGAAGTTATCATCTGCAGACGTTTCCCTTACAGAATTTTCATTTTTAGCTTGGAGACAGGCTATAAATGCATCGCGGTGATTAAATTGTAGCCTCGTTTATCCTTTGGGTGATGTCGAATGCGATGAAAGCTTTTCATTCTAGTTGCCGGAAATACAGACGGGCAGTTTAATTGGTCCTAAGAGCAGAGGTCATTGGCGCTTCTGTTTCTTACGAATAAAGAGAAGGGTATGGCTAAGAATGAAAAGAATTTGAGGTTTCTTAAAGTGTTTAGGGTTCGCTCATGAAAAAACGAGAGCGGCGGCAGGGAATGTAATGCGCGTAGCTCTTTAACGCTCATCATCCTATTGCAGCCTGCTGGTTGACATCTGTAGTGTTTTGTTCAGCCCTTCGCCTGAATGCAGGGTCGACAGGCTCCACTGTGTGCATTATCTCAATGCATGTACGCCACTATATCTTCGCTGCCATCAACGACCATCACTTAATGTCAAAGCTGTCCTTCTCAAGTCGCAAGTAAAATTGGCGCTGATAAGTAGCTAGCTACAGAGCATGCTGTGTGCACAATTCAGCGTATTGTCAATATTTACAAGAGTACGAACGATGCTTTTTTGTTTTCAGAGTATAACGATGGTGCAACAGCAGCCAGGAAATTATGAGACGCAAATTATAGGACGAAAAGAAGTCGCCGCAGTGGCTTAGCGGTTATGGTGCTCGACAGGCGGCGGTCTCATTTCGGTGGAGGCGAAATTCTAGAGGCCCGTGTACTGTGCGTTGTCCGTGGGCGCTAAAGATTTCCAGGGTGCTAGAAATTATCCGGAGCCGTTCACTATGGCGTCCCTTTAGCCTGAGTGGATTTGGGGCGTTAAACGCCATAAAAAACCCATTAGATGAAAAGAACAATTAACCCAGCTGCGGTGGCTCAGTGGTTACGGCGCTCGGCTGCTGACCCGAAAGACGCGGGTTCGATCCCAGCCGCGGCGGCTGAATTTCGATGAAGGCGAAATTCTAGAGGCCCGTGTACTGTGCGATGTCAGTGCACGTTAAAGAACCCCAGGTGGTCGAAATTTCCGGAGCCATTCACTACGGGGTCTCTCATAGCCTGAGTTGCTTTGGGACGCTAAACTCCAATAAACCAAACCAAAAGAACAATTACGGTAACCGCCCTTGCACAGTAATATTTCAGGCTGCATTTGTTATTGGCAGCAAAATTGGTTGCTTCTAGCACTGCATTTCATGAGCAGATATCTATGGGTTCCTGCATTCCTTCTCGGAACTTTCACCTGGCTGAATAAGCGAGAGAGTAAACTGGCCGGTCGCCAGTGACTTCTCCGTGTGACGATGCGTCGTCCTCTGTATGCGCTTTGCTATGCTCTCTGCGTAGCTGCCGAAGCATATGTTTTTTTTTTTGCGCTTGTGTTCGATGTTGCTTGTCGGAGAGGCGTGAAGAAAATTAAGAAGCAACGCAAGCCCACAAGGACACCGATGAAGGACGCAAGAGCGCTTGCGCGAGCCCAGGCTTCTTCTTCACTTGAGTTTCGCCATTTATCTAGATGAAAAAAAGTTGCAATGATTACCCTCGAAAAGTTTCCCCCTAATAATAGCTCTGTCAATTTGTTTCTGAATGGCGGGCATCTCTAAAAGGATGTTCGACATCGGCGATACGGGAATTTTCGCCGCTGAACTCGCGTTTTTTGCTTGATTTGTTTGTTTTAGATTTTCTTTCTGAAAGCAGAGTCTTAAAATATCGCATTCTTAATTTTGGTATGATTATTCCCGCGGTGAATAGTAGTTACTATCATGGCTTTTATTCGTGATTTTTCTGTCGTGTAACACTTTATGTGAATGCGCCTGCCTTAAATCTAATTTCTCGCCATAACGTGGATGGAATCAAATAAACTTCTCCCACAACGTAAAACACTCATTCATACTATGTTTTGTAACATGTCATCACGTCTAGTTTCATTTTGCAGGGCCGGGTGTATAATGTTGACGTGGGTCGGCTTCTTGACGTTCGGTGTCCAATCAGCTTCCTCTGACGTCACAGCATTGCGTAACCGAATAAGGCCATGTTAAGAGCAGTGGTCGTTTTAGCCCCCTCCCTATATCTCGCTGGATTATCCGCTCTTGCTCCTCGATAGCACTTGCTATACGTCCTGTTTTGGATCGTTAGTCTATTGCACGGGCTGACCCGTAAGCATACCTTCACGCGTTCAATTGCTAATCTACAAGGAAGGGTTGGTGAAGGGTGAGGTGTTAGGTTTAGCTGTCTTTGGAACTCGCTGTGCCTGTTATGGTCGTCTCTTATTTTTTTTACATTCACTTCATTGTACGTATTCACACCATCTCCAATTTCTCACCTATGTTTTATTTTTGTGTTATTCCTCGTACCATCGGCGCCTTGTTTGCAATGCCACAAGCATGCGCTTGCATTTCTTTAATTACTACGGGCCGAAAACTGAACGAACTTAGACGCGTTTTGTCAGAATGAGCTGCTATATGACAGCATTCAATATGTTTTGAACTGAACGTTTATCGAGTCAGTAAGCATCGAAGCTGGCACACAGTCTGCTAATTGAGCCCGTAGGAAATGTAGCAGCTGCATCGATGTGACGGTGTGCCATGGCATGAGTGCGATGTTGGAGGGCTGGAACGAAGACTCGGTAATTATCCGCATTTTCCTGAATGTCGGGTGCACGCCGGATGCAAGCGACGCCGTAGCAGCGAGTTCAAGGCTGCCACCTGTACAAGGATTTCGCATTAGCGGTGACCTGGTGCTACTTCCGGTAGCAAGAATACAAAGTTGTTCGCTGAGGCATTTCATACTGGGTCAAGGAAAGGTTGGTCTTGTGATCTTGAGTGTGGAAACTCAAAAAATTGGAATTACATTACCGTGCAGCCCGAGGAGGAATGCGCAGCCACATTTGCCTGCATTTCAGTGCGCAGTAAGTTTTGTGTGTTCTGGGCGTGTAATATTTCCAGGCAGTGTAGCAGAATGTATTAAGCTGCGGGAAAACCATGAGTTGAGTTCGGTACATAGTTTAGTTCATTAAAAAATGGCGCTCGTATAGGCGAACAGCGTCCTCTGACGTCAAAAAATTCATGTCAGGAAAGGAAATGGTGAAGCACTGTCTCGTTTCACAGTGGAGTCCGCAACCGCGCTGTAAGGGAAGGAAGGAAGGTGGGAGTGAAAGAAGGAAGACGGAAAGGGGTGCTGTAGTGGAGAGCTCCGGACTAATTTCGGCCACCTGGGGATCTCTAACATGCACCTAAATCTCACAGCACACGGGCACGTTAAGGATCCCAAAGTGGCCGAAATGATTTCGGAGATGTGGTGATGCTGGCGACGCCGGGGGAGGGGGTGTTAGAATGGTCACTGGCCTTTTATATTGTATACTCGCACTTTTGGATATGGTAATTAAGGTCTCGGTGTAAGGCAGTCAAGAGGCATTATTTAGTAGGAAAAGCCTAAAATACTCCTGGTTTATTAAGACGAGCGGTGAGTTCTCAAGTGTAATAATGAATTTCTACCACGAACTGTAGAACGCCGTCTGGAAGTCCTAGCTAAAGACCTTAGTGCACATACAGGATGACGCTGCTTGCGTTAGCGATATTTCTTGCTGGCTAATTAATGTAGTCGATGGCTTCAAGCCAATCACTTAGTGCTTCTCTGAAACGACAAAGTGGGTATCCGCCCTGTCGGGTCTACTGAAGTGAAGTACTAATATTGTGACTGCA
Source organism: Amblyomma mixtum (assembly GCF_055824585.1). NCBI lineage: Eukaryota > Metazoa > Arthropoda > Arachnida > Ixodida > Ixodidae > Amblyomma > Amblyomma mixtum. The sequence goes on from NC_143013.1 coordinate 87,316,558, forward strand.
GCGATGATAGTGGTTTTAGACATACGGTTCTGCTCCGTTGAAATTGTGGACGTGTGTTTCGATGCAAGAAAGGACATACCGAAGTTTCCCCTTCGAAGTTTGGAACGGAAGTTTCTTACAATCTTGAGTTGATGCTTATTTCCCGTTTGCGGTCAACCCCTCTAGTCCGCGTCACACTAGTCGCGAGCGTGTGGAGGGGCTGGTGGTATTGGTGATGCTAGTCGTGCGTGGGCTATAAGCGCAGGCAGGTTTAGGCATGTGTTTTTTCCCCTTTATCACTGGATTTCGGCATAGCACGACATTTCACAAAAACAATTAAACTCAGAACACAATGTATATATACACAAAGTACACCTGACGGCGTTGGGATTAGCCAGCCGCAGCTTGTTTTCGTCTAATAAAAATTCGCGCAGATATAGCAAGGGCTCCACTCTTGAAAGCCACTCGGGAATTTCTGCCACCCCTTTTTGGATAGATAGAAAGCAATGCATACTTTCACAAAAGTAAATTCGGACGGTAATGGCGCTACATGAGTTACGTATTTGAATAAAGGTGTGCGATAAGGCCGTCAAGCGTGCGCGTAAGCACGACTTCTTGGCACATTCAGCGAAAATATCACCCATTTTCACGGTAGGCACTTTGTTACCAATAAAAATCCTTGTTGGCTACCTCCGAACCTTTCAAGCTGGCAACTGCGCCCATTTCAACACATGTGCGTGCTTTGTGATTTTGGCAAGCGCTTAAGTTCTCCTAATTTAATTTGGTTGATGGACAACTAAGGGTTACTATACTGGAGGGGTGGACATTGAAGCTCTTTCGGAAGCCCCAATGTAATTTACGCGATCTGCCTTAGTATTTTTGGTGTTCCTCTTGCGCCCGGGCTCCGGCAGAATCTCTTGCAAAAGAAATGTGATGAGCATTGTAAACTGGTGCACACTGATGTGATCGAGGATCGAGACCGAGGACTTCACTGCATGAGGATGAAGTAGGCAGACTACGGAGGGAAGCTTTGAGGAGAATCAGTAAACTTGAAGGTTTATTTTACATACAAAATAACAAGGAGTTCAAGAGTCAGAAAAGAAGCGCTGTGACACATGACAGATTGCGGCTTAAGTACCGTGGATAGTCCTCAGCGCCTAGCTAGGGAAGGAAATCCGATATCTGGTCGAGTGTCCAATGGGCTTGCAGCTTCTTCATAGGCTCCGCCCTCACCACGTGACCACACACACTCCACGAAAACACACACAGGCAAGGAGGAATCTTGGCGCCTTGCAGTCGCGGACTGCGGTTCCCGCGGGCCGACCAGGCCCGCATCCTGCCTTTCTGCATCCTGCCTTTCCCTGCAATCTCGGACGTCCCCCAAGGCATTCCCTTTGGCCTCAGCTTTTTATTACCCACGTTATGACCTTCCCTTCAGTGTATTGTCATGTGTCTTCACTGACAGGTAATACGGGGTCTGCCATCTTGCAATAAATACCAGCATTTAAGTTCTCGAAAACAACGTTTTGCATGCTCTGGAATGGCCTTCTTGCTAATGTTACTAAGAATGCACTGATATTTTTTTTTATCGTCAGCATTACATTTTGTCAACTCATAAGGCCTTCTGATAGAGGTATATTCACTGTTTTGTGGTTCAAATGCTCACATAATAATCCTTACACACCAACCTGCAACCTAGAATATTTACACCATGACAAGTGCTCAGTATCACCGTCTTCCAAATTACTTGCGTTCAAAGCCCATGTGTGGCATCAGCTTGGGTATTCTAACGGCACATGGCACAAATCTAACTTAACTAGAATCCTGAAATAAGTTCAGACCTGAGCCGCTTGTTTTATTTTCTGACTATTGTTGAAACTCCAGTGTAACAGTACTAAAGGTGAATCTTCAAATTTCCACGCGTCGTGCAGAAACTACGCATCGTTTCCCACGATATCGCCTCAAATTATCAGACTCGCCTTCGATGTTGCAGTTTTGTCGCAAATTGGTTCGTGGCCGTCAGGGTCGGCTGAACCGAGATCGGTGCCATCACAGCGGACCATTGTTTTATCTTCGACGGAAATCCCGTAGCAAAAGAAACGTTGACGCAACGGATATGTCTCCAATACGCCACAAATAATACGGGCAATTTCTACCGCAGATATCTTCGCGTTTCGCAACATACACACGCCTGTACGGGCGCACGCGATTAGACAGGCACAGCCGGGAGCTCCAAACAAACCGAACGCTCGAGAAGCAAAGTGATCGTACAACGCTTTCCGCCCCACTCCCGAGCAGAGGCCGAACACGTGCGGTCCGCATGCTTGCGGAATCCCTTCGCCCCCCCCCCCCCCTCCCCCCCCCAAAAAAAAAAAAAAAATTGATCATACGACGGCCTTAGGCTGGAGATACAAGGAGCGAAGAAGCGGCGGCGCGCCGCCGCGTATCTCACGGCGCGAAAGCAATTGTGATCAACAAGTGGCAAATACCAGTGAGCAATTAGGACGGTGAGAGCAACGACACTGACTCTTCTGTTAAAATCACTTCGGCACCAATGTACTTGCTTTAACACGCGTGCATAAGTATCTATAAGAATTTGCGTGCTCGAATGCATGGTGTCGCGTACCTTTGGGCGCCCGCTCAGCCGCGGACGCCACCGTCTGCGGTTTTCTTCGACACATTCGCTTCAGGGAGGAAATGAAGGCATTTAGATCCAAGATTCGGCCGTGTTTCCTGATAATAACATTTCTGTGCCAAGATCACGGCGTAGCTCGTCGGCCATGGCGGTCATGCTGGTGACGGCAGACAGAGGCAGCCAAGTACGGGCTATCTGCGCTGCTATTAGCTTGCTTCAACTGCTGCTTCCGGTCTCACCGGACGCCGCGCGTCAATATCTTGCGAAACCAGATCGGAAGCGGCGGGTGTTTCTCTCGACGCCCGGAGTGCACCCTGCCGGGCGAAAATCACCGACTGGCAGCCGTGGAAAAACTCCATGTATCCTGGCCTTTAAGCACAGCTTCACACGTTCAGTTGCTCATCTCCGAGGAAAAGTGGGTGGAGGGTTAGGTGTTAGTTTCAGCTACCTTTGGAACTCGCAGTGTCTCTGATGATCAACTCACTTTTTTTCACATTCGCTTCATTGTGAGTATATTCACTCCATTTTCGGTTTCTCCCATATATTTTATTTTTATGTTAACCATCGTAGTATCCGCGTCTTGCTTGAAATGCAACAGCCATGTGTTTGCTTTTCTTTAATTACTACTGGCCGGAAACTGAGCGAACTTTGATGCCTTTTGTAAGAATGAAATGCTTAATGGCAGTATTCAGGATGTTTTGAACTGAACATTTATTGTGTCGAAGTTTGCACCCAGTCTGCTCATTGAGCCCATAGGAAATGTCGCAGCTGCATCGATGTGCAATGCCACGTGCATGTTGGAGGGCAGGAACGAAGGTTCAGCAATTATCCGCCTTTTCCTCAAGGCCGCGTGCACGCCGGATGCAAACGGCGCAGTAGCGGCGAGTTCAAGGCTGCCACTTGTACAAGGATTTCTTGTTAGAGATCATCTCACGCTATTTCCGGTCGCGAGAATTCAAAGTCGTTAGCTGATGCATTTAAAACTGGGCCAAGGAAAGGTTGGTCGTGTGATAGTGGGTGTGGAAACGCAAAGACAGGGAAGGACGTCACCGTGCAGCGCGAATAGGAATGCAGACACATATGCCTGCATTTCAGTGGGGAAGAAGTTTTGTGGGCACTGGACATGTAATGCTTCTTGGTGCTGTAGTAGAATCTAAGGTTGTGGCGGAAAATCATGAGCTGAATACGCTAAATAATTGAGTTCATTAAAAAATGTCGCTAATGCAGGCCAACAGCGTTTTCTAAGATAATTGAATTGGATTTCAAAACTTTTATTGTCCAACGAAAAGGCGAGTTTTTTTAGGCTTCCCACCTAGACGATGGCTAAGAGGAAAAAAAAGGTAAAAAAAATGTACGTGAGGAAAGGAAGTGGCACTTTAACTGTCTCACTTCTCCGTGGACACCTCAACCACGCTGTAAGGGATGGGGCGCCGGTGACAGTGAATAGAGAAAGGGAGAAAGAGGGGCCGTAGTGGACGGTTGCGTAATAATTTCGGCCACGTGGGGATCTCTAACGTGCACTGACATCGCACAGCACACGGACACGTTAAGGATCCCAAAGTGCACGAAATGATTGCGGAGATATGTTGCTGCTCACGCCGGCGCAAGGAGTATTGAAATGACCACTTCCCTGGTCTTGGTGTAAGAGGTCTTGGTGTAAGACGGTCAAGAAGCATTCTTTAACAGAGAAACCTTAAAAACACTCCTCTTGGCTTACTAACGCCAGCAGTAACTTGTAAAGCGTTGACATAAATTTTTACCCCAAACAGTTCAACGCCGGCTGGATGTCGCAGCTAAAGCTCTTAGTGCACATACAACTGGGCGCCGCACTCGTTAGCGAAATTTCTTACTCGTTAATGCCCGTAGTCAATGACTATAAGGAAATAGCTTACTACTTCGCAGAAATGATAAAAGAGGTATTCGACTTGATGAGCGTGTTGAAGTGAATTAATGCTATTGCGATTGCAGACATGATGCTGGCTTTAAAGCTGCAGTGCTTCGCCGTTGAAACTGTAGACGTGTGTTTCGATGCCTGAAATTACATACAGGAGTTTCCCCTTCGAAGTATGAAACGAAAGGTTCTAGCAATCTTGCCGTGAAGGTTCCTTCACGTTTGCAGTCATTGCCTCTAGTCCGCGTCACACCAGTCTCGAGCGTGTAGAGGCGCTGGTGGTATTGGTGGGGCTAGTTGTGCGTGTGGTATATGCGCAGGCGGGTTTAGATATATTGTGATTTTCCCCCTTTATTACCGGGTTTCGCATAGCACGAAACTTCACAAAAACAACAAACACTACAAAACAACGAGAAAATTCGAGAGCACGCAAAACAAAGAATATATATACACAAAGCACATCTGACGGCGTTGCGATTAGCCAGCCGCAGGCTGTTTTCGTCTAATTAAAATCCGCGCAGGTATAGCAATTGCTCTACTATTGAGGGCCACTGGGTAATTTGTGCCGCCTCTTTTTGGATAGATACAATGCAATACATACTTTCACGAAAGTCAAGTCAGGAGGTAGTAGCGCTACATGAGTCACTTAATTGAATAAAGGTGACCGACAAGGCCGTGAACAGTGCGCGTAAACACAACTTCTTAGTACATTCAGCGAGAATAACATCACACATTTTCACTGTAACCACTTTGTAACCATAGAAATCCTCGTTGGGTGCCTCCGAAGCTTTCAAGCTGCAAGTTCGCTTATTTCGACACTTGTGCATGCTTTGTGATGTGCGCACGTGCTTAAGTTACCTTAATTTAGTTTTGTTGATGAACAAATTAGTGTTATATTGTCACGGATGGGTCCTTCACGGATGGGGGTATATTGTCACGGATGGGGTCGGGTTTTACACCGTCGGCGCTCACAACATGGCCAAGAAACTTGAGCTCTTTGTAGCCAAAGTGGCACTTCTCGGGTTTAAGTGTCAAGTCGGCCAACCGCAGGGCATCCAGCACGGTCGGCAGTCGTTCAAGGTGTTGGTCGAAGGTTTCTGAAAACACCACCACGTCATCTAGATAAACTAAACAGGTTTGCCATTTGAGGCCAGCCAGGACAGTGTCCATCATGCGCTGAAACGTCGCAGGCGCTGAACAAAGGCCGAAGGGCAACACCTTAAATTCATATAGGCCGTCGGGTGTGATGAAGGCAGTTTTTTCGCGGTCACGTTCATCAACCTCAATCTGCCAATATCCGCTCTTTAGGTCGATCGATGAAAAATACTTGGCGCGGCGAAGTCTGTCGAGTGAGTCGTCGATGCGAGGCAGCGGGTAGACGTCCTTTTTCGTTATGGCGTTCAGCTTACGGTAATCGACGCAAAAGCGCAAAGTCCCATCCTTCTTCTTTACCAGAACAACAGGCGACGACCACGGGCTCTTAGAAGGCTGAATTATGCCGTCTGTAAGCATCTCCTTCACCTGCGTTTGGATGGCGTCGCGTTCCTTCGGGGAAATGCGGTACGGCTGCTGTCGTATGGGGCGAGCATCATCGGAAGTGATGATTCGATGCTTTGTGACCGCCGTTTGCCGCACTTTCGAGGAGGATGCGAAGCAGGTTTGGTATTGAAGCAGTAGGGCGCGTAGGTCGCGCTGTTGAGTGGCTGATAGCCCGGAGCTAATATCGATGCGATCCAGGGACGTCTCCGGTTGTACCATGCCCTCGGACGCAAAACACTCAGTAACATCTGCCAATTGGTCGGCCCACGCTATGGCAGTAGCTCGGAAAAGGCGACGAGGTTCGTTGGTAAAATTAGTAATCAGGAGCTCCGACCGACCGTTATGGAGGTGGACAAGGCTTCGGGCCGAGCAAATGCCGTGTGTCAGTAGCAAGGAAAGGTTGCCCTCGGCGACTGCAGGTCCATCACGTAGCCTATCATCGCATTCAACTCTTGCAAAAACACTGGCGCGCGGCGGGATCAAAACACTCTCAGTGGAAATACGAAGGGCGGAGCTGCGTTGACGAACATCGGAGGTGTTGTCGGCTTTCGCTCTAGAAAACGTAACGGTTCTGTTCCGCAGGTCGATAACGGCACCATTCTCACGGAGAAAATCTACGCCCAAAATCAGGTCACGAGAACAGTCGCGGAGCACCAGGCAGCTCACTACGAACGTCGAATCGATGATCTGGACCCTAGCCGTGCACTGTCCAAGCGGAGTAATGATATGGCCCCCCGCCGTCCGGATCTGCATGCCAGAGCAGGGAGTCGTGACTTTCTTCAGAAGCGCTGCCAATTTGCCACTAATAATTGAAAACTCTGCTCCTGTGTCCACCAACGCGCTAATGCTGTGACCGTCGAGAAGCACGGGTATGTCGAGTGAGAATCGCTCCTTTAGATCACCGGCTGTCGTCGACGTCGACAAAGCTCTATCATCGAATGTCGGCGTCGTCCGGGGGTCCTTACAGCATCGATATCCAGCGACCACGCCCCCGGAGGTCGCTGTCTTCAGTTTTCCCGGCGAGGACTGGGCGAGCGGTCCGCTGTCGCTCGCGAAAAGTTCTGCGGATTCGGTGAAAATGATGACCGGCGAGGGGACGGCGATCGGGACTGACGGCGCGCCGTGGACCACAGTGGTTGCTGCGTTACGTACTCTTCAATCGCAGGGGGCCGTTGACCAAATCGGGGTCTTGGCGCATCGGGGGAAAAACCCTGCAGGCCAAGTTCACGATATGGGCACCGCCGGAACAGGTGACCGGGCTCCCCACAATGGAAACACAAACGTCGTCGGTCTGGGCCACGCCAGACGTCCGCTCTGCGCAGGGATCGTCGGTCACTCGGGATGTGCTGCACTGGCTGCACGGAGGGTAGCGGGACGTCGTGATGGGCTTGAACAAACGCCGTTGCATTTGGGGGAGGGCGTCGTAAAGCGTCAGCATACGTCGGGCGGCAGTAGTCCGTCTGGATAGGCTGTGTAAATGCCGCTGGAGTCGGGGCAGGGCGTCGCAGAGCTTCAGCGTACGTCGGGCGGTAGTAATCTGACTGTACTGGCTGTGGTTCGCCGCGTAGTAACTGTGGCCTGACAGCCTGCTGCACCTCGTCGCGGATAACGCCCATAAAGGAGCTGGCCGTGGTCTGCGACGTACCACAGATCTTCTGCAGCTCCTCACGGACGACAGTGCGGATCATGTCACGGAGGAAGTCGGTATTGGTGTTGAACGCCGGGAGAGGCTCCGTTATGGAAGCAGCAAGGACTGGCCGGTCGTACGCGGTGGAACGCTGCCGGAGAACCTGCTCCATCGTGACAGCCTCTGCTAGAAACTCGGCAACAGTGCTTGGGGGGCTGCGCACGAGGCCGGCGAAAAGCTGTTCTTTCACACCACGCATTAGGTGGCGCAGCTTTTTGGCTTCCGACATGGCTGGGTCAGCCCGCCGGAAGAGACGCGTCATGTCTTCGACGTACATGGTAACCGTTTCATTGGGCATCTGCATGCGGGACTGTAGGGCGCGTTCAGCTCGCTCCCGACGATCAGCGCTGACATACGTGGCGAGCAATTGACGTCGGAACTCATGCCATGACAAAAGAGCGTCCTCACGGTTTTCGTACCACGTCCGAGCACCGTCCTCCAAGCTGAAGAAAACGTTCCTCAGTTTGGCGGCGTCATCCCACTGGTTAAATGCGGCGACCCGTTCAAACTGGAGGAGCCAATCTTCCACGTCCTCCAGCTGAGTCCCGTGAAAGGATTTTGGTAGCCGTGGGTTTTGGAGGGTGTAGTACGCGGCGCCTTGCATGACTGGTTGAGGGGCAGGCGCCGAGGTAGTGTCAAATGGCCTGAGCTCAGGAGGCAGCCGGCCAGGTGCCAAGGTAGTCTCCAACAGCCTATGCTCAGGGGGCAGTCCTAGATTGCCGCGACTGACCCGATGCACTGGCGTGTCGATAGGGAGAGGTCTGGGGTCCTCGGTGTTAGGAGGGGTGTGCGACATATTCCAGGGCGATGTACCCAGCGCACTCCACCAGAAATGTCACGGATGGGTCCTTAATCACACAGGCTAGGCGCAAGCCGCCAACAGAGAAGCAGAGTCCCAGCTCCGAGAGCACGCGAGTTCCTCACTTCTTCGTCCTTTCGGCGCCGCTCGGGGACACCTGGCGGCAATATTGTTATTCGGAACAGAATAATAACTTCACATTCTTATACATATCGTGATGGAAATACTGCGATTAACTATACGGTGTGCACAAGGCGTGAAGGCTAGGCTGCTACAGCTGTTTCTTCACTGTGGGCCACCGCGTTAGCGTTCATACATTAAATTAAACGGGAGTGGAATCCGCTAACTTAGATTAGCTATTACCCAAGATGCTTGGGTGGTTAGGCTTATGCCGCTTTTGTGTGAAATAAAGAAACGCCAGAAAAGAGGCAAGCATGTCTTTGTAAGTGCACTCATTTAGCATTAAGGCTTAGCTGCTGCCAAGCAGCCAGAAGTGTAGCATTGTTTTGAACAAAATCGTTTGTTTATCGCAACATCTATAAATGCATAAAAATGCCAGCTGTGCTTAGGCATTGGGGTCGTGCCAACCCATGTGTTTCTCTTCCTCTTCTAACATCGATAAAACAAACACGCATGCTGGAACAATTCTGTCCGACGTCATCGACCACTTTCCTGTTTGCCTTCATTCCAGACCACTGTTCTTCTCCGATACCAGAAAGGACTGCGTCATACTATAGAAGAATAGACAACAGCACTCCTGAGCGTTTTTGTATGGACGTTAGTGAGATAACATGGGAGGATGTTGAATGTCTCCAGGAAGTTAACAAAGCATATGATACTCTGCATATGATACTCTGGCGCAAGGAGTATTGAAATGGCCACTTCCCTGGTCTTGGTGTAAGAGGTCTTGGTGTAAGACGGTCAAGAAGCATTCTTTAACAGAGAAACCTTAAAAACACTCCTCTTGGCTTACTAACGCCAGCAGTAACTTGTAAAGCGTTGACATAAATTTTTACCCCAAACAGTTCAACGCCGGCTGGATGTCGCAGCTAAAGCTCTTAGTGCACATACAACTGGGCGCCGCACTCGTTAGCGAAATTTCTTACTCGTTAATGCCCGTAGTCAATGACTATAAGGAAATAGCTTACTACTTCGCAGAAATGATAAAAGAGGTATTCGACTTGATGAGCGTGTTGAAGTGAATTAATGCTATTGCGATTGCAGACATGATGCTGGCTTTAAAGCTGCAGTGCTTCGCCGTTGAAACTGTAGACGTGTGTTTCGATGCCTGAAATTACATACAGGAGTTTCCCCTTCGAAGTATGAAACGAAAGGTTCTAGCAATCTTGCCGTGAAGGTTCCTTCACGTTTGCAGTCATTGCCTCTAGTCCGCGTCACACCAGTCTCGAGCGTGTAGAGGCGCTGGTGGTATTGGTGGGGCTAGTTGTGCGTGTGGTATATGCGCAGGCGGGTTTAGATATATTGTGATTTTTCCCCTTTATTACCGGGTTTCGGCATAGCACGACACTTCACAAAAACAACAAACACTACAAAACAACGAGAAAATTCGAGAGCACGCAAAACAAAGAATATATATACACAAAGCACATCTGACGGCGTTGCGATTAGCCAGCCGCAGGCTGTTTTCGTCTAATTAAAATCCGCGCAGGTATAGCAATTGCTCTACTATTGAGGGCCACTGGGTAATTTGTGCCGCCTCTTTTTGGATAGATATAATGCAATACATACTTTCACGAAAGTCAAGTCAGGAGGTAGTAGCGCTACATGAGTCACTTAATTGAATAAAGGTGACCGACAAGGCCGTGAACAGTGCGCGTAAACACAACTTCTTAGTACATTCAGCGAGAATAACATCACACATTTTCACTGTAACCACTTTGTAACCATAGAAATCCTCGTTGGGTGCCTCCGAAGCTTTCAAGCTGCAAGTTCGCTTATTTCGACACTTGTGCATGCTTTGTGATGTGCGCACGTGCTTAAGTTACCTTAATTTACTTTTGTTGATGAACAAATTAGTGTTATATTGTTATTCGGAACAGAATAATAACTTCACATTCTTATACATATCGTGATGGAAATACTGCGATTAACTATACGGTGTGCACAAGGCGTGAAGGCTAGGCTGCTACAGCTGTTTCTTCACTGTGGGCCACCGCGTTAGCGTTCATACATTAAATTAAACGGGAGTGGAATCCGCTAACTTAGATTAGCTATTACCCAAGATGCTTGGGTGGTTAGGCTTATGCCGCTTTTGTGTGAAATAAAGAAACGCCAGAAGAGGCAAGCATGTCTTTGTAAGTGCACTCATTTAGCATTAAGGCTTAGCTGCTGCCAAGCAGCCAGAAGTGTAGCATTGTTTTGAACAAAATCGTTTGTTTTTCGCAACATCTATAAATGCATAAAAATGCCAGCTGTGCTTAGGCATTGGGGTCGTGCCAACCCATGTGTTTCTCTTCCTCTTCTAACATCGATAAAACAAACACGCATGCTGGAACAATTCTGTCCGACGTCATCGACCACTTTCCTGTGTTTGCCTTCATTCCAGACCACTGTTCTTCTCCGATACCAGAAAGGACTGCGTCATACTATAGAAGAATAGACAACAGCACTCCTGAGCGTTTTTGTATGGACGTTAGTGAGATAACATGGGAGGATGTTGAATGTCTCCAGGAAGTTAACAAAGCATATGATACTCTGTTAACTAAACTAAAGACAGTTTACGACAGGTGTTTCCCACTAGTATGTAGCCGTAAACGTAGAGCAAAGAAGCCATGGGTCACCGAAGGGTTACTGCGCAAAATAAAGCAAAAACAGAGGCTGTACGGGCAATTCCTGAAGTCTAGGGATCTCGCAAAACTGAAACAGTATAAAAAATTCCGCAGCCTCCTCAACAAGGAGCTACGCAACGCAAAGCTTGCATACTTTACTAAAAAGTTTTCTAGATCGCCCAGCGAAACTTTTAAACCGTGGGATCATCTGAATAAAATTTTTAATTTTAATATAAAGACTGCAATTGATAGCATCATAAGGGATGGTAAACTTATTAAGGGCGAAGAGCTTTCAAATGAACTAAGCAGTTTTTTTGTTAATTTCACAAAGGACCTTTGCGGTCCTTTTACTGGTGCCACAGGGTATGATTATCAAACGCCAAGTGTTCCTGAGTCGATGTTTTTTGAGCCTGTAACAGAGCACGAAATAATAACGGTATTCACAAACCTAAAAACTAGTAAAGCAGAGGACAAAGACGGCTTTAAAATCAGGCCTTTTAAGTATGTGATTAACTTACTCGCACTGGTACTGGTAGGCATTTACAATCTCGCTCTTTCCACCGGAACTTTTCCAGACCAAATGAAAATCGCTAAGGTTGTGGCTATATATAAGGGTGGTGCGAAAGCAGAACTGTCCAATTATAGACCGATTTCAGTTCTTCCTGTACTGTCCAAGGGCTTAGAAAAAATTATTTATACCAGAATAACCAAATTTTTAGAAAAACACTCCGTGCTTTCTGACTGTCAATACGGATTCAGGCAAGGGAGGTGAACAGAAATCGCGCTTAATAAACAAAAGGAACTGATCATAGATTCTTTTGAGGACCGAAAAATCGTTCTTGGAATTTATATTGATTTTACAAAGGCGTTTGACTTAGTCCACCATCGTCTGCTACTGCTTAAGCTACTCCATTATGGAATCAGAGGAATAGGTTTATCCTTAATGGAATCCTACCTAGAAAACCGCATGCAAATGATTGTAAATGACCGCACATCGTCAACATTAAAACCTATTTTTTCTGGAGTCCCACAGGGCAGAATTTTAGGCCCCTTACTATTTAATATCTATATTAATGATATATTTTACATGCCCTTACCTGTGACTTTTATAGCTTACGCCGATGATCTCACAATGCTTTTGCCCGGTGATAATGAAAGAAATCTATTACTGTATGGAAACCAATTTTTAGAATATTTGTGCGAATGGTTGAGAAAGAATTGTTTAAGAGTAAATGCTAAGAAAACTAATGCCATTATCTTCTGTCCAAAGAAGAAGCCTATCTCCATGAATTTCGATCTCATGCTGGGTGACACTAGAATTGAAGTTGTACACACTATAAAATGCCTTCGTGTGGTGCTCACGGAAACCCTGAGTTGGGACAAACATATAAACACTATCCGCAAGAAAATGAACTGAGTCAATGGTGCCTTGTGTCGACATAGATACACACTTCCAACAAAGATATATTCTTATATATAATGCATACTTTGTTCCCATCATTACCTACTGTGTAAGTGTCTGTGGTACCACAACGAAACATAACAAACACAAGATCTCAGTTGCACAGAAGCGTGGTGTCAGATTGATTGCAAATGTACCATGGCATTCCCATGCGTTTCCTTACTTTAAGCAATATGGTATTTTGTCTGTTGATATATTGCACCCATTCATATTGTTATGTGCATACAAAAATGCAGTTAAAACAAATAACCAACTGTTACTTGCAGCCTTTAATCTACATCAATACACACCAGTGTACAATACCCAATGTCTTTTACCTTTGCTTCTACCCTTTTGCCGTACTTTATACCGTAAACAGTCCTTATCCTATAACATAGGAAATTACCTCAACACATTGGCAGCAAATAATGTTTGTATAGAAGACATCTCAAAGAAGCAGTTATTATCTGTCATGTGCATTTTCGAATCTGTTGTGGCATCAATGTAAATAGGTTTGGTGTATTATAATGTCTATTGTTGCTATCATTTATGTGCATCTGTTGTTGTGTACGCGGTCAGGGTTACACTGTTGTTGTCCTTTTTCTTTCTTTGTTTTGATGGGGATATTCAGCTCAACTTCAGCCTGATGCTCGCGAAACACACTGCTGTCGTTGTATTCATGGGGCACTGGGTGCTACTTAAAGCTGCATTATGCAGCTTTTTGCCCAGTGTCCCCTTTTTCCACTGTAATGTGTGTGGAGAAATAAATTTTCAACTTCAAATTCTGCATGCAGTAATCTCAGCGACTGCCGGCAAGCAGTGTTTTGGCACGTGAATGTGGTTCGGCTTATGGGGTTTAGCGTCCCAGAACGGCTCAGGCCATGAGGGACGCCATAGTGGAGGGCTCCGGATAATTTCGACCACCTGGTGTTCTTTAAAGTGTACTGACATTGCACAGTACGCGGGACTACAGCATTTCGCCTCCATCGGAATGTGACCGCTGTGGGCGGCATGAAACCCGCGTCTTTTGGGTCAGCAGCCAAGCACCGTAACCACCGTGCCACCGTGGCGGCTCAGGGGAATCTGGAGACTACGCGTCGTATAGATCACCAGTTTGCTCTGGTGAATAAGTAAAAGTAAAATTGAAAGCAGCGATCTTGGTAGAAAAAGAGCTGAGTGGATTGAGCTTTAAATGGTAAATGTCGCCCCACTTCTATGTTCCCAAGAAAATCAAAGGGACGCATAGCAGTCCTGTCGGTTGGGAACCGTTTTCCCTGACTTCTTGTATACGTAGAAGCGTGTCCAACTCATGGGAACTCTTTGAACAGCGTTTGTCACAAGTTTAGAGCCCAGGATTCTTCGTTCTAATCCGTTAAGCGGGGCTCCTGTGACATTAGTGCGATTCCTACTCACAGCAGGGCTGCACAGGCACGGGAATTTTCTTGCCTTCAGGTGATTTAGAACGCTGGGGATGCATTACGAGCCTCAGGATGTGGCTCGGAAGCGAACGCTTTGGGCTCCAAACTTTTGACAAAGGTTGTGTGCGTGTGTGTGTGTGTATAATATATATATATATATATATATATATATATATATATATATATATATATATATATATTAGGGGTGTGCGAATAGCAATTTTTTTGAATACGAATACTTGGTTCCGAATATGGAATCGAATATCGAATAATCAAGTACAGACGCATTTAACCCCTACAAAACATTTATTTGAGCACCCAAGAACATCACAGTTCAACTATAAATGATTAAATGAACACAAAAGGTGTGTGTGGCTCCACAAAAAGTGTCCAAGTCTCGAAAATTATTCTTAGAAGAGTGGAAATATCAGAAGATGGCTAGTACTCTGCATTGATTAAGGCTAGCTTTCCATAAACACAAAAGCGCGTTGCTGGGAGGAACATAAAAGGTTGTCGTGAAGGAAAACCAGCTGCTCCACATGGTCAGGCAGAAGCAGTTCCCTTCTAGCTGAAACAACTTCTCCAGCCACAGAAAATGCCCTCTCACTTGACACTGAACTGGCAGGCATTGCGAGGTATTTCGTGCACCGCTGTGACTATACCAGCTTCGCAGGTATAGCCACATAGAAGGTCACCAGCGTAGTCATCTACGCCATGGCCCAACGTTACGCATTGCTATGGGCGCCGCCATGTTATGTCTCTGTCTATAGGACTTGAAGACCGCAACGAACGCAGTGGAATATTCGGCTTGATACGGTATTCGCGCCCGGTCGAATATTCGGAACAACACGAATACTTGGATATCGAATCGAATACGAATACTAAAAATATAATATTCGAATTATATTAGAAAATTTTGAATATTATTTTGAATATATATATATATATATATATATATATATATATATATATATATATATATATATATATATATATATATATATATATATATATATATATATATATATATATATATATATATATATATATATATATATATATATATATATATATATATATATATATATATATATATATATATACACACACACACACACACACACACACACACACACACACACACACACACACACACACACACACCATCATGGATAAAGAGTCGGGCGTCTGGAGATGGCCACCAGCAGCCACGGGGAGCTGGTACGGAGACGGGTGACTTTCTTTACAAAGACACGCGCCGGGGTTTTCGTGGTCAAGTCTAGTCCCCTACCGACATAGAAACCGCATATATCTTGCACGTCAGTGGTCGTATTGTGCTCATTTTCCCCTGCCGTATTCTTTTTTTTCAGTAATCACTAATAGCCGGTCGCAGATGAGTACCCAGGGCAGCTCGTTTTAAATTTTAATTTCCTACAAAAGCTGCTGTGCCAATACAAAGTGCGAAAGTTTTTCGAGGTTACTACGTTATGAAATACGGTTCGAATTAAACTTTACTCCTCGGGTAGCGCTTTTCTTCGCCTCAGCTGCGCCGACACTGCCGCCTGCGTGCGATTCCTCCTCAGCAAAAGCACAATGAGTTTGTAGTAGTTGCGCAAGTATGCAAGATCTCCATTAAACAGATGTCGAGTGTCTCCGTCTGGCTGCAGCAACAACTGGCGCTTTCTGCTGACGTAGGTGGCCCTGTGATCCTTCTGCGGAAAACTACGTTGAACCGTAGTTAGCAGACAACTCAGATTCCGCTCACATTATTAACCTCGTATGTTTGGGCATATACTGCGATTGCGAGCCAGGTGCTTATAGTTTCCGCAAACGTCACCAGAGTGGTACAATCGTTTCCCGTGAAGTGGGTAGACGCAGACACTCCTATTTTCTTTTTGTTGAGCCTTCTCGAGTATCGCATTTCATACGTAGGAAGCCTGGTCGCTATGCGATGAGAACGAAAGGTTCGGGGGCTTATGGTTTTAACTCTCTTGGCGAGGAGAGCCTGTCCCAGCCCTGCATAGGTTTTAAATAGGCGTAAAAGTAACTATAACTCGTTTTCATGTTAAAGAAGATACGACAGTGGAATCCAGTGCGACACTGTAGAAGCTTTTAGCCCACATATTTAGAGAGAACCACGATTTGAACTTAAGTACGGTCTATAACAGCAGCAGTGCAACCTTTCAGATGAACAAAAAGAGCATTGCGAGCTGCTTTTGATGCTGCAGCATGATTTTTCTTGTAGAAAAACTATTTCCGGACAAAGCCCGCTCATACATCGAAGAAAAGTGAGGAAGGAAAACTGAGTCTGAAAAATCACTCAGGGCATTTTTTTTCTAGATTTGTGCCATAAGGCATAAGTTGAGAAAGGTGTGGAATGTTGAATAAAGTTTTTTCTCTCTCTCTCTTGGAGATAGTAAGTTGAAAGAAGGGGTGGAAACCAGTTTCGGCGAGGTTGTCGCAGAGGGTGTTGGTCAACTGATTGTTCATAGTCCACTTCAAATAGTTTCCTTCGCGGTTCCACCACAGGCCGACCTCCCTGAGGAGCCGTTTTCTAATAGGGGCCGTCGCTGGGCAAGTCCACAACAGGTGCCGCACATCACAAATGTCCTGTGCAGCGCCGCAGTGAGGGCACATGTAGGTAACACAAAACTCACGTCCTTTGAATGTGAAAGCATCGTTTTATTTATTTACTTGTTGTTTTTATTTACTTTTAAATTTTGTTGTCTCTTCCTTCCTAATGAGACACCTACTGATTAGCATACAGTCGTAAGGCAACGCGTACACTAGGTTCATTTTTATTCGCGAAGAAAGCAGCGCGGTTTGAACACACATGGGTGGTCGTGCTCGCCTGACAATCTGACAGTCTGGGTTCAGCTCCCCGCACCTTCGGAAGAAGTTTTATTTTTATTTGATCCCGCGGTGAAGTTATCTGGGTTTTTGGGCGTCACTTTTGCGGTCAACGCCGGCAGCGGCAGATTTCGATACTGGTTTGACGTACAGTGCTTTCGATTTAAACAAGGCACACCGTCTCTTACTCCAGATGGCGAGGATAAAAGGCAACGCCGAGGAGGTTTTGTAGCCGTAAATGTCTTCATTTACACCTCCGCCTGTGCAAACAGAATCGGCAACCTCCATAATCTCAAGTCAGACCAGCGGCGATCAGCATGCAAGTAAAATATTAATGTCCATCGAACAGGGGCTGATCTAAATAGGGCGGGGTAGTACATCTCGAGGATGATTTTTCTCGTGCTCAATCAATAGTGCTTTCAAATGCCACTCCGTCTGGCCTATAAGAGTGCGACTGTGTGTCATGCTTAGCGGAGGTCGTGACGGACACCCTGAATGATCTGCATAAGCACACCTTACATGCTTGCTTTGAATGTGGACATCTCTGATATCCTAGCTAACGGGGTAGTACACTTGAAAGGGATATATACAGGGTGATTTCATTTGTTTACAAATTTATTATTTTAAAAACTGAGAGATGCGTCGATGCTGTCTATACAGGTGGATTGTACAGTAAAGCGTACATCATGTACCTGCATTTAATAAATAATCAGATGACTAATTAACTACAGTTTATTCAACTTTTTATTTTATTTTAATGGCCAACGTTACATTGCAAAACCGAAGGCCGTTAACATCGAAGCTGAGCACAGTTTTTAATTTTTCTTTATCGGCAACGTGATTCAAAATATCGTATGTCAAAGATGCGCATTCGAAAGCTCGTTGACTTGGCTCTCCCGAATTGCATACTTATAAAATATCTTCGCTCCCTTTTATTGTGTATCAAATACGGATTGGCCGCCGCGGTGGCTCAGTGGCTATGGTGCTCGGCTGCTGGCCCGAAAGACGCGGGTTCGATCCCGGCCGCGGCGGCTGAATTTCTTTGGAGGAGAAATTCGAGACCCGTGTACTGTGCGATGTCAGTGCACGTTAAAGAACCCCAGGTGGTCGAAATTTCCGGAGCCCTCCACTACGGCGTCTCTCATAGCCTTAGTCGCTTTGGGACGTTAAACCCCATAAACCAACCAACCAAATACGGATTCCGTTTGTGTAGTTGATGACGTAGAAGTTGACGTCATTTCGACGAAGATACGGCTCCTAGAGTAAAGGCCCACCCAACTGGCCTCAGTTTATTCTATTCATTAGATGATTTACACGCATAATATTTGGGGCAAAAGTAACACACCACCCCCCTTTCAAGTTCCGGCCCGTGCCACCCTGCCTGGGGGCACCACCTGACAAAACACTTCTAGTGTCGAGACCGGCGCAGTGGACCCGTTTCCAAACCAGAAGTGCTTTGTCAAGTGGTGTCCCTACGTAGAGTGACACGGGTCGGAGGAAGAAGGGGGGGGGGAGGGTCTGTTACTTTTGCCCCCGATGGTACACACGCACAATGCGATTTTTTAATTATGCTGTGCGAGGTAACCATATTATTTGGTGGAGACCGAGAGCCACCAACACCTTGTCAAGCTTCGTTTAATAGCATGGTATGCCCCGCCGCGGTGGCTCAGTGGTTATGATGCTCGGCTGCTGACTCGAAAGACGCGGGTTCAATCCCGGCCGCGGTGGTTGAATTTCTAGGAAGTTGAAATTTTAGAGGCTCGTGTGCTGTGCGATGTCGGTGCACGTTAAAGAACCCCAGGTGGTCGAAATTCCCGGAACCCTTCACTACGGCGTCCCTCATAGCCTGAGTCGCTTTGGGACGTTTAGCCCCATAAAACCAAACCTAATAGCATAGTACCTTTCGCTCGGGCTGTCATCGCTTTACAAGAGCAGTTACTTTGCTAACGAGGTTTTTATTATGTCATGCAAGGATACTGGCAAATTTTTTAGCCCTTGTAAGCCGCAGTCAACGCAAACTCACGCACATGCGTCTCTAAAAGTTGCTATGTTCTGGCGTCTGCGACGAGCTGCCTTTGCCACCCGGACTACCTAATCCAGAGCACTCTGCCTGCTCCTAGATTGCTGCTGTGGTAGCTTTTTCTTTGTTTCCAGTCCAAAGCTTGTTTCCTGTGAAGCGTTTGCTGCTTTTCTGTTCGTTCCGTGATCAAATTCGTGAGCAGTGTGTCGCAAGCAAAAAATGCACTCGCAGTTATCACAAACACGCAAAGTTTTTTGGACAACAAGGCGACTGGCAAGAAAGCCTCGGTTACAGTTTACTAAGAGAGGCAATTGTATACGTACTTTGCTACCTTGTTGGTGATGCTTGTTTTTTTCTCGGTTGTTTGGTCCTTGTGCAAGCCAGCTTTCGAAATTAACTTTTTAACGTTTTGTCTTACCAGCCGATAAATTAAACCCTACTCTTTTTTCTTATGGCGGTGATATTCAGTATAAAAAGCATCGCTGTTAACCCAGCCATTCTGCTTTAAGTACTGCTACATTGGCTCCCATTGCTAATGCACAATCCAAGTAAAATTACATGTGACTTTTCACACCCAACAATTGTGGACAAAAACTTTTTTCAATGAGAACCAGTTTATGAACGCAATTTTTTTATGAATTGTAAGGTTTTTTATTTATTTATTTATTTACACATACTGCAGTCATAGAGACCAAGCAGGGGGGCAACATTCAAAAAGCAAAAAATAATATCAAACACTACGCAAATCCAGCGTTCCGGCAACAATAAAAGAAGAAAACCAAACAGAGGGCAATGATATTGTTAAGTTTACACATACAATAAGACACTCTTTTCAAAAGCAGCGGCATCCTGAGCCGAAAAGACATTTGCTGGCAGTGAGTTCCATGTTGTGATTGTTCGGGGAAAAAATGAGTTTTTGAACGTATTTGTGCGTGCAAAGTACGGGGTAAGGTTATGGTTGTGGCTATTGCGTGTCTGCCGTGTAGAACGGGGGGATATATAGGGAGCAGGATTAATATTAAATTGACTAGAGTAAAATGAGTACAAAAATTTAAGCCTTGCGAGTGCTCTCCTTCTTTCTAGAGTGGATATGTTCTTCGTAGACATCAGAACGGATGGCGAGATAGAGCTATGGTAAGCGTTAAAAATGAAACGGACGGCTTTTCTTTGGATCATTTCAAGTTTCTTTATATCCTTTTTTAAGTGCGGATCCCATACGACGGAAGCATACTCAAGTTTCGGACGAATTAGTGTGTTGAAGGCAAGTTGTTTAAGTTCAGAGGGAGCGTGTTTTAATTTGTGTCTTAGAAGGCCGAGGTTCCTTGAAGCAGACGAGCAAATGCTATTAATGTGGCTGGACCATGAAAGGCGATTTGTAATGGTGACTCCAAGATATTTGTATTCGCTCACCTGTAGCAGTGGAAGATTGTTTATTGCGTAATTAAAACTGTATGGTGCTTTCTTGTTAGTAACCTGAAGAAGAACCGATTTGTCGCTATTTATTTTCATGGACCAAAGGGTGCACCACTCTAGGACATTATTAAGATTTGACTGCAAGCATTCTTGGTCGGTAGTGCTGCTAATTTTCTTAAACAGAATGCAGTCATCTGCGAATAGTCTAATACTGACTTCGGACGTATTTACGGAGTTAACCAAATCATTGATATAAATAAGGAATAAAAGAGGCCCAAGTACGCTGCCTTGAGGCACACCAGAGGTAACGGGTAAAATACCTGAATGAGATTTTTTAACATCGACGAACTGTTTTCTGTTGGAAAGATAGGTTTTAATCCATTTGACAAGTGCTGATGGAAGACCAAGATGCTGAAGTTTAAAGATGAGCTTATTGTGCATGACGCGATCAAACGCCTTGCTGAAATCTAAAAAAATGACGTCAACCTGTCCAGCATTGTCAATCGATGAAGCGAATTCATGAACTGTAGTGACGAGCTGAGTAACCGTAGATAAGCCTCTTCTAAAACCATGTTGAAAGGGAGACAGGATGTTATTTTTTTCCAGAAATGACATAAGATATTTAGATATAACATGCTCCATAAGCTTGCAGGTACCTGAAGTTAGCGATATGGGACGGTAATTGTTAACGTTCAAACGATCACCTTTCTTAAAAATTGGAACAACGCGAGCTAAGCGCCAGTCATCAGGGACAACAGAATCTTTTAATGAAAGTTCGAAGAGGCGAGTTAAAATGTGGGCTAATGGTTCGGAATAACGGCGCAGAAACTCATTAGGGATATCATCAGGCCCCACTGCCGATTTCGTTTTTAAGTTTAGCAGCATGTTTAGTACGCCTTCATAGCTTATAAAGTCACCTGATATATCAGATCCAGATACCTGCAGTTCCAAATCTGGATCACTCGAGGCAAAGACAGAATGAAAGAAACTATTGAAGTGATTTGCAATATCCAAAGGAATCTCCGAGACCATGCCGTCAATAGATAGCTGATTTACCTCATCTTTAGAGTCACGTAGGTAACGCCAAAACTTCTCAGGGCTCTCTCTTAAGAAGTTGGGCAGTGCCTGCGAAAAGTAGTTTTTTTTTGCTTCGGAAAGCTTAGAAGCTAGCTGAGTTTTCAGCGTGCAAAAACAGGTAGTTTTATGACCGCTTCGTTTAGCGCGTTTAATTTTGCGATGCAAATGAATGATTTCTCTAGTAATCCACGGATTAGGCTTATTTGTACGTACACGCTGGTTGGGAACAAAATTTTCAATGCAAAAGTGAATAGTGTCCTTAAGTGTAGTCCATATTGCTGTGACGTCGCTAGGCAGGTTATCACATAAATCCCAGAGTTTGTCTAGGATCGCAAGATCATCGGCACGTGAAAAATTTTTTACAGTGTTATTGTTCGCTATCTTATGGTTTTTCTGGGCATCAAGCAGCAAAGACAAATGAACGCTTTTGTGATCAGAGATAGCCGTGTCAACATGCACACTGTATTCAGATAAACTAGCGCTGACAAATACCAAATCAAGAATTGAACGAGCGTTACCCACTTCTCTAGTGAAATCAGAGACAGTCTGCACCAAATCACACATCAGCATAATATTCAAAAGAGGGTTGGTTGAATCATTAAAAACACAATCAGGGTTAGCCCAATCAAGTAAAGGAAGGTTGAAATCACCAGCGAGAATAAGGCGGTCATCTTTGAAGAAAGACATATGATCATACAGCTCAACCAAGAAATCGGGGGAGGCAGATGGTGGTCTGTACACTGCGCAGACTGTGAACAAACTACCCCAGCAGTTTACCCTAACAAATAAACTCTCATGATCATCTATCTGGTTAAGAACAGTGCCATTCAAACAGTTTTTTATTATGACGGCTACGCCCCCACCACGGGTAGGTCGGTCTCTTCGGAACATTTTATGTGACGCGGGGACAATAACACTGTCAGTAATGCCGTCATGCAACCAAGTTTCGGTAATTATCATTATGTGGGGATCATGGGCCAAAATGAGAAACTCAAGCTGGTCAACTTTATTGGCAATACTCTGTGCATTCAAGTTCACTACCCGTAACTCTTTGGGCGCAGTGGATGCATTCCGTCATGTCTCTACGGCGTTCCGAGAAGGAAGCGCGACGCGTGTGTTGTTAACTTCGTCCCAAACGAACAGGTTACCGTCAATTTTCAACTTATCATAAACAAGATACACCTTTTGTTTATTATCTCTTTCTGCCTTCGAGCTTTCCCAAAGCAGTTTGCGTTTGCGCAGCGTGTGCTGGCTGTAATCGTTTTGCAGGTATATATTGCTACCTTTGAGCTTGCTTACGTTCCGCCAGACGGCTTGTTTTTCATTAAAATCTTGGAAGTACGCAATGACTGGTCTGCGAGTTCCGCTGAGCCCAAGACGGTGAATGCGAGCGACGGACGTGCACTGGACGCCCAGTTTTACACCAAATACATCCGAAATCACCTTAGTTCTCAGTGTTTCTTCACTTTCATCCGGGGATTCATCAATGCCATACACAACAACGTTTGAGCGACGACTGCGGTCCTCAAGATCCGTTAATTTGTCCTTTTGCCAAGTAATAATGCTCTGAAGGGAAGCGGTAGAATTTTCTAAAGTGGCAATCTCAGGGGACTTTACATGCATTTGTTTCAGCTGTCCATCTAAAGAACGCAACCGAGAATCGACATCACGCAACAGTTGCTCGTTTTCTGACACACAGGTTTTAATGGATTCAAGCTCTTTAAAGATTCGAGTCTGACCTTCCAAAATACACTGAAACATATCTTCGACTGAAGGTCCAGGGTTTTGCTCAATATCGCCGCAGAGTAGCATTTTGCACATGAAGTAAAATTCATACACCAGGTTCATATAAGTGCGTGGGCACGGCACAACAACAAGAAAAATTTCGTTGCCAGAACGAACTTTTGAAAAGGAACAACTAACCTGTGTTGTGAAAAAGAATTTCGTGGTAAGCGACATGATGCCAATCGCTTCGCCGCGCCCACTGCCGAAGAACTGCTGTGGAGGCTCTTTTATAGCTGGGTTCAGTGTCGACGTAACGGATGTGCGAATGTCGGGTAGAACAGTATCCGGTAGACCTTATTATAACAATTAATATTTCCGCATATCTCCTGTCGGCAGGCTTTAATTTTAAGGCGGAAGCCTTTAAGGCCTCATCGTTCTAAGTAGGAGTTGTCGACAGATGATATTTCACGCTTTTCAATTGCTCGAAATGGTCGTGACGTCACAGTGTGCGAATTTCAAACGGGGCCAATTGTACTTTGGCTGGTAACCATGCAACCAATGTAAAGAGATGGTATAGTGATGCTCCAAGTAAATGGGACTGAGTTTAGTTAATTAGTGAATTTATCAATTAGCCTAATTAACCTTTCTAGTCAGACCAGAGAAATATATAAAACCGAGTAGGAAATTGGTCAAGTTGGGGAATCGAACCAGGGTCTCCGGAGTGCGAGACGAGCACGCTAACCACTCCGCCATGCCATCTCGATAGTTCGGAATGAACAAAGGCGCGTCTAGTGAATACGGTGTCTTCGTTCACTCCCATCTTCCTCCCTTCCCGTTACGGCGAGGTTCAGGTGTCCACCGAGATATGCGAGACAGATACGCTTCCTTTCCTCAAAAAACCAATTTACCGACGAGCAAGGCGTACAGCCGAACGAGCGATGCGTTCTGTAGGCTCCCTGGCAGCGTTGCAAGACGCTGTTGAGTTCCACTCTTAGAGGCGAAGCTTAACACCTTTACCACACATCAGTGACCCAAGCAGCAACACAGCGCTTAAGGCTTCCACCTCACCGCACTTTACGTCAACAAAGTGCCCTCTGAATTTTTTTTAGAGCGCAGCTCTTTGGCGTCCGTTCCTGGGTTTCGCGTCGTCGTCGGCGTTGTCGTCGGCCTCGTAACCAGCTCCGCCCCCCTTTCATCCCCCCAGCGCTAGCAGCGACCGACTGATACCGCTGGATGCCGCTGACGCCGCTAGAGAGTCAAGATAACGTGACTGCATAGAACACCGTCGCCGCCATGCAGAAAGAGGAGGAAAGGGTCCCCCCCCCCTGTTCTTGTGTGGCGGATAGGGTGCTCTTCAGTTGCCGACGCGCCGGTTATTTCACGTAGGCCCCGGCACGTCGACGAATACGTGACCACCTTCCCACGGCTAGACCTGGTTCTTAGCGCTGCGGAAGCGAGGGTATCATATTGTTTGTGTCGGCATCGGCGGCGTTGTCCCTGAAACCAACTCCGCAGCTGGGGTTGACTCACTATCGAAAAGGTGAAACAGCTTATTTGCTGCGCTCAAATTTCGCATTAGGAAGTAACGTAATCGTCGGTAATTTTTTTTGCTATTTAAGTTTTTTTCTGTCGTC
This sequence comes from Amblyomma mixtum, assembly GCF_055824585.1. Taxonomy (NCBI): domain Eukaryota; kingdom Metazoa; phylum Arthropoda; class Arachnida; order Ixodida; family Ixodidae; genus Amblyomma; species Amblyomma mixtum. Next base: position 87,341,455 of record NC_143013.1, read on the forward strand.
AAAAGCGTTCCCCATTGTTTTTTTATGGTAGCCTTAACTGCTTGATGGGAGCGGCGGAAACATTCTAAAAGAAAGATTTTGCTACATATAAGAACGATGCACAGTTACCTTCAATACTTCCATAAAGAAACCTTGCAGTATTTCAATATTAAAAATTTTTTTCCAAGAATGTTGGACATAGACCGCACACAGGGGCCCATGTATCACTGAAAAAAACAAACATACCTGGTAGTTGCTCCGTGGGAGATAATATTCATCAAAAAAAGAGAGAATTGCCTTCTGAAACAAACGCTGAAAAAATTCCGCCGAATTTCCAAAGGATAGGTAACGAACACTACACAACCCCTATAGATATAACCAACCGCGGTTAAAGCGTTCACAGCAACTGGCACTTCTCGCTCCATACTCCAAGAATAGTACCCCTTACTATCAATGCCGTCATTAAGTAACCAATCAAATCCTTTTTGAACATTGCGGCGTTAAGCCCCAGAAACCAAACGTTTTATGAATTGCACTCGTGCTTAGGCTGTCTTTATTTTTCTTGATGGACAAATAATGGGCGTTATATTGTTACTTGTAACGATTTAATAACCTTAATTTTTCGATGTGTATCGTAACGGCAATGTTGTTATTAAGTAGACAGTGGGCACAAGGCTTGAAGACTCAGCTGCGGCACCTGTTTCTTCACTGAAGGCCACCTTGATAGCGTCCGTACCTTAAAGCAAACGGGAATGCAATCCGCTAACTAAACTTAGCCACTAGCCAAAATGCTTTTAATCTTAAGCCACTTCCTGCGAGAAAAAAGATACATCAGAAAAGAGATAAGCACGGCATTATAAGCAGGTTCATTTAGCAGTTAGGCTTGCTGGCTACCAAGCAGTCTGTAGTGTAGTATAGTTTTCAACGATAGTTTTTTTTTTTTTCACAACATATAAGTATTCATAAGTATTCCAGCTCTACTTAGGCGTTGCGTTCATGCCAACCCACGTGTTTCCTTTCCTCATTTTGCATGCGACAAGGACAGCGAGCTCAGGCAAGCAGTCTTCCGGCATGTGAATCAGGTTTGATTTATGGGGTTTAGCATCTCAAAGCGACAGTATCGCAAGCTCTGCACGAAACGCAAGTCGAGTTTTAACAGCTTGCTACAGCAACGACTGCAGCATCGTGCTGACCTTGGCAGCCGTGTGCTCCTTTCGCGGAAAGCTATAACGATAGTTAGCAGGCGATTCAGCTGCTGATCACATTCTAAACCTCGTATGTTTGGACATGTGCCTGCGATGGCGAACCAGGTGCGAGTTGTCATCGACAAACGTCACGGAAGTCGAGCACTTGTTTCGCTTTAAGTGGGTGGTACGCGCAGGCACTCCAACTTTTGTCTTTTCTTCTTGGTTGAACATTCTGGAGTATTGCACTTCACATGCAGATTCTTTCGTGGTTGCTATGGGATGAGAACCAAAGCTGCGGTGGCTGGTGGTTTTGTCTCGCGTGGCGAGGACAGCTCGGCCATATACCTGCGTTGGTCGTAGACGGGGGTAAAAGTAGTTGGGCGCCTAATTTTCATTTTAGGCAAGATAACAAAGTAGACTGAATGAGATATTCTTTGTTTTTAACCATGCACTTACGGGGAGGACTATAATTTCAATTGTAAGTACGGAATAAACAACAACTGTGTGAGTTATTCAACAAAACTGCGAAAAAAATTGCGCACGCTGATTCACCAGGGTGGAAATTTGGGCAAGTCGGTATTGATCCATAACATAAGAGTAGCGCAAAACCAGGATGACGGACACAAGGGGAGAGAACACACACCAACAACACAGGCGCTAACTTCCGACTTGAGTCGGAAGTTAGCGCCTGTGTTGTTGGTGTGTGTTCTCTCCCCTTGTGTCCGTAATCCTGGTTTTGCGCTACTCTTAAGTGATGTTTTGCGCACGCTGCTTTTGATACTGCGCATTCTTTTTTTAGAAAAAAATTATTCCTGGGCAAAGCCCACTGTCTAGTATCATAGAAAAGTAACGATTAGAAATTCAGTGCGAAAAAACAAGACTGTATTCCAGGGCCGTATTCTCTAAGTTTTACATTCTCCATTCTGAATTTCGTCATATACTCTGTCATATATCCGCGGCTTTCAAGTTTCTGTGGGTAGTGACCACGCCATTGGCTGGTTAGAGACAGTACCTCACCATTGGCTGCCAATGGCTGCCATGGGCAGCCAATGGTGAGCTGCATCGCAGCACTCTGCAATTCAAAGCTACAAACGGAAGACCAAGTAGCCCTACCATCTCCGGTCCTAAGTTACAGGTGCTGTCCAGTCAGCAGTTATGTATCTGATGCGCGTTGCATTTATACCTCGGCACAGTTCACCCACGTATCTCTATTGCAAATATCACGCAAGCCCACTTATTATTCGGGCATTTAAAATGTAACCGTCCCTGAAGGGAAGCTTCCAGGGATCAAACTTTCTTGATGGGATGCTTGATTATCGCACATTTTATTTTAAGTTGCGGTTGCTTCAACCATTCTGTCAGTTGACTAATGCGATCTAGCCAACACCTTCGATACAATTCAAAACTAGGCCCTCTGTTTATCACCAACGATTGCAGCCATTGATTGCAGCGGCACCAAAATCAGAACCCAGGATTGCTCTCAGTTGCTTGCTTAGACTGCAAGAAAGGCTAACATTGATCGAATCCTTTTCCTGTTGCACAACAGCTTCGAAGGCGTCAAAGCGCACTCGTGCATCAAGGCAATTTCAGGCTGTTCGAAGTCATCATTCCAGGCATAATCCAGTTATCACCGAGATGGTTTTCTGGAAAATACAATATGAAGATTCGCGATGTTAGTAAATTTCGAAGGCAACAAACACTTACATATTTTCGAGTGCTTATTCTCGCCCAGTACAGCTACTTAATGTATCATCTTGTTGTCTGAGATTACGTCAGTACCCTTAGTCTACGGCTCCAAGCAATTCGCTTACTGCTTCCCAGGAAGGATAAGCATGATATTTCGCCTCTACTGTGTGTTCGATGCATCGAACTACGTACCGGAGGTTCCCCTCCGAAGTTCGGAACGAAGGTATATAGCAATCTTGCTTTGAAACTTCCTTCACGTTTGCGGTCAATCCCTCAAGTCCTCGTCCCACCAGTCGCGAGCGTGTGGAGGCGCTGATTGTAGTCGTGTATGGTGTTTATGTGCAAGCAGAGTTAACTTTACTGTGGTAGATCGGTAATAGCTCCACCAGGGTCACTTAACTGCTTTAAGGTGTCCCATAAGGTCATTAAGCTTGTGCGTTAGTGTAACTCCTTGCTACATCCTCCAAGAATAATATTCCCCTATTCTCACACTCCGCTTTAAGTAACCAGCAAAAATAATTTGTGACCACCTCCAAAGCTTCAAGGCTGGCTACTGAGCCCATTTCGAAACTTTTGAGTACTTCGTGATTTGCACAGGTGCTTAAGTTCTCTCACTTTATTTTCCGATGGATGAATGAAGATTGTATTTTTACTCGTAACGATATAATAACCTTAATATTTCTATGCGTATCGTAACGACAACGTTGTTAACTACACAGTGCGCACAAAGCGTGAAGGCTTGCCTGCTGCAGCTGCTTATGAATTGAGGGGCACCTTACTAGCGTGTTTACTACTTTAAACTACACGGGAGCGGTATCTGGTAACTTAGCTTATCCACTTGCCAAAATGCTTGGAGGGTTAGGCTTAAGCTGCTTCCTGCGTGAAGAAAAAAACGCAAGTGGTAACCATGGCATTGTAAGAAGGCTCATTTAGCCCAGGGTTAGCAGCTGCCAAGCAGCCTGAAGTGTCAGCATAGTTTTGGATAAAATAATTTTTTCGTCGCATATAAGTAATCACAAATATGACAGCTGTACTTAGGCGTTGCGGTGATGCCATGTGTCTCCCTTCCTCGTTCTGCATGCGACAAGCACAGCAAGTGCAGGCAAGCAGTCTTTTGGTACGTGAATCTGGTTTGGTTTGAGAGGTTTGAGGGGCCTGCCAAAGCGACTCGGATTGTGAGGGACGCCGTAGTGGATACCTCCGGATAATTTATACCACGTGGGGTTATTTAAAGCGCATTGACATCGCGCAGTACACGGGTATCTAGCGTTTCACCTCTTTCGAATTGTGACCGCCGCGTCCGGCATCGAACCTGCGCCTTCACGGTCAGCATCCGAGCACCATAACCACACAGCCACCGCGGTGGCTCACGTGAATCGGGAGATTAGGTGTCGTATTTACTACGCGTTTCCTCTGGTGAATAATGTACAAGTCGAAGTGAAAGAACTGGTAGTGGGAGAAAATAGGTTGAATGTCTCTGTTTAAATGGGGAATGTTGCCCCGATTCTGTGCTGTCAAGAGAATCAAAGGGAAGCATTGTACGACTTCTGTTTGAGAGCGGTTATATTTCTTGCGTACACATAAGCATCTACAATTCGAGGGAACTCTTTGTAGATGCACCATTATGATTAAATAGTGGGGGCGTCTGGAGATGACCAGCGGCAAACACGGTACTCTGGTACCGAGACACCCGTGACTTGAAATACAAAGATGACTGTTTAACTCTTCCATGCCGCGGCTTTCGCGGTTAGGCTACCCGCCCGCTGAAATGAAAACCGCACGTATCTTGCGCGGCAATGCGCGGATCAAGGTTATTTTCCCCCGCCGTGTTTTCTTCTCTATAATTACGATCATACTGTTGCAGCTCAGTACCCGCGGCACATCGCTTTAAATTTCAATTTTCTAGAAAGATTGTTGTGGCACCATAAAGCTGGATGTTTTGTGTAGCACTTCCCTTCGCCTATACGCTGTGAAAATGCTATCGGCTACGAGAAGTTTCTCCTCACAAGAAATATAGAACTGAGGATTGGGAAGATGCTTGGGTTTATCAGATGATCCCTTGCTTTTTCAATCCATTCTGTCCGACAACTCGCCTACATAACGTTCATCTGTTCCAGACTCGAATATGCCTCGGCGATCTGGAATCCCCATCAGAAATATCTAATCGATCAGCTTGAAGTCATCCAAAATCGCGCGTCCGTTTTATCACATCGCAGTACGGCAGGCGACACAGTGTAACTCTTATCAAGGCATCCCTGGATCTTCAACCCTTGGTACTTCGACGTAAAATTTCCCAGCTTTGTTTATTCCACAAATTGTATTTTTTTCTTTATTGTTATTCCACAAATTGTACTACACCTTCCCACAGCTAAGGAACTCTGTATTGCAACCGCCGCTTCGCAGCTCGCGCCGACTTTTTCACTCTTTAAGTTTGCAGCGCATACACGGCTCCACAAACTCATTTAATAAATCTTTTACCTAGCTCCATTACACTGGGGAAGGGCTTACCCGATTTCAGTGTTACTGAAGTAGAATTCAATAAATTCAAGCAGTTATGTGTTCAAGCATGTATGCTTCTTATCTTTCTCCAAGTGGTTCTTGAGCTCCTGTGTCTTTAGGTTAATACTTTTGATAATGTTGATGTTGACCATGACCCCTGCACTTTGTATTTCTTGCTGATGATTACCGACCCCTGTATTATGTAACGCCTGCTCCCCCCCCCCCCCTCCTTATGTAATGCCCTAAGCCAAGGGCCCTTGAGTGTAAATAAATGATGATGATGATGATGAGTTGGTGGTGATTCATCGTATTATAAAACCAGCGCTAACAAACACAGACAGAGGTCGAGTTTGTGTCGTCTCGTACTCTGTGTCTGTTTGTTAGCGCTGGTTTTTTAATGCGAAGAATCACCAGAAACACACTCAGCCTGTAGTTGCGCAGTTATTTCAAGCTGTGCAAAAAGCACAAGTAGAGTGTCTCCAGGCGGCTACAGCAAAGACTGACACTTCCTGCTGACGTAGGCGGCCCTGTTGTCCCTGAGCAGAAAACTAGAACCGTAGGGAGCAGGGAATTCAGGTGGTGCACATTTCCTAACCCTTGCCTATTTGGACAGGTGCCTGCGATTGCGAACCAGGCGCGAGTTGTCGTCGAGAAGCCCCATGGAAGTTGTGCAATAGTTCAATACTACGCAGTACGCGCAGCCGCTTTATTTTTTTTGTTTTCCTTAGTTGAACATTCGCTAGTGTCGCGCTGCACAAGTAGACTCTTTCGTAGTTGCTATGCGGTGACAACCAAAGCTGCGGCGGCTCGTGGTTTTATCTCACTTGACGAGAAAAGCCCGGCCCATACCTGCACTGGTCTTAGACAGTTGTAAAAAACATCATGTTATTTTCATCCAAAGCAAAATAACAAAGTAGAATGCATGAGATATTGTTTGTTTGCAGCCGTCACTTTTTGGGAAGTACACGATTTGAACTAATAGTATGGCACAAAAAGATGCCGGGCGAGTTATCAAACAGCAGAAAAAAATGCGCGCTGCTGTTGATATCGTAGCATTAAAAAAATATTGCCGGACAAAGCCCACTTTCACATGCCCAAGTAAAGTAACGAAAAAATGTTCAGACCCCAAGAAAACAAGACCGTACTGGATGGGCCATATTTTATATATATACCGGGTGTCCCAGCTAAATGTAACCAAACTTTTAAAAAAGGCGAAGTGTCCTAGTCCAGTGAAACCAACTCAGGGTTGTTGATAGTCGCGTGGCCTAGTCTTGAGTATTTTTTTCGCTCTTCAAAGTTAATTTAGTTAAGTTTAATTAGCTAACTTTTTAATTATTAACTTCAGGAAGAAAGTGTCAATGCAAAAGTTGTAGATCACCTCGAAAAACCGCTAGTAGTGATGTTTCCGTCAAGTTACGATTTACGTAGCTTCATTTATTGGCCTTAAAGTTGTCACGTGGCCAGCTGCTCGCTCACTCCTCTGCCCCGAACCGCCGCGGTGGCTCAGTGGTTGTGGTGCTCGGCTGCTGACCCGAAAGACGCGGGTTCGATCCCGGCCGCGGCGGTTGAATTTCTTTGGAGGAGAAATTCTAGAGGCCCGTGTACTGTGCGATGTCAGTGCACGTTAAAGAACCCCGGGTGGTCGGAATTTCCGGAGCCCTCCACTACGGCGTCTCTCATAGCCTTAGTCGCTTTGGGACGTTAAACCCCATAAACCAAACCAAACTTCTCTGCCCCAATGTGCACCCAAACTCTCATCGAGGAGAGGAGTTCAGAAAAAATGGATTTTATTCTTTAAGGCGCGTCTTGGGACGTTGAAGTGGCGCAGTAGTCATGTGGAAGCTTTTTCTTATTGTGCGGGTTATGGTTAAAGGCCGGTAAAAAAAGTAGTTTACGTAAATATTACTTTGCTGCAAATGTCTCGGTAAGCTGTTTCTCAAAGCGATCTACAACTTTTCCATTGACACTTCGTTCCTCAAGTCAATAATTAGAGTTAGTTAATTAAGCTTAACTAATTAGTCAACCTTGAAGAACGAAAAAAATACTGCAGTCTAGGTCACGCGACTCTAAACAACCCTAATTTGATTTCAGACGGCTAGGACACCCCGTGTCTTTTAAAAGCTTCGTTACATTTAGCTGGGACACCCTTTATATATATAATATTAGCGAGCAAGGGAAGGGGAATGAGGGGTCGCTATAAATATGAGAGAAGCCAACAGCCACATAAACCTAGGGACACAGGGGATTTTAATTTATTTATAAACCAGGAGTACGGTCCAGCACAAAATAAATTAAAATCCCCTGTGTCCCTTGGTTTCTGTGGCTATTGGCTTCTCTCATATGTGTGTATCTATATCTATACGAGATGTAGATATCTATACGATATATCTATTACGAGATGTAGATTCCCAGAAATATATATATATATATATATATATATATATTTCTGGGAATCTACATCTCGTAAACGTTTGTGCATGACTGTACATACGCCGCGATAGCTGTTGGAGTTTTGCTTCTGCTCTTTTCTTTCTTGTTTGCAAAGCTGTGAGCATAGTGTCGTGTTTAAATGCGGTTGAGCGCACTTATAACGAGGATGAGGTTCGCACGGATTGTGGTCATTGTATAAGTTCGTAGTAAATGGCCTTGTTATATTACACAGCAAATTCTACAGTCAGACAGAAGGGGCGTTCATTGTTTGAAAACGTCAGTAGAGCGCTTATCCGCTTCTTCAGAGCAGACCCTGTCGTGGCGCTCACGAAGCTCTTCATCGAGGTGATGTAGCCCTTGCTGAAATCCTTGTTGCCAACAATCGGTTTTTAGGACCCGTTGTAAGTATGGGCTGGTGTTCCCGGTTTGAACCGAAAAAAAAAAGAAAACTGATAAGCGTACACTGAATTCATTTTTAAAATTAACTTTAAAATTAAACGCCAGTAGCCGTGAGGTGTACTCCTCCTCAGGTTGTGTACTATCAGCCACAAGAGGAAATAAACAAAGCGCAGAAACGAGAGGTACGGTGCGGCAGCGGAATCAATGATCTGTTCAGTTCTGTTTTTTTTTTGCATTGCTGGGCTAAATTACGTACTACATCGGGTACTGACCGAGAGCGACTACCACCATATCAAGCTTGTTTTAATAGGAGGGTGCCTTGTACTCATAGTCTGTAATCGCCGGATTGGAGCTGTTACTTTGTTTATAAGATGTTTTTTCATGGCATATAATGACACTGATTTGGTGTTTATTTCTTTCAAAACGAAAGGGGAAGCTAAAGCAAAAGCTGCTAGGCCTAATTAGGCCTACCTAGACAACGCTCGCAACTGTAGCAAGTTACCGTCAACGTAAAGCCGCGCACGAGCATCTCCAAAAGGTGCCATGTTCCGGCTTATGCGACGACTTAGCGGCACTTACTTCCCCTGTTGCAGTCGTCATGCGGACTACCTAATCCGATACCCCCTCTGGTTACTTCTGGATTTATGCTGCAGTCGCCCTTTTCTTTGAGTCCAAGCCGTAACACCTGGCTTCTTGTTCAGTGTTTGCTACTTTCCAGTTCGATCCGTGAGAAAAGAAATGAGCAGCGTGTCGCAAGCAGCGATTACTTTGGCAGTTTCCACAACCACGTAAAGTTATTCCAAAATTTATTTATCTTCTTTATTTATTCAAATACCCCAAGGGCCCACTGGGGGCACTACATGGGGGGAACAGATCAGAGCACAATTGTTTTAAAAAAAAAAAAAGCCGCTTCAGGTGGTTAATGCGGCATGTTGAGAAACAGCATAACAACGTAAACACTGCTTCAAAAAATGCACAAATAACAAAGGAAGAGAACACACTGGTTGCTAGTAAGGGATATAAAGAGCAAATATGGTTACTGAACGCGCTGGGATTCCAAATAATTTATTTATTTATTTATACAAATTACCTACAGCGCCCCCATTGGGGCTTTGTTGTAGGGGGGAAACATCAAAGTAACAACAGATAAAATACAGTAATTGAGGCAAATGATGAAATATACTAAGAAAACCCATGGACTATAGGAGTAAAGGCATAAATGAAAAGAACGTTGCAGAAACAAAAACACGCCCGCGACAGACGCGGAGAAAACGACATTTAAAATACAGCACTCTTTTAGCAAACACAAAAATAGACATAAAAAAGAACGTTGTAGAAACAAAAAAACGCCCGCGACAGACGCGGACGAAATGAATTTCAAAATACAGCACTGTTTTAGCAAACACAAAACTAGAACAAAATGTACCAGGATAGGAGCTATTGCTACACTGATACTAACAGTCATGTTAACTTAATGCAGTCATAATAACAGGTGGTTTTGCAAAGCAATGTAAAAAGATGTGGGAGGGGAAGCAGAAATTTGTGCAGGCAGACTGTTCCAGTCATATATTGTTCGTGGGAAAAAACTATATTTGAAAGTGTTAATTCGGGAATTGTACTCGCGCACTTTTAGTGGGCGGTCGGTGCGCGCGGAAACGTAACTTGGCTCGTGTATGTATTTCTCCTTTGGAATACCAGTTTTTCCATTAAGATTTTCCATTAAGAGAGTCTGAAACATTTTCTCCTGTTTTCAAGTAACGGCCACCCCAACTTGTCGCGCAAAAAAGAAGAGCTTTTTTCGAAACTGAAACCGCCGGAGACAAACCTAGCAGCCCGTTTTGAACACGCTCCAGTTCCTCAATATTCTGTTTTGAATGCGGGTCCCAAGCGGTGCAGGCGTATTCAAGTGCAGGGCGTACGTCGGACATGAATAACGTCTCCTAGAGTGGAATAGCAATTCGGACTGAAATAAGGAAAAACTGGGTTATAGTAGCGATACTGGAGGGCAACACGTTTCATTGTTTTATTGAACAGGTTAAAGGCGAATTCTTGTACTTTTCCGCCCGAGTGAAGATAGGGTTAACTTTGTAGACATGATCGGTACTGCATGAAGTATGAGGTGGCGGTAAAATACGCTACCGGGCAAATGATGTACTGCTGTGAAAGAGAATCTGAAAAAAGGATAATCAAGCAAAAAAAGACGAGCATAGGCAGACAGCCCTGGTTCCAATTGGCTCAACGAGACGATAGTATAGTATATGCGTTTCTAGCTTGCTGGTGATGCTTGTTTTTTTCTCCTTTGTTCGGTTATTGCTTAACCTAGTTTAAAAAGTAAAGTGACAGTTACCTCTTATTTCACACCCCGATGACTCAGCTCCTACACTGTTACCTTTTCTTACGGTGATGCCATTGATGCCGGTGAAATGATGCCGTGGATGCCGGTGATGCCATATTGATGGCATTGCTATAAACCGGACGATTTTCGTGTTGTTTACAGCTACATTCACTGCTATTGCTAATAAACAGTGCAAGTTGAGCTACATGTGACTTCTGACCGCATAGAGGCGTACATCCATCCCCCCCCCCCCCCCCCCCCCCACACACACACAAAACTAGTAGTTCATCCTTAAGATGTAATATTCACCAAAAAAAAATTACGTTCTAAAACAAACGCCGAGAAAAGTCCGCTGAAATTTGAGAAATAGGAAAAAAAAAGTAAAACCTCTAGATATAACTACTCCAGTTTGAAGTGCTCAGGGCAGCTGGTGGTACGTTGGCAGACTCTTCGTCTTCTTCGTCTTGATCATATTCCTGGCAGTCTATGAGTGCCCATACTGAGCGTACAATGGCTTCGTAAGGTCTTGGCTTTGCGATGTCGGCATCATCATCAGCGACAATCAGGTCATCCCAGCTGACATCAGGTCTCACCAGGTGTCATTTCAACGACGCGCTGCCATAGATCCTCATCTCTATGGTCACGTGGGTTTTTGCCGGAGCTATCGGTCTTTCCTGGGTGCATTCTGCGACGAAGCTGTCGCAGCTCACGTGTCCGACGAACGTATTAAGGCACTGGTAACAACTGCGCGGCCTGCTGGCTGCGCCTGCGCTAAGCTGGCACCACCTGAACGCGGTAGCAGAGAAAAGCATCTGGAGTGTCGAACTTGGAGTGGAAGGCATCGAAACCTCTCAAACCGCTGATGTGGGATGGTCACTAGCACGCACTAAATTGGCTTTTAACGCTGCCCCTGTCCCGTGCCTACCCATAGCTTCTACTTTCAATTTAGTCGCTTTGCCTAGGCGGTATGCTCGCATGCACTCGTTTGTGCATCGTTTCGTTTCCGCGTTTTCTAGTGTTTTTTTTTTATTGCCACGTTCATACTGGGACCGTGTCACGCAGGCATGAAGACACTTTCCGCCCTCCGCGGTTACTGGAAGCTCGAGCTTTCCCGATGGCCACTGAACCTCTTTTGGACGTCCTGCACAGACATCCTGAACATCCGTAGGACGTCTATGGGAGTTTCAATGCCCATTGGATGTCGACTATGCGGTCGAGTTCATTGCGCCTCCTTGTACGCTGTATCCCAGTAGTGAGGTCTCAATTGTTCGTTGTATCTGAGACGCAGGGTAGCTCTAATATATAGGTTGACGGTAGGACAACCCTAGCTCGTAATAAGCGAGCTTTAGTTATAACTGTGGCCGTTAAATGTGGGCTCCACAGTATTGCTGTAATTTACTTCCTGAGTTTTTTTATACCGCTATGTCACTGCCGCCTGAATCTCCAACTGTGCAGCTTGGGTCATATGAAAAGAAAGGAAGAATACAAAAGCACAAAAAAGAATCGTACTGAGCGGAAAAATAGAGCCGCGGTAGAGGAGCAGATTGGCACAACAGCTGTCATACACAGACCAAAAAAAGAAGAAACTATCAGAAAAAATTAGCACGACATGAAGTGACGACTGTAACAGCTGGAAAGCGGTGCTCGAAACGCCCACACACCTTGCGATACGGTTCTTTTAACGAGCGCAGCATTCAGTGGCACTCGATGTGTGTGATGTGTTTTTTTTATTTTGTTTTTGACGAAAGATTTCAAATCATTCTTTAACGCAGGGAAGTATATCTTCCGGTGAATTTAATAGACATAAAATGGGTCATTTACTGACTGCGGCAGCGTTATAACTCCTATATTGAATGAGTCAACGTGCAAATTATTTTTGCGCAGAATATTTGTCGCGAGTAAGCTTAAATTTAATAAAGGGTTCGACGAAATTTCTTCCGCTCGGCCATAGAAGGAAGTGAATCATGGTCACTGACCAAGTCTGAAAGTGATCGACGTTTTGCAACCGCCTAGGACGAAAAACGTCTGAACAAAGAACACGAATGCAAATAAGCGCGTAACACCTCAGGTAAATATTCGTTGCGTAAACAAGAACCAAGCCGCATTTAAAAAAAAAAAAATGATAGGTGTAACGTTCAGAGATCGGAAGCGGTCGGAGTGGGTGAGAGAACAAACTCGCGTTAATGATATCCTAGTTGAAATCAAGAGGAAGAAGTGGGCTTGGGCAGGGCATGTAATGCGAAGGCAAGATAACCGCTGGTCCTTAAGGGTAACGGAGTGGATTCCAAGAGAAGGCAAGCGTAGCAGGGGGCGGCAGAAAATTAGGTGAGCGGATGAGATTAAGAAATTTGCGGGAATATGGTGGCCGCGGCTGGCGAAGGACAGGGTTAACAGGGGAGACATGGGAGAGGCCTTTGCCCTGCAGTGGGCGTAGTCAGGCTGATGATGATGATGATGATGAAACTCGTGCATGAGCAGCGTGTGTCATGTGGTAAAGGTTTTTCTGAAGCTTTCATATCATTCCCTCGTTATCTTGATATTGCACGACTGCATCGATATACTATTTTTACTGGCGTAATGAACGCGCTCGCAAAATGAAGGCGCCATCTCGTTGTGCTCTAAGAAGTACCACCTTTTTTTTCGTTGTGCTATAAACTTATCCCTCTATTTTGATGAGCCGTCTGCTTGCGATAACCGTGAATGCTAACAGGAACCCTTTTTGTGAATGCCGAAAGAACCCGCAGTACTACAAAGCTCCATCTGTTAAACCTCGACTACTTTACTTGAACCCCCAGGACGAATGTTCCTGCCAGGAATCCGAGAATCAATAGAAAGTACTACACCTTGCCACAAAGGGCTTCTCGTATGGTCTTCTATGTTAATGACTGTATCGACCTGCTGAGGTCGGGTTTCGCGCTGAATGCTCCGAGTTGTGCGAGAGAGAGCTCAGTTTTGCTTTCTTTTTGGCGCACTGGGGACGGCTGCGCGAGTAATAGCGCTGCTTAAAGAGCTCTAGATATTTTTAGGTTCATTTGACACCACTGTGAATTTGTTCTTATGAAACTCCCTTCGAGCCCTCTTACGATCAGAGTTACTTTATTTCGAACTGAACTTCTCGAATTTTGTTAGTAGACTCAGGTACTTGAAGGAATAAATTATCATATAATTGATAAAAGGCCGCTGCGGTGGCTCAGTGGTTATGGTGCTCGGCTGCTGACCCGAAAGACGCGGGTTCGATACCGGCCGCGGAATTTCTTTGGAGGAGAAATTCTAGAGGCCCGTGTACTGTGCGATGTCAGTGCACGTTAAAGAACCCCAGGTGGTCGAAATTTCCGGAGCCCTCCACTACGGCGTCTCTCATAGCCTTAGTCGCTTTGGGACGTTAAACCCTGTAAACCAAACCAAACCAATTGATAAAAGTTTTCGAGTTAAAAAAAAATTGCAGGAGTGCAATACCTCACGTATGGCTGGGTACCGCCTTACTCAAGTCTCAAAACAACCTCTCGTGAGCCGTGTTGTCTTGTCTTTATGTAATCGATAATAAGTGCCGTGAAACGTCCTTTGAGCCTTACCTTTATGTCACTGAGCTGTGACTTAGCGGTGTCATGAGTGCTTTGCGAGAAGTCTGAAAATCAAACCTTGTGCCACTCGTAGAAACCGGAATGTGCTGTACTCTATGAGGAGCACCTCAGATTCGTCTTCCGGATGCCTCCTACAAAATTTGACGTTGAACGTGGGCGAATCGAAATCGCTTCTGCCTTTTTGGTTTCTTAGAATATCCATGCATTGCTGAAATGTGGCAAGCTAGCTCAGAGGTACCCAGGATGGCCTTGTAGAGTAGCAGGCTACCAGTTTTCGACGACGTGAACTGAGTGCGTTCTGATACGCAGGTGGTCTAGCAAACTAACAGGTGACCGCTTCTGACTGTTCTTGCGTGCTTCGGTCCAGTAGGTAAGCCATCCACGAAACTAACACAAGCGAAAAAAAACTTTTCTGATTGAAAACATGTGACTAAAACAGGATGCGGGGTACCTGCTTGTCTAGTTTAGCTTGTATGCCCTATGACGCAGACTTTAGAAATTGTGCAAACGCCAAGAGTAGTTTCTTCCCAGAAAGCGTGTGGCATTAGCATTTATAAGTGCTAATTGTTAAAAACGTATTAGATGCAAAAGAAATACGCGGGCATAAATATTGTTATAGATGTCTCCATTTCATTCCATTGCGATTCTTCCGATTCTTCTTTGTTGATTTAATAGACACCAGGTTATTTTGATGGAACAGATCTCTAGTAAGTGCAGCGAGGAATTGAGAAGCAAGATATTAAAGACTAAGTGCTGCTAGGCTGCATAAACTGAGTGATACCCAGAGACCTCGACACTTAGTGAGCATACGAGAACCAAATGATGAGGGATACTTTTGAGCATAGATACTCTCCCAAATCTTTTCATCATGCCATAAAACCTGTTTTCGTGCAACTAGCTCAGCTAGATCTTCTCGAGAAGTGCTTCCCGTGTAATACAAAATGCCAGGGAATCCTTTAACCAGGTCCTCTTGCAGTGCGCATAAAGGATGGCTTCTTTAGACTGGACATCTCCGAATTACCACCGCAGACGCAGTTCTTACGTTTAGTGAGTCATGGTCCTGAAGGCATTTGAGATAGCACAGAAATGCTGCATCATGATGCAGTTGAGATGCGCCATCAAAATGACCTTATTCGAAATATGCAGGAAAGATCACAAAGGAGTCCGTAGAAGGAAAGTTACAAGCAAATGAGCGTAAGAGTGGCGTTGGTACTGCTATACATGTGTGGTGGATGCTAAAAAAATATTTAAGTGCAAGTTGCTTGGAGCGAAAAACGCACGTAAACATCTTTTTACACCTTGATTGTCTTAAAATGCTATTTTTGTTACTTATGAATTTTTAATTTAAAAACTAGAAAATTAGAAAGCGGATATTTTTACGGCTTGTAATTGACCAAGGGTAGCGTCACCTGTGTTTCATTCTTTTCTTTTTCTAGCTTTTGAAAGCCCCGTTTTCAGGGAAAGTAACGGATTCATCATTAGATTGCTGTTTCGGGCTTTTTCCTTTATTTATTAATTTCTTTCTGAAACATTTCTCATGCCTTTACTTGTCTGCGGTAAAATTTGTTTATGCTTCGAAAATATTATCGGCAGCTTGATATCGCTCGTTTCTATAATTAGCATTTTGAGGGGAACATAAATAAGCGCATCTGTTACTTTGGTGGTCCACAAAACGGGACGCGATTGCATGCGACGTGTGCTAGTCACCGTATGACATTGCACAGACCTTATTAGGCAACGAAACCAGCTACAGCGCAAAGCTGCACAGGCAACAACCTGGAAAGGCACGAGGTGCTGTTTGCGTACTTGTCGGGGAGCTTTACTTTCATCCACATCTGCTTTTTTTTTTTTTGAAACGCTTCTGACGATAGTAAAAATGTTAATAAGAGCAAAATGCAAGCCTGAAGACGGATGATCTCCAGATATATTCAATCTTATATTGAAATCTTACAATTTATAAAAATGAGCTTATAAACTCATTCCCGTTCCTAAATGCTTTTGTCCAGAATTGTTCGGTATGCGTGTAGGGAATTAGCTGATATTGCCTCCAGGTCAAGATTTACCGCGGTGCATCCGTCGCCCCAAGCAGGGGCGGGAATTGCGGTGTTACTTACCATGGCGCTTCAAGGTCTAAGCAGCGCAAACAAGTAAAGTTGCTCCTCTCCAGGAAAAAAATGGAGGCTTCTGCGAAGCAGTGCTCAGCTGTGGTGCAAGCGACATCGTAGCTTTCTCGGAAGCCCAATGCAAATCACGCATCTAGGTAGTGGCGCTTGCGTTTCGTTTACTTGTGGCTTCAGATAACCTACCGCGATTAGGGGTGCGCGAATCATGGTCTCAACCAACGAGTAATACCACAAGAGTAAGCAGCCGAAACCATGTTTTATTCCGGGTCGAACAAAATGAACAAACAGAATTCAGGCGGCAAGATCAAGTAGTGGTTGCGAAAACAGGAAAACAGTTGGCTTGGAGTAGTGTACTGCAATGCGAACGGCAAAACGCCGCAAGAAAGAGCGCGGCAAGAGTTACAAGGCCGGTGATGACGCGTCGGCCAGAACCAAGCAGCAGCCTCAGATCGACGCTGTAGGAGTAACTCCAACCCGGCAGTTATAGCTGCTTATGAATACCTGTCCCAATATAGTAAAAGGATGCTGCGACTCTGCCTACATGACGCAACGTCCTGAAACAAGCAGCCCGTGGCAAATCCTAGCTGGACGGGTACCAAGTGACGAGTATGCGAGTATCCCAGCACATCACGCCAAGTACCGCATTGTGTTGTATTGTATTGGGTTTTATGGCGCATAACCATCTCGGACCATTATGCGGCAACCACATGGTATAATTTCTTTCAAAAATTGGGTGTCCTCAGTGACAGCCCTTGTCCGGACAAGGACTCGAGGAGTCTAAGAAATCAAATAAAAACCTCAGCCTTCTTCTCAGGCCCGAGAAAAAGGATGAGGTGCATCACAAAATATGTCAAAGCAGAGGGTGAGAATTTTTACTGTTTGTAGTTTTTGTGATGTTATAGTTTGTTTAGGATCGCCGCTTCTTTGAGGAACCTAACAACACATGGAACATCTACAAGTGCATTATCTCCTCAAAAGTAGATTGGGGTAGAAGGGAATGTGATGATTGTGAAATGCAGTAAAATATTTTGTCCTAAGCCGTTCGAGTTCTGTGTACGAAAATAAAAAGTGATTTACTGTGAGTTCACCTCCACATTTCTCACATAGATGTTTGTCTTGTTTTGTCAATAGAAAGTTATGTGTTAGGTGTGTGTGTCCGATGCGTATGTGGCATAAAATTACCTCCACAAAACGTTCCTGATGCCTGCATGATCTCGATTCTCCCAGAATGGGTTCTACTAAATGTAGTTTTTTACTTTCATGAATAGTCTTCATTACACAAAGGGAAAGCGGGTCAAACGCTGCTACACTATCGGTAGAACTAGCACAGAGCTGACATGGCAATCGCGCTATTTTGTCGCCCAAGTTAACAGGTACACTAAGCGCAGTCAGCCACTCTTGAGTCTCCCCCCACATTCCCCTGGGTTCTAGGACGGTCCATTCTGAAGCCGATCGGAGAGTCGACCGCAAATGAGCTGCAGCAGGCACCGCAGAGCCACATGCGGTGATTCTTGCTGCTCACCTAGGCTGCTTTTCCACCCCAATTCACCCTTTCGGGGTTGTTGGGCAGGGGTTAGAAGTAGGAGTGTTCCTAAACGAAGGCACAAAAACATGCGAGCCTCCAGGGAGGATGGGAGCGCGGGGGTGGGGGGGGGGGTGAGAAGGGGTGGTTGCTCCAAATGCAGGTACAGAGAGACACGCCGGCCTGGCCGATACCACGACTGCGAGGCGTCGCTTACTGCGACGTCTATCCCCTCTCTCTCGCACTTGGCACTGCGGCGAGTAAGACGCACGGAACGGCAGGCTGATAGCGCGCTGAGTACGGGATCAAACTTCCGGTGTGGATGAGCCTCCTAAAGGAGCTTTTGGATGTAAAAAGGGCCCCAGGTCGCTTTACTACACGAGACGGGTTTCAAGTTTTGCTATGACGGAACAAATTGCTGTCCAGCCGACGGGATGATTTGATCAGATAACCTTTTAATGCAATAAGGATCAGAGCCTCATCGGTGTGAAACCGCATTCCTGTATTAGTCCATGACGTCATCGGAAAGACGTCACTAAATTAGGGACCCTACCCAAATCGCAAGTGCCGACCGAAAGTGACGTAAGGAAACTGGAATTGTTCCGACACGTGTAGGACTTGGCTTGCTTTACTGATGTGTCCGAGAGAGGACACATCATTTTGCCTGGGAGGCGTTCCTGGCGCAAAAACTGTGGGCCCCGAAATTTTTTCTCAAGATGAATCCCAACCAACTCGCCCAGCAACACACCTTGCCCCCGAAATTTGTGTCTCACAGGCGCGAGACTTATCGCATTCGAATCTGTGCGTGACCTAGAACAGAACCGCTTGTCGCAACTTGCGTTAGGCATCGGTCAGGCACCAATACGTATACATGGGCGTCTGCGGGAGCCGGTCGGCCTTGCGAGTCGTTGCCCTTTTCTCTGCCTGGTTGGGGCCGGAGACGCCCACGACGCACTTGCGGGTCTAATGCTATCCCATTCTCCCCACGTAAGGTTATTAAACGGTGGTTGTCTCCCTGGTAGAAGTTATGATAAACAAAAGAACGACAGAAAAGGAAATGTTTTGACTGTTTCCCAAAACATGATTTCAAGCACTATAGGTTGTTCTGTAACAGCTTGAAGTGTGATGCAGTTATGTCTTCGAAGTTCGGATGAATTTAATCACATTTACGAAAGTGCACTTTTCATTCATTGCCAACATGCTCAAACCACATATACTGTTTCTCACGTATTTGAAATATTCTCGAAGCATGCTTTCAGGTGACGTATTTTTGACAAATTTGAAGAATTTTTTCCAATACCGAGCAAGAAATTGGACGAGCCTATTTCGTATGTATCTTTGTCCCATTCATGTATGGACAATATGTTTCAAATACAGCATGCATATCCCAGCACACACTTAAACATATTAATTTTAGATTGGGGTACTGCTCTCCCGGCGAAGACCTTGCCAAACATGCAGAGTTTTATCCAACCCGGGTTCAGCCGTTTGCACCGGAACGATGCCGAAGACGCGTACGCGTACTGCGCAGCTTAGTCCGCAGAGGGGTGAACGCCGCACGGACTAAAGGGAACGGTTCATGCCGCCTGGCTGGTTTGCTTGCATAAGTAAGGCATGACGAGCTTTGTGAAGTGGTGCACGCTGAATTCTGTAGTTTATCTTGTTTTACTTCAATTCACCCCACCATCCCATCCGGGTTGAAAAACTGCCATCACTGGTGATGTTTTAAACTAAGCCTCCATTTTTCGCGCCCGACCGGGGCACAGACTGCATGCAGAGGTACAAGCATGTTATTTATTATGAGCTTTTCTGTGCACACTAGGCTCTTTGCACAACATGGATTTTTTAATATAACCGATGTGACAGTTTGAATGAGGACAGCTGCTCGGGCACATAAGGTGTTAGTCTCTTAGTCACTAACAGCAAAAGTCTAAAATGATGCAATATCATGCAAACTTTCGTCATATGATATAAAAACCACGGTTAGCCAATTAAAATTAAACAAAGCCATAGAAAGTCAAGATAAACAATGCAAAACCACGGTTAACCGTTCTAGCACACTATAATTCGTGATTAGCGTCAAGCTGAACCGCTCGTGAATTGTTTAAATTTCGCTTTTAATCATATAGTTGAAATACGTTGAGAACAATTTATCGACTAGCACCTTTGCTAATGACAGTTGGTTGGTTGGTTGGTTCATGAGGTTTAACGTCCTTTGGGACGTTGGGACGACTAATGCTATGAGAGACGCCGTAGTGGAGGGCTGAGGAAATTTCGACCACCTGCGGTTCTTTAACGTGCACTGACATCGCACAGTACACGGGCCTCTAGAATTGTCCCGCCGTACAGCAAATAATCTTTTCACATAACCATGAAAGCATCGCTGTGATATACCTCTCCTCGAGCATTTAGGATACATTTCGGTTGGAACAACCTTATTCTGAAGCACTCAGTGCACATGATTTATTTTTCAGCCTTACAGTAGAGTACTCTGAGTATCAATGAAGACTTAGAGGTCTTGAAGGGTGAAGACGTGGATTTTCTCCACCCTTCAAAGATTTGTTGCTTTTGGGGGCGGAGTATGTGGACCACTACGCAGCTCAAAAATGGTAGAGGAACAACGTTTCTTGAACCTGGTTTATACGAGCGAAAGCTCTATTAAGCATGGTCTCCACTATCTCAAATCAAATATCAAGCTCAAGGTCAAGTACCCAATGGTCATTGCTATATGATCACGTGGTCATACTACCACACCTTGGGCCATACCACCACGCAATTAAGTTCGGTTTGACCTTGTGAGGCACTGAAGGTCATCGTCTTATCCACATCGAAATCGGAAGTTGTACCCGGAGGAGCAGTGCTCTCGCCCTAAAAGCAACAATGCAGCCTCAAGGCTTTGAACCAGAGTCTACCCTTGAAAAATAAATGATGTGTGCCCTACTAGGTAACTGATTTTGGGAAAGACTGCCGGAAAGCTGCCGAAATGGGGCCACACGCATTTAGTTTGCTCAGAAGGGATGCTGCGAGTCACCCTGCTGTTTCCTTTCTGCTTTAGTCGCCAGGAAGTGCCAGTATAGAAGTTGCAGCCTTAGATGAAACTGAGTAAGGAGCATTGAACTTCGGTTTAAACGTTTGCATGTTTTTCATCGTACCCTGACAGATCGGTAGGTAGGAGCACGACAGCTGCGGTTTCCGTGCCGCCAACAAAATGTTTAATGCTGAATGTACGTGCTATGAAATCATGCTTTCCTGCGTAGCTTCTTGGAATGTTCCCACATTGTGCGGGAAACGGGAAGCTCGTAGACAAACACAATGACTTATAAAAAGGCAGGTGACATTAACAAAATCTGTTGCGATCTGCCAGGGGACGAAGAAAGGTGAGTGGCAGGAGTCTCTCGGTACTTTTCGTGTCATTCGGACTAGTTTTTTGGCAGAGCTACGGAATGTTCATAGGTATCCACCAAATTCACTCTTGAGAAAGGAACACACCCTTTTCTGAAGTGAACGCATTTGAGCGGGATGTGGTAGTGGTATACATTGAGTCTGCTTTTTGACTCTGTATTGTATAGCTTATGGCGCAGGATTTTATGTTCAGTGACATCTGAAGTGCCCCAAACGCTACGGGAAGAAGGCTGTTGCTGTCATGAAGCAGCACATTCGTGATAAAGAGTACGGCCGCGACATTTTAGATACCAACAAATTAATGAAGTACTGGCAGGAAACAATATCCTGTTGTAGATAATAGATGAATTCGCTGATCATACCACTATATACGCATTTTTTACGCTTGGTGAATAGTTTAAGTGAGTCCACGCCTTCATTATCGCCGTGATCTGTCAGTTGGCGTTGCGAAAAATTCAAAGATAAAGAAATATAATGGAAAACAACTGCTAAGCCCTACTAGCCTCGAGCGATTCCCCATAGGCACTGTGAAGAGAGATGACGTAGCTTGTATTGAAAACTGCAGTTTGTGCAGAAAAGGTGAACATTCCGCAGAGCTCTACTGGCTTCGACGCAATAACGTCTGAAAGTGTACTCAAGAGCACCGTAACTTTTTTTATTATTTTTTCAGGGGCATTATGGAGTTAAAGAAGGCAGAAAGTGTAGAATTTGCCCATTTTTTTTTTAGGCTTAGAGAAAGAGAGCTTACTTAATTTTTATGGCTTGCGTGGGCAATGATTTGCTTAGTTTTGTAGATTAATGACAGCTTATCGTACAAATGCCTCTTCAATTCTCACCAGGAATCAATCCCTTTTTATCATAGATTCTTTGTGATGTGTAGGATTCAACAGGAACGCGGTGGCTTTCAGGAAGAACGGTGGCCACTGCTTTCACGAATTCGTAAGCAAGTATTAACAGCATCTGGAGCTCACGCTGGATATGTTGGTGAAAACGTAATGAGCAGCGACGCAGAGCATAGTTTTCTACGCAGTGAATCTATGATTTCATACACTGAGGGAATCTTCTATTGATTATCTACGTATGCAAAAAGAAGTGAGTTGTTGCTGTCCGTAATATTTTGTGGCTGATGATAAAAAACCCAAGTCTTTTGGCCGTCCCCGCATCGAGAAAAAGTGAACATCAGTAGAAGTATAGCGCTCCAAACTGTAGCATCTAGTCCGAGGCCAGCTTGAATCGAATACCTACACGTGCAGTTCTGCTTTGAAGTTTTTGTCGAAACTTTGGTGTGTAGCGATCGTAGTAAAATCACGAATCATATTTAAGCACTATTACATACTGCCAGAAACCTTTGTTTTGTTTCTTGTGTTCTTTCTTGATCGTTGCCGGCGCACGGCTTTATTGGTATTTTCTTACTTTGTAAGAAGCTATTTGATAATTAGTGGAATAATTACGATCACATCTCAGTTTGTAGAATGCTAAGGATTGTCCTTGGTGTTTCATGCGCCTTTAGAAGGTTCTTTGTCATTCGTAAATAGAAAGCGGTCGAAAGGGGCGGTGTTTCTGGTGGTCGACGACCAACGCGGCGCTTGTTTGCACCGCCACCGCCGATTTGTTTTCTGTTTGCGGGCCCAAGTTTGCCTAGTGAACAATTTGAATTACGCTTAAACCTTTTTTCTGCCCTCCTCGTCTGTCAGCCTGCTGATATGGTCACCATCGCAAGACAGTGTAATGTGTCCTGTTTAGCATGTACTGTCGGGGACAAAAGTGGTATACTTCCCGCGGCGGGAGCCGGAGCATCGGAAAACTGCGGCATTTTGGCGAGCCAAAGCACGGAACATTGAAACGAGCCAAGCGACATGCCTGCTGATGATAAAGGTCACGCAGTGGCTGTCTCGATTCCAGATGCCGGCTGTAGATGGTGCTGCAACGCAGTTTTTCGTAAAGCCCCTCAATGAAACAAAAGTAGCGAAAAGCTTTGAACTTTCCGACACTCCTCCTCTCCTGGCGCGCCGCAGGAGAATCGAGCCTCCCATTGGCCGAGGCGCCGTAGTCACGTGTTAGCGCGCGCTTTTTGGCTCCGCAGCAGACGCCGGCGCCATTGCCGGGGCTGGGAGTCGCGCTTCGTTTTCTGTGGTCGTTTTTCAGTTGTCAGTCGTGTTTTTTCAGATGATTTGGTGTGAAGCGCCAGCGGCTGCAGTCTTTCTTCGCACTAAATGCCGTTTGGCATGATTTTAAACAGGCTCGTTCGCTAGCGGGTACGAAAGCCGTGCTATGCAGGTTTAATGTTGCTCGCATTGCGCGGCGTGTTGGCTTGGTTGCAGTCGGGCTTGTTCGCAGGCTCGTTCGCATGTTGTTTGAGCCCCGCCGTTTACGTTGCTCGCTATGCAGGTCTAGGCTTGATGTCGCGCGCATTGCTTGCCGTATTTGTGTTGCTGCAGCTGGACTCCTGGGCTCACGAACTCGACACTAAAGGGGCGGTACTCGCTGTTTGAGCCTACGCTGCTCATGCTGCTCGCGGTGCAGGTTTAGCTTTCATGTTGAACGCATCGCTAGACGTATTTGTTTTGTTACAGTTTCACTCCTTCACTCACGAATTCGACACCAAAGGTGTGGTACTTGCTGTTGAAGCTCCTGCTGCTCATGCTGCTGCTTGCGATTAAGGTCTAGCTTTCATTTGCACGCATTGCTGAACGTATTTTTCAAGCAGGGTTCTAAACCTAAATCGGGCGTTACTGTGCCTAGGCACATTAACGCACCTGTCGCTTGAATACTCGATATCTGCGTCGACAATACTTGAGAATGCAAGCAAGGACCTCTGTAAAACATAGTTTCAGACATTTTGGGTTTAGGCCGTCGTCGCTGCCGCGAATTCCTGCGAAAATCACGCTGCGTGGAGCTATGTAACGTGGATAGGCGGTGTCAAATGAATCACTAACGCAGGGGCGCGCGCATTGATCCAGACCATTTCCAAAGTTCGACATTTGAAAAGCTCCTCATGGCCTTTAATGCAGAGTGGTGACGTGTTAACATTTGTGTATTCTTTTTTCAGTTATGAAAGGTCACGCTCTATATATTTTTTCGTGCCTTGTATCTCCCACGCCACAATCTCAATGCGGCCGAATATGAGGCAGAAAATGCAACAAAAATCATGCGGGCGCGCGGTCCGCTGCGCGCCAAAGCGCGAGCGACGAGAAAGCCACTCGTCGAGCGATGGTAGTCACTCTAGTGCCGCGAACTCACTCGCGCGCGCTACTTCCAACGTGTGCTCCGCAGTCAAAGTGATCGAAGAACAAAGTGTCTATAAAGCAGTGCAACGTTGGTCTGGACAGTTATTACCGTAACTGATTTTTCAATCTCTCATTTCATGATGTTATTTTGACCGAAGCCGAGGTAGAAAACGCAACACCAAGTTCATTTGGGCGCGCGGTCTGCCGGGCGCCCAAAAGGCGACGGTTGGGAGCGTCTGCTAGCTGCTCCCGGCCTAGGTGCCGTCACCGTCGGCGCCCAGGAGAAGCCGAGAGAAGGAGCGACGGCATAGGAGGAGGAGAGAGGAGATGTCGCTACTTTTAGTTCATTTAGGGGCTTTAGTGTTTCGTTGTTCCAGTTCCCACCGCATGAAGTATACCACTTTTGTCTCCGATAGTACGTAACTCAAGAAGAGTGTAGTGCATCACAAGAGTGAAGTTGAACGAATGCTCTTAGACTAAGCGATGCATTCAGCATAGTAATTTTTGAAGGTACATCCGCTATTTTGGAACAGCCATTAGTAAAATTTTGATCCGTGGCTTAAGCGTCTGAAAGCAGTTGAGTGCGGTCAGAGAACACCAAGACCGGGGCTTTCTCTCGGTTTTTGGCATTAAAAAAAAATCTTGTGAAGCGTTATAGAGAGAGCACGTTAAATTTTCTTATCTGAACGCAGTGCGCCACGCGCGGCCGGTCTGCCTTCTGGGATATTACTGCTGCTAACTAATGACACTTATTACACAGCAGATCTGAATGGGTCTCTTAACCAGTCCAGTGCAAATTAAATGATAAGAATTTCCACAAGCTACAATTATAGCTCACTGAACTAAGTATAACTCGCAGGTTTTTGCTGCGAAAGCAACACTACGCGAGTCGCCGAGCCAATTCGCGGAGCCGACGAAAGGCAATACTGCGCATGCGCGAGGAGCAGTGACGTCACACGGCGCACAGCTGGCGCGCCGCCGCCGTCACTGCGCGGGTGACTCAGGTGCCGCCGCCGCGCTCGCCAGTTGCGCATGCGCAGTAGCGGCGCATAGCTAGCGTGCCGGAGCCGCCGCCGCTACCGCGAGCTCTCCATCGCCTCTCCCTCTCTTCTCGTTGCTTTCGCAATCCTCCAGGTTTAATCACAGCTAAGCCACTGCCAATTTTTCCACCTATGCTCCGACTGCGTTTCATCCGATTTGATAAGACACTTGTCCGAAAGTGGTTAAGTTACTGCTTGGGAAATATCCAACGCACATACATATTTCTTAGATATAGAATCGAAAATAATCAGTCAAAACTGCTAAACATGCGCTAACTGGCAAGAGGGATGCGCTTCAAAACTGATTCCACGACACCCAGCATTTAGGCAGTCGTGAACGCCATGCATGTCAAAGTCAAAGTCATTTTATTCAGGCAGCAGTAATAGGTGCCTAGGAGGCAGACATAAAGGCAAATTAATGCCTGACTCAGTGTCGGCCCCCTTCCCCCCTTCCCAAACACATCACTCAACAGCAGGTACAGTCAGATCGTTAAACAAAGTTTCGATCAACATAAAAGGAACACATTAATACAGCATAGCATACAGGGCTAAGTCACACTGCGAGGAAACAAACAGCCAAAATAAATCGCATGCAGTAATAGGCAGAGAAAATAAACAAGCGGGAACAATAAAACATTCACAACAAAAACCATCTGGTGTCTACTTGGAACCCAGAAAAAAAAGGAAATAGTCAAAATTGTGTGCTCAAAAAAAATGTGTTAATGTTTCTTTTAAAGGCTAGAGCTGAAGAACTGTCAGTAATGATATTCATAACCATGGCGTGCTTATTCAAGAAGTCAGGAATCTGATATGTTAACTTTTGTGTTCCGTAGTTTGTACGAATCCTGTCTCTGTTATAAATGGTATGCCGGAGATTGTACATGTGTTCTTTATGAAGATATTTCTCAGTGAACGATGATGCATTCTGTTTGATTTGAGTGTATATAGCTAGTGCTAGTTTTTTACATAGGATGTTTGTGATAGTCAGGATTCGGTGTTTTTGGAATAACGGTGCTGAATGAGTTCGGCGTGGGACATTTTCTATTTGGCGCAGAAAATGTTTTTGTAGTACATGTAGGTTCTCTAAATTTGTTTTTGTGGTCGTACCCCATACAAGAAGACAGTAGTGCAGACGGGAGTGTATTAGAGCATAATACAATTGCTTTTTTAACCATGGCGGTAGCAAATACTTTAGTTTATAGGTGAGCCCAATCGTTCTTGATATATCTGTTCGAACTTTTGAGACATGTGTAGACCAGGTTAGGTGTTCCTGAAAGATTACACCTAGAAATTTATGTGATGCAACGCGTTCAATTTGCTCATTGCCGAAGCGCAGAAGAATGTCTGACATACATTTATTTTTTGGTCGAAATACAATATATTTTGTTTTGTTCGTGTTTAGGGCTAGTTTATTTACGTCAAGCCACACCGATAGGTTACACAGCCAGACATTCGCCTGCCTCTCAATATCTACAATATTCGCACCAGAAAAAAAGGCGTTAGTGTCATCAGCATACAGGATAATTTGCGGGGTTAGTGGAATATTTACAATATCATTAATATATAACAGAAACAATAATGGACCAAGTATAGACCCTTGTGGTATCCCATATGCGATAACACCAATATCTGACTGCACTTTGCCTACTGCTGTGTACTGAAATCTGTTTGACAGGTAACTCTTAATTAAGTCGAGAGCAACACCCCTAATTCCGTAGTTGGGTAACTTTTGCAGTAAGATTTCATGTTTGATAGAGTCGAATGCTTTTTTGAAATCAAGAAACAATCCTACTGTGTACAATTTATGCTCAAAGTTATCTATTATTCGATCTTTAATGTATAGAAGGGCCGTCTCCGTTGACTTAGATATTTGGAATCCATACTGTTGTTCTACTATGACGTCGTTGTGCTGGAAGTAGTTTAGAAGGCGTGTATTTATAACCTGTTCTATTATTTTAGAAAAGATTGGCAAGACAGAGATAGGTCTGTAGTTATTAAGGCTACATTTATCACCTCCTTTATGAACAACGGATACTCTTGCAATTTTCAGTTTATCAGGAAAGACACCCGAACTTAGGATCAAATTGCATATATGCGACAAAGGGCGGCTAAAAAGATGTGCAACTGATTTTATTGGTTGCGCTTTCAAGTTATCCACTCCGCAAGCACTACTGTTATTTAGCTTTTTTAGTAGCGTAAATATTTCTGCCTCTGTAGTAGGAGTCAAATAGATTGAACCCGCAACAGCCGAACCCATATATGATTTGCAGTGAAGGTTAGAGCTATCCGCGTTGTTTGTATTAAATGCTCCTGCGTTTAGGAAGTGTTCGTTGAATTAATTTGCTAGCGAGGTTCCCGTATAAGTTGTGCCTTCAATACTCAATTCCTTGAGTTCTTTCTTCTGAGTATTTGACATGAGATGGTTTGCGGTTTGCCACATTTTTCATGGGTTGTTGATGACACCTGCAAACTTGTTTTCGTAGTAGGAATGGCGCGCTTTTTTAATGTCATGTCCTAGTTTGTTTCTTATTTTCTTATATTGATTTAAGTAGTCCAGAGCTCTAGTTCTGATAAATAGAGCGAAAAGTCTATCACGTTCCTTGATTCTGTTTAAAAGTGCTCTGTTAATCCACGGCTTTCTTACTTTCCTAGTTTTCCTGAATTCTAATACCTGAGAGAATGGCACTCATCTGTGTCTTAGCGAGAGTGGATGAAAGGCTGATTCGGTCAAGTGGTTCGCACATTTTTGACAATCTGCCATGTGTTCTGGTGAGCTCCATGCGAACATTGAAGCGGGTGGACGGATGGCGTCAGAGCGGCGAGGAGTGGTAGAAGTGTTCGTCTCCAGGAAGCGATAAAACGGGACGTTTCTTTCTTTTTTTACCCTCTATTTTAAAGAGGGAGATGTACTTGAGTCATTATAAGTGACCGCCAGCCCCATAGTGTTACAATATGGCTGATAAAGCTGCTCCGTCGTCTTTCCCTCAGCGGATTTCCGCTGCACAGCTTGCGCCGCTTATCGAGCGCTAGTGATTAGCACAGCGCCTGTCCTGAACAACGAGTGGCATGCGGATAGGATAGCCTACTTAAGAGTGGCTGCTCAGAGTGCGAAAACTCTTGCTTGCCCCGCTGCATCAGAAGTTGAAAGGGTCACCTAGTGCCTTTGTTTTCAAGTAGCACTGGCGTTTCCTCGTGACGGCGCGACGGATTCAAAGTAGGTGGTTTGCGATCATCAGCCGCCTTTTTATTGCGCTATTATTTTTTTGCTTGCAACTGCGGACGTCACAACTGGGAATGATGAAGGGGGGGGGGTGCTGCGTCTCTTCCTCACATATGGGCTTTCTCGAGCCGCTGTGGTCGCAGTCTTCAGGACACGTCAGAATTAAATGGATTGTATGCTGCGACGCAAGTGATAACTGTGTAATTTTATTTTGCGCGCCGGTCTAATGTTATTGCGAAAAAATGTGAGGTAAAAGGCACTGTTTTGTGCAGATATACCGAGATGCATACGGATTTCTTTGTTTTAAAGTGGTGATGGCAGTGTTCGGCCCCATAGCTCCTCAAGGAGACGTTTGTTTGACTGAAAAATTAAAATTTTTTTCATACCAGCTTTTCTGACCACTCGCTTCAAGAAGATGAAAGGAGTTAGAATGTTCCGGATCATGAGAGGGAAATAAGTAAAAGAATAACGATGGGGTGGAGCGCATATGGCAGATTCTCTAAGATCATAAATGGCAGTTTACCGATATTCCTATAGAGAGAAGTATACAACAGCTGTATCTTACCAGTACTCACCTATGGGGCAGAAACTTGGAGGCTAACGAAAAGAGTTCAGCATAATTTAAGGACAGCGCAGCGAACTATGGAAAGAAAAATGATAGGTGTAACGTTAAGGGACCGGAAGCGGGCAGAGTGGGTGAGGGAACAAATGCGGGTTAATGACATCCTAGTCGAAATCAAGAGGAAGAAATGGGCTTGGGCAGGGCATATAATGCAAAGGCAAGATAACCGCTGGCTCTTAGAAGTAACGGAGTGGATTCCAAGACAAGGCAAGCGTAGCAGGGGGCTCCAGAAAGTTAGGTGGGCGGATGAGATTAAGTAGTTTGCGAGGATACGGTGGCTGCAGCTGGCAGGGGACAGGGTTAACTGGAGAGACATGGGAAAGGCCTTTGCCCTGCAGTGGGCGCAGTAAGGCTGATGATGATTGTGATGAGAATGTTAGAATTCATTTTCCGATGACCGATACGATGAGCCCCATTGCAAAACGCTAGTGGTGCCAATGACTAAATGCGTGAATGTAGCACCGCAGTGTGGTGGCGAGGTGGTTTGAGCGTCAGCCTAGTATGGGGAAGTGTCATTTTGCAGCGTAAGTTTAACCTCTGTAAATTAGCTATGGAATTAAATTAGCTATAAGTTTAACATCTGTAAATTATCTATAGAATGAATGGCTAAGGTGCATGAGGAATTTAGCATCCCTTTTCAACGCTGGCGAGCAACTACCTAAACAGGCTAGTTCATGCCTGCACTTTGCAAAGAAGCGCCATGTTCTGGAGGTCCCAGCTAAAAGTAACCAAGATTTTATCAGACAGAGTGACCTAGGAGAGTGAAACTATTTGAGTGCTGTCAAGAGTCTCGTGGCCTTGTCTGCCGTACTTTTTCAATCTTTAAGATTAATGATTGGCATAAACTAATAAGAAAACTTTTTAAAATCTTGACCAGAATAAAGCTTCAGTTCGGAAGTTGTATGTAACCTTGAAAAAAAAAAAACCGACTGGAATGACTGCAATTTCAAAAACATGGTTACCTATGGCGCTGTGGCCCGGCAAACTTTGACTATTTTGGTTAGCTACGTGCACTGGACAGGTTGCTTTGGCTGCTAGTTTTTCTAAAGCGGATGTATTTTGGCTCGATGTAGCCAAGAAATTCTTCGGCCACAGCGGAGAGGGTAACCGCGTTTTGGAAATTCTAAAAACTGATATGCATATTAGTTGCGGTGGGCTGCACGCCTCTCAGTAATTAAGGAGCCTAACAGTGATAGAAAGTTACATATTTGATATTAGGCAACCAGCCTGCTAGTTAGGTTGTCTTAGCTGTGTTCAAATGTGCTACATCGCTGACACTACTATTGCGAAAAAAAGCGTTCTTCTAACTCAAAAAACTTATTTTTAAAAATTGTGTCAGGTCTCAGGTGAAACACCCTGTGTAAATATTTGGTTCGTGTTGCTTTGATACAAGGGCAGCATGCGGAAGATGCGGGGTTCGATCCCCAGTGGCCCCGGGTAGCCATCGGTGCTACAATGGGTTCAAGATTCCCTCTGGTCTGTTGCTCGGCTTATCAGCCTGTTGCTTTGATCCCCAGTGGCCCCGGGTAGCCATCGGTGCTACAATGGGTTCAAGATTCCCTCTGGTCTGTTGCTCGGCTTATCAGCCTGTTGCTTTGATCCCCAGTGGCCCCGGGTAGCCATCGGTGCTACAATGGGTTCAAGATTCCCTCTGGTCTGTTGCTCGGCTTATCAGCCTGTTGCTTTGATCCCCAGTGGCCCCGGGTAGCCATCGGTGCTACAATGGGTTCAAGATTCCCTCTGGTCTGTTGCTCGGCTTATCAGCCTGTTGCTTTGATCCCCAGTGGCCCCGGGTAGCCATCGGTGCTACAATGGGTTCAAGATTCCCTCTGGTCTGTTGCTCGGCTTATCAGCCTGTTGCTTTGATCCCCAGTGGCCCCGGGTAGCCATCGGTGCTACAATGGGTTCAAGATTCCCTCTGGTCTGTTGCTCGGCTTATCAGCCTGTTGCTTTGATCCCCAGTGGCCCCGGGTAGCCATCGGTGCTACAATGGGTTCAAGATTCTCTCTGGTCTGGGCCTGTTGCTTTGATCCCCAGTGGCCCCGGGTAGCCATCGGTGCTACAATGGGTTCAAGATTCCCTCTGGTCTGTTGCTCGGCTTATCAGCCTGTTGCTTTGATCCCCAGTGGCCCCGGGTAGCCATCGGTGCTACAATGGGTTCAAGATTCCCTCTGGTCTGTTGCTCGGCTTATCAGCCTGTTGCTTTGATCCCCAGTGGCCCCGGGTAGCCATCGGTGCTACAATGGGTTCAAGATTCTCTCTGGTCTGTTGCTCGGCTTATCAGCCTGTTGCTTTGATCCCCAGTGGCCCCGGGTAGCCATCGGTGCTACAATGGGTTCAAGATTCCCTCTGGTCTGTTGCTCGGCTTATCAGCCTGTTGCTTTGATCCCCAGTGGCCCCGGGTAGCCATCGGTGCTACAATGGGTTCAAGATTCTCTCTGGTCTGTTGCTCGGCTTATAAGCCTGTTGCTTTGATCCCCAGTGGCCCCGGGTAGCCATCGGTGCTACAATGGGTTCAAGATTCCCTCTGGTCTGTTGCTCGGCTTATCAGCCTGTTGCTTTGATCCCCAGTGGCCCCGGGTAGCCATCGGTGCTACAATGGGTTCAAGATTCCCTCTGGTCTGTTGCTCGGCTTATCAGCCTGTTGCTTTCATCCGCAGTGGCCCCGGGTAGCCATCGGTGCTACAATGGGTTCAAGATTCCCTCTGGTCTGTTGCTCGGCTTATCAGGTGCAAAACAGTTCTCTGACAGCCTTGTGAAGAATAAAAATACCTTGTGCAATGGCACTCTTTGAGCGAAGCTGTCATTGCGCGATAAAAATTCATAGTCATCAAATGATACAACGGTCCAGTACTACAGATCTGATGTGAGGAACCAGAATATAAAAACTATTTTCTTACTGCAGCAGGTGCCTAGATTAGAAAATGATGACTGATTATCGCGACTTCAACGAATACGTACACTATTATTAATGCAGTTTTACGTGCGGAAACTGAGGCAGCCGTTATGAGACAGCGCTGTGGAGAGCTCCACATAAACTTCGGCCGCCCGTGCCCTGTTAACATGCAACAGAGATCCTAGCACAGGATGATTTTAGCATTCTACTTTCACCGTAGAGCGGCCGCCACAAGGTTAGTTCGGATCCGCGATGTTGTGCTCAGAACAGAACACGCGAGTAGGCTGCTTTCGCTCGGGGAATGAAATATTAGACCATGGATTGTATTTTATTTTTGACGAGTAATATTGAATCGTAGTAACATTTATAACAGTAGCAATAGCATCCTTTTTTGTTATATAATTTCTGTCAGAAAAGTTGTCACAGTATCTTGTTTCTATCGTAAAACTTCTTTGTGGGACAGAAGCCGTCTGGTTTGGTTTATCGGTTTTAACGTTCCAAAGCAACTCAGGCTATGAGGGACGCCGTAGTGAAGGGCTCCGGAAATTTCAACCACCTGGGGTTCTTTAACGTGCAGTGACGTCGCACAGCACACGGGCCTCTAGAATTTCACCTCCATCGAAATTCGACTGCCGCGGCCGGGATCGAACTCGCGTCTTTCGGGTCAGCAGCCGAGCGCCATAACCACTGAGCCACAGCGGCCGTCGTCAAGTTCATCAAGCCTCAGTTCGTTTCTTTCTGTAATGTTAAAACGTACGCTGCCGTGACGTAGCTGTTTCACTTA
The DNA here is from genome assembly GCF_055824585.1 of Amblyomma mixtum. Classification (NCBI taxonomy): domain Eukaryota; kingdom Metazoa; phylum Arthropoda; class Arachnida; order Ixodida; family Ixodidae; genus Amblyomma; species Amblyomma mixtum. The sequence goes on from NC_143013.1 coordinate 87,374,387, forward strand.
ACTGGTCGATATCGCATGCGACGCATAAAAGGCAGCGGATGACATTACAAGGTGATTCCGGGCCATAGAAGTCCATTACACTGCAAAGTGGTGGCACTGGAAGGCCGAAAAGCGATTTGGTGGTGTCTGGACACTCACAGGCCCAGCTTCATTACAACAAGATTTGTCGCCTGTCCTTGAGGCTCCGACGCTAAATGTTACCAATGCTGGTAACAACTTCTCATACCGGTTGCACAAATTTGGAAAATGGCCAGTAATGGCGCAAGGCATTTGTAGCTAGTCGTTGCGCCTTTGAGCGTATTACGAGAGGTCCGATCATATCTTCCCGTCAAGATTTACGGCGGAGCAGCCTACGGCAAACATGGGCTGCAGGCGTAGTGTTTGGCGCCGGGAGCTTCAAGAACTAAGTAGCACAGCGAACTCAAGTAGTGCTCCATCTCAGGGAAAAAGTTTTTTTTTTTCGAAAACGAGTCCATATCTCTTGTGCAAGCGAGATCAAAGCTGTGACGGAAACCCAGGGTGAATTGCGCTATCACCGAGATCACCGTTCGAGTGCCTCTTGAGTCCGGCTAAAATGTACGGCTCATGCGGTCCGACACATTCGCCGGCGATAGAAAAGTGTCGCGCCCTTGGTCCAGCCGTGTATTTTACTTTATGCCGAAACCTGTGGCGCTTGAAAGACTCGTGCAGATACGAAGTAGACAACATGAACGCTTTGGCAGAAAAATCACTTCCACTTTGAGAAACTGTCGTTATCGTTGCTCATCTTCCAAACGTAGGCCCCGAACATTGCATTAAAACTGAATACAGAGTGACGAGGGTAGAAAGCGACAAGCCTGTTTTTATGCTGGAAGTTTTTGCTGAATACCAACTTCATTAATTATCGCATTTTTTTGTGATAAAGAAATGAAAATTTAAGGGCAGAGCGCCACTCCTGCCTATAGCCTATTATAATTGTGCTGTTAAGATCGGAGAACACGGGCCTGGGGAGAATTAGTACCGGACGTGACTCATTGCAAAGAAAAGATGCGGCGCGGGCTTGCGACAGCAGCAGCAGCAGCGGAAGCAGAGACAACGGCGGCGGCGGTAGTGTGGCCGAGTCTGTCCTCGGGTCACCGGATGGAGTGGTGCTGCTCAAGGTCGAGCGGTTGCCGTTGATTGAAAGCCGGCTGTGTCCTCGACAGAGGTCTCGTGCTTCGGTCATCCGGCGGGAGAGTTCGAGGACTTTCATTCAGCTGCAGGGCGACTGCAGGAAACTCTTTTCCCGCGGAGGCAACGCACAGAAGACTTGCCGCAGGGACGCATCAGTGTTTCATGACTCTGTCTTCCTCTTCCCATCGACCGAGCTCCGAGAGAGCCCAGCACCGCCCCCTGCCGTGGGTGGTACCACCAGTGCCCACATGTGCTCATCTGATTGGACATCGATTTCGAAACTTTATTCCCCAGTCAGGGATCTGGGGAATCCGAAGCCTATTTAACGGGATGTTGTTTAGTGACCGAAGCACTCCCATCTCGACTGTAAATATTTAAAATAATCCTTCTGTACAGTTTCTCCCATATCGGAGATCGACACTGTCCTTCGGAGCCTGGACCTGTGGGGCTGAACGAGTCAGTCATCTCCAGGCCCACGCCGTTTTCAACAGTGCAGAGAAGCGCCTTATCACTGAACTGCGCTTCTACATGTTAATGTCACGTAATGCGACCAAGAACATAGGAGGCGAAAAGCGCATCTCTTGGGAGGCGGGTGCACCAGTGCATTATGTTCACTAGCACATTCTCGTACAGTGCATTAGGAAGAATTCAGAGTAACATAGAGGTCTGCTGATCATTATCAGCTCATCGATTTCGCAGCGACGCCTTTTTTTGTGGTCCCTGTAAACTTCAAATCCTTCTTCCTTTCTCAATAGGGGCGAAAGAGGCCAGCTTTCTGGGGAAAAAAAAACGCAATGTTTCGAGACTTGTGCCGTCTCTTCAGGGAAGAATGAAATGATCCTGAGAAACAGTTGCTTTTTATTTCTGCCATTGATCCGCTCTATCACCAGGTTGAGGAGGAGGTAGTTTCGGCTCGTGATAAAACTACCTCCTCGCTGAAGCTCGGAGAGGCTTGATGGTCACCTGATAATTTTTTCTCATACACTTGATGCGCGATTTATTCTCGGTCTCGCACCTATATTTTGATTTTTGTGCCGTTCTTCATATGATTCACATCCTGTCTGTCATGTGACAGCCATGCGGTTTCTTTTCTTTTGATTCTACAATAAGGAACTTACATCGAATTTAATGTGTTTTGCCATAATGCGACAATTTATGGTGTGCTATTTATACAACATTCAGTATCTTTTTTCTCGAACAAATATCGGCAATGAGGATTCCTTTACTTGTTTCTCATTTAGTTTACACGATGGGCATGTCCGGGATGCAGATGACACCAATAGCAAGTAAAATGTCCCAGTGAACACCCAGTGAGCAGATTTCGCCGAGAAAATGTCACAGCTGCGTCGATGAGACAGCATGCCGGGGCACGTGTGACGTAGGAAACAGGAAGAGTCATTGATGATGTTCATGTCACGTAGTGACAGTGAGCTCATAGTTGGGACCTCTACAAGGATTCAGAATTATAGACAGGCTTAAGGTGTTTCTAGTGCGAAGGCTGGAAAACGGTTAGCAGAAGCACTTTTAACTGGGCAGGGTGAAATGCGCTAATATACACGAACAGTTCGCGAGGCAACTACTGCAAGTTTGGAAACGTGATGATAAGTTATAGTGACATGCACAGTATATGCGATACTTAGTTGGAACACGGTGAACGGTTGAACTGGCTTTTGCGGTAAGAACCGGTTTAACAATTTCCCTCTAAGTATGGCGCGTACTATAAATTCACTTTCTGTGCGCCTTATGTAGGCGTACACAGGAGATTGACAATTTCGTAGCACTAAAAGAAAGCTGCATGTGCGCCAAAAAATAAAGCCTTAAATTCTGTATCTTATCCTCAGTCAGAAACGCCCGTGGTTGTATTAGTAAATTTCTCATATATAGACCAACTGCGTTCTGTGGTTCAAGCCAGATGCATTGGCGCTGCTGCCGTAGGATGACTGCAGAGGTTACAGGCGCAAGGCAGTCAAAATGGGCTCAGGGTTGTTAAATAAGAACGGTCTCGAATATATATATATATATATATATATATATATATATATATATATATATATATATATATATATATATATATAAGAGAGAGAGAGAGAGAGATATATGCTTATGTATGTGTGTGCACATATATATCGTACTTGAAGCGACTGGACCCTGTGCACAATATGGGTTTGCGTCTTTCACCTGGTGCTTACAGGACATCACCCATAAAAAGCCTTTACGTAGAAACCAATGAACCACCACTTGCAGACAGACGAACAATGCTCATACATTTTAAAGATCCGTTCCCAGCCTAAACACATCTGTTACCCACTCGTTACACAGTGCCCATCCCGAACACTATTTACCAACAAACCTCTAGCAATCAGACCACTTCTTCTCCGCTTTGAAGAGAAATGCCAAGAACTAGACATAATGAACATATTACCTAATATTGCCCGCAAACCTGATCCACTCCCGCTTTGGTACTGCCTACCATCTGTGTGCGACTTCACATTAACACAATTTCGGAAAAACACACACCGCATGACCAGATATTACAAGAATATTTAGCACTAAATGAAAAATACGGAAAATACGAAGCATTTTATACTGATGGATCAAAATCGGCACACTACGTCGGAAGTGCTGTAGTTCAGAATAATTGGAAAAAAATAGTACGGCTACCTGAGTGTGCATCCATTTTCCCTGCCGAGTGTTACGCAGTCTCGGTGGCTGTAGAAAAAATAATAAATGAGAACATTCAGAACAGCATCATTTACACTGATTCTCTGAGCATACTAACCTCACTTCACCATAGCAATGCAGTGACACCACTAATTGGTGATATCATATACGCAACATAACAAGCGCCACAATACAGGGACAAGACAGAAAATTTTGCTGGGTTCCCAGCCACATTGGAATCGCTGGCAATGAGAAAGCAGATGAATGTGCTGGAAAAGCTCGGAACAAAGAAATAAAGAAAGTGAACATCCCCTACAATGATTGTATGAAGTTGGTACTGTGCAAGCTAAGAAATAAATGGCAGTCGCAATGGAATATTGAAAGAAAAAATAAGCTACATTTAGTAAAACCCATCCTAGGCGAATGGAAATCATGCTCACACCAAAAACGATTCATCGAAGTTATTTTATGCCGTCTCCGTATTGGACACACACATCTCACACACAACTTCCTGCTTACAAAAGAAGACAAACCTGTTTGTGAAAAGTGCGGAGATGAACTAACAGTAAACCACATATTATTCTCATGGACAGAACTTGAATCACTAAGGAAAAAACATTTTACTACCTTTTACAAAGAACACATTCCTTTTCATCCAGCATTGATTTTAGGCAAAGATGCACTTGTCAGTATACCCTGTGTTTTTAGCTTTTTAAGGGAAGCCAGTATTCCTCATCAACTCTAATCTACTCACCCTGTGCTTCACTGGATACAGTTATACACCTCAGCCACTTTCTCAATCATGAGAAGGAGGCTGAGGTCTTTATCTGAGTTGTTGGGAGCCTCGAAATCCTTGCCGAGCCAAGGATGTCTGCGGAGGTAACCCAACCTTTAAAAGTTTCTCTATCAGACATTTTTAAAATTCTTGTCTTTTATCAGCTAGTTAGTAAAAATAACTTTTAGGCCCTTTACATCAACGTTTTTATCCACTTTGTTTTCAAACTCTGCTCAAGCATATTTTTTCCATACCTTGTTCTTGGCGCATGATAGCCTTAGCTGCTTATGCGCCCATAAACCCAACACAACATATATATATATATATATATATATATATATATATATATATATATATATATATATATATATATATATATATATATATATATATAATATGGCCGAAAGTTCCGGAGCCCTCCACTACGGCGTCTCTTAGTCGCTTCGGGACGTTAAACCCCATAAACCAAACCAAATCATATATATATACACACACACACACACTTCGCCAACGGATAAGTTATGCCCGCGGCTTTGAAGCGTCTGTGGTGAGCGACATTGGGTGCTCGGCAACCGCACCTCAGCATTGGGTGAATTTGGCTACGGTATGCAGCCAACGGTGAGGTGTATCGCAGCGCGCCGTCAACGGCAGGCGGCTGGACCTGACCACTGGCTGCCATTGGCTGCCATATGCAAACAGTGGTTAAGTCCGGTCGTCAACCACCCAATGACCAGTTCGCTTTCCACAGATGCTTGAAAGCCGTGGGTACACCCGAGTGACCACCGACAGAGGACCTAATAAACGCGAAATTGAGAATGGAAAGTGGACAGCTTGTAGAATATGTCCCCTGGTTTTAATCGCCAATTATGGCTTCCATAGTGGAACCACATTTTAATCAGAGGAAGTTGGGAATCTGGTCAAAAGTGCCAGATACAGAGGTCAGTTGAAGCACAAGGGAGCTGCTGCATTCGTTAGCGCCATTTCTTACTCTTCAATGCCCAGAGTTTCACAAAAATGAGCGGCATGGTCTTCCGTCTGAGAAGAGTGCTAAGTGAATTACTCTTACCCTGCACGTTAAAGAACCCCAGGTGGTCGAAATTTCCGGAGCCCTTCACTACGGCGTCCCTCATAGCCTGAGTCGCTTTGGGACGTTAAACCCCAATAAACCAACCAACCATCTTATCCTGGTTGCGGAGGTGGCGCTTAAATAAGAACCACAGTGCACTGCCCCTGTAACCTTAAGCATGCGACTGCTAGTGTTCCCCCTTTCGAACTTTGCAGCGAATTATTGCTCCAATGTTACTTCGAGGCTTGCTTGCTTACTTGACGCTTGCGATGAATTGCGCCAGTCCGAGTAACGCGCGTCTCTAGCATGAGTTAATACGAACCCTTGGCCTATCCAACAAGAATAACATCATCCATTCCCAGTGTCCATTTTACAGTGACAGCTTTTAACGCCTGATTCGTGTCGTCCAGTCGTCGTTCACAAAGAGAAGGAAGGAAAATGTAGCAAGAGGCAGGGAGGGCGATGGCGCTTTCTATTCATTGATGCAAGGCGCCTTCGAGCGCGAGTCTCTTCGCCTTTCGCTACGGAGCATGCGGTTGACCTCTGGCGCTCGCTCTGATAATGCGTCACGATAGAAAAAAAAATCCACTTCGGAAATACTGAGACCAATTAAGTGACGCTTTGCGATAGTGACGACGGAAGAACCTTGCGGCTGGAACAAGGTCACCACCAGATGCGCCGTGAACGGAAACATCTAGCAGTGCATGCTGGCAAGGACGGAAGCAAGAGAATGCATCCGCCGGATCCAGATGCACGTGCCACCGACATCGAGGCAAAACGACGTAGGCGCGACGATTGAGCAGTGCTTGCCATCCAAGCTGCCCTTAGAGGGCGCTTTAGAGGTGGTAATTGTGTTGGGAGAAAACTTTTGTGATCATTTCCTTAGCCAATTCTTTGAAACTTCAAAGCTGGCTTTTATGGAAATTTCAACACTTGCTTTTTGTTGTGTGAATTGCGCGGCCGCATAAGTTATTTTTTTGACACGAAAATAAAAATTCTCCAGAAGACACAAAGGCAGATGTCTGAAGACTGCGAATGTCTTCTCCAATGGCCACTGTGATATCATGCGCACATATTCTAAACGGGAGTGGAAGCCGCTAACTTTAAACTGAACGGATCTGTTGAGAACAGACGAGCTTCAACGACTTCCTACGTAAAAAAAAAGTTTCTTAGGAGCCGGAAAAGAGAACACTATTCATTGCAGTTTTAGTAGGCTGTCATTTATGCTTAACTTTCTACTAAGTAGTTGAAAATTTAAGGTAGGATGGTGTTCACCAAAGTCGCTTTCGTGGTAACATGTTTCAGATGCGCAGATGTTTCAGAGCTAATGTTTAACCCCTCGTGCCAACGAATGCGAACCTTCTTTGTACTGCAAGCGACAAACCCATCGACATACAGACAGGCTTTTGACACATCTTTGTGGAAGTGACGCATCCTATACGACGAATTTCTTTAGTAGTATAAGTTTAATGAAGGTCCTAATAATGGGTGGGGTAGAATAAGAGCCGATGGAATTAGGTTTAAATGGTGAACGTTCCCGCTCTTTCATCATATCAAGGGTGCTAGCGTATTAAGTGCAGGTCTGCTGAGTCGGCGTGGTTGTGTATCTAGCTGCTTATGTTCGCACTAGCACTCCAAACTCGAAGCGAAACTTTTCTGGGCGATATCGTTCTGGTGAAACAGTCGCAAAGCCTGGAGCCCTACATTAGTAGCACGAGATTCTGATATTGAGAGACGTCAATTGCATTGCGAAAGTGACGATTGCACACAGTTGTCTACCCCAGAAGTGGCTTTCGCGGTGAAAGATAAGTGCCTGGCGATATGGGGACCGCCAATATCTTCTGAAGTTAGTTCCTAGATCCCGATAACTTTCGTTCCCACGAGACAGAATAAGAGACCTCTGTTGCTCGGTGCCCGCGGCCTTTTCATTCGAATATTACTTCCAGCAACGATATTATCAATGAAACCTCACAACTGAATTTGTTTCTCGACCTCATGCACGTTCTGAGCCGGGGTACGAAATGGCCTGTGATTCATGGGTGCAGTTTCAACGCAATAGCGTTAAGGACGCGGGTTCGATCCCGGCTGCGGAGGTTGAATTTCTTTGGAGGAGAAATTCTAGAGGCCCGCGTACTGTGCGATGTCAGTGCACGTTAAAGAACCCCAGGTGGTCGAAATTTCCGGAGCCCTCCACTACGGCGTCTCTCATAGCCTTAGTCCCTTTGGGACGTTAAAACCCCATAAAACCAAAACCAGGCAATAGCGTTAAGGAGCTTGTGTCGCATAAAATCCGCCGCCGCCGTCGGCGCCGTGGACCCGGAAAGAAAAAACGACGAAAAATTGCCAGTGAAGCAAACTAAGAGGCAGATGGGCCACCTAGGTCACTTGATCTTGTGAAGTCATGACAACCTGCCCACCTGAATGTGAGCAAACTGCGCACCGTTGCAGGTGGCAGGTGGCAGTTGGTTTGGTTTATGGGGTTTAACGTCCCAAAGCGACTCAGTCTATGAGAGACGACGTAGTGAAGGGCTCCGGAAATTTCGACCACCTGGGGTTCTTTAGCGTGCACTGGCATCGCACAGTACACGGGCCTCTAGAATTTCGACTCCATCGAAATTCGACCGCCGCGGCCGGGATCGAACCCGCGTGTTTCGGGCCAGCAGCCGAGCACCATAACCACTGAGCCACCCGGCGGCCCGCAGGTGGCAGTTGAATTAGTGACTGATTGCGAGAGGTTGCTCGGGAACAGCAACGTGGGCCGCACAAGCTCCACCGGCACAAGCACCTGTCATCGCAGGGCAGTGGCGCATCGCTTAACCGCTGCACCACTGCACCGGGAGGGATATATATGAGGACTCCCAGGGATATATGAATGTTAAGTAGAGTGTGACCAGTTCTTCATATATGTGCATTAACCCACTAACGCTATGGCGCCTTACCCTTAAGGCGGAGCCTAAGTGTCTCCTCTGTTTTCTTCCCCTCCATCAGCTCCGATACAAGAACATACGAATGATTTTTCTTTGTAGGAAACATAGGTAAGTAGGCACGCCTTGCAATAACATGAGCGAGTAGTCTACAGCTGGCTAGCAACCTGCCTACTCAGGCGGCCCTGCGCTCCTTCCAGGTAACACTCAAACCGTAGTAAATCAGCTCTTGAACTCACGTTTCAAACCGCGCATGTTTGGCGACGTACCTGTGACTGCGAAGTACTCCCTTAGTCAGAAATACATAGCCCACCACTATCGCTTCTTAGAAGTGTAGTGCGGCTCCTGTAGTACCATTGATGTTCTCAGGAGTTTCAAGTGGGATGAGGACAAATATCTATCTTTCTTAACTTCGAGGTGTTTAGATTGCTAGTGACGCAAAACAGGCCTGATTCGATGGCTTAGAAGTAAATCCAGTGGGCTGCATGCCTTGACAAATGTTCTGCAGTAACCAGTTCACGCGACTATGGAGACGTTCGTCGATTGTATCGTGTCCATTCATTCGTTACGCATACTGCTTTCAATTTAATTTTTTCTTAGTTCAGCCTGCTTTCGTAACAGGTACTGCACTTAGCACCTTTCATGGTCTCCCTGCGGTGACAAGGAAAGCTTCTGCGACGAATAGCACATGTTAACTATCGCATATGCTTAGACACATCTCTCTGTCCGTGTCTATGTATATTCGCTAGTTAACATGTGTTAAAACGACAACCAACTGGCCCAATTGAGAGCCTTAGCTGCGACGTAATGTTTTATCCTACTCGCCGAGAGCAGCCTCTTGCAGATGTGAGAGAATGGTAACAATTGTTCCCGTAGCTCCATTTCACCTGGACCGTGGTACGGAAATAAAATTAAATGGGGGCGTGGTTTAAGTGTCGCCTCACTTAAGCAAGACAGACAAAGTGTCAAAGTAGACAGCTACCCCCCCTGTTTTTGAACGCCAGTAGGTGGACGACGCTAGAAAGTCCCTCTCAAGTGGTGAGAAAACCGTGCAAGCTGATACCTCTAAGGTGGATGCGAAGGCGGCGTCTACGAAACGGCGCTACGATGACGTCACAGACGCATGTAAGGTTGCGGCAGATTGAGCGTGAGTAGAAGGTGCAAACCGGAAGGGAGCGCGGTAATCAGCAGCGATTGTCGTCATGCTTTATCTGATAAATATGGAAAGAGGGCTACAAGAAAGTAATCTAGGCTATAATCTACCGTAATGATTATGCAGAAAGGTCGTAAACAAGCGGCTCCCCTGGTTTCACCTATGCTGATAATGTTGCACTATTACTTGAGAGCCAGGACGATTTGCAGATTTTGATTAATTGTGGTGGTGGCGAAGGAGACGCTTTCGGCTTCACGTTTAGCGCAATTATTTGAGGTCTGACAATTTTCAATGATTTCACTCATCACGTGCTTACAATACAAGGCCCTGAATTACCCAGGCTTGGAGAACAAAATTATTTCGGAGAATGGGTAAACGGAGGAGAGATATACATGAAAAAGCATGAACAGACTGTCAGGGCAAAAGGGCAAAAAGATGCTGCGAGAATGAAACAGGACATTATGCAGGTACAAGTATGAAGCACTCAGAGGTATTTGGAAAGAAACAATGCTGCCAGGGCTTACTCTTGGGAATGCTGTTTTCGGCCTAAGGGGAAAAACTCAGTTGGGGCTAGGAATAAATCAGCGAGCTGTTGTAAAATTGGTACTAGGTGCCACGCTAAAACAAGAAACGAAGCAGTACAGTGGGACGTGAGCTGGGCATCGTTCGAAGCACGGTAAGCTCACAGCAAAATATGATATAGACCGCCTGAAAAACTCGGGCTATGACAAGTGGGTAGGTAGTTAGGGTGCTGAAATACTTACACAGAAAGAGCTTTGGCTCAGAGATGCAGGGAAAACTAGGAAACTAAACAGCAAGTATGCAGGGAACAAGGATGGAGAAATAAGGAGCTTTAAGCGACAGGTAAAAAACGCTTAAGTTAAAAACTGGATTAAATTAAATGGAAAAGCAGCAGACTGTGGAACAGTATAAAAATGGGAAAAGGAAGATCAGGAAGGAATTATTCTGTGATAATTCAAGATTCAAGAGACAGTGTCGTACTCTTTGAAGCTAGACGAGGGTGTCTTAGAACGCGAAGCTGCAAAAAGAATTTAACTATGAAGACGACACATGTGCAGTGAGTGGGAAATTTGTAGAAACAAATTAAAATCTTAGAGTATAATCGCGGCAGTAACCATCCGGATGTCGGTACACACAGAGTTACTCTTCCTGAGGCTCTACGGTTTCGAGATAACAATGGTCATGTGAAGTTATTTGAAGGTTGTTGGCTCAATAGCAGCGAGGTGACGTACGATTACAAGTGCAGGATTAAAATTGTATATAAAGAAAAAGGAGAATTGATATATGACACCGTTAAGTTTGACAGAGTGCTTAAAGAAATATCAAGAAGAAAACTCCCAGCATGGTGGAAACTGCTACCGTACACCCTGTTTCAAAGGGGACGCCGCTGTCATCCATCCATCCACCCAAGGCGAATAGAAAAACAATGTTTGGGGTCATGACATGACTACTGGGAAACAAAGCCGCGAGTACTTCAGGATGTGAATTGGCTATCGACACAAAGAAACCACCTAGGAATGCCACTAGAAACCTACAGAGACAACGAAGCACAATCGCGGCGGCAGCCGGACGAATTGCGTAACAAAGAAGAACAATGGGGGACAGGAAAAATGTCATTGTTTGCTCGAGAAACCGCTTTCAACTTTTCTTTTTTTTCGGCGAAGTGTGGCATAAGCTGCTGATTTTGCACTGTTTAAGGATTGATATATAACACCTATCTAAGGACCTTTTGGGTGTTTATCTGGGCTTTACCTAATGAAAAAAGTCGAACGAATGTCTCCGGCCGCGTACGCTCTGGTTGCCTTTCTTTGCCGTACTTACTCTTGTAACAAGTCTTTAGCGGTTGCTTCTTGATACCAGATGTGAGGGGCTCTTTTTCGCGTACAGTTTGGCAGAAGCGCTCGGCACGAGCTTTGGCTATCTTTTCGTATATGCTGTTTGCCATGCCGCTGGTACAACATATGGTTATTTTAGTGAAATTGTTCAACAAATTCGTTCAATGTGTACCCTATTTTTAAAGAAATATTTAATCGGCGCCCTCAGAAAATTGCTTTACAGAGGACTTATTGAAGCAGTTTTTCCTGCTCCGGTGTGTCGGTCATAATACCCTTATGTATCGTGGCAAAATATATCGCAACATATAAAAGAAATGCCTGAACAGCCTTCTGTGAAAACGTGCTTGTTTAAACTACATGTGCGGTTTTTTGCTGTAAAGACATCTATGGCACAATAGGAAAGTTTTATTTCATGAGGTGTCAACTGTAGTTTATGCACAAAGCCGGATACCGTTGAATAGGTATTTGTAGATTGTTTGGGTGGGATTCTTTTTCGGGCGTTTTCCAGCGAACTCTGATCAGCGATCCTTATCATACAAGTTTTGAAATCTCAGCCATCTGTACATGAATGTATATGTATACTAGGGAAAGCTACAACCGAACTACTTACAGTGAGACCGGTTTCTTGTAAACCGGCTCACTCTTCCGAGTCGTCCAGCCTGCATTTTGCTTTGCGAAAAAAGGAAATAACAGAAAAATAGCCGTTCGACTCCCACACGGACTGGGAAATATTTTCCTTTTTCTTCTTCCAACTGTTGTTCTACTCAGACGAACAGTTCCAGCCCTGCGTTGCTCGCTTCTCACAAACATTTTAACCGTAAGGGATGTCTCGTAGCGGACTTACGGTTAACCCTTAAATGACTAATATTTGTGGCGACCCTGATTGTCCCTGAAGGGAGAAAGACCGCTTAGAGTGTGCGCGGCTGGCGATATGGAGACCGCACATATCTCCCGCGGCATCGAGAGAGTCATGACCACTTTTCCCCAATTTTTTTTTCGTTCTCTCTACAGGCGATTACACCGCTGCAGCTTAGCACCCGCGGCACATGACTTTGAATTTCATTTACAAAAAAAGGCTTCTTTTTCTCTAACGAAAGCCGGCACTTAGAAAGTTTTTCTATGTTCACACGTTGAGAACCGTATTTCGTATGAGAACCCCCTTCAGGGACTTCTCGCAGGAAACACGCTAAACTTGTAGTTGCGCAAGCATTGCCAGCTCTGCATGAAATACAAGCCCTATCTTTCCGGCTGGCTAGCAAGGACTGCCGCTTCCTGCTAAATTAGGGCACTGCGGGCTCTTGTGCGGAAAACTCAAAACGTAGTGAGTCTGCATCTGAGCTGCTGCCCACGTTTCAAAGCGCATACGTTTGGATACGTGTCGGTGGTTGCTACGTAGCCACGAGTTTGACACACATTCGTGACTGCTCTTGACGACAATGTCTCCCATGAATGAAAATAGGCACACGCTCCAATTTTTTCTTCCTCGTAGTTCAGGCTTCTCTCGTATCCGGTAGGACGCGTGTAACCTCTTTTGCTCTTGCTACGCGGTGAGAACGAAAGCTGCGGCTACGGATGGAGGTGTAATACTACGTACATCCGGCGTCAGAATTTCTCGGAGCACGCGGGTAGCGAGAAAGATGAATTTCTCCTGAGCCATAAATGAAAAAAGAAAGCCAGCGCTTCAGAGCGGGATCACGGTGGACTACTTGTCAGTTTCTGGCTGTGCGCCGAAGCTGCATTGAAACGCCTTCTATTAACGACTTCCATGGCTTGTAAACTTTGGACGCCGCATGTATGTCTTAGACAGGGCTAACCGTCGTTCTAGGACGTAGCTGTATTCTTAGACACGATATGAAAATGGGATGAGGCGCAACATTGTGCAAGTGTTCAGCTGTCAACATTTAGTAATGCAGATAATTTGACCCATGTGTATGCTGTCTAGAGGGAGAGATAGCTTTTTAATGAAAAGCAGAGATTTTAGCCGGCGTCAATATTTGCTGAGATGCTACTCAGCGTAGGGGAGGGAATAGGCGAGTAAAGATGGAAGAAGGGCGGTAGAAAAGAGTGAGGACATTGAAGGGGCTTGCAACGCAATAGCTCACTGCATGATGGCCTCTTTGGATGATTGGTTTGGTTAATTGGGGTTTAACGTCCCGAAGCAACTCAGGCTATGAGGGACGCCGTAGTGAAGGGCTCCGGAAATTTCGACCACCTGGGGTTCTCTAACGTGCACTGACATCGCACAGCACATGGGCCACTAGAATTTCGCCTTCGGCGGCCGAATTTCGATGAAGGCGGACTGAAGTCAAGTTATGTGCATGTACAGCGGGGTGACCAAGTGTACGGGCAATTTAGAGTTTGTCTAAAACACCAATAGCGTCCAAATAGGTGAATAAGAGTATCATTGCACGGCACTGCTGTCTGTAGCAGCCTGAAGGACCTAATATAGAGTCCACTGTGAGTGGCACTTGGGTGACGGACTGCATGCATTGTTCATAGTGCGCACGTTTGTTGGCGTATGCTGGACACGAGAAGAGAATATGAAGTATAGCCACAATTGAGCCGCAGTTGTCAGAACATGGACTGTCCAGCACCACGATTTTTCTTGTAAGACACGACCGTAAATGCGGTCTGGTCCATGTCCTCTGCATTTTCGCCCAAAGGCTCGCTGGTTGCGTAATTGCGTAATGTTCTCGCGGTCTCATGTTTGCATCTCCGTGGTCCGTGGCTACGGCTACAGTGACCTCTGCTGCTGCTGCCACTGCTGCTGTGGAAGCTGCGTTGTCATTTGCCAGAGTTGCCATGACTTCACCATGGGATGCAGGCGGTGACTGGGCGAGTCAGGGCGGGTACTACGCAGAGCGGTCAGGAGGCCCCCCGACGCGTATCCTGCGGTGGGCCAGAACCCCCAGATCGTCGAACGATGGATGCACAACGCAGATGTGCTCGTGTAGAGCACAAAAGCACAAAGAAACTGAAATTAGGGCATCCGCTCAGAGAGACAGCCCACTAATCATCCTCTTCCTCGCCTTCCTTCCTATAATGTCAATAGAAGTAGGCTGCGCGATTGATCAGAACAAGCAAAGAAAAAGTCATCGCGTGCTGCCTTTCTAGAGGGCTTTTGTTTTTTAATGAAGGAAAATGATTGGTAGACAAAGCCCACATCTCCCTTACAGATGAAAAGTAGCAAAGAAAAACCCAAGCCGAAGTAAGCAACATGGACTCCTCTATACCTCCGAAAGAAAAAGCGATGCTAGTGCGGTTTCTTGACAGTGAGTGTATCTGACTAAAAGGTCGGGCTTTGAGACAGATTCCGTACTCTCAAGTTAGATTAAATCTAGCTTTGCAATAAAATACTGAAACATTTCGATTGAGCTGTAATACAAGTAGCGCAAGAGGGGCAATCGTGGGGTAATTTCTCATGTGTTAAACGTGCTTTTGAGGGCGGCTCTTCAGGATGATAAGAATGTGGCCGTGTAACATGACAGGCTCATCGTAGACTCCAAAAACTTAGGACCCGAAGTATAGCACGCTTGGTATCACAGCGTTTGGTCGCAGGCGCCAGGCAAGTTATAAGTGGCGAGTGCGACCTAGTTTTTTTGACACACTCAGATAAAAGTTCACTTCTTCATAGCTAGCTCGAATTTCGGGGTCGAAAGTTTTTTCGAAATCTCCCGAGAGACAGGCATTATTGGAGAAAACAGAAAGTGACATACGGGTATAACACTGCAAAATCTAAGGCCAACTTGTTTTGTCATCGAATCCTAGTTATTTTTTAAATACCGCGTGTAAATATCGCTGCGCATCATTTTCAGGACGTCCATTTAGGGCATGAAAGATTTTATGTGAATGTGGTTTGAGACATCGAAACGCGATGGGCAGGCAGGGCGCCGCAATGAAAAAAAATCTCCCCAACACTTTATTGTTGAGTGGTGGTTGAAAGATAGTATGCGTTGGAAGGAAGCCCCTTAAACAATACTGCACTAAGGAAGGAATGCGTAAAACAATTCACAACTAAGCAGTACACCTTGAAAAACACGCTTGCGGGTGGGCCCAGAATATAGTACGCCTTGTACCTACGGCCTGTAATCACGTAGGCATTACGGCAGAATAGCTGCGACTGCAACGCTGATAGATATACATCGCCTTGTGGTGTTGAACAAAGGTCATATGAGTAGGGGAGATGATGTGACAGTCAAAACAAAATGAGTACCAAGCGTGCATGTACGCTGACCGCACAGGTAACATAAAAAGTGGAACTAAGAGAAAAAAAGTCGCATTCTTATCACAAACAAAAGCCACCAATATACGCATGCCTATGAAAGCGGAGGCGGAAACATTGCGTAAACTTAGTACATCTTAAAACACGACAAAAAATGGCAGTCCGTTTGGAGCAACGAAATAAATAATAAACTACGCTCGGTAAAGCCAGTTTTAGGAGAATGGAAGTCATGTGTGCACCAGGAACGTTTTAAAGAAGTCGTTATATGTCGTCTCCGTATAAGCCATACACACCTCGAACACAACTTTTTGCTGACTAAACAAGACAAACCAGTTTGTACATGCGGAGATGAACTGACGGTAAATCATATTTTATTTCAATGCTTTAGACTCGAAAAGCTAAGGAAAAAGTGCTTTTCGCTGTTTTATAATCAATTCATTCCTTTTCATCCAGCGTTGCTCATAGGTGATAATGCAATCGTTTCCATGTCCTGTGTTTTTAGATTTTTAGCAGAAACAGGTTTTCTAAGCAAAATATAAATCATTACCCACTGGTTCACGTGATGTCCCTCAGCCACTTTCTCATTCTTGAAAAAAAAGGCTGAGGTTTTTATTTGATTGGTTGGGATCCTCGACATCCTTGCCCAGCCAAGGATGGCCGCTGAGGCTACCTGACCTTTTAAAAGCTTTTATCATTAGCCATTCCTAAATCTCTTTTTTTCTCTGTTATTAGTAGGTAGGTAAACTTTTAGGCCCTTTACACCACTGATCACTTTTCACATTTTTATTAAATCGCGCAGAAAACATTTCCTATACCTTGTGCTTGGCGCATGATGGCCTTAGCTGCCTATGTGCAATAAAAACCCAACATAACACAACACAACGCTTTCAGTTAGGAAATTTATCAATGATCTCAGATGCGCTTGTAGGCGATTTCACAGAGCTTGCAGTTTTTTTTATTTTGAAAACCTCAGAACCGACACGCGCAAATAACATATATAGCAGCATATAAGCAGCTCTGCTGCAGCTAGTGGTCAGTCGCCGCACTTGTGAGAATGAAGAAAATCCCAATGTATGCGGTAAAGCCAGCTTCCTAAATGTGCAGCATGTGCTTTCAACCACAGCCGTTGGATGAGGAGGTATATGCAGCAGCTGGCACCGGTTCGTACAGGAAACCGCAACACGGGCTCATATTTGAAAAACGAAACGCTAACTGCAGGTGCATCAAAACGCCGGATGCAAAGCACAGATTCGCTTATAAATGTGCCTCAGCTCTTGCGGTTTAATGAGTTCAATAGACGCAGAGTTACGAAGAGCACATTTGGGAGCCTCCGGAAGCACATTTTGAAGCTGAATTCGCGTGCTCCACGACAAAGACATAACCTGGGGGGCTCCAGGTGCAACTTCTTGGAGGTCCCGGTCGATTCTGCGGGAGGTATTTCATTTGTTGTACTTTATTACTGCTAGAGGTATTTCAATGAAGGGGCAAAAACGCATTTTGGTCGGGTAGTTTCGGGCCTCTGACTCCCGGAGCGCGCAGATCAGGTGCGAAGTCCGAACCTGCAGGGCCTAAAGTAGCCGCCGGCAGCCTTGATTACGGGAGGTGCTCTCAGGGTGATTACGTGAAAAAAACAGCGACAATCGGTACGCCAAAGGGAAAGTGGCAGCCACGATCGTTGTAACGATCGCTGCAAGAAGTCTTGCGTAGAATCTGATGGTTACTGAAAAGCTTCGTCGGCTGGAAGCTTATTCAGAACTAGAGTGTATGAATTTCATAATGCAGGTACACGGTCACTTGGCACCAGGCGATCGCAGCGTTTAATTGCGGTCATGTCGGCGTCGCTCTGAGCGTGGTTAGAAACAGCCACGTGAGCCAGAGCCCTCAGTGGCTCATCCGCTTAGATAGTCATGCTGACGGCAACCTAGTGCGCCGTGATGCGGAGGAGAGCGCTAGCAAAAAGCCAATTTGACGTATCAAATCATCATCATTATTAGCCTGAGTACTCCCACTACAGGGCAAAGGCCTCTCCCATGTCTCTCCAATTAACCCTGTCCTTTGGC
Source organism: Amblyomma mixtum (assembly GCF_055824585.1). Lineage (NCBI taxonomy): Eukaryota > Metazoa > Arthropoda > Arachnida > Ixodida > Ixodidae > Amblyomma > Amblyomma mixtum. Next base: position 87,392,256 of record NC_143013.1, read on the forward strand.
ATTTGCGGCAACCGTATCCCTGCAAACCTCTTAATCTCATCTGCCCACCTAACATTCTGCCGCCCCCTGCTATGCTTGCCTTCTCTTGGAATCCCCTCCGTTACCCTTAAGGACCACCGGTTATCTTGCCTTCGCATTACATGCCCTGCCCAAGCCCATTTCTTCAGCTTGATTTCGAATAGGATGTCATTCACGCGCGTTTGTTCCCTCACCCACTCCGCCCGCTTCCGATCTCTTAACGTTATACCTACCATTTTTCTTTCCATAGCTCGATGCGTTGTCCTTAACTTAAGCTGAAGCCTCTTTGTTAGCCTCCACGTTTCTGCCCCATAGGTGAGTAGCGGTAAGATGCAGATGTTGTCGACTTTTCTCTTGAGGGATATTGGCAAACTGCCATTCATGATCTGAGAGAACCTGCCATATGCGCTCCACCTCATTCTCATTTTTCTAGTAATTTCGCTCTCATGATCCGGATCAGGTGTCACTACCTGCCCTAAATAGACATATTCTCTTACTACTTTCAGCACCTGGTTACCAATTGCGAACTGCTGTTCCCTTGCTAGACTGTTGAATATTGCTTTGGTTTTCTGCATGTTAATTTTTAACCCCACTGTTCTGCTTTGCCTGTCTAATTCATTGATCATGCTTTGCAGTTCATGTCCTGAGCGACTTAACAAGGCGATGTCATCAGCGAATCGCAAATTACTTAGGTATTCTCCATTAATTCTTATGCCCAACTGTTCCCTGTTAAGGCCCTGGAATACCTCCTGTAAACAGGCGGTGAATAGCATTGGCGATATTGTGTCTCCCTGCCTGACACCTTTCCTTATTGGAATTTTATTGCTCACGTTATGGCGGACTATGGTAGCGGTGCAATCTTTATAAATATCTTCCAATATTTTCGCATAACACTCTTCCACACCCTGATTCTGCAATGCCTGCATGACAGCTGAGGTTTCCTCTGAGTCAAACGCTTTCTTGTAATTAATGAAGGCTATATAGAGGGGTTGGTTATATTCTGTGGATTTCTCTATCATCTGATTGATAGCGTGGATATGATCTATTGTCGAGTATCCTTCACGGAAGCCTGCCTGATCATTTGGTTGATCTAAGTCTAGGATTGTGCTGACTCTATTAGCGATTACCTTAGCAAATACCTTGTATGCAACTGACAGTAAGCTAATCGGTCTGTAATTCTTCAATTTCTTGACGTCTCGTTTTTTATGAATTAAGATAATGTTAGCGTTCTTCCAAGCTCCTGGTAGGCTTGAGGTCACAAGGCATTGCGTATGCAAGGTGGCTAGTTTTTCAAGCACAATCTCTCCTGCGTCCTTCAACAAATCTGCTGTTATCTGATCCTCATCAGCTGCTTTTCTCCTCTGCATTGCTCCTAAGGCTTTCTTTACTTCCTCCTTCGTTACTGGTGGGATGTCCCTTTGCTGTTCTCTACTGCTTCTCTCATTGACGTTCTGATTACATTCGCTACTGTAAAGATTTGTGTAGAACTCTTCGGCTACTGTAACTATCTTACCCATATTGCTAATGACATTACCCTCTTTGTCTCTTAGCGCATATATCTGGTTTTTACCTATACGTAGTTTTCTCTTCACTGCTTTTAGGCTACCTCCGTTTTTTAGAGCATGCTCGATTTTCTCCATGTTAAACTTCCTTATGTCGGCTACCTTGCGCTTCTTTATTAACTTCGATAGCTCTGTCAGTTCTATTCTGACTCTGGACTTAGACGTCCTCATGCTTTGGCGTTTCTTAATCAGATCCTTACTCTTCTGAGATAGCGTGCCGGTGTCCTGTCGAACCATCGTACCACCTACTTCTGCGGCGCACTTGGTAACGATAGCTGTGAGATTATCGTTAATTATTGCTACATTACTGTCGTCTTCTTCAGTTAAAGCGGAAAATCTGTTATGCAGCGAAATCCTGAATTCTTCTACGTTCCCTCTTAACACTAACTCGTTATTCGCCTTCCGCTTCACTAGTTTCCTCCGTTCCCTATTCAAATCTAAGCTAATACGAGACCTTAACATTCTGTGGTCGCTAAAATGGACCTACATTTACATAGTCGCATACAAGCAAAGAAAAACAGCATTTTTTTCCCCGTAAAAGGATCCCCTTCCAGCCAACATCTCCGGCATATTCTCATGAACCTACAAGCGTGACAATGCAGGGATGGCAGATGAAAAGGGATAGTGTACTCTGTGCATTGTCACGACATTTACAGCATAGTCATGCTAACCACGGTAGCAAGGCCATGAGAATCAGCCGATGCCATTAGCAGGAAGGGGGTTTTTTGACGAGGAAATGCCGTGTTTTTCTTCATTTGTGTCCGTCTGGAAGCCTGTCTTTTTTGTCCTGGTTTTTTCTCGCCAGTTCGCATTTATGGAAGTGTCTTGTAAAACCAACCAGCTCGAACAAAAGTGCTGCTGGGGCGAAAATAGCATCGTGCCCCATTCTTCATTCATCATTTTGAGGTCGACCATTTATCGCATGAAATTTCATGAAAGTTATTTGCGAAGCTGGAACGTGATGGTACAGGCGGGTGGTTTGAAATAACAAATCTCAACACTAGATTGTTGGGTGGTGGTTGAAAAACAGAATACGTTGCAATGAAGCCGATAAAGCAATGCTGCACTAAGGATGACATGCGTAAAGAAATTCACAACTAAGCAGTGCAAACTAAAAAATATGCTTACAGGTGGGCCCTGAATATGCTACGCCTCGAGGCTCGACCAATAACCCGCAAGATAGCTGCGATTACAATTATACGCGACATAAATCGCCTTGTGGTGTTGGACAAAGGTCAAATGAATAGTGGAGATGGTATGACGGTCAAAACAGAATGAGTAAGAAGCGTGCATGTGCGTCGACCGTACTGAAAACATAAAACGTAGTATGAAAAAAAAAATCGCATTCAAATCACAAAAAACGACAACGCCAAGATACGCATGCGTATGAAAGCAGAGGCGGAAACATTTCGCACAAAAACTGAGACAAAAAACCACTGTCAGTTAGGAAAATTATCAGTGCTTGGAGATGCACTTGTAGGCGATTTTACAGCCCTTGCAGTTTTTTTTTCTGTTTTGAAAATGCCTTTTTAAGCGGTTCAGTACTAATCTCAGAACCGACATATACAAACTACATATATAGCAGCATGTAAGCAGATGCGCCGAAGTTTATGGTCAGTCACCCCGCTCGTAAGAAAGAAGAGAATCCCGATGTATGCGGTAAAGCGAGCTTCCTAAATATGCTACATGCGCTTCCAACCATAGCTGGTGGATTAGAAAGTGTATGCAGCAGCTGGCACCGGTTCGTACAGGAAACCGCATTACGGGATCATGTTTGAAAAACGAAACGCTAACTGCAGGTGCATCAGAGCGCCGGATGCAAAGAACTGATTCGCTTATAAATGTGCTTCAGCTCTTGCGATTTAACAAGCTCAACAAACGCAGAGTTACGAAGAACACATTTGCGAGCTGCCGGAAGCACATTTTGAAGCTGAATTCGCGTGCTCCACGACAAAGACATAACCTGGGGGGCTCCAGCTGCAACTTTTTGGAGGTCCCGGTTGATTCTGCGGGAGGTATTTCATTCGTTTTACTTTGCTGCTAGAGGCATTTGAACGAAGGGGCCAAATGGCATTTTGGTCGGGTCGTTTCGGTCCTCTGACTCTCGGAGCGCGCAGATCAGATGCGAAGTCCGAACCTGGGCCGAAGTAGCTGCCGGTAACCTTGACTATGGAAGGTGCTCTCAGAAAGATCACGTGAAAAAAACAGCGACGATGGGTACGCCAAACGGAAAGTGCCAGCTGCGATCGGTATAGCGACCGCTGCAAGAAGTCTTGCGTAGAATCTGATGGCTACTGAAAAGCATCGTCGGCTCGAAGCTTATTCAGAACTAAAGCATAAGAATTTCATAATACAGCTACACAGTCACTTACCACCAGGCGATCGCACCGTTGAATTGCAGTCATGTCGGCCTCACTCTGAGCGTGGTTAGAAACAGCCACGTGAGCCAAAACGCTCAGTGGCTCAGCCGCTTAGATGTCCATGCTGACGGCAACCCGATGCGGAGGAGAGTGCTCGGAAAAAAGCCAGTTTGACGTATCAAAGGCACCCTGTTTATACTATTCGAAATCAGTGCTACTTGCCACAGCGCTCTTGCCACAACAAGATGCCATAAGAGCACTCTAAAGGTTCCGCTGACATTGGGGTGCCCAACGTGCAAAAGAGCTCTTGTCAACTTCTTGCGCTCCAAGTTCGTGGGCTCTCCGAGGGTCTTTTTTTTTTACGGAATATACGTTCCTCGCAATCAAGAAAGTCTGATTGGTTTTACGTTCGAATCTCGGTGCCCGTTAATTAGCCACCTGTTTAAGAAAAAACGAAGGAATTGTAATGGAAATGAAGCAAAGCCTGATCCGAGCTGAGAACTCCGGCTATCAGTTCTTCTATTTAAGTAAAGGTAGAACCACTCTACAAATGAAGAGCAAATATGCTAGCCTGCCGTATCGAGGGGCTAACAGAGCGTTGCTACACGGGGGGCTTCAAAGGGCATCGTGTCGGTCGTCTGTGATGCCACTAGAAGAGGAGCGTCGGTTTGTATCGATGCTTCATAGGTTTCGAGCGGAGGCGGGTAATATGCAGAATGCCTGTGTTTGCATCGAAACGCTAACTGCAGGTGCATCAAAGCGCCGGATGCAAAGAACTGATTCGCTTATAAATGTGCTTCACCTCTTGCGATTTAACAAGCTCAACAAACGCAGAGTTACGAAGAACACATTTGCGAGCTGCCGGAAGCACATTTTGAAGCTGAATTCACGTGCTCCACGACAAAGACATAACCTGGGGGGCTCCAGCTGCAACTTCTTGGAGGTCCCGGTTGATTCTGCGGGAGGTATTTCATTCGTTTTACTTTGCTGCTAGAGGCATTTGAACGAAGGGGCGAAATGGCATTTTGGTCGTCTCCTCCGTGTTGTTACTGCCCTGTAGTCCTCAATATGCACGACCAACTAGCCAGCCATTACGTATTAAACATATCTGACTTCGGGTGTTCAAAAAAAAAAATGCGCTGGGATATGAAAAAAAAGTACCATCCGCGTGAGCACTGTACATCTTTCCAACGCCTACAAGAAACTTCGAGGACCTAAAATATCTCGGGCTACACAAGACGCCTATAGCACACTTTTGAGTCGACAGTAAGGCGCCTTTTCTTGACATCGACAAAACACACTGTGCGCTAAGCCCATGCGAGGATGGCCCTTACATTTATATATTTGCTTTCGATTTCGGACTCCTGCTCAAGCTGAAATAGAGGTTTTGCTTAAAAACATCACATGTAAACTTGGATAATTCTAGCCTTAGATTATATTTCAGTACCTATTGCAGCTACAAGAAATCTTGCTAAATATTTGGATCACGTCTATCAGGCTTTCTTTAAAAGTGTGCAAAATGCAATCCAAATACCTTGTAATACATGGAACAGTGACCAGCTACGAGACGGGTTCTATAGTATACTTTGTATGGCTTTGAAAGGGAGTGACCGGATGCGCCTTGGACGTTTAGTAAAAAAACGTAGATATACTAAGCCTATACCCCTATTTAACGCCAAGCCAGCTATGCAGAAGTCTAGCACGTCTTCTCAAAAGCGCCCCGCCGCGGTGTCTCAGTCGTTACGGCGCTCGGCTGCTGACCCGAAAGACGCGGGTTCGATCCCGGCCGCGGCGGCTGAATTTCGATGCAGGCGAAATTCCAGAGGCCCGTGTACTGTGCGATATTAGCGCATGTTAAAGAACCCCAGGTGGTCGAAATTTCCGGAGACCTTCACTACGACGTCCCTCATAGCCTGAGTTGCTTTGGGACGTTAAACCCCAAATAAACCAAACCAATCTTCTCAAAAGCTACAGTTTTAGGTGTGTAATTGACGTAGCTGTGTTTTGTGGGCATCAGCATTGCAAATATGCGACTTCAAATATATCCAATTATCGGAAATGCATTATAGTCCGCTGCAAAAATACTCAGCCAGTGCTCACAGAAATATCAACAGGTGCAAAGCAGTATATCCGAAAATCTGGAGTTCACGAAAAAAAGCAAGGAATATTAAGAATAAAAACTTCAACATTACAAGACTAAGATTACTTATCAAATTATGTACTTTGTTTTCTAACTGATCTGACCGACGGTTCCTATACCTGAGAAGAGCGACTGTAGCGCCACAGCAGTGAGGTATGGGATTGTGGAAGTTCCCGATGGCGATGCTGTTTGCCGTCCTTCGAGTTCAAGTGGGATTGAGATTCTAGAAGGCCCTCGACTCAAATTCCATCTGAAGATACCCGTGTGACACAGGTATCATACACGCTCGCTCTTTAGAGCACCTCCCATAGTCAAGTTTGCCGGCAGCTATTTCGGTCCAGGTTCAGACTTTTCACCTTATCTGTGCGCTCCAAGAATCAAAGGCCCGAAACGATCCGACCAAAATGCCAAAATGAACATGGAATAGATTCTGAGAGAATACGGCCCCGATCCGTATTTTCTGACGCTCCATTTTATTTTGTTGGGACGTCGGTCGTGATGAAAGGACGAGAAGGTGGAGATGCAAACGACTACTTGCAGGCGGGGTCGGTCTGGTTGCGGCGCTGCGGCATCCAGTCCGGCTACCCACACTGACTACGTTGCGCTAATGCGCCTCGCAGCGACCGCCCAGTTTATTTGCCGACACAGAATAAGCGCCGACAAAGCCCGTCAGAAGCGTAAACTGCATAGCAGTGCTCCATCATTTGTCGGCGCCGGTGAAGAAGAAATGGCCATTGGGACATATTTATGCAAGGAAGTGGCATGATGGGTGTGATTCTGTCACGCCGAGCGTGACATCTTCTGTGCTCGGGGACGAAACCAATGACAGCGTACAAAGTGGAATATAACGGAAATGGATTCTCAGCAAAAATAATGTTGAAGCCTATCTGGTCGGCGAGATTATGTGCAAGCAAGAGATGAACTTCCGGAACAGCATAGCATATTATAGGACGGCTATCTCGCGACGAATTTGGCTTCAACTTCCGCGTTCTTGCTACTAGTCGAGGCGGCACCGCCATATCCACCGTTATATCCACCGCTATCTACCGCCGTCTCCAGCCCAAGCTGCTGTTCTGGCGTTATTCCTCTGGTCCAACGAATTGGGTGGCAGTGCTGTTGGCCCAGAAGTCTTGTGGCAGCATTCTTTCGAACACGAAGAACATGGTTCAACGCAGAATATGTTTTGCGTCATGCTGGCGGCTGGGGCGAACGTCTTCTCGCCCTCCCGCAGGCACTCACAACGTCCTAACGCGTCGGTTTTAGTTCACCCAATGAATCTACTCTTCGCTGGTACTAGAACACATACGGTCGCTTTTGCTCAAGGCATGCCGATTCCCTTAGCGCGCGGGCGGAAAATTTCTCCAAGTCCGCTGCGGGTTCGACATGATGTTCTTCCTCCGGTTTGCCACTGTTCCCGGTCGACATCCATCTTAGGTGATTGAGAACGGGTGCTAAATGCACTCCTTGCCTAATAAGGCCCTACCCCGCGCCAATAATGCAGTGGTGAAGAACGGCAGATTCGGCGAGTGGTTTTTGCATACTTACAGGAAAAAAAAACAGCGCTACGGGCACAGGAAATGGACACACACACACAGCGACGTGTGTGTCCTTTTATTCAGTGCCCTGTGTCCGTAGCGGTGTTTTGTGAGTAACTTGCACTGGTGGATCAACACCGATGCCGATGAATGACGGAGCACAGTAATGTGTTTGACACGTGTGACGAACATTAAAGGCGTTAATCTATTTTCGGCAATAAACCACATGTTGCTTCAGGAGGGAATCGGCGGAGCATGGTACAAGTGACTTGGCCGGACTGGACATGACGGCAAGGGTAGATATAGCGGTGCCGCCTCGACCAGGCCAACTTTGGTTGTGATTAGTCGCTTGCTTCCCCACGTTCTGTTGCATTCCTCATGATTGACATCACAACAAAATGAACTGAAAACGAAATGAAACTTTACAAAGCTCAGCTTCTTTGCAGCCTTTAACACAAGAACCTCACCCACTGCTTACAGCCTAGCTGTCATACTTGACGTAGCACTCAGGGATGTCGAGTGATCAACATGGTCAGGTGGTCTGGAACTCCGGAAAATGAGTGGTTTAAGTCTCCATCGTGCGCAGTGCCGTACTCTACCAGGTTGCTATCCTATGGCTATCTTTCGTTTCAAGAAATGGCCATTCGTGCTGAATTCACCCAAGACGTAGGACTTGTGTTCTGAGTTTCCGCAGCTGAAAATTTTCGAAAATAGAGACGAGTTTGCAAAAATGCTTACTTGGGCGAGAAAGCGAGGACAACGCATACAAGACAGGACTATAGTCGCATGCATGCAAAGAAAAAAGCATCTTTTCACCGTCAAATGACCCCCCCTTCCAGCCAACGTCGTCGGCCGATTCTCACGAACCTACCAGCGTGACAATGCAGGGATGGCAGATGTAACGGCTCAGTGTACTCTGTGCATTGTCACGACAGTTTCATCATAGTCATGCTAACAACGCTCGCAAGGTCATGAGAATCGTCCGATGCCATTGGCGGGAAAGGAGTTCTTAGACGGGAAAGAGCCGATTTTTTCTTGACTTGTATTCGTTTATAACCCTCTTTTATGTGCCCTGGTTTCTTGACGCCAGTTCACATTTATGGAAGTGTGTCTTGGTACAACCAACCACCTCAAACAGGAATGTTGCTGGGGCGAAAGAAGTATCGCGCGCTATTTTCCGACGTCATCTCCAGCGCATGCAGATAGCTCAACAGCTGCAGGAGCTCTCCATGTTATCAGATGTCGAAACAATTGAGCACATATGCAGCCCGTTATCTCGTTCTGCCCCAGCGCATCTGCAACAACGTTAGCGGCATACTGAGTTTCAATGCAGTGACGTAATTTTCGCGGAACTCATCGACCAGTAAAAATGGTTAATGAAGCAAGAAAGAAAAAAAAATTCAGGTTACCGAGGCAAAAACTGCTGGTGCTTTTGGGCTTACGTGGAATTTGCGCATGCAGCGCTGTATGCAGGCTTACGCACAAGTGCCGCTATGAACAGTACCTGCAGTGTGCTCGTTTCCGGTGGTCGTCTACAGCGACTATAACCCTCTTTTATATTGCCCTGGTTTCTTGGCGCCAGTTGCATTTATGGAAGTGTGTCTTGGTACAACCAACCACCTCAAACAGAAGTGTTGCTGGGGTGAAAGAAGTATCGCGCGCTATTTTCCGACGTCATCTCCAGCGCATGCAGATAGCTCAACAGCTGCAGGAGCTCTCCATGTTATCAGATGTCGAAACAATTGAGCACATATGCAGCCCGTTATCTCGTTCTGCCCCAGCGCATCTGCAACAACGTTAGCGGCATACTGAGTTTCAATGCAGTGACGTAATTTTCGCGGAACTCGTCGACCAGTAAAAACGGTTAATGAAGCAAGAAAGAAAAAAAATTCAGGTTACCGAGGCAAAAAACAGCTGGTGCTTTTGGGCTTACGTGGAATTTGCGCATGCAGCGCTGTATGCAGGTTTACGCACAGGTGCCGTTATGAACAGTATCTGCAGTGTGCTCGTTTCCGGTAGCCGTCTACAGCGCGTCCAACCTAGCATAACTGTTTAATATGCAAGACAGTGTTGGATGTGAATCAGTACTGTCCTTGGTCACCTAGTTTAAGCAAGGCTGAATTTTTTACTCTCTCAATTTCGCGAAGTACGCAGAGAAAAAGATTTAGTGCATTTTCGAAGCGTTGCGGCTTCGAGGACAATTTGAATCAGAAAACTGTAGCATATTTTAAAGAAACCCATGAGGGCGCACCTGCCCAAGAATTGCGGAAAAAGCATTTTTGAGCCAATTTCTCAATAAGATTTCACTATAACCATTAATAAATCCGCAGATCAACCGACGGCAGTCCTGATGTTTTTTTATTCACGTTTTTGTTATCATCACAAGAGTGCCCTTTTGGTTTTCTATTGGAGCTTTAACTGTTCGACGCGATCGATTGAAAAATTTTAAAAGAAATATTCTGCTACATACAAGAAGAATGAACCATTGCCTTGAATATTTCCATAAAAGTATCTTAAATTTTCTAGTTTACAAAATATTTGTCCGAAATTGTTTGGTTTGGTTTATGGGGTTTAACGTCCCAAAGCGACTAAGGCTATAAGAGACGCCGTAGTGGAGGGCTCCGAAATCGTTGGACATGGGTCTCTTTATTCAACAGTTTACACAGAAAATTGTTTTATGCGGTAAATACAAAATCAACTAACAGCGACATTGAAGTAAATGTAAAAAGTAAAAAATGACGTTTCTGGTGACAATCAAGGACCCCCGCTAGATCGCCATTTTCCCGGTGTTGTCTATCAAATTCCCTGTGGTGATTGCAACCGTCCACACAGGCGAATCAGGAAAATTTACCACAAGAATAGAAGAGCATCAACGCGATGTTCAAAACCATGAAGTGGCTTGCAATTTGAGTGCCAAGTCCGCGCAAAAAAAAAAACTAAAGAAAACGCATGGTATCGACTGGAACAACGCCGCAAATTTATCCAAGGAGTGAAATTTGACAACACGCCTATTGCTTGAGGCATCATTCTTCCAAAGGTCACCTTATACCGTGAACCAGAAGGAAGGAACGATGCCACTCATCTACATGAAATCATTAGGCCATATTTTGCACATTTAAGCTTCGACTGCCTGTCCGTTTTGCCTCATTGTGAATAAGGAACTCGTACGGCTTCCGAAATTTCATTTTTTTTTTACTGTCCATTCGGCAGTGGCTGTTATACATTTGCTTCAACTTACGCCCGACCAGACGAGCCTTCGTCGAAACCTTGACTAAAACCGCGAAAATATATATTCCTGCTGCAGGAGCACATGCCGTTATTAAACCGCGCTCAGCAGTGCCTTGTCACTGAGTGCTTGCATGAATAGTTAAGCACAGCTGTATGCCGGGACCTGGTTGTAGTACTAAGAGGTGTGCAGGTCCTGTCGACTAGAAATAACGGGGCCGCTACTTCTGCCTCGTGAGGAGAGGAAGTCCACAGTTAAGAAAAAAAGCAAAAAAAAAGCTCAAAGCGAGAGAGAGAAAGAGAGATTTGATAAAAAAGAAGGGCACATGTGGCAGCGTGAGTACTGTTCCTCTGGCCTGGTGTTCTCTGCTCTGGGCTGGCTCGCTTGGTGTCTGCTGAAAACAGAATACGCGAGTCCAAACGCTCGGAAGCAGCAGAGCGACCACAATCACTGCATTCAGCCAGCGTTCAATCCTCTCTTCGGTGTCAGCTAGACACCTGCTAGACTGCTCGTATCGCTCCTCAACAACAGGCACAAGTGGCAAGCGGTACGTCTTTTTTTATTGCGAAAGCAATACTACTTGCACTTTCCAGGGTGACCACCATCGTGCCGCGGCGGTGACCACCATTGACCTTCATTTGACCTTGATTGCATTAGTTGGATTAGATTGGATTGGACTGGATTGGATTGAATTCGATTAGATTACATTAGATTAGAGTAGATTACATTGGAGTGGATTGGATTGGATCGGATTGACTTGGATTGCATTGGATTGGAATGCATGAGATTGGATTGGTTTGGATTGGATTGGATTGTATAACCGATGCATCACCACACGTCTAACCACAAGCACCACCACCAGCTACACTACCAGCTGTACCATGGCGGAGGTACGGATATTGCTTTCGCAATTACCGGGCTTAACCAAGCTAAGCCACAGCGAATTTTATTACCGGTTAGTGCTGTCAGCCGCTTCAGAACATTCTTGGTTTATTTTTCTAAAGCGCCGTGAGCATATTATCCCAAGTACAAGTTCAGCACATGCGTTATGAAATAGGACGTGAAGAGAGCACTACACACTCACCGCTTTTTGGAAGCAGTACGGCAGCAAATAATTTTGTTGCAGTTATATAATCAAATCTAGTCTGGTGAGGCGTTGTCCAGTGAAAGTTTCGGAAAGAACTATTTTTAACCCCTCTACTTAGCCTTGTTGAAATTCTCTCGCGGCATCTTGCGCATAAATAATGAAAAGTGAGTATATTCTCGCGAGCTTTTTGAAAAATCAAGATAAGGTACGAAGGTTTCCAGATAGGTTTAGCAGCTTCTGAGATATGATCTTACATGGACCGCTTTCGGTATCTGCTTTCTCTGTTAATCTGTAAGTTCGACTTGTTGTGGCGTTCCCTTGACTCAGAGTAGAATGCGAGAGAACGACTGTCACTAGAGATCAGATAATTCGTACATCATCACTGTTTTCTGAGGATCCATACTGTAGAAATTTAGGAGAAAATCTTTCTGCAGCGTCCTCTGCAGCACATCCCGAAACAAAATCGCGTCTTTGCAGTTTATAAAACAATGTTCAATTGTTTCAGGCACATTACAGAAGCGGCAGTCTACAGAAGACACAAAAATGTTTTTTTCTATCGAGCCACGTGTTGGCAGGTAGAGTTTCGTTGTGTAATTTATAGAAAAATGTTTTGGTGCAAGAGAAATTGGCCTTTTACGCACTCGCTTGAAAACATCATGGTCCATGAGTCCAAAGTAGACGGAATGATGCAGTGGGGCGGGAAGAGCTTCGTTATCAAATCACTGTACAGATTTTTGCGCATTAGTGTACGAGTGAGTACTTGTATTCTGTTTATACACCAATGAGTAATGTCTGGGTAGGATGGATAAATAGAGAACTTGTAAGAACACCTCACACCGCATATTAGCGAATTACATTAATGAAACACTTCGTTTCTTGCGGTCACTGATTACAGTCATGAATTAATACGACCGATGATACGTAAATGATATTTTGCGATGCAACAACCTTGTCGATATTTCTAAAAACGTGCCCTAGGGGAATCCCAAATGTCCGTATAGACCGTTTAACTTTATCTTGTCATACGTATAAGGTGAACTTAAGTGCCAACCAAGTTTTTTTTTTCTGACCAATCTGGCGAAACCGACTCCGTAGAGTTCCCACTAAAGCTCTCGACTGATCTTCTCTTCCGATTCTTGACAGCGTTTGCCCTCCAGGCGGGAGTTGAGGGAAAGATCCAGGATATGCTGCTCATGGTTATTGCAGAAAAATCTAAATGACCGCACCACTCGCCCTTTGTGGTCGTCAAAACGAAGGACGAGACCATCGCTTTATGTATAGACTTCAGCCAGCTCAACAAGGTAGTCGTCGCCGATTGTGAACCGGTCCCTAATGCCGACATGTTGTTTGCAAAAGACAGCAAAAAAAAAAAACTATTTTTCTAAGCTTGATTTTATAAAAGGTTGCTGGCAGGTATCCACAACCCCAGCGTCGAAAGAGCCCCCACGGAATTCTTGTGCGTCTCTTTGCTCTATCACTTCAACTTACGCCGCTTAGAATTGAGTACTAATGAGGGTTTCAACCGACTAATGAAATACACTCCCATGCAGAATACATTACCGGTTCTATTAGCGTGCGAGCACACTGTATGAGTCGTGGAGTTTGTCTGTGCCACTAACCGAGAGCAGCAAAGGCTACTCGTCTGCTAACATCAAGTGGACAATTTGTTTTTATGACCAACACAGAGCTTGATTTCTTCGCTGCAACGCCGCAAGCTCTTGTTGTTTTTCTTGGGATACGTAAAAAGTTGTCCGCAAATTTTCCCTAAGTATAAGGCGTGGGAGTTTTCTTTTGTGTGTTGATGTTCCTTTTGGACTTTGAACGTCACATTCTTTAAAGCGTAGTTGTGCCGGTGTCAATCGCAATCAATTTCTGTATCTTGAAAAAAAAAAATGCGGTTATTCGGTTTCGGTCCCGGACTGGCGAGCGTGAAGAAGATGATGTAGGGATGGTGCACACGATCACATGCGCGAAATTTACTAGGCCTTAGAACGGAGATAGAAGAGAAATGTAGTAGAGTAAAGGCAGGGAGGTTAACCAGAAGAATGTTCCGGTTGGTTGCCCTGCACTGGTGGAGAGGGATGAGGGGGGGGGGGGGGCGAAAAAGAATAGGAGGAATTATAGAGCAATGTGGTCGTAGCAAGCGCGACAAACTATGACACACACACTGAAAGTCACAGGCCACCGCAGCTGTAGCCTGCACAACTTGAGGGCGGCCGAGCGCTGCGACCTGAGTAAAACACATCGACAGTCCTCCATCACTAACACCAGACAGTTAGGCAGCACAGACGTTCCACTGGGAAGAAAGGTTGCTTGCTGTTGCTGCTCATAATGTGGACGACTTAAGGCATTCAGACTTCATGATTGAAAGATGAGGCTGGAGAATGCGCTGTGCCAGCTATTAGAGAGCTGCAAACACTGGATTGAATAAATCCAGCATCTGCAGTGCATTCTGTGCAGCTGGCATGTGCAAGCTGGAAAGCAGCATGGTATTCACGAATGTCTTCAGCACTGCGATTACTTGTTCGTCTGCGACTTGGGCCGGTTCCTGACCTACTGCCCGACCAGCAGTAGGCTCAGCACACTGGGTGCGCGGTCACTGTTCCATCATTGAGGGTGTGCAGCGTCTCGGGAGCGATGGTCAAATCACTTGCCGGTCCCGGTCTTCGACCGGAGTTGTGCCTTGTGCTTGATTACCAGTAGGCTCGGGGCTTTGGGTGCGATATACCTGCCTGGTTACTGCGGGTGTGCGTACCTCAGGCAGGGATGGCCAAGGCCCATCTGCGACAACCGCCCCTGCCTAAAAAGTCATATGGCTTCCGTTCCTTAGAGGAACGGAGGGGGACGACAAGCTGCGAAAATTCTTGGACCATCCTTTACAATGTTCACTACACTCTTAGAAGGCGTGTGATGAGGCTGACGAAGTCGTCGCACCTTAGCAAGGGCTTATTCGTGTGGTACTGACTCTTGTCATTTGTTTAAGTATCACCTGTTCCATTTTCTGGCGAGGACAACCTTTTGAGGTAGTGTCATGAGGGCCGCAGCAATTGCTATACTTTAGGATTGTTGTCGGGCAAGCATCGCCGCTGTGTGGCGGAGTACACCGTGGACACACGATGAAGAAATTGCACACACTACTCACGTGTCATATCTTCATGCATTTCTGGCACAGGCGAGGTTTAGGGACGAAAGGCCTAACCCCGTGCCGAAAGTGCCCAACCTTCACGTTCGTTGGAATGCAGTCCCCTTGGAAGGTCAACTTGATGCGCTTTGTCCTCCCAAGGCGCTGAGCTTGCAGTATGGCTACACAGTCGGTGGCTGGTTGGATCAAAATGGGCAGGTCAGAGTCGCCGATGGCCACGTCGACGTCGTAGATGACGCCTGCCGTAGTGCCGCTGGCGGCCAGAAGGTAGCGGCACTACGCTTTGTGCACCCCCACAGCTTGGGTTCCCTGTAGTGCCTAGAATACTGGCTAGTGTCTCGAGCGGAGGGGCCCCCCAATGGGAGGAGGTTGCAGCGCCAGTGCTGCCATCCACTTGTGGCGGCCAGGGGGCGCTGCGTGTCGTAAAGGTGCCGTCAGCGGCCCTCGCGTGTTGGCTTGCTGCAGTTGCGTTGCCCGTGTCTTATGTTTACGAAGCGTTTTGCTCACGTCTGCGCTGTTCTTTAAGCCCATTGAACTGGAAGTATCACTGACTAATCATGCCTAACGCGAAGCATCAGTGCGGGGAGACAACATGCTTCGTGCTGCTATGAGCGGGTACTTGTTGAACCCGGACACGGTTTCCAAGTTCTGCGCGCCTTCGGGCCCTCCCTACATGCGGAGGGGAAGCGGCTGATCAAAAGAGTACCGTAAGCTAACTCCTACATGCGTTGTTTGCGAGAAGCATTATGAGCACAATTGCGTCGAGAGAACGTTCAAAGTTACGGTGGCCGACATCGTCAACGCGCTCGTCCCAGAGACCGCGCCTCTGGAACTGTCTTATCACTAGCAGCCAACTTCATACATTTTGTTGTTCATTTAATATACAGTTGTGTCAGTGCTATGCTCAATTTGTAAGAAACTTTTAGCACGGACTTAAAAACGTTTCCTTGTTTGTTATTGCTTTGGCATAGCGTAGTTTGCGCTGTACAGTAGACTTTGTAGATTCGAATCAGTGGTACAATCATTACTTGCTTTAGTTCTTGCTTGTACTTTTCTTACAAAAAGGAGCGCAAGCTCACAGACATCTGCATAAAGACTATTTTCCTCTGAATCGAGCCGTGACTTCCAAGTAAAACGCATAAACAGTGAGTCCAATTCAGACTGCTTGCGTTGATCATCACAAGCGATCATTGTAAGCAGTTAGGTGCCGTGTTGGGAAAAAGTAAATATGTCCCTGCCTTTCTTTTGCATATGCGCGACGCTGTATTACACCTCGTTTGACTGTATGTATCAGCATTGTAGTCGGCAAGGTTGAACTGCAGAAACGTCAGCCTATCTGAAAAAACGAGGCCTGTGTTGACAATGTGGACTGCTGAGCTAGATGGCACATGATCAATTAAAAGGGGCAGCTGAGAAAAACGAAGTCCAAGAAGTAACACACATACGACGAGGACGATCCTGCTATCGCATAGTCCTCATTGTGTGTGTGTTACTACTTGGCCTTCGTTTCTCTCTTCTGGTGTTTTTAATTTGTATGTGTTTAATAGTTGCAGCATTAGACAGACTGTAGCACTGAGATCCCTTTGGTCATAACAATTAAGAAAACGAACAGAATGCCAAGCCGTTGCAATGACCTTCGCAAAAAATATTAATCCTACCAATGCCACACGGCCACTTCCAAATTACCGCCATGGATCCTTTCCGGTTCAGTTTTTTGACAGCGAACAAGGATGGTCGCTGCTACACGGACCAACCATCTGATTACATCTGGTCGCGCACACTCAGCATGATTGCGCATACAAACAACGCGACTAACAAGCGCGATCGCGACGTGCAGATGGCAGTCGACTGGATCCAGATCGAGTAAAATCGCGATCGAAACTGTTTCCATGAAGCAGCAAAACGAACCCTAATCGACCTTGACCGTTTATTCAAAATGACTTATCGTGACAAACGTGTCAAAATTCGGTGCTTGTTTCAAGTTCGTAAGGCGGATTTGTAGCGAGATATTGGACATTCAGTTTCACTTTTTTGTTCCACTTCCGCAACACAATGAACAGGACAATAAAATAAGAGAGTGGACCTGGTAGCAAGCCGTAAACGTTTAGCTGGTCTTGTGGCGCTTGTGGAGGATTTTCAACGAACAGTGCTAGGACGGCAAGTTTGTGTCTTGCCAAGGAAGTATTTAGACACAAGTGCTCTCATAGCAGGGAGCAAGACATGCTTCGCCGCTAAAAGCACGGTCCACGTTTAGTTACCAACGCCCGACTAGCCGGACCAGCCCGCGAACGTGGCACGGTGCACCTTAGCGGTTGGCAGCGCCGCCTCGTGGTGCCCGCGGGAAGGCATCACCGCTGTGACCACGCGAGCGCGCGCCCTCGGCACACTAGACAGTATATTCTAGGAACTACACCTGTAGAATAGGGTCGCAGATGGTCACTGTGCGTTGCTCGAAGGCAGCGCCATGACGGCGGAAAAGAGAAGCTTTCAGAACAAATAAGTTAATATATATGCTGTATTTTTTTATTCTGTGAATAAAGCGACGCGTAAACTGTTGTAGTTACCAATTACTACCTAGGAAATGTGACAAATGGCGCAAATATTCTTTTATAATGCGGGCATGTTCAATCCGAGCCATGATTATCCACACAGGAAGTGGCCGCCGCTATTAGCCGATTGCCTCCGTAAGCGTGCGTTGCTTATTTTTTGTGCATAAGTTCTGCGCTCGCTTTGGCTCTAGCTTCACAAGAAATGCTTTTCACATTTTTTTATTGTTTGCCACGTGCAGCGCCATCTCGGGCGGAACCCGCAATGGTAACTCTCGCAGATGTAATCATTTTCAGTTTTGTTTACGTCCGCGAAGATAAAATATACTGCGTAAACAATAAATGTGTGTTACCGGGATTCTAATTCTTTGTGACCCCTTTTTGTGACCAAAATTGCAAACCAGTTTGTGGAGATCAGTAGTTCGAACCTCCCGCCCTTTCTGACGTCAATCGACGCGAACTCGCTAAGCCTAGCAGCTCTGTAAACACGGAAGCAATCTGAGAATTTTGCGTGTTTTATGGTTAGAATTTTGTGGCTCAGGCAAGTTCATCCAAAGCGAAAGCTTCATGCGCCTTTAGTTTGCAGTGAGCGTGAGCCACAGAGTAGCGGCAACGACGAATCGGTGATGAAGCGAGAGGCCCTGCTTCGACGGGCGCCGCCATCATGCCCGACCCTATAGACGTTTGGGTGCCACGCTATTTCGCCGATTTAGCGTTAGCGTCGCCCGCTCACCCAAACAAAGGGCTGTTAGCGTTCTGCGCATGCGCAGTAGCCTCCGGCTATTCCCCTGTGCCCCAAAGCGATAGGATGACCCTATACTAAAACTCTCTACTGACCTAGCGCGGCGGGATCCCCTGACACCAGAGGCGCACTCACTTTTGCTGCGAGTGGCGAAGGACAAAAACGAATAGCCCTGTATAGCGTACGCTTCCGTGCCGCTGTCTCTGTGAACGTTATATCACCTTTCAGAATGGTTTCTACTATGCATGACGGTCTCGGTGTACAATAGGGCGCTCAGCCGACCGCCGGACTGTCAACCTCCTGTCAACCGCTTGTCAAAATGGTTACACAGGCTGTCTCCGGAGAAAAGTCTGGCGCCCCTCAGGCGACCACGCTGCAGCGTGACGTAACAGTGATGCCTTTCGAATATGTTGGCAACGAGCCTTCGTAAAAACAATTATGGCGTCTCTTTGCATGGGACCCAGCACCTTGTTTATCTTGGTCGCCGAACATTCCGTCGGCCTTGGGTATGGCTGTTTCGTAGCTATTTCCCCTTCCCTTTTGTTGATGGCGGAAAACAAGCATGGATAACAGGCGGGAGCCAATAATGTCAAGAACTTGACTGACACCGCCCGCGAGCGTAGGGAGAGGACAGGGGGGGGGGGGGGAGTGGGAAGGAAGACCCTGAGGGGGTAGAGGGTGCGGATACCCTGACCAGAAAGAGAGCGATAAGCCATTTGTTTTTTATTTGTTTTTTGTTGTTAGTGGGACCTGTGTTCGACTCCGAGCCCTGCCTATGGGGTATTTCCCACCTCGCAGGATATTTTTGACTGATAAACGGGTGCTTAAGGCATTGAAAATGGCCTCCCCTATTTTTTTTTTGTTAATTTTGGCTTTAAAAACTCGAGTGAAAGAATGAAAAAGCACACCCATCAAGTGTGAGCTGAGGTTCTTTCCGTAAATCATTTTTGACTGTTATGGTCTTACTCTCTCTATATACAGGGTGCTTCCCCTAAGAATTTCAGCAATTTTTAACAACACTCTTTTTGAGTTAGCAGAACGCTTTTTCCTGCATGGCATTGTCAGACGTGAAGTCCATCACACTGGATCTAAGACATGCTAATAGCGGACTGGTTAACTAATATTAAATAGCGAACTTTTTACTATTACTGATAGGCTCCTTAATTACTGACGGGTGCGTACACTGCTGCAAGTAATATCCATATCAGTTTTAGAATTTCGAAAACGCGGTTAATTTCGGTGTTGCGGCCCAACAAATTTTGGCTTTTAGACGAGTTACGTGCACTGGAGAGGTTGCTTTGCCGACAAGCTTCTCGAAAGCGCATGCACTTTGGCGCGATGTAGGTGACATTTGTTGGGCCACACCGCCGATGTAACCGCGTTTTCAAAATTCTGAAAACTAATGCCGATGTTACTTACGGTGGGCTATACGCCTCTTGATAATTTAAGAGCCTAACAACAATAGTTAAAAAGCTAATTAGTCAATATCAATTAGCCAGCTTGATAACTAGCACATCTTAGCGTACAATGGCGCATTACACCGGTGAAAATGCTACGCAGAAAAAGCGCTTTTCTAACTAAAAAACCTACTTTTAAAAATTGCAGAAAGTCTCAGGTGAAACATCCTGTAATACATGTTGTAAATATGTCCTCTGTTTTAATCGTCTACAAGTACGCCCCCTGGTCACCTTTATCCACGCCAGTCTGCACGATTGGAAGGGTTTGGAAAATTTCCAGAAGGAAACGAACTCTGGAATTCTACTTCCCTCGATCAGTAGTAGCTCGCCGGCGGGCTGCGTACTACGTAGCCAGAAGAATGACCTCTTGGTGGAGGGGGTGGGGTTGTGGATGAGAGAAATGCAAACAGGATGCGTGCATTCTTAGAGGTCATGGTAGAGGGTGTGCAGGGGGACACAGAATGGAGCGGATGTAATTGTGTATCCCGGCGCAAGATCTCGCGCTTTGGCCTTCGCGTTATTGACGCGCTTCAGTGACGGGATGGCCTCGGTCCGCCGTCTCGCAAGCCACTGGCTATCCCTGACAGCTGTTCGGACGCACACCACGGACGGCTAGTATTGCCATTCTGGCGACGTCCTGTGCCTCAAGCGGCAAACAGCATCGGTATGTGAGTCGGACCGTACTTTGCGAAAGAGAGGACAGTAAATGATACAACGCTGCCGCTTCAGAGACGATCATTCTCGCACGCTTGTTATCAAGGTACGCACTGTTGTTTTCTCTCGATGTCTCTCGTGGTGCCGCAGCACCTCTCTGTTCGCGTTCCTATGCTTATTAACGGGTGCCCGCTTCTCTCTGTGCGCTTATATTGTTTTTAGTCCTCGATCATAAAACCGAATTTACCAGTCTTTATTGTAACTTGCCTTTGACTTGGGAGACGAACCTAAACACTTACGTTTGCTCCCTCATTCGCTCTGCTCTCTTCCGGTTTACTCAAGTTACCGTTATCATTTTGCTTGACATAGCTGCCTGCGTTCAGGAAAATTTTGTTTCAAGTCTTTTCGTAACATTTCATGTTTCTACCCCATAGGTGACTAGAAAGATAGAACTTTATATAGTATAGTGATATGAATTTTACGATTATGGCTCTGCATTCACATATCCCATATACTTTCCTCTCGAGGCATACTGGAAAACTGGGGATTAAGAGTACCTTACAAATGCACTCCTCCCCCCCCCCCCCTCCCCCCCTTTTTTTTCTCCTAGCTAGGCCACTCTTACGGTCCACATCGGCGGTCACTACCTGCCTGCCTTAATCAGATATATTCTCTTACGACTTTAAGTACTTCTCTGCCCTTCGTAAGCTGTTGCTGTCTTCCCACACTGCTGCCCATAATCAGTTTTCTTCGTACTAATTAACATTTTCCCTTTTCTGCTTTCACTATTTAGATCGTCAATGGTGCTTTGTGATTCGTGCCCTGAATTACTTAGCAGGACGACTTCGTCAGATAGTCTAGGATTATTAAGGTATTATCTGTTAACTTTTAGCACCAACTCTTCGCAATCTAATCCTCTGGATAGCTCCTGCGAAGACGGGATGAATAATAGTAAGGAGACCGTGGATCTCTGTCTGACACTCATCCCGATAACTATTTTCGGAGCAGTCGGAGCGGAGCAGTTCGGAGCGGAGCAGTCGGCGACAACCCCACAACCCAATGTACACGGTCTTCTAGCATTTCGCCTCCATCTAGATGCAACCGCCGCGGCCTGTATTGAACACGCGTCTTTCAGGCCAACAGCCGAGCACCACAACCACTGAGTCACAGCGGCAGCCTTAATAATTAGTGTCTTGCCAGCATGCAGTGTTTATTGAAGCGCTCTTTCAATGGTTGGTATTCACTATGCCCTCCAGCAATCATTTCGCCTCGCATTGGTCATCCGATTCAAGTTACCCGGCCACGCACGCGCACTACAACATTTGCCACATCATTCTTTCCCCAATCAGCCTCGGACTGGACGGCATTCCACACGACATCCTCGCATTCACTTGCCCATCCACATTTTTACAGTGTGTAGCCACCTCTTTAATAGCGAAGATATGTGTATTTGATGGGCTTTTTTTATTGAACTGTTCTACTACATGTAAGCCACTCCTTATGTAATACCCCCGATCTTGGGGGCCTTTAAGGTAATAAAGTGAAGTGAAGAGCATCTATCGAGAATGAAGATTTTGCTGCGTATTTCGAATTCAATTAAGGCGTTGAGCATGTCACGCGCGTAGGCGACACGGATAACAGGTAAAACATCGAAATTAGCGCACTGTGTCGCTCTCGAGCCCGGGGAAAATGTTGCAGCTGCATCGATGAAACTGCGTGCCGTTACAGGTGTGATGTCGAGTGCAGGAAGTTAGAGTGAATTTTTTCCAGAGCGACGCGTAAAAAGGAGGCCATACTATGAGCTGATAAGTAGACGCCCGCTGTGGGTTGCGCAACGGCTGCGAATTCAGAGCTATAATGTCGCGGTGTAGAACTATAGCTTCCAAATGCGTGAAGATCGACTGCTGTTTTGAGTGTCGTATGAAAGAAAAATCTCAAGGCACTGTGTCCTCAGTTAACTCTCCCGAAAAGAAAAATGCGGAGTTATGAGCAGTTTCTTGCCGCAAGAATACGCAGTTTATCACCACGCTTTGGACGCTGGCATGCACTGCGTGGCGCTTAGATAGATAGATAATTATTAGCCTCCCCTTTGTATCCGGGTGGTGGCAAGTGTCACCTGGCCAATAATTCCTAGCGTGCTCAATATCTTCACACTAATTGCAAGTTTCCTTCCCATTACTAACCTACTAACTTGATCTTCTCCACCAATCCTTTAGTGACCTCTTCGTGCATAGTGCTTCACAGGTTCCTGCGGCGGCATCGTAACGTGAGGATTGCAGGGTCTTACACTGTATTTTAATATGTTCTATCGTTTCCCTGTGATGCATGCAGCAACAGCAAACGCCATCCGTGCTTTCAAATTTTTGCCGGTAACGCTTCATCCTCAAGCACCCAGCCCAAGCTTCAGAAAGTAAACCACTCCCTTTGGTATTGTCAGAAGAGTTTTCTCTTTTAATTGCTTATTTAACCGATCTGTAGAGCTGACACGTCCGCTTATTCAGCGTTTTCTTTTGCCAGTGAGTATTTTCTGAGGATTCTATTTTCTGTTTCAAAGTGGTCTTGCTACCGGGTTCTTCGCTTTGATGTTTATATTTATTAGCAAGCCATGCAGTTTTTCGCCTGCATGTGGTATCTATACTGCATCGGTATCAGTACCTGAAAATTTTGCCACCCATCTTTTCTCATTCATATCCCTCAACCGCTTTTCATACTGAACCTTACTTTCTACCACACGTGCTTCCAATGTTGACCAGCCGATGTCTCCTTGAACTGCTTCATTAGTAGTGTATGCGTGCACCCCCGAAGGCAAGCGCATATATATATATATATATATATATATATATATAAATCGCCTGTGTTCCTGTTATCATTTATCCAGATACCAAGATACCATATGTAAATCCTAGTATGCGAGTTGTCTGCATTTGGGCCCTTCACCACCGCGGCATGGTAAACCCTAATCCTCTCGTATCTCCCTAATGTAGAGCATAAATAGCAGTGGCGATAAACGCTTAGCGCCCCGCCGCGGTGGCTCAGTGGTTACGGCACTCGGCTGCTGACCCGAAAGACGCGGGTTCGATCCCGGCCACGTTGACTGAATTTCGATGGAGGCGAAATTCTAGAGGCCCGTGTACTAAGCGATGTGAGTGCACGTTAAAGAACCCCAGGCGGTCAAACCTTCCGGAGCCTGTCACTACAGCGTCTCTCGTAGCCTGAGCCGTTTTGGGACGTTAAACCCCAATAAACGGAACGAAACCAAACCTAAGGTTAGCCACTTTTTAATCACAACTCTTTTTGCACCTTCCATTTCCTGCCAATTCACAGCTGCGTTTTTCTCCTAGCAAATACGTTTTGGGAATCGGGAATTCTTTGGGAACTCTTGAGAATTATGTACGCTGCCACCTAGCGGCTTTCTACGTAATTTACTCAACGAAGGCCGCCCTGTTTTCCGCTGCCTCTATTTTTAGTACTCCGCATGCGGGGTCTTTCATACCAATTACGTTAGCAAGTAAGTGGATTGTAGCTCGTTTGATACTCGATTGTTTTGGATTGTCCCTTACGTCATCTGTGCAGAGCAGTCCCAGCGTCACGTGTGCAAAAATATAACGCGGAAGTCCTATAATCTATTTATGCATTACAAAAAAAAAAAAACATCCGCAAGGAACAGCTGTGTGCTCAATCGAGGAAAAAAGTTTCTGTTCTAATTCACACCACTTGAACCCTTTCGGGCGCTGCTTATCACGTCGATTCGCAGCGAAACATTTTTCCGCGCCAATAGTACAATATATCTAGGTCACAGGATGGCAAAATCTCTTACTTTCCTGTTAAAAACAAGAGCGGTTAATATTTTTACTCGCATGGTTAAAGTTCTGGACAGATTATTCAACATTGGCTGAAAATTGTGTCATAGAAAATGTATATTTTGCAGATAACTTCCTGAGGGATCATGGAATAACTTTCTACTTCAAAGGTTCACGCGACATGAAAAATTGACCCTAAAATATGATATGATTACTGCTGGGAAAATCTGTTTACACGAAAATGCCAGAGGGCATGCTACGAAGCTCAATGTTTTGTGGTGCAGTTTCTACGGCGTCCGTTGGATTTCATGGAAAAGCAGCCTAAATGTGACGTGGAGAAAAATAAAATTACCAGAAGCAAAGAAAACACTGCCAGTTGCAGCACAAACCCTGAAAAAGTTACAAAATCGCCTTACGTGTACGCAAAATTGCTGTAAAGGCTTAATGTCTGTGCTGTGGAATGCATTACGTTACGGTGGACCACCAACAATGATGATGTTAAAAGATGAGTTAGCTAAAATAAATTCGTTATTGTGTGTCGGTGCTCAAAACTCCTACTTGCGATATTACCATGTACTGCTAGTTAGCCGCGAATTTTAGAAACATGGGATAAGCAATTTACAAGTTGCATCATTCAGTAGTTACAAGGCAGACGTTTACGGTCATAGTAATTATGACTCTCTATAGCAGATCTTTTATCTGTTATGAAGGATCTAAGTGCGAAGGCTTTATGAAATATCTCTTTGAAATGACTGGCAGTGAACAGAGCTGTAGTGCTTTTTGAAACAAAAACAAAAAAGATGACACGATGAATGTGATCTATGAGGGACATCATCTACACATGACATCTCACCATAATGGGTTTAATGGGGCCGAGAATGGGACGCGCACCCCGACCAACACTTACTAAACACTGCGACTGGCATCAGAATTTTCAGCCAGCCCAACTGTTCCTGACATTCACATACCACCACACTTTCGGTCACTCTATTTTTTTCAGCCATGCTATATTTACTGCCGACTTTTGGGCCTACGTCGAACGAAACCAGATCTTTGCAACGGCCGTTGATCGCCTGGTGGACCTGAACATGTCTGTGGCATCATGCGCTGCATCGCTCGGTTGTTACAAGGGAAGCAGAGTGGAAAGTAAAATGTGTTCTAAATGCATAACGTCGATACCTCAAGTTAATGATCGAGGTCTTCCTTTGCTGCGGTATATTCCCTGGCTGGGGCCGTGTCCTTTAACGATTCATTTAGTTTTCATTTCATTTGGCCGTGACGCCAATCGTACCGAAAGAAAAACCGGAGTTGGGGCAGCAAACGACCGATAACAGGCAGAGCCGGTCTGGTCGCGGCACTTGCCGCTAGCTACCGTACCGCAGCCGCCATAAGTCAGGCCGAGTCACAGGGACTGTCCACCAGTTCATCGCGCAAAGACACAACCACCGCACTTTAAATGTAAGTAGCGCCGGTAACGTGCGTGCGGCGTGTCAAACGTGTCAAAGGAGTCCTGGTGCTCCGTCACTCGTCGGCATCGGTTCAGCCTGCCAGTGGAGCATGGGCGTAAGGTCATTTATGCAAGTAAGTTTTGTAAGAGAATGTTGACGCCACGTTCAGTGGGACGTCATTCCTCGGGCTCTACGTTACAGGGAGCAGACCACTGGGAAAAGACCAAATGAAACGAAAACTAAATGAATGGTTACAAACTACGGCTGCCAGCGTCGTGGCTCTGGAGTAGGCTGACTTTTAGCGGTTGAGGAAAGTTTTAGCACCAATAAGTTAGTCTAGCCATTCGAGTTCCCCGCAGCAGTCACGGCCGTAGAAGTTTGCTTTTAAGTGTGGTTCTTGCCTTTCCATGACCGGCTTACTCGGACTCAAATCTTGTCCACGTGCTTCAGCATTCCGTGGCTCTGCGTTCTGATTTCAATCGGTGTATCCATGCTTTTGTGCCGATGCCCATTTTCCACTTCCCTTTATAGGGAGTAGTATATATATTGGTGGCTTTAATCATGCCGGCTATTATCTGTTTTTCAACAGGATATTTCAGTTTCTCTCTTTTTATCTCTGCACCAATACATACAGGAACCACCTGCGGTGCCATTGCAGAGTAGATACGGCGTGGGCACGCTGCCTGGACTGCCTGTGAACCACCCTGGAGAGCTCAAGGCACTACAACGGCTGAAAATGAGCGTCAATCTACAGTAGCACTCGCGACAGTAGAAACTTGGATCTCATCGCTGTTGTTCCGTTTTGAGGTCAGTGTGTCCCTTCGATCACTTTGTTGCTGACCATGGTGATGAATAATTTTAAGGCGGAAGGCACTTTCGGCCAAAGAGCGCCACGGCGAAAAGTATTTTGTCTACAGAGGTGGCGTAAAAGAGCGATTTCGAGGCATTTCACCCCAGATAAGGCATGCACCAGGCTAGGGGAAAGCTTGTACCAATTGCATCACCTGTGGGCACTCAGCGGCACTGGGGATCGAACGCCGCATCTCCCGCAAACTACTGCGGTATTATTTAGCTGAAAATAATCTTTGACCCATGCGTGCACAAGTTATCCGGCATCTTCTGGAGGTTGCTACAGGCATATTATTTTTAGCAAGTTGTGAAAACAAGAGCGTGAACAGACGAGGGAGGAAAGGGAAAACGCACAACAATAGCGCTGTACGAAAATGCAAAATTGACTCATTAAGCCCTAAAAAAGTACAGCATAATACCAACAAAAATGAAAATCACTCGCATGCACTCAATTTTCACAAAGCGATAAGAAAAGACGTTAGTCATGCACGACCGGATATCCTTTCCGGCCCTTGTCGGCTCGCGCTGTTGTCTTCTATGTACCAACTAGCTCAAGTGTCCGGAATTATAATGATCATTTAAAGTCAGTTAACTTGAAGTCTTCTGTAAAAGCATTCGAGCTAAAGAAATAAAAATAATGGTTTTATTTGTGGAGTGATGAAAGCTACATTAGTGTGAGAATAGCAAAGAAACATGCCTATCTTTCGTGTGCGCTCAGAGGTGGACCATTCTTTACATACATAGTTCTGACGGATTTCGTTGTGGGCGTTTTTAGCCGCCTAACACGAGCTTGTTGCAAGATTCTACTAATGACAGCTGAAGCTTATCACGTGAGCCTTGTTTATCTGTAATACATTTCACTGCACAAAGAACAAGGGCAATCATTAAATTAAAATTTCCTGTTAGTGTTCCCGAAGCTTAGCATTCCGTTTCTTTTTGTATTTGAGGCGTGGTCATCATCTGTTGACCGGGAGTTTTATTCCGTGTTTTACATGCCTGAATACTGCCATCGCTAATTCAATAAGCATGGTGGTGTCGCAAGTTTTATTTATGAACTGGTGAATTATAAACGTAGAAATGACTTTTTCATTGTTGTGGAAAGCTATGAATCTGCAAAAGTCAAGGAAGATCGTTACAAAATGCCGCGTAGTATTAACACTGTCATTCCAATGTGCATTTATTGGACCTCGTGTCCTTCGGCTTCTGACTTTTGCGAGGAACTAAACGCTTGTATTGTCCACAGAGAAAAACACTATTAGCAACAAATGTGACACCAACACAAATATTAACAATGACAAGTAATCTACTGCGTTACCTGCTCTAACTACTGATCAGCCATGGGGGCCTCGTCACATACCCAGCAAGATACATTCTTGGAGACACGAGTGTTTTTATAGATCATATTTTTCACTATGGACGAAACCCACATATTTACCACGTTTTTCTGGGCTTCGCTGAGCTATTTGACAATGTAGCGCGCCTTTCTGCCAACAATAAATGCTACGTAAGCCCAGATTGTGTTTTGTCATGGCGTTTTGTCATGGTGACGAAAGGTAGCGTACTAGGCCCTTTAATCTTCTGGGCTTGCATTCCGGAACTTTCGAAGAAAATTTTATGCAACAATGAAATATCTTCTGATGACGGACAAATATCAAAATGCGCTTCCCTCCTCATAACATATTATACGTGATTGACCCGAATCAGAAAAGTTCATTGCCAAAACCAGGAAATCAATATATCCTACCTGCGGAGCTGAATGTCTGCTCTCGAGTGAATACTAGTCTAAGAAATTTTAGTTAAACGCATAAACCAAGTTCATAAAGGTCAATAATAGATATTTTTCTTGGTAAAAAAATTACTCCTTTTTGTCAAACACTGAATAGCTAGAGCGCCTATATTAGTTCTATATTGAGCGTGATTTCATCATTCTCTTGTGCAAATAATTGAGTGGGAAGTCGTCAAATTGTTAGCCATGATCAACGCTGGTGACAGCTGATTCTGCGGGTGATTGGCGACCTGGTATGAAACGTGCGTCTGCCATTGAGACCCTGAGAGAAAGCAAGTGAGCATATCCCAGATGGCTTGGGATTCTCATCAACGTGTTCAAGGTACAAGGTAGCCTCTGCAAGAAGAATCATGAGGAAATTGTGTTGTTGGTGGTAGTGGTGGTGAGTGGGTACTGGGGTGCACTGGATTGGGTTTAGAGGACAGTGGAGGGAGACCTGAGTTCCATCTATGTATATTTGAATTTTGCTTGCCGAGTTTTTGTTCCCCGTGATGTGAAGGAGCTCTGATTTCGTTGGTGCGCACCTACTTATGTACCGCTGACGCTGCCTCCTGTATGGCGTCCTCTATCTGTCCAACTGTCACCCGACGACCACAGAGTGAAGTCCGCGTACATGGCGTGTCTCACGCCATCTATCGCGTTGAGCCTCCCGGGGAGGCTCATTATGGCTATGTTGAGGAGCAAAGCCGACATTACCGCCCCTTTAGGCGTGAATCACGTTCCCATCTCTATGGGTCGGAATTTACTGTCGTCTATCCTGATGTACGCCTTTTTGTCCCTGTCCTTGGCGTACTGGTAATCCACTTTACCGCAGTTTGTGGTGTTTAGATTGCCTAGTATCTTAGTGTGTTTGACGTTGTCAAAGGCCCTCTTGAAATCCAAAGCTAAGATCGCTCTTTCCCGTTGACTGCCGTAAAGGAGGCCTATGACTTCCCCATTAAGTTATAAAGGCACGCAATGTGCCCGAAAGCCGAACATAGTTGTAGAGAAAAGCTCCTGGTCCTCTGTGTACTCAGTCTTTTCCTGATCATCGTTTTCATAAGCTTGCCCGCGCACGACGTAAGGGAAATGGGTCTTAAATTGTTATCTGTTATCCGTTGCTCTGTTATCCGTGAGGGTGTTGCCCTGGCATACCGGAACTGCACGACGAGATTGATTGTTAACAAGAGTTTGGGGCCACAATTATTAGCGTGCAGCGTTCGGTGCACCAGGGCTGTCCCCACAGCCTACTTTTATTTTGTATTTACGTCGAGACCCTTTGTTTGAGAACACGGAAAACCAGGAGTATCAGTGGATTCAGTTTACAAGCAGCCGCAGTAATGCTTTTGGCATACGCAGATGACATTGCTGTGTTTGCGGTTGACGAGGGAGGCATAAACGAGGCTGTTAAATGTGTACGCGAATTCAGCCAAGCTACAGGCAGCGGGGTTAATTGGTCGAAGTGCCTCAGACTTTGGCATGGAAGGTGGCCATCTACGCCTGAACGGTTCGCCAGTGTGCACGACGACACCAGAGATGGATACTTGGGCGTTCCGCTCGATGCTTACCGAGACAGTGAACAGTATTGGAAAGAACAGGTCAAAGAAGGGAACAACCTTGTTGATTTTTGCCAGAGCCACTGTTTGCAACTTGTTCTTTATCAGCAGGCTCTGGTACGTAATGCAGGTGTTGCACTGTTCAAGGTTAAGCATTCAAAAGCTACACAGGATTTTCGCCGTCTTCATTTGGTCGTCTGAATGGGAGCGCTGCAGCCGGACCAACCTATTCGGATGGGTACAAGACGGAGGGCTGGGACTGGGCGATTTGTTTTTGCGGCAGCTGATCAATCGTTTTTGTTTTCTCGGGACACAAGAGACCCGTTTTTGCGCACCGTATGCCAAGTTAGGCTGCGGCGCCTGCTGCCAGGGTATGTAGTCTCTACTACGGAGGTTTACTTTAGGATCAGCGGCTTTTACCGGAAATCGGAGCGAGTGTAAGATTCCTTTCTGCGTAGTTTTAAAATGATTTTCTGTCGACGGTGAAACGAAAGAAACTGTACCGTGCTTTGTGCGATATTGTTTTCCCAGTGCCCTTGTACAGGGCCTTGCACAGTGGAAGCCCAGGCCGGTGCCGCCAGGAAGAAAAACCTTCTTTTTTAAGCTGCACACCGGAACCTTTCCGGTTAAAAAATTTTTAGAGGGAGAGTAATTATTTTTACCCTGGGGATCTATCTCACTGTTTAATTTGCAGAAGACCGGAAACAATAGAACGCGCTACGAACGCTCGTTGGTTCTAACCGAATAAAAGTGGACCTAGTGAATGCGTGATGGTCTTTCACTTTTTGCAGTGTCTTTGTGTACTGATGCGTACATTACTAATTATGAGTATGAGAATTTTGAAACGAGACGCGATCATTCAAGCGATCCATTCGTTACTTCGAATAGGCTCAGCCACTCTCCGCGACTTGAAGCCCCATCACGCTTTCACGCCTAAAGTGATCAAACCAGGGTCCTTACATGCCATTCGAAGTTTTGGCGACGCCTTAATGTCGTCTTCCACTTCTTTACAACCGTATCAGCCGAAACACGGGCTGTGGGATCCGAACCGCCGCACGCAGCAGCCGTCCTGACGAGGCAGGCGCTGAGCAGTCAGGAGGCGTGTAATGGCGGCGTGATCTCGTGATCAACGATGGCAGTCCCCATAATACTACTGCGTTGTAAATTGTCTAGAGCAGAAAAGCTAGACGGTTATAGGCAAGTGCTGTCGCGTTGAGCCGTTATGTTGTTCTGCTGCCCTTGCTGGTTGCACAGGTGATTCTTGCAAATGACATCATATGAACAATGTCATTCTCCACTGCTCCATTGTCCCTTCAAGAATTTGTTTTCTCACTGCAACCATGCAGTTTATTGATACAGGCAATCTTCTGTTTGTCCTCAATGTCTTTTCAATCTTTGAATTTATAACATACCCTGAATAAGCTAACAGCGTTTCAGCGACTACGTGATCAAAGAGTTCAGTTATGTGTCTTGAGTTCCTTACCTCTCGGAGGCGTTTTAGCTTTGGCTGCCGTACGTATTATGAAAAAACGCAGCGAATGACCCAGCCTTCCCCATCATAACCGGAAAGCATAAAAAAATGACCTTCAGCCTGGTGAGGATTGAATGGCCATCATTACTTCAAAAGACCATCATTACTTCAAAAGACCATTTGTGTCCTATTTCTGTCAATTCTTTCAGTCTCTTGTTATTACTACCACCTTTAAGAAGTTCTAGGTTGCAATTCAACTACAGCCGTAGATAAAAAGGCTAGGCTGCGTGTTACGGTGTACTGTTATCACTAGTCACTTCTCCGTTTCATGAAGCCTTTGTCAATTGCATATAAAATGGCGCAAAGACCCTGTTTGGTCTATAGTATACGGCCTATTTACTGGAAACGCTGCCGTGGTTTTCAGTATGCGGCCACTACTGTTATCAGCGTGACAATAAATAACCATCGCGTAGAGAGCGAGCCCCGGATAGTCCTTATCAGTTTTGTAGTAGAAAGCCGGTCATCCCCTGCACCGAGGAGAAACTGATTACTGCTTATTTCTTTAGGTTTCCGTACTTTCTTAGTGTGAACGTCGTCACTTGCTCAGACGCGCGGATTTTGTACGCTCAGTATCATGCAGCTCGTGCTAATAAAAATAGCGAACAAGTGCACTGTCCCGAATTTTTCGTTAAGAGGATCTGTGGATCATTCATTCGGATTTCACTGGTGTATCCTATATCCGTGGCCCCGCATGCTTTGGCGCAACCCTTACGAAGCACCTAACCTTGTCTCGCAAAGCTTCAGGAGTGTCGACACCACACCTCCGTCGCTGAACCAGTCGGTAAACAGGGCTACGTGTATTACACTCGCTCCCGCCAGCGCTTGCTTGGCTAGAAGTCGCACAAATGCAGTACTTGATTGCATTCGGCTCACTGGAGGCGGCGTCCTATTTCACTTTGGCCGGAAACATAGTTCGTGGCGCCACAGCGCTATGCGGTTGACCTCGGCCTTGGACTTTGCCCACAAAGGGGGCGCCACCATCGTGCCCTATGTGCAAATGAAGCAGGCCGCGCTGGACAATAATCACTCACAATTACCTTCAGACTCATGACACAGACTTGCACGACGAATACCTCTAATTTAGTGGGCAGTCAAGGGTACAAATGAAGCATTTCACGCTGGACAGTAATCGCTCACAATTATCTACCAATCGCTGACTTCAGACATCTAACACAGACATGCACGACGAAGACCTCTCAAGGAAGTATTTATTCACATCGTCCCCCAAAACAAGTGTAACCGAGCGCCTTGTCCCCTCGCAGAGTTGTATCAAGTCTGGTGTTGTTAGAGGCTAGAGGAGATGACGGTACATGACGTCACGTATGTGGGTGTTAGGAGCAAACAAATGAGTGACTCAGAAAACCACATTCTTGACCTTTAGCCTTTTTATGTGTCGCAAACTCACAAGCTGTCGTGGCCGGGGCAGCTTTAGCTTTTCTCCGAAAGCCATTAGACACCATAACCCCATGGCTGGAGTTATGATGAATGCTGCAGTTCCCGCCGTTACTTACGCCGAAGTTCAAAGTAAGCGTGTCAGCGGCTACGAGAGCTAACATCATAGTCTTTAGTACTTCTAGGCTTCGCGAAATCCTGAACCGTCGGGGTAGCCGCCCCTGGGAAAGCATCCAAGAGCTATTAGATTTCACAAACACTCAGCTTAATTTATGAATGAGTCAGGAACCTAAACAGCTTAAAGGGCCCTTGACAGGGATAAATAATCACAGAAAAGAAAAAAATAGTAGCCTAAAGATTTGGCAGTCATGATTGCGCTTGCAAAATATGAGAGCTATGCATGCTGCGGCAGATATCAACACTTTACAAGAAAACAAATTTCCCTCTTCCTCGCCATATCCCCCTTCTTTCCTTCGCCGGTGAAGCAACAGGCACATACGCGGTATTTTTTACTGCCTTTCCACTCCTCAGCTCGTTCCTTTCCTTGCGTAACAATCTTTCGACATAGTAGTTGCGCGAAACACACACACGAGACAGGGTACGGGACGAGCGCACGGTACGGGATTGCGCTCGTCCCGTACCCTGTCTCGTTTGTGTGTGTGTGTGTGTGTGTGTGTGTGTGTGTGTGTGTGTGTGTGTGTGTGTGTGTGTGTGTGTTTCGCGCAACTACCATGTCTGAAGTATTGAACCAACTGACCCGACAACACGTTCTACTTAGGCGTAACAATCTAACATGTAAAAGGCACACGTAATTTTGTTGGATAACTTTATTCTGCTGCTGAGACCGAGGTCGCGAGAGTGAATCCTGGCTGCGGCCACCGAATTTCGATGAAGCGGAGATTAAAAATCTCTCCTTTGTTGTTCGACTTGAATGCACGTTTAAAAAAAAAAAAACTGCTGTCTACTCCGTGCTCCGTCTTGATTACCGCATGCACTGCAGCAATTCATGCCTGCTGTTTAACGTTTTTTGATCGCAACCGTACACAACCAGCAATACAAGGACAATTACATCTAAGTATTCTTTACTCGGCTTCTTAGCCTTAGCCGGAGTCCCCGGCCCGGCCACTTAGCCGGAGTTCCCGGGTTCGAAACCAATCGCAGCCGCCGCGTTTTTATGGCGGCGAAAAGCAAAAGCCCCCGTGTGCTGTGCGATGTCAGTGAACGTTAAAGCTCCCCAGGTGGTCGAAGTTATTCCTGAGACTTCCACTACGGTACCTCTTTCTCTTTTGTCACTCCCATCTTCACGTCTTCCTTTACGGCAGGGTTCGGATGTTCGCTACGATTTGAGACAATTACTGCGCCATTTCCTTCCCTCAAAAACCAATTTTCAAGTCAATTTGTGTTTTTGATTCATTGAACAACTTTTATTTCCATCAGAAAAGATGTTGCTCCTCACCGACACGCAGGGCTTGGAGACGGGGAGTTACGCGTCCGCGGTTAGCGGCTGGCTGGCAGTCCTTACTTGGTAGCGGCCTCTTCCGCCAGATGAATGGTGGTGCGCTGGAGCTCAGGGCTCAGGCTTCTTAGCAGGGTCTCCCAGGCTTTTCTACTGTGAATCTCTTCATTACGTGATTTGTAAGCACCCACGTGGCAGCAGCTGTTACATAGCCTCTATGACATGTCTGCCTAGAATCCTCCGTTCAAGGTCACTTCGCTGTGTCGAATGCAAGGAATATGAACGCTAGCGTTGGCACAAGGATGTTTATGGTCATTTTACGCACGTCACGAGCCGACCCGGCTGACTCGCAAAAACATTTACACACGAAGAGAGCAAACGCAGACACTACAAACGCATGAGAGCGCGGACAAGACCACTTACGAGGGAGGCTAGACGAACACGTGGTCGAACGCAACGCAAATAGGATAGAATAGGATAGGAAAACTTTTAATGTCCAACAGAAAGAGGGTAGCTAGAGGGATATCCGCCGACACGACGAAAGGTCTTGGCTCTCGGCGGCGACACGCTAAGCAATGGAAGACACTCTACGCGTTCCAAAAGCATAACAAACTGAAACGTTTTCAAGGAGTCTCTCGTCACCTCGTGAGCATCATGTGCATTCATAAGCGGATAAAATTTTGCATTCGTACAGTGTCTTTTATATAAAACCTTGCTTTCGTTCTTCGCTCCTGTCTGTCAGCGCAGCTCAGTCGTTTCCATCAACATGCACAAACCAGCCCGAATGCACCCTCTTCTTGAGTTTTGTTCTTTTCCTTCGCTGCTTACGAAATTGTATCCAGCAACAAAAATAGTTCAGCTGAAGTTAAAGACAACGCAGGTAGCTATGAAAAGAAAATGATAGGTTTGACGTGACCAGAAGCGGAAAGAGTGGGTGAGGGAAGAAAAGAAGGTTAACGACATCCTAGTCGAAATCAAGAGGAAGAAATGGGCTTTGGCAGGGCATGTAATGCGAAGGCAAGATAGTCGCTTGTCCTTAATGATAAAGGAGTGGATTCCAAGAGAAGGGAAGCGTAGCAGGGGGCGGCAGAAAGTTATCTGGGCGGAGTAGATTAAGAAGTCGGCCGGGACACGGTGGCTGCAGCTGGCCTCCGTAACCGTAACATTTATCCAGGAAACGAAAAACGCACCTTACAAAGAACTCAATTTGCGATCAATGGAGACCTTGGCGGAGCAGCACACGATTCCGCAGCAGAACCCGTAATTTCTGCCAAATATTATACAGCTAAGCCGAATTCCAACTGTCCATCTCCCGGCATTCCCGTAGTGGGTGGGGAGCCTTTCGAGAAAGTCGTCTCGACAGTACCTTTTTTCCATCCAGTTAACACTATCTATGGCTCGCCTGTTGGCCAATCGAAGTGCCCTAGATGGCACCCACAACGGGTCAGAGGGGCCATGTCGATCAAACGGTGGCAACTGTCAAGAATGTGCTACCCGCGGTCGCGTAATCCACCTCATCTTGGAAGAGGGCACTGGAATAAAGCGCGCAGTGTGGCTATAGCTGTCACTCAGTTCATCGGGCGGAAAGAAACTCGGGATTTGTTATTCTTCGAACGTCCGTTGCTGTAAAGCCGCACCAGCTTCGGCTACACAAGGTCCACTTTTGCGCAGTGTCCTTCGACGCAGTCAATCGGCCGTGCACACATGGTGACCCTGATAGCAGGCTTACTCACTAGTGAAAACTCATAGCCTGCAAATTAAGTAAAAGCGCGGCTATAACTTTTTTACTTTAAGACCGCTAAACGAAACTCTGCGTGCTCAGTATACACAACGCGTTTTGATAGGCACTCGAAATTTTTTACACGAAGCCGGTATTTGAAGCATCGATTTAGGACGTTAAAAGATTCTTGTCAGAAACATCTGAGCCGTCACGTAGGATGCACGGCAGCGCCTAATATGAATACCACGTGCATTCGGGAAATGTTGTACACAGTAGCGGCTTAGCTTTTGCCTAAGCACTTCTCTGCCCGTCTGCTGACTTTGAAGACAAATAGCGGGAGGTCGGAGTTTGGGTTCACGCTGGCCGCTGATTTAGCAAGACAGACGCGCCAGACACGTGCCACGCATCGTAGAGCACGATCGTCGGGAGGAACATATGTCTAATGGTCTGTGCGCACGTCCTCGACCTTCATCTCAACCTGCAAGGGGGCTACGTGGACTGCATTTAAAGTCAGCCCTCAGAGGTGAGAGCGCGAATAGGCGTGCATTACCCGGCGCGTGGCGCGTAGCTCTAAATGTCTTTCCTCCTCTTGTTTCGCACTCTCGCGCAAGTCCAACCCGATAGAGGAAAAAAAAAAGAAAGCTAGCGGGAATAATGCCGGTTGTTTTCCGCTGTACACACACCGTCCATGTTATCAGAAGTTTAGCATTGCAAGTTGAGCGTTTCCTCAGAAAACGTCGGTTTAACGAAGTTATTAGAATTCGAAATACAGAAAGTTACCTTGATTCTTAGAATGGTGACGTAAGTGGTGTCGTGGTCGGGCTGCGTCTTGGCACCAAG
Organism: Amblyomma mixtum; assembly: GCF_055824585.1. Classification (NCBI taxonomy): domain Eukaryota; kingdom Metazoa; phylum Arthropoda; class Arachnida; order Ixodida; family Ixodidae; genus Amblyomma; species Amblyomma mixtum. The sequence goes on from NC_143013.1 coordinate 87,429,082, forward strand.
TCATAAAGAGGAGAGGTCATACTGAGAAAGGAAGAGCCACTGCAAGCTTCAACACTAAGTTATAAAGCAGGTGGTGCCGGTGCCATAAAGCTTGTTCCATGGAAGTTTTTGGAATCTCAACGGAAAGCTGTAGCTTAAGGAGGACTCATCAGATAGCATGAAGTGCTTTCTGGGTAAATCACAAGGGGTGCAATTTGTTCGAGGCGATGCCAATATAAAGCGAACAGCTTTTGCAATCAATAAGTAACCAGATCGCATTTTTCATTCAGTTATTGCAATCAATCCTGACGTCACAGGGGCAGCTGTGAATGATAAACAGGTGAGGGAATGGCGAGTGAATGGTCGCGAATAGTCTCCTCGTTTGGAGGAGGATAGGTGTAAGTTAAGAGACAGGGATAGAGCGCAGTGGGCCAGGACAAAAGCGCGAGTTAGTGATGTCCCAGTCGAGTGGCTCGACGAGAGATTAAGCTTCTTAAATATGTCAGATTTTCGTTATATTTGTACATATTGTGCTCACATTACTTAATAGGCCAACAGTGAATTTTGTTTTGAGAAAAAATTATAAACCACGTCGTATCAGAGGCAGCGTTCTCTGGCACATATCTCGGTGGACACTTGAACCGCTCAGTAAAGAAAGGGAGGAAGGTGGGAGTGAAAGAAGAAAGAGAGAAAAAGGTGCCGTACTGAAGGTCTCCAGAATAATTTCGACCATCTGGGCATCTTTAACGTGCACTGATTTCGCACAGCACACGGGCGCCTCTTGCATTCCACCTCCATCGAAACCCGGCCGCCGCGGTCGGGTTCGACCCCGGGTACTCCGGCTCGGTAGACGAGCGGCTTAACTACTGAGCCACCGCGGCGGTTATTTTCCACGTCGTGGCAGAGCCAGCGTGCTCGCGCAAATATCAATTTTGCAACTTAGCAATGATGTAAGAATCAAGGTATTAAAGCCATGGTGGATATACTTTGAGTTCTGACAACCCAGGTGCGAAAGAATACGTCTGTCTTATTGCCGCCACTGTGCGAAAATTGCTGTTTCTTTGAAAAAAAAAAAAAATTCGAAAGCGGCGCAAGTCTGAACTGAGCTGTTTTCAAGTAATTTCTTGTCCTCAAATCATGAGCACATGTTCGAATTCGCAGAATAGATATTTAAGGGTGCACCGACTTTCACTGTTATATAATATAGGAAAATGGAATTAGGCATATTGGAGTATATTAACGTTTTTCAACGATCAAAAAAAGAAAACCCATCGTCAATTTTTCTTAATACTTCCGGAATGTTATATTATATTGTTTCCAACAGTGTTATCCCAGCTCAAACCTGTAGCCTCTCGATTATCGGCAGGAGTGCCTAAATAAAGGAGCGGAAACAGCAAACACATCCTCCGCTGCTTTAAATTTTCCCAAAATCTCAAGACTGAGACCTTTTCTGTCAAGAGGAAGCGTACATAATTGCATTTTTATGGACTAACACCTATTTGTGAAGTAAGCAGAATTCGGTGGCGCCGCTATCACCGGCCACGGGTAAGAGCTAGGGGTCCGGCCCCTGTTAATTCATGTAAATAAGCAATTTCAATGTAATTTTCTGATTGCATAGTGCACATATGAGGTTGTCTCTGATTAAAAAGCCGACTGCATCCTATAGAGGACAATGTAAGTGTAATAAATCACCTCCAAGCCTATTTATTTCTAAAAAATCACTGTGTTTTTTAAAGTCACAACAGGTGCTTACCGCAGACGTTTTACAAATATACATTCTGTTCTAAGCTCTTATCGTGTTTCATTAACGAAGAAGGACCTCGTTTACTCATTTTGGAGTCTCTGTAATAGGGTAAAGCTCCAAAGTTAATAAATTTGCGAAAGTGGCTCAAAGACGAGTAAATTAGATCTTTGTAGGTACGAATTGCGCACAAAAGACACACACAGGAAAGACACGAGGGAGACTGAAAGAGCGCAAACTATCAACTGGTGTTTATTCGATTTAGTGCCGCTTTATAGGCAGTGTGCACACGTGCCTACAAAGAGGGGAAGGAAAGGATAAGGAGGCAAATCAACCCTGCGCGACAATCCATCAAAAACGCTCCAAAAAATTCTTTTCCGCGTTGTACAATGAAACGGAGGTGTCACCCACACATTTATCACCTCTTGCCTTGATGTGGTATGCCTCTAGAAGTTCACGGGAAACTTTGTCATTACTCCTGCCCAGAATTCTGATATTATTCAGCAGTGGCTCACAACCGGTGCATGCAATGCAATGAGCAGGCAAATTTGCTCCTTCTCTATTCCTAATTGAACGCTGATGCTCCCCTGCGCGTTCATTCACGCAGCGTCCTGTCTGGCCCACATACACGCGACCACACTTGAGCGGGATGAGATACACAACGCCCGTGGCGCATTTTACGAATTGTGCCGCATGCTTTATCACGCATGCTCTTCGTCGAGCGCCTTCCGCGCTGATCCTTGGGCACAACCCGGCGAGCTTGCGTGGCGCCGAAAACACCACAGGGACGCCATGCCTATTTGCCACTTTTTTCATGTTGTGGGCCACCTTGTGCATATATGGGAAGACCGTAGTCTTTCTTCGCGGCAATCGCTCCTCGTTGTTGGCGCGGTTTCCTTTTTTTACCTTCCGAAGAAGGTTCTCGGCCACAGCGGAGATTACCTCGCAGGGGAAACCGGCTGAATGCAGCCTGTTTATCTGATTGTGAAAGCTGGTGTGCATTGCATGCGGGCATGATTTCGTCAAAGAAGATTCCAGGCACGAGCTAACTATGGCTCTCTTAACTATCTTCGAGTGGGCAGAATCATAGGGAAGAAGCCCTTTCTGCGCTCTCGGTGCGTAGTGCCAGCAGATGTGATGCAAACCAATCTCTAGGTTCAGATCTTAAAATTGCAACGAACCATGGTTCGGAAGTTCGTGCGTAAAATTTAAACCCTTCCCACAACGTTTAAAAAGAGTTAAAATGCTATCCACTGAATGAGTGGGGGTCAAGGTTTTTTGTTTAGATAAAACAATTAGAAAATCGTCAACGTATCTAAATGCCTTAAGTACACCCTGGTTACTAAACACCTGATTCAGGGAGCGGTCAATAGCGGATAAAAAAATATTGCAAAGGGTCGGTGCGACGCAGGATCCAATGCAAATGCCTTGTCGTTGAATGTAAAAGTCATCGTTAAAAGAAATAAAAGTGGCTTGCAAATAAAATTCTAGCAAGGAAATGAAGCTGTCTGCTGGCACACCGGCTGAGTTTCGAAAACTTACTTCACCATTCCTTTCAATAGATTCTCTGACGGCAACAAACAATTCATCATGAGGCACGGAATAAAACAAATCCTCCACATCTACAGAGAATGCGTAGCCAATAGGAGCGTTGGATTTCAAAAAGCGCACAACATCACCGGAGGTTTTCGTGGCAAATGGGTCCTCAACTTGTAACCCACTCAGATGCTTCTGCAAATACTGGCTTATTAGGAACTGCCACGAACCCTTCTCACTAACAATTGCTCTGAACGGCACTGAGTCCTTGTGGGTCTTTGCGGTGAAGAAGACCGATAACGCTCTCTTCCTGCAATCAGTTATCGATCTTGCCAGCTTAGTTAAATCAAGATCACTGCACAGAGCCGCGGCCCTGCTCTTGATTCTTGTTGCACTGGGCTTCACGCGTACAAAGTTCTTAGCGATCGCTTGGCCAGCCTTTTCGTTGAACGCTTCTTCTCGTAAAGCGACGAATCCTCCAGTCTTATCAGCCTGTAGCAACCGCAGGTTGTTTTCCCTGAAGAAAGAGACAACACTTCTGGTCGGGTCTTTGGTGCGTTTAGTGTTCACGGTTCTTGCTAGAGCTTCTACTCCTTCCAGGAGGCACCTTTCACGATATTCTTGTTCAACCTTGCTTGAAACACGCCGGTTAAGTGCTAGCAGGTCGTGAGCTGGGACCGTAGGCTCGTAGCTGTACTTTGGACCATTGCTGAGAATACATGCAACTTCTTCAGGTATCGCAACGTCTCCCAGGACTTGAAGACCTCTTCCCTGGATTGGCTTGGACGAAGTTCTATCATAAGCCCGGACCTGGTGCAGGCACTGAGCCCACCTAAATTCAATCAACTGAGCAGCAAATCTTCTGGCGGCACATAGCTTGATTTCAGCTAGCCAGGCCTGGTCTAGGGCATAGCAAATCGTTCCCAAAAGATCTTGGAACCTGCGCACTTGACGCCAGAGTTCCGATCTGAGGTACCTGCATATGCGTTTTAAAAGGCTCGCTCGCGGTTTTAGGATGCCGAACATAGGACTTACATCTTCGGGTATGAGTCCCTTGCGCAGGCAAAAGGCAAGGTACCTGGCGCGGCAAGTTGAGCTGACGATGAGGTTCACACAGGTGTTGACTTGCAGAGGTGAAGGAGGAACATTCATGAAAGGGCCCTCTGTACTAGACAGGTAGTTAAGAAGAACTTCTTGTTGGACGAGTTGGTGCATACTGTTGTAGGTACGAATTGCACACAAAAGACACACACAGGAAAGACACGAAAGTTTCCCGTGAACTTCTAGAGGCATACCACATCAAGGCAAGAGGTGATAAATGTGTGAGTGACACCTCCGTTTCATTGTACAACGCGGAAAAGAATTTTTTGGAGCGTTTTTGATGGATTGTCGCGCAGGGTTGATTTGCCTCCTTATCCTTTCCTTCCCCTCTTTTTAGGCACGTGTGCACACTGCCTATAAAGCGGCACTAAATCGAATAAACACCAGTTGATAGTTTGCGCTCTTTCAGTCTCCCTCGTGTCTTTCCTGTGTGTGTCTTTTGTGCGCAATTCGTACCTACAACAGTATGCACCTACTCGCCCAACAAGAAGTTCTTCTTAAAATCAGATCTTCCTTCGTTAATAAAAGGGGATAAAGGCCTAGAACCGAATGTGGATTTTTATAACGTCTCTGGTAAGCACACATCGTGATATTTTAAAGATGCACTGGCTTTGAAATAACGTTTTCCACTTGCACGTTCCTTTCTAGGATGTAGTAGGTTTTTTTTTAAAAATGAAAGACAACCTCGTAGGTGCACTGTGCAATCAGACAATACATTAGACTCTTGTTTACTTGCATTCTGAAGAACCGCGCCCTCAGCTGTTCCCGGGTATAGTGGCGCCACCGAATCCTGATTACGTCACGGATCGGTGTATGTCCTTAAAAATGTAATAAGCTATGCTCTCGCTTGACGGGAAAGGTCTCGGTCTTGGGATTCCGGGTAAGCAGCGGAGGATGTGTTTACTGTTTCTGCCCCTTCATATAGGCGCTCCTGCCGATGCTCGAGAAGCTAGAGGTTTAAGCTCGGATAACATTGTGGGATACAATATAATGCGTCATTTTCTTTCGTATTCTTTATCGCTTCCTTCTAAGACTGACTCCAATAGGTCTGACGGAAATTGGGGGCGGGGTAATTTTCCTTTGCTTAAAAAAAATATACCAGATTTAGGGCACTGTTTCTAGCACTGCCCTTTACTGTACAGCAATGAAAGTAGGTTATACTTCTAAAGAACCTAGACTTTACCGACAGTCTACAAATTTGAAGGCGATGCACTTTATATTTACGGAGAAAAAATATCTTGAAAATAGCCTCATTTGAGACTTGTCCCTTTTCTGAAATTTTTTTTAGGACGCGGCATCTTCCTCAAAATGGCGGGGATAAGTCTTTCGTATTCTTTCTCAGCTGCACTTTTAGGACACCAAATATATCCGTCATTATGGAAAATTTGCAAAATTGAGCTTCGCATGAAGGCGCTACCTACGCCACGACGTCATTCGCAACTTTTTTTCACTAAGAGCGAGCTCACTCGGCCACAAGAGCTCACTCGGCGCGCGCGCGCTCGAACCACTGGGGGACCGCCGCAGGTGGTAAGAGCGCGCGCGCGAGAGCCAACTAACTTCTTCCTCTTCTAGTGCATGCACTACTTCTGTCTCTTCGAATGCATGTATCAGAATGTAAAGAAAAACTATTACAGCAGTTTTCTAATTTTACCCCGCACCTAAGATGTCGTACTTTAGTGAAGAATAACCATGTGCATTCCAAACGTGAGCTTGAAAGTATGAAACGCCATTTCAAAGGTGACCTATTTTTAGAAACACCGGCATGCGTGTCGGTCAGAGTCACCCCCGCTGGGGGTTCCAGGACGGGAGCACGACTCCTACAAACACACGTGAGCAAAAACTTTTTGAAATAGACTGCGTCGTTCCACAGAGTACACGTGAAGGTGACTATTTGTGAGCAGTTGGCGAGTAATCTGGACGCCACGACATATGTGTCTTATGAAGCCGTACATACGCCCAACAGGCGTTCTATCCGCCCGGTGTTTCGCCGAATCGAGTGAGCTTCTTGTGGAGTACGATGTGCTCCCGAGTTCGCTACATTTTCTCACTAATCCAGTCATTCAAACTATAAGGCTCGGACAGATTAACGTGAAAAGCAGCTCTCAAACGGTACGATACTCAAACGAATGCGAATTACCCACATTAGCAGACGACGGCGCAGACGATACCGCAGCTCAGCGGAACGGGCTGACTGGCCACATGCACAAACCGCGGGGTTTTGAAATTACAGCGCCGTTGAAATGACGCTGTATAATCTCACGTTCTGTTCTAGAATGTACACTGCCTTTCTTCTTGAAAGGACGACCTTTCTTGATTCTGCAATCTGAAAACTAGTTTTGATAACGCTTGTATAAATGCTTACATGTAGTTTTTACTCCAAGTCTGCCTATAGCCGGCGACAGCGGCGGCACCGCATCTTGCCTACGTCACAGGCGAGCGGGGTGTCGAACGAAGGATGAAGGCCCTCTTAACGCAGCACGCTACGCGGTGCACGATCATATAGCGATCATATAGCAAGTTGCAATGATAACCAAAAATGACAAAACAAAAATAATCTCCATGCACGCATGCCTTTCAGAAGCAGTCAAAGCAAATGGAATAATTACAAGTGCACACTGCCGATTAGCTGGCGCTGACGATTCCCATTACTATGATGTGACTCCTATTAATTTTTGTTAAGATGCCCTAAATGAACAGAACGCGACAATACGTGGGTGCTAGATCAGCATAAATTTTTTATCAATCCGGAAGTCGCGTACACTCGCTCATTGACCTTTGTTATAGCCGCCGCGGAGGCTCAGTGGTTATGACGCTCGGCTGCTGACCCGAAATAAGTGGCTTCGATCCCGACCGCGCTGGCCGAATTTCGATGCTGGCGAAATGCTAGAGGCCCGTCTACTTTGCGATGTCAGTGCACGTTAAAGAACCCCAGGTGGTCGAAATTTCCGGAGCCCTTCCCTACAGCGTCCCTCATTGCCTTAGTTGCTTTGGGATGTTAAACCCCAATAACCAAACCAAACTAGTTGGATGGTTTTGTGAATGAGCTGGAGAGATGGCTCAGTGGCTATGCTGTTTTCCAGCTGAACCCAAGGTCGCAGGTTTGTATCCCGGGCCCGAAGCTGGCACCTTCTTGGGGCGAAATCCAAAAAAAAAAAAACGTTAAAGAATCTAGGCTGCTCAAACTTCATTCCAGAGTCCTGTTTAACCGCGTCATTCACATTTCATATACAGCGCCGGGACGTAAACCCCGCACACCAGAACTACCATTTTCGCGAGTGCTCAATGGTTAGGCTGATAAGTAAAAAGCTGATTTAAAAAAACAGAGTAAAAAGAAATGGCAGTTTAGTACGAAACTGTCCCTGTATTCTTCAAGTGATAACTAGAAAAGCTGTCATTGGCTCTAAATTTTTCAACCTTGGCTCATGTCACATATAAAACCCGGTAGATCAACTCCAACTCCACGTGCAGGATTGAAATATCTTCAAGTTAGAAAAAAAAATAACTACAAGGTGATACTGAGGCAAATTCTTAGCTTGGCACAAGCTCGAGCATTTGTCAGGCCATAACTGCAAGCATGTGAACAACAACAGCAGTGCACATGCGTGAAGGACGACATGTGCGCAGAGTGAAATGGCAGATCTGGGCCAGAACTGTGTCTCCTTACAACGTCATCATATTCTGTTCCCTTCGCGCATCGGGATTGGCTCAAGCGAAGCAAAGCCAAATGGGAATGCATGTAGCGCAACAGAAAAGACAAGGGACAGCAGATAAAGAGAGAAGCGCTCGTCCCGTTCATCTGTTGTCCTTTGTCCTGTCACGCTACATGCATTCACAATTAGCAAAAGGAACCAACTCGCCCCAGAAGAAACTATTAGTGAAACAACGTTGAGAGTTGCCTGTCAGATGGCGTGGCAATAAAAAAAAAAATCTCTGAAACAAAATAGGAGGAGGAAACAAGGATTTATATTTTTTACGTAGCTGAAAAAAGCGCGACAGAGAACACAAGGACGAAAATAAAGAACTTCAAGGACAGTGGATAACTCGCCACTGAAGTTTATACGTATTAGGTACAAGTATAAAAAGGAACGCAGGAAATAGGAACAAAAGTAGAAGCCGTCGCTTTGCTCAATCGCCGCAACTTGGAAAAGCTGGAGAGTGGCATCAGAAAGGCCTAAGGTCTCCAACTGGCTGCACTTTTCACAGTGAAGACTCATAACACGGCATTCCTTTCCGGAGCATCAACTTTCGCAGTGGACGGTCCGTTTCTCATCCCGAATTCGGAGTCTATGGTGAGTCTTCTGAGGACCAACAATCCATGGCATCGTAGCGCTTTTAGTGTGGATATTGAAGACCTACATTGCTCGATAACATATATCGAGGTAATGAGTGTTCAGGAGTATATTACGGTGGAAAACGACGAGTATACATTAGTGTCTAGACATGGTATCTGGGTTTGGACATTTCTTGAAACACTTTCGTTTTATTCTGCATCAACCCTCCTAGGATGAAAGTGAAATTTCTTTGTTTACCGTACCGGTGTTTGCATAGGCTTCTGCGTTGCCCCTATCCTTAGCAACATCTTCCTTGCTAAGATAGAGCCATATTACATAAGTAAGCTGGGCTATATATAAAATCTGTAGGTATGTAGACGACTATCTCGCGTTGTCTTTTCATTGTAATCTGCATGCAGCGCAGTGTTGTATATGTAAAAAAAAGTCTAGCTCCCCAATATGCGGAACGCTTCAGTTTCTAGACCTAGTACTGCAATTTCAGCCCGGCCACGTTGGTTGGTACTGCCACCCTAGGGCCAAAGTAGCACTGCTTAATTACTTGTCCGGCCACTCGAAAGTTATTAAGAATGAAATTGTAACTTGAAGTATTGAAACAGTCATCTCAAAATCTTGCCCACATTCAGTAAATGAAAGTGTCAGTTCAAATGTGAGCATGAAGCGGAAGGAAGCGGATATCCGTAGCATGTGATCGTGCAAGTTTGTGGCAGGTTATTAAACTGGGTAAAGGCTGGATCAAAACCTAAACCTCTAGTCCCATGTAGAGCGTCGAATATTCGCAGTGATACCGTACGCCCATCAAATGGCGCATGAACTTGAAAATGTTCGAGGGTGCTATAAAGTACCGGTGGTCTTTTTATGCGCCTCGGAAGTTGGTTTCAGTCTGTTCCGAGGTGTGCAGCCGGGAAAACGATGTTGGGAAAATAAAAGAAGAAACGAGTGCATCCTCTAGCACACATTCCCGTTCGACCCGTGTGGCGTCGGGGCTCAGAATAAGAATCATGTATTTTTTCTTCACATCATGAAGCTGCTGGGTGCGCCGAGAAAAAGCCAGTGAAAAGGCTTGACGAGGCCGACGCACCCCACATAGGCATCGCAGCGGTACAGAACATAATAGCAGTTTTAGAGAAAAATAACGAAGCAAAAACAGATTTGGCATTAGCAATTCATCAATTCTGACTCCTTACTTAATTGATGAGGGAGAGTGTATGTAGAACCGTAGTTTGACCTGATCCTAGGTACAAACCATTTGAATGCCGTTCATGTAGAGTACTCTGGCTCTTTGCATTGTAATCCTGACAGCTTTACCATAGGGCAACTGTTTTATTAACACTGGTTTTATACCACCACATGATTAAAGTTTCGTACAGATGTTGCAAGCGGATTATTCGAAGTTCATTGACAATCGGTTCGGTGTGTGCTATTCGAGGAGCATTCATAACACTACGAACAGCTTTCATTTGAAAGAGATACAAGCGGTTAATATTAGTAAAAATTGGCAGTGGTTTAGCTCTGGTTAAACCTGGAGGACTGCGAAAGCAACGAGGAGAGAGAGAGACGATGGAGAGCACGCGGCAGCAGCGGCGGCCCCGGCACGCTAGCTATGCGCCGCTACTGCGCATGCGCAACTGGCGAGCGCGGCGGCGGCGGCGCGCCAGCTGTGCGCAGTGTGACGTCACTGCTCCTCGCGCATGCGCAGTATGGCCTTTCGTCAGCTCCGCGAAATGGCTCGGCGACTCGAGTAGTGTTGCTTTTAGCAATAAAAGGCGTCGTACTCCAAACCAAAAAGCACTTATTTGCAACAGAAGAAAACAGCCCATTATACAACATTTCCTTAATGCGTTTAGGCATGAAGTATCTAAGCCGACACAAAATACCGACAATCTTTGGCACATTGTTCATCCCCATTTCGACGTGATCATTCAAACTGAAATTCTCATTAAAAATAGCACCTAAATTCTTTACCTCCGCAGCTGTCTGGATGAGTGACATACCGATGCTCAAACAGAATGGTGGCCTGAAAAGTACGGCCTTCGTTTTTGCAGAGTCTATGTTCAATAAATTATTTTGAGACCAGGCAAGTGTGCAGCACGAAATAATAAAGTGGTAAATGAGCGTAAATGACGAAAATTGGAAGACTGCTAATACGGAAGATGTCGTTAACATAAGGAATAAACAGCAATGGGCCCAAGATGCTACCATGCCGAACTCCTGAAAGGATGTGCCTAATATCAGATAAATCATTGTTTACTTTTACTTGTTGCGATCGAGAACTCAAATAAGAATGAATTATATCAAGAAAATGTCCGCGGAAACTGTTGCGCTCGAGCGTAGCGAAGGATAGCTTGGGGTTAATGCGCTCAAACGCTTTTGAAAGATCAATGAATATACGAAGAGTTAGAAGCCTCTGCTCAAATAACTCTAAAATTCGCTCTTTTTGTGTTAGCAGCGAGGTTTCAATCGATAAGTTCCTCATAAAACCAGTCTGACTGGGTGTTATGTTATATTTGTCACAGAAAATTTGTCTGTCCGAACAAGATCTTTTTAAAAGACTTTGAAAAGACTGGTAGGATAGATTTTGGGCGATAATTTGGGATTGTTTTGCCTCCACCTCTATAAATAACAGTGACTTTGGCGAACTGCATTCCCTTGGAGAGCACTGCGTGTTCAATACAGATATTAAAAATAAGTCCTAACACTGCACTAATTACGCCAGCTACAGGTATTACAGGTGAATTTTTGAAATCGTCAAAATCAGGCGACTTGCGGTTCTCTCCTGTGGTGCTGTATATATAGGCCAGACCGGGCGTTGTATTAATGAAAGATTAGGAGCTTGTTTGTTTATTGGGGTTTAACGTCCCAAAGCGACTCAGGCTATGAGGGACGCCGTTGTGAAGGGCTCCTGAAACTTCGACCACCTGGGGTTCTTTAACGTGCACTGACATCGCACAGCACACGGGCCTCTAGAATTTCGCCTTCATCGAAATTCAGCCGCCGCTGCCGGGATCGAACCCGCGTCTTTCGGGTCAGCAGCCGAGCGCCGTAACCACGGAGCTACTGCGGCGGGGCGAAAGATAGGAGAGCACAAGAGATTACTAGGAGGGGATTGCCATTAACCTGCCGAAGTATTGCCGCTTGTGTGGTACCGACAGGGTACGATAACGAAAGCACCGAAAGAACTTTGCAGGCAGGCAATCCGGCGTTATTAGCGCCTAAATGAGAAGAAAGGTTGAAACTGTACATCTGGTAAGAAGAGCAATTGCGGCAAGACGTCCAGTCTCACCAGTACGGGGTGGCCTCGAGATACGCATCGCTCATTTGAGCGCATAATCAGATAGGCACAAGGAATTTTAAGCATGAAATGCTTCTAGCTCCTATTCTCAGCAAGTTCAGGCGAACACTGCTTGAAAAACGCGCCCTACCTGAGGCCTACCATGACGCCTTACCTGAGGTCAACTTCAAGCCAAGCTTATTCAAAATTTCGGAACTTCTCTGTTCGAGCGGTACCCAACAGAGAGAAAAAAAAAAACCTTCAGCACCACGAGCGAATCGAACCACCACGAGAGAAAACATAGCAGCTTCTGCGACATGGCCATTGGTCTCTGTTTTCCTTCGTTGACTGACGAGACACCTAACAATACAGCATGCCAAAAAGACGTACGTGCCAACGTGCTTTCTTTTACCCATCGATACTTTGTACTTACGTACAATGATAGCCCCAAGAAGTAGCCGTGCCTAGAAAGGCGCAACGCTGGTCAAACACAGCTCGGTTCCATAGCACGAGTAGTCTCATTTCTTCCTTGAGCGTCGCTCCGACACCGCTGTCTTGCGTATTTTACTTCCTTTATCAATTTCCATGTAGTCGGCTCAGATGTCCACTCTCATGCTCAACAATTTTGAACAAAAGTATTTTTGATGCTGGAAACCGTGTATGAACCCAGTTTTTTTATGTAGTCTAACATTTCGCTATAACAATCAATATATCTGCAGATAAACCGACGGCAGTCTTGTATTTTTTTTTCCAATAACGGTTTTGCTATCGACAAAAGCGCCCCCGCTAGTTTCCTATGGACGTCTTAAGTGTTCCATGCGATAGGTGGAAACACTTTGAAAGAAAGATTATGTTACATATCATAAGGATGGACCATTACCTTCAATATTTCCATTGCAGTATTATACAGTTTTCAAAGTTTTAGTCTGAAAATGTTCCTTGTTCCTAACATGAACTCCCGCATTTTGCGCCTTGTTTTGTTTTAACGTGCCCCATTCGAAATTTATTAGTTGTACTACACTACGAATACGACGCCTGTTTCTCTCTTCATTTTATCACTCTTCTTCAACCGCCGCCGCGGTGGCTCAGTGGTTATGGTGCTCGGCTGCTGACCCGAAAGACGTGGGTTCGATCCCGGCCGCGGCTGTTGAATTTCTTTGGAGGAGGAACTCTAGAGGCCCGTGTACTGTGCGGTGTCAGTGCACGTTAAAGAACCCCAGGTGTTCGAAATTTCCGGAGCCCTTCACTACGGCGTCTCCCATAGCCTGAGTCGCTTTGGGACGTTAAACCCCATAAATCAAACCAACCAAGCCATCTTCTTCAACCTTCCCTACAGCTACCTAGCACAGCTAAAGCACCTATCATTTCCTCATTACCATTTTGATTTACTTCAATAGTGATAATTGTGTCGATATCCAAGATGTGTGATGTTCGCCTGTCTAGCGAATATCGGCTAAGTAGTGCAGTACCCGGTCGTGGCTTCCTACGGCCAAGTTCGAAGAGCACGCGATACGACACGCCGCCACAAACCGATGCCTGGTGAGAGTATGCTTGCTTGTTTATGGAGTTTAACGTCCCAGAACGCGTCAAGCTATGAGGGACGCAGTAGTGGACGACTTCGGGGTTCTTTAACGTGCACTGGCATCGCACAGTACACGGGCCTGTTGCACTTCGCGTTCATCGGAATGAGTCCGCAGCGGCCGGGACCGAACACGCGTCTTTCGGGTCAGCTTCCGAGCACCATAACGACTGAGCCGCCACTGCAGTTCGGTGTGAGCAAGCGTTCGCCGGCCCATTGAGAAAGGGTTTCGCCCGGGAAGGAACCGCGCGACAAGGAATGTGCCCCGACGGGTACCGCCATAAACCGCACTTCTTTTCGCCAGCAGTGCCACAGCGTTCCTTGTTTTGCTCCTGTGCGCTCAGCGCTGTTTTAGTCTTTTTTTTTTATTTTTTCATTCCTTGCGGTTTTCTTCGCCGGGCAAGTTAAGACTCGCCGAGTCGGGCGTGGGCAGAACTGGCGTCTTCCAAGCGATAGCTGGCAGGTTTCCGTATACTGTACGTTTCTGCGGCGGGACTTGGCTAGAAGATGCGTATCTCTCCTTTCGCGCAAAGACGCCGCTTGTCTCAAACCCTGTTTTGTTTTGCTTCTGCACGGACGGCTTACTCGGGCTGCAGCCGCCAAGGACATTCTGGGAACATGACCTTTGGCCCCTGAATGAAAGGCTGTCGTGAAGTCTTATTTTACTGCCTCCCCCTGTGTTTTGTTTTAATCCCCAGGGATGGCCTGTGCATAGCTTACACAAATAATAATTACAGAAACGGTTATAAATACACACTGGGACTTGAAGAGGGACATACTATGTATGGTCTACGGACTGAAGTTTGGGCGCTTCTTCAAATGAATTAGTTTTAATTATGATTATGATAATTGTTTCTTTCTTAATGAGTGCCTCCGGCGAAATAGCAGAATAACGTGACGGCTATTAAAGTTAGGTGCATGAAAGAAAGGCGTCGAATGATGTCACGGAATTGAGGCAATGGTGTTTGGTGCGAGCACATTTATTCTGTGCAACCAAAAGAGAGCGCCAAATAAGCAATGTAACGCCGGTTAATGAGCAAGGATTTCCTTTGCGTTCACTTATGTGCGAACCTGCCTTGTAAAATCTAATTGTTATGTGCTGCGTATGATTACCATCGGTTGATAACTTGCTGTTTTATGTTCAGTTGCCTCGTATCATAAACCAGCAAGTGTTGAACTACGGTCGACTTGTGAACAACGTGTGCATCGTAGTCTTCAAAATGCAGTCCGCAGCTTCGTGATAACGTCCTCTTCTAACATGTGCCAGCGATGAACAAGGAAGATAAACGAGTTCACAGCTTTGCGATAACGTCCTCCTCCAACATGTGCCAGTGATGAACAAGGGAGATAAAGGAAGACAATAAATTAGTATGCGAGAACCTAAAAATGAAAAAACAAAAAAAACTGCTGCACAGGGCTCAAATGTAGCACATGCTCATTTTTTTTCACTTGGCGATAAAAGAAGAAAGGAGTGCAGTTGACAAATTCAAACAGAAATCACAAAGTAGGGCAGACAGCTGGTTGTGGAATGAGTACACGTGTGCTCCTAGTTACAAAATGATAACTAAAGCTGCCCTGAACAGTCGGTGGTTGTATGTGTTCGTTTTAGCTGCGGGGATGTACCAGCGGCCGCAAGCAGCCAGTTTTCCTCACTGTGTGATTCATTGTGTTATGCGCGCGAGGCTGCGGCGGAAAGCGTGATTCCGCCAGTGAATCACTCTTCATGAAGACACAGACATAATTCGGTTACAGCCTTTGACAGGTGCCATGACGCGTGCCAGAGTCCGGATTGAAAAGGGCTCCGGATTGGCGACTGCAGGCGCCTTTGGTCAAGGCACAGCTCATAGCTTCAAATTGAAACTGGCGCCAAACATCAATTAGTGCCGCAGAAGAAAATATATCGGAAGTGGCGCCCGCAGGAAATGGGTTAGCAGAAGTACTTTGCGTGCATACTTTTTTTTAGCTTATTGAATTACTCTCCGCGTTTTTAATGAACTGTACAGGTGAATGCTAAAAGGTAGTCTCATATTCTGAGCGCTACAAAATGGCCAGTGGAAATGCGGTTAGGTGTAAAAAAATGTCGCTATGTTACGCCGAACTCCCCTGACAACAGAGGTAGGCATGAAGTATACTGGCAGACAACGCAGTAGCGACCGGCAAAAATACTGGTCATTTATCCTGCGCTGATAGTTAGGAGCAATATCTTGTGCACTGAACATTTTCTTAGTAGTTTCATACATCTCAGAAAATGCTGGTAATTCATTGCCTACTGATAGTTCGGACCTATATCTTCTACACTGAAGTCTCAGACTTCTCAGTGTCTCAGATGGCACACAGTGATTTTGACCAGGTCAACACATGGCTGCTGCGGCATGCATGAACGACGCCGACGACACGATCCCGCAGGTCGACACCGATACGGCTCTCGCTGCAGAATGGGCCATCGAATGCTTGTACAGTAAACTCCAACATGAAGGGAAACACCCAGTGTGCACGAATGGGTTAAGTGTTTTGGTTCTTTCTTCACTCATGTTGAAAATTACTTCTGGATAATTGTACCCGAAGAGGAAAACATCGTAGCTAGGAAACACGTAAAAGCGTTCTTATCACTCGTAATTAGGGTGTAATGAATTATTGAACGCTCATACCGTTTTCCTGTCATATGAGAGAGACCCGTACAACGTCGTTGGCTTCGGTTTTAGATAACGGAGTTAATTAAGTTTGCTTTTCATAACTGGAGAATGAAGAAGTGCGCTTTTATATAGGAGGCAACATCTGCATGCGTTCTACGGCAAGAAAATTTGCAAGAGGAAGACTCGATTACGGAGGCAAGAACCAAAGGAATTTCGAAATTGCTTCATCACTCGAATATATGATGAAGTGGCAAAAGACTACCTTGAATTTGTCACCACCTAGGTTGCTACAGAGGGTGGTCGGAGGGCTTATTAGCAAAACACCTCCATGCATATGAAGCGTTATCTGATCAGTCTTCACTAAGGGAAGAGCCGTTGCTACAGAACTAGACAGCGCTATAGGGCACACCCTTTTTCGCAAGACAACGAAGAAGATGCATCATCTCTCGCCGTGAGCTCGGCAATACTCGAGAGGCAGACCAATGAATTGATCGTTTTTAATAGGCAAAGTTATCTTGCTGAGATGGTGAATGAAAAATGCGCCGTAAGCAATGAGCGCGTGACCGTTTTCGCAAAGTGAAGGCATATGCATAAATTGCACAGTTCCTGACGCTGATTAAGAGAATAAGAAAAAACGCGCCTGTTCCTCGGCCAACTCAAGCGTGAAAGTTTTTGATGGCACTCTTCCCAGAGCTCTTAACTCTCTGAACGCGGATGTGCAGGTAAAAGCAGCAGAGTAGCGAAAGCTGAGCCTGCGGGCACTTACCGGAAGTCTAGTCACGTGTGCTCGCTTAGCGATCTTATGAACAAAGACAAAAGCGTCGCCATAAATTCCTTCAAGTAATCTTTGCTTTGGCACGATCAAGCCAGTTTCTGGTGTAGTTTAGGCTGGAGCTAAACTAAAAAACTTACTGAACTGCACATCATTTGGGGGCACTTTGCTTGAGGTATGAGTGCTGGCATGTATACCCAGCGGTGTGACATTCGGCAGCCAAGGCGAATGATGATTTGGTTGCCGTAGACTGCCGTAAAGTGTATTGCTCGGGCCTTCCGAAACGAGCTCGCATTGCACAGACTAGAGGCCACACTATGTCCTGTTCTGGAAAGTACTGTCGCCATACCAGGCCAGACAAACTGTAAACACAGATCTGTGAGCTTCCTTATGTATAACTCCGAACAAGCTTGGCACTATCTGGCAAAGTTGGCAGTGATAACTGCAACGGCGGCACATATATTCGTCGGGAAGCTTTTCGAATAGCTTTTCTTTAAGAGTCGGGGATAAGGCCATGGCTGTTTCAAGGCGTCGGGCAAGAGTCTGGGGTCCTCGGTCAAGGAAGGCTGTAAAAAAATGAAGACTATTAAATTCGTCCTTTAGATAGATAAGGCGGAATTTGAATTCATTTGCATAGGTTGACGTAGGATAGATCGAGAAACTGACGCTCGACTGAATGTTTCATTTGAATATCTTAACAGAGCATCTGCGTGTTAAAGAAAGGCCCGTTCACGTGTGTTTTTTTATTGTCTGGAAGTCAGGAAAGTCCCCGAGCAGCGCTGAAAATGTACGGGTCGACACGCAGAATCGGAGTCAGGAAGCAGTTTGAAGCAGGTATAATTAGTCTTGTGACACAGCCTGATAACATTTTACCAATTATCGAAAAAGTGAGTTGTAAATCGCGATATGCCAGTGGACAAGCAAAAAACGAAATTAAGCGCACACGTGCGCCTCACAACAGTTTGGGCAGGTTCGCGGCCATCTAACGACTTGAAAAACAAGCCAAACTTGTCATAAGTGTCAGCGTTTTGCGCGTGGACGGTGACAGAGCTGCAGAAAGAAGACAGCTGACCTTCACTTCACTCAAGGTTAATGATGGAGAAGTTCAGTGCGGCTGCGTTTTGCCCTGCATTGTTGACGTGTTGGGAAAAGGTGACCTACGCCTGAACCTAGGGCGAATTTGCGATACTTTGGATCATTGCGACTTTGTTTCACTATCTGCTTGTTCTTTAAAGAAAGACGTTGGCGGTCTTCCTTTCACCGCCTCTTTTCGTTCCCGCCCTGCTGCACAACGCCATCTATTGGGACATTGCCTCCTGCAATGGCTTCCCGCTTTTGTGCAGCTTCATGACGCTTCATGCTCGCAGCCAATAAATCTCTAGTGACTGGCGGCACATAGTGTCTTCATCTAGTCAACTATGGTCGTATATAACTCAACACCGTACCGAAACATGCCCCTCAAAGCAGCCTCTCCAGCCAATGGGGCCGATCGATTCTTCATCTGCCCCGCCGCGGTGGCTCAGTGGTTACGGTGCTCGGCTGCTGAGCCGAAAGACGCGGGTTCTATCCCGGCCGCGGCGGCTGAATTTCGATGGAGGCGAAATTCTAGAGGCCCGTGTGCTGTGCGATGTCAGTGCACATTAAAGAACCCCAGGTGGTCAATATTATCCGGAGCCCTTCACTACGGCGTCTCTCATAGCCTCAGTCGCTTTGGGACGTTAAACCCCAATAAGCCAATAAGCCGAGATTCTTCATCTTGACCGATCACTTTGGACCTGCTAGCGTGAAATCGCCGGGGGAAGCAAATGATAGGGGAAGGGAAGAACCACGGCTTCATTGGATTGACCGCAGCGTCATAAACGCCACAATTAATCCACTATTGGCTAGATGGCCTGCTATGAGAGGACATCAGCCGCTTCGTTATCGAGTTGCATCTACCTTGTAGTGGATTCCATGAATAAACGCACAGTTATTCCGCATAACGATGCTATACGTTGCGGAGAGACGGTACACAGTGACAGACTCAGAAGAGCACCGACTTTAAACTGGACATTCGTTCACTGAAGGTACGCGAACCAAACCATTAGGGGAAAAAAATTAAAAAACGCGACCTGAGACAAAACAAAAGTGGCACAAATTGCAGTGGAGGGTGCAAGAGAACGTAGAACGAAGGTCGGGTGTGAACGAAGAGAAAGGACAGGTGAAAAACCTGAAACAAGGGCGGGAGTGGCCGACATTGGTTGCAAGCTCGCCCGGGGAAATGCAGAGAAGGACAGAGGAGGTGGATGGAAACGGAGGCAAAAAAAAAAAAAAAACTGGTGGACCGGAAGAACACCTCCGAAACACTGAGTCCACTCTTCCACTCTCGCTCGTGGTGATGAGCCGGATGCGTACGCCGAAAGCGGAGGATGTAAGTACCCCAGTAATTCATTAGGACATTCTGAGTATTTATGCAATATTTTCACATTCAGAGTACGTGCGGATCATGGCGTTCTGTGCGTGTCGGCAACCATTAGCAAGCTTGGAAAACAGACTTGACTGCAAGATGGGTATAAATCAATAAATTATGCCTCTTCAGAGAGACAAAACTGTGAAGACTGACGGCGCCAACTCCCGAAACCTACCCCAAACTCCTCGCGAAACAACAAGATGAAATGTATGAACTGCTGAAAACAACGCGCCAACCTAAACTTCCTAATGAGAAAAGCACTCCCGCCTTCAGAAGAGGGTGGCGGGGAGAGTGAGGGGTGTAGGGAGAGAAATGTGGGAATTTTTATTCGCGCCTCGAAAAGAGGTCCCAACAACGTCTTGTCTATCTTACTCGCTCTGGAGTCTCGAAAGTACAATCTATCTTTGGGACGCACGAAATAGCGCTAGATAGCCTGCATATCAGTGTTAAAAGCACGAAACAGCAATGACGAGCGCAGTGTATCGGCGATTGCGCTATTTTAGCGAGCTTCGTTTCTTACTCTCCAGTATTGATTCTTACTTACACCCTAATTCACTTGGCATCAAGACGTCTAATCAGTGAAGGGTACTTTATTATGTGACTCATTAGGGCCTTGTGAAACGCTTTACTGGGAGAACGTGTATAAATTTCATATCAGGTCAACTGCCATCTCTTGTCTTTCACAAGAAAAAAAATGAACAATCCAAATTCTTCCGTATTATTGCATTAGCTATCGTAAGATGTGCTGAACAGCTAAGGTAATTGCTCCCGCCGAGATTCCTGCCTGAACTACTGTGTGTTGTCTTACCCCATGCCGGGAGAAAATTTAAACGATTGTGATGAAACAAAAACCTTTTATAAGGCTTGAAACAATAAACGAACGACAGACTATACTCGTCCATCGTACGCATCACTACGACGCAGTGACACCGAAAGCCCCATCGTACGACATGCAGTGAAAACTGCTTGCGTTGCGCTTGTCTTCGTTCACTTCCCTCAGGTTATTTTGTTTCTGAGTTCCTGCTGCTTCTGCCTCACTTCAAGCTCCTCCCTCGATGGAAAAATCAGGCATGAAAACACAATCGCACTTAGGCCTATGCCACCCCTCCCCGCACAATTCACCCTCACAATTAAGTATGCTTTCCGCAAACGTACAGTGGTGAGCAGCCTTGTCTAGAGCGCTCGGGCGGTGCACTTCCTTGCAAACAAATCCAGATTTTGTGGCAGCCTCTAGGGTCCAGCTGCAACGCTTGCACGGAAGTAGCGCCAGATAGCCTTGTAAACAAAGCAGGCACGAAAACTTTGCCCTGTAATGAGGGGCTGCTCTCTAATTTCGGTTTTTGTTACCAAGTGCGCACTGCTCAAGCGCTCTAGACAAGGCTGCTCACCACTGTACAATGATTTGAATGGTTTTGTGAAGTTTTCAAACTAGGAGGTGCTGAATATATGCGAAATTTGCTGGACGCGGTGCGCCTGAGGATATGAAATAAACTTCAGTTATTCATTCAGCGTATGTAGTTTGAAGCTATTCAGGGACGAATGTTCAGAGCAGGCCGCTGCCTAATTGCAAGGCTCATCGTTATGCTCAGACTTGCGTTATCCTGAAGTGGATGCTTAAAACAACGAGATGTAAATTAGCGATGAGGGGAGGCCCAAGATATTCAAATGTGGAATTGGAGTGTGTGTATCGCAGAAGAATACCCGCAGCTTGAATATCTAAAACCATCCACGCAACCGCTGTCTGTTAAAGTAACAATAGTAAGCCTAAATTTCCACGACCCTCGCTACTTGCGTACCTTGTGACGTCAAAAAGATCAAGGGCGAATGGAAGCAGCTGAAATAGAGACTATGAAAGGCTGGGTGTGGTGTTCCGTTTGCGTTCATCTCTCGAAGTACGTGCTGAAAGCTATTTGATTGCCTAATTAGCCCCGAGAATCGTCCACACTCAGATATGCAGAATCGATAACTCTCTCAATATGTATATTTTGCGGTTAAGTCCTTAGTCTGTCAGCGCTTTCTTGCGAAAGCCTTTGCTGCCGGTAAACGTATTAAGAAAATCACGAGCTGCTGGAGGCTCGGAAGGCGCTCTTGTGCCTTTCAAACGCTATCTAATTTTATCTTCTTTACCGAACAGCATCAGCGCCAACTGTCCCTATAGTGCCCATCTCTGTATGTAAGCCTGTGTGTGCAGTACACTTGTTGAATAACAACGCGCAAATAAAAAACTTGTCCAAGCAACAGCTGGGAGTACATTTTTATGCTGGGCACAACCTAACTTAACGCACCGCAACATTCCTTCACTTACGAGCGCTGATAATTTACGAGCGGTGACCGTTATCATGGATGAACGAGGAAACACGACGACTGCGATCAAAAAAAAAAAAAAACGTTCAGACGAAGTCACTTCCTGGAACGGCGCCATCTATGGTTGAAAGCTCTGTGCGTTTCTTTATATCCTGTTTTATTTTTTTACGTGAGGGGATACCTCAAGAAGAAAAAAGGCTTATGGCATCCTGTTTTCAGCTAGATAGGAGCAGAAAGTAATCACTGGCGTTTTCTTTTTTACGCCGCGGTCATCATCATCATCATTTATTTGACCCTTAAAGGCCCCTGGGAGGGGGTATTACATAAGGGGGGGGGGGGAGTAGTACATTCATCATGACTCACATTGGTGGGGAAAAAAGAATTAAAAAAAAGAACAAACAAGAAAACACACACAACAAAAGCATAAAGAGAAATAAAGTCACGAAAGGGAAATGAAACCATTTATACAGCAAGATAACACATCAGACGTTCTTTAAACCTTACTGGATCGCTTTCAATGACAACCGATTCTGGAAGCCGATTCCAGTCTTGAATAGCGGCTGGCAAAAAAGATTTGTTAAAGGCATTAGTTGATCCGTGTAAACGTTGGATGCTCATGGAGTTGAATAAACGGGATGACGTGCGCACAGGAGGGACTAGAAGGGACTCGCGTAGGTTAGGAAAATTGTGACATCTCTGGCGTGTGCTGAGAATACTCATTCTCGAGCTGCTGAATTAAAAAGGCCTGTCGAATTTTTGATTTCTTGCGCTGAACGACTCGCTGAAGCATCTGCGTCAGAAGAATCAGGAGGTCCAGCGTTCTTGCTTGGAGCTGAAAAGTGGCGCACACGATGTTCCTAACCAGAGTATTATAGTTCTGTTCATAAGTGTATGATTGCTGTACCTTTCCGGTACTCAATTGTGTGAGAGAAAAGTGGAGGCTGACGAAGGTTATCAACTTAAATTGAGGACAATGCAGTCAGCTGTGAAAATGAAAATGATAGGTGCAACATTAAGAGAGAGACGGGAAGAGTGCAGAGTGGCTCAGGGAATAAACGATGTTTAATGACATCCTAGGGGAAATCAAGCTGAAATGGGCTTAGGTACGGCATGTACTGCGAAGGCAATACATGCCCTTTAAATGCACCGAACTCTTAAAAAGGTAGCTGTGCTCAACTAAAGCTCTACCCTACTAAAGGCAACGATGGTCGTAAAAAGCAGCGAACTGGATTCCAAGGGAAGAGAAGCGTAGCAAGGGGTGGCAGAAAGTTAGGTGGGTGGACGAGATTAAGAAGTTCGCAGACATAAGGTGGCTGCGGCTGGCATAAGACAGGGTAAAATTGGAGGGGTGTAGGAGAGGGCCCTTGTCGCGCAGTGGACGTACTTACGATGACGATCATGATGATGATGATGTATATTCGAAATTGATACCTAGCTCATGCGGACTTATGAAGAGTGCAAGACCGCAATATACACCGTCTTGCTGTGTTTTGTTATCTGCGAGGTGACAAGTTTCACCGCCTGGATAGAAAGGGGATGCTAATAATTCTGTAATTATCTAAATATCTAGGTATCCAGCGGTACTCAGAGCGGTGTCGGCCCACTTCCTAGAGGCGAATGACAGCCGAGTTATTTTCATTGAAAAAGAAAAAAATATAAAGCCTGTTATTTTTTATGGACGCTCTGCTGCCGCTCACTACGCCACTGTTTTCGATAACTGTGATGAACTTGGGGTAGCTAACAGCTGGCTCCTTGGAATTAAAGATAACCGTCTTTCTGAAGAAGTCATTTCCTTCAGGCTTTGTTTTTACGCACCCCTCCGAACACTGCCTAAGCCACAGCAGCTGGGTTTAAGAATTCTGTGTTGAGGAATAAATGAAATGTTTACCGAATAACCTCTTCGAAACAGAAGCACACAGTACTCTTCGGAATGCAAGAAGGAGGTCTCCTACAAGAAGTAAGACTCTCTGGCGGGCTATTGGTTCCTTTGAAGCGAATTAGTAAAACTGCGCAAAGAGAACAGTATGAAAGGCGCACATAAATAAGCCTTTCTCTCCCTTTCTCTTTTGCGCAGTTTCACTCGTTCTCTTCAAATGAACCGACTAGCTCGCTAGAGCGTCCTACTTCACTATATTTCTACTCCACTGGGCTCTTCTCTACTTCGCAAGAACAAGGAACAAACGGCACTCTTCGATGCGAACCTGACTGCTCTGTCAAAATGACAGTCCTGAGTCCGCGCCTTGGCGTTGCTTGTATAATGAGAACAGAGAATCGGGCTAGTTGCTCTGCTTGCGTCTGCCTTTCGTCCCATTCTCTTTGCGCAGGTTTACTCGTTCGCTCCTCCAAGAGGTTGCACCGCCGTGTTCCGCCATTGAAATTGTTACTATGGCGAGATTCGTTCAGGAAGCCTTCCTCTGAGCATGTGTTGCAGTGAGCTAGAATAAGTGACCGTTTCTTGCTCTTCTGCCACCACTTCTCTTCATTGAAAAGAACGGTACTGGTTTCCCAGCTGCGCTAGATTGGCCTCAGCTTTTGCTCTTCATTGATCCAGGATTTTCGAGTCGCAGTGCCGGGGAACAGCTGCGGGAATTTCCGCTACCCTTTACAGAACTCTGTGTCGGAATCAGAACAGCTGCTGTGCTACACTTTCGGTTATTTTTATGCTGAGTTTCTGGTTCGCGCCTTCACTTCCTTCTTTTCATTGCTTTCACCGCTGCCTGCTTCACGTTTTCGTTAATAACAACGCTACAGCTATATCAGCCAACAGCTTCAACAAGCACAACGTCGACTGTTTTCATCTATTTCGGTCACATGTCACATGTATGTGCTTGGCAAACACAAAACTCTATGGCATGTGCTAGTACTGACCGGGCACTAGGCTCTCCCTTATGAATGGAATCAATCACATCGAACGTCAGCTGAAACGTACACCCCTTAGAGCTCCACATCATCTGAACTGCAGACCTGCTTGCTTACACAAATCACACACCAGTGAAAGATGATTTCTGCATTACGACACACAAATGCAAGGTCTAATTAAGGGAGGTGAGGAGGGGGAGGAGGCGTATGTGGCGAGAGTACTGCGATGCAACAAATACTTTACTGCGAAACCGGGTTGGGCCCACTTCAAGCAATGCATTGTACCTGTAAGCAACTCTCCCTCCCCCAGAACACTCGCCTTCTCTAAGAATTGCCCTTAAATACGGCCTGAACAAAGGCGAACCTTACAAACATCAAAATAAAATTCAGAATGCATGGGCCCGTGAGAGCTGACCCAACAATATGTTGATTTAGCTCTCGCACCTTCTACTCAGGTATATTATCGGATCGACCAGAATCAAATAAGTTGCCAGAATTGGCTGAACTGTGTTGTCCTCATACTAGCCACAGCTTTACATACCAGCAAATTTTATTCAAACGTAAAAACAAGCACTCTTCAACTGCTGGCTGTCATTGCATTATTTTAAGCTCATTATGAGGTCAAATGGTGGAACAAGGTTGTTGGAAAAAATTGAGAAAGGAGTCGACGCTAAAGATATGGCAGGTCTTCAAGCTGTGGTTAATGCAGGGAGACAGGTAAGAAGACGTCAAAGCCAAGATTCATGGCATCCCTAAGACTGAGATCGAGGATCCCATGTTCAGAGTGTCCGAGGTTTGAAAAGAAATTTAGGTACCAATGCTGACCATGAACTATACTCAGGCAAATCACTGATTTCAATAAAAAGATAGCAATGTACTAGTTGATGCTCGTACATTGCTGTACAGTTGATTTTGATGCTCGTACTAGGGACTGGTCTTAACATTCATATGGTAACCGAAAAATCGGCAAAGATTGACCTGTCAGCACTACTTAAATCACATTCCTAATTATTATAGTATATTTTCCGATAGGAGTTATGGTTAGCAGCGCAACAATGATTTATTTGTAATCAACTTTCCTGATGAGTATGCATTAGCTGGCGAAATTAATTATCCACTAAGTGATCACATGCCATTTTCTTTGCTGCTGATAGATATTATGGTATTTAGCGCAATGCGACTTCATTGTCTACTTGTTTAAGGTATTAATCCGCGCGCATTGGAACTCTTTTGCGAAGAAATCTGTAGCATTGAATACGATGGATTTTAGTCCCCTGAGCCGATGGAGCATGTGATCGTCTTTATAGAGATGTTTTGGGCAGTTTACACAAATATTTCTCGTATCGGTACGAAAACCAAAACGGGCTGTTTAGCCATTGAAAACACCCCAAGTGCTCAGAATTATCCGAAGAAGCAAAACTTGTGTGAAGAGGTCGTGAAGATATAAAGCCATGACGCACTTTAAATATTTAGTCGACACAAGAACAATCTTTATAATGCCTTAAGACGAGCGAAAGACCACTAATTTCATATACTGGATTAGTCAATATGAAACATATTTAGAGTAAGTTGTCTTTAATATGTTTTTCTGCAGGAGTCTGGCTGACACTAGAAACTTAACAATAAATAATGGCCAGGTGAAATGGTTTTAGTTGGCATATAAACTGAACATATGGTTAATGTCACTTGTTCAAAGTAGTTATCACAGCCTGTTGGGCCACTAAACTGATGTGACGTAGCTGACGATAGTGAAGTACTAAGTGTGGTTAGCTTAATAACACAACTTGCGAGGACATCTCTAGTCTAAAATAAAACCATTCAGGATTTCCTCAATCTTGTTACCCCTAGTAAAACTGACATTTATAACCTCGTTTTAAGCATAGGCGTGTTATCGCGGAGCATAATGAATTATAAGGTAATCGTTGTACAAAAAACTGGGAAAAGAATAACCTAGACAGGTACAGACAAATTTTAATATCACCACTGTTTTTAAAAACGCTGAAAAAATTAGTTATTTCGATATTGTCCACTGTGCGCCACGCATTACCAGGAATGTTTTTTGAGTGGTCAGAGGCATGCGCCACATGGCGACAGCTAGGGCAACCAGAAGCGCTTGTCTCAAATCATTGGTAATGTCGCCACCAAGAGGCAAAAGGCTGACTTTCCTTGTATTTCGCTCAGTTGCTGCCGACAGATGAAATAACAGGGTGCTGTTTCTTCCAATAGCACATTGTACCCCCGGTGGCATGCGTCCAGCATTTATTTATTCCCTTAAAATACAAAGCGGTCGAAACGTTAAGGGTAAAGCCTTTTATCGTGGTGAAACGGCGAAAGGCGACTTCTTTAGCACTGCATTGGTTTTCATTCTCCAGAGAAATGAATGACTCTGCTGAACAACTTCGATCCCCCATAATGTAGAGATAGGACATTTTGCATCCAGTCGCAAGCAGGTGCCTTGTTTTTGTGTGCATTAGAATTTATGTGATGCTTGGTTTGGTTTATTGGTTTATTGCGGTTTAACGTCCAAAAGCGACTGAGGCTATGAGAGACGCCGTAGTGAAGGGCTCCGGAAATTTCGACCACCTGGGGTTCTTTAACGTGCACTGACATCGCACAGTACACGGGCCTCTAGAATTTCGCCTCCATCGAAATTCAGCCGCCGCGGCCGGGATCGAACCCGCGCCTTTCGGCCCAGCAGCCGAGTGCCGTAACCATTGAGCCGCCGCGGCGGGGCGATTTATGTGATGCAGCAGAATTATTTGCACGGCAAAAAAAAAAGGCCTCGTACTGTTTGGGATCAATGCCCTGAGCTAATTATTTTTATGTTGGTGTACAATTCCAGAATTACTTAGGAAATTTGCGCAGAACACGTTTTTAAATTCGCTTCCGCGGTTCTTATGGACTTGTGATGTTTAGCTGGCGAGCGCATAATGGCAAGTGTGACTGCCGGTTGGTGTTTCTGCATTTCTGTGCCGGCGAAATGCAGGAAGCTTTTGCTTTCTGATACCAATGCAAAGCTAAAGGGCCTTCAATGGTAGAACTTTTTTAATACTCTAGCACTTGGCGTCCTCTAAATCCTCGGTGTTCCTCCGGACTTAAACATACATGAAATACAAACCAATTCGATAGCTTGGGTAGCCGTGAATATCCACGGGCGTCACTCCCAGCGGCACTGATTGGCGAATCACATTTGGTAGGACTTTACAATTCCCGTGCTGTATAAAAGAGACTGCTCATGCGAGTATGCGTCGTTCCACATGACAGGGAAAGATAGGGAGAGGGAAAAGACTTTATTCAGGTCAGAATTCTTAAGCTTGGGATTTGTGAGAGAAGTAGCCGATAAATTATCAGCTTTGCTGGTCTCCTGCTTTGCTCTGCTTTCGGTGACGTGGCCACATATTTCTTTTGCGGAGGGGACTGAATCAAAGCTTGCTCTTAGGCGTCGTTTGGTTGTGCCGTATGTATTGAATAACGGCGGGACTTATCGGTCATCAGCGTAGTTAAACCTTTGCTCCATACACCTGCCTCCTGTTCGTCCCCCCCCCCCCCCCCCCCCCCCCCCGCCATGAGCAAGGCAAGCGCATCGGACTAAGATGCACCGAAGTAGAATGACTCAAGACGCCAGCACCGACAAAAGCAACAGGACGCTCAGAACCGGTTATCCTAGTCTGGTCCTTTTCTATCAAAAGCAGTTCGGGTTTACTCACCCAGTATCAAATGCCGACACATTTTGTAGTGTTGATCGCTGCGGCAATTGACAATCTGTCCCGCAAGACAAAACTAAAAGCAAGAAGTTGTGCAACGGAGGCGCTAAATTTTTTTTGCGAGTGAAATTCGGCATTTGTGCAGTGCCTGCCCCTTCACTTTATTAAAGTAGTACAGACACAAAATTCCGAACGCGAACGGACAATATGATTTGTTTCGTGGGCGTAAGGAGTTTCCTTGTAGCAAGTTTCACTGGCAGGCGTTGAGCGAAACATAGTTTAAAGTGTTTTTGATTGTTCGAGGAGCCGCTGGTCATTTCCACTCTCATGGAGTGACGTCAACGTGCACTTCCCCAATTACTGTGACGTCACCGAACACAGTGCATTTTCGCAGCAACAGTCAGTGCTTGACGGTAACTATTCATCGTGAAAAACGGCGCAAACTAGACTCAACACACAAGCGCTGACTCGCAACTAAAGGTTTAACATTCCGTTGCGAGTCAGTGCTTGTGTGTTCCGTCTAGTCTGCGCTGTTTTTCACCATGAATATCCTCCAACTAGCCAAAACTTCTTTGTTTGACGGTGACGCCGACGTCATCAGGAATGTGTTAGTCTAGGCAGGGTCTTTCAATGCTATTGTCGTCACGAAACTACAGCCGGAGTTTCTTATAGGGTCAGCGCCGACCGCTAGGGCCGCCGCCGTTTTGAAAAAGTGCATCAGGCCGCCGCAAGACCCCGGTCGCCGTTGTATTTCGGGCCATATTTGCATCTGACGTTCGGAATTTTCCGCGATTATCTTATTAGCTTGCGTTAGAATGTGCTCTAGCATTTAGCTTTCGAACAGAATTTGGGCCTTGACGAGGAGGACGTTAATGACGTACGAATGCCTTACTGGAGCAGACGTTTGCCGTGAAACTAACTGCGCATCATTATAGCATTGCAGGGGATTAAGTTTATAGCATTACAGGGCTCTGAACACCCATTAGACGAGGTACAAAGCCGCTTGCTTGTCTCTTGCTTGCACTCGGTTCCCTACGACTGCAAAACGTGCTGTATGCAAAGCGAAAACGTCACCGCAGTGCATATTCAGCACTTGCTTTAGAAAGCAAACTGCGCATGATCGCTACTCTAAATGCTGGATACACTACACTGCTCTTGGTCGGCAGAACGTCGACGAACGTATTTTGTGTGTTGTCTTTGCTTCTGTCATACTACGCTGACGCCAGCGGCGCGCCGATGGTCGACGTACTATGCAGTGCGGCGGTGTCGGTGGCGGTCGTCGAGATAGGCACACAGTTGGGCGAGAGTCGGCGGCCTTGTTGTACGCGTCAACCAACAGCTGTTGTCATTTTCACTTGGCCGACCTGCGCGACTGCTCAGTCTCCTGTGGCGTTGATTTCAAGATCTGCTTCTTGCTTTCTTTGTGCTCCTTGTTTAATAATCATCTCGCGTATTCACTAAATAAGTCCTTCAAAATAATACCACACCATTCAGAATTTACCAAGTGCCTGTGTTCTATAATCTTAAGTCTATAGAAAGTATATAAGTCTATAGACAGTATATAAACCACTTTTATAAAGGATCGACGCTTCCGACTAATTGTACGCTTGTACTACGACGTAAGCAACCGTCGATCTTTTTTTTAACGAGATTTATTGCCTGAGGGCATCAGTGGGTTAACGTGTAATGAAGGATGCAGCAGTGATTAAAGTAATGGGAATAGGTTAGATGATTTATGAAGTCCAGTAGTGAGCGATCGTATGGTCCCTGCGTCATGGCAATATATGAAGCAGAGTTGCGCGGTTAATTTATGTTCACTGTTGCCACACTGGATCATCATTTGCATTCGCTAAAACTGGCAAATTCGCTCTCCACAACCGCCGAAACTAGACCCGTGAATCCTGCGGGCTCGCTAGGCCTACTCGTCGCGGAAGGGGGCCGGTGTCGACTATTTTAAAGCGTGAGAGTGCGAAATTCCTTTCAGAAGCACGCTAATATTCCGAGGCGGGGGTGAAACCACCTGTTTCTTGCCGCGTTACTGTCCGCTTGATATTCCTCGGCAGCTCCGTGTCACCGCAGCGGGGGACCAACGAGGCTTCCTCGATCGCGCCTCTGTAAACGGAACAGCATGCCGACACGTATCAAGCGCTC
The DNA here is from genome assembly GCF_055824585.1 of Amblyomma mixtum. Classification (NCBI taxonomy): domain Eukaryota; kingdom Metazoa; phylum Arthropoda; class Arachnida; order Ixodida; family Ixodidae; genus Amblyomma; species Amblyomma mixtum. The sequence continues at coordinate 87,459,450 of NC_143013.1, forward strand.
CACAAGGCCGCACGCACACAAATTGCCCTACCTTAGCGCACAAAAGCACAGTAAACATCGACGTTCACCATCAAACTAATCTGTCCCGAAAGACGCGGGTTCGATCCCGGCCGCGGCGGTTGAATTTCTTTGGAGGAGAAATTCGAGGCCCGTGTACTGTGCGATGTCAGTGCACGTTAAAGAACCCCAGGTGGTCGAAATTTCCGGAGCCCTCCACTACGGCGTCTCTCATAGCCTTAGTCGCTTTGGGACGTTAAACCCCATAAACTAAACTAAACTAAACTAAACTAAACTAAACTAAACCATCAAACTAATAGCGCAGGATATTCCGGAACTCGGCAGCCTCGAGCAGCTAATGGAGCTCTCCCATAGAGTTACGGAGGAGTTTGTAACCCGAAAGCATCGAAGGACTCTGGCATGGGTCAGCCAGTCAACCGCGACGTCATGGTTAGCTTCAGCTCTGGCGCTGGCCAGGACCAAAACTGGCAGTACAGAATCGCATCTAAATTACTATCTACGCTGCGCACTGGTGTTATGAGTTCATTTTCATGATTACTAGTCCCGTAGGCTTCTTTGAAGGCATAAAAAACGGACACCTAAAAACTCTGTCGGTATCCCTTTTAACACGAGCTGCTGAACGAAATTTACGGCTCAGCTAGTTCAAGCTATCCAGCATTGAAACGAGACGTGCCAAAAGAGTGCAGCTGTTTACTATCCGTAGACGAAGGGCCTCACATAGGGCTTAAGCGTGCACGTTATGGATGCGCTTGTTAATTGCGGTCACGCTCTGTGTGACCTGGAACGAGCAAGCTGTGCCCGGGTGCGCTCAGGGGCAAGCTGGAGACACTTAATAACGACGCTTCGCAAAACGAAGAGTAAATGGCTTGTTATGCAGATCTATACCCATTCATCAGTTCAGGTTTTTTTTAGCTGTTTAGTTTTTCACCTGCGAGCGCCGGCGAATAACCGCTGAAGTGAAGAAGTGGTGGTGCGATGATGAAAGTAATCTTGTTTGCGAAATGTTTGGCCTTCGTGACAATAATTGTTTTGCTATAATTGTTGTTTTTCTTTCTTCCAAGGCAATGCCGTTGCGTGCCTGCTGGATAAGAAAAATAAAAATAAAATTGGACAAATAAACATATATACAGAGAGAGGTTTATTGACGAGGAAAAGCGCAGAGGTCGGCCTGAGTGTTTAATCTCTGACCTCCTAGTCAGCACTAGAAAAGGGGAGGAAAGAGATGTATAATACATTAAGGTGGGTACAGAAGTGCGAATATATGCAAGCACACCTCGTCTGACCAATCCATGAGTCTAGGTCCGTGCTGCTTGAACAACGAAGTCGCGCCCGAATTACCTCTGAAATCTTCCGCGCCTCATATGAAGTCCTTAGTATTAGTTGCGCTTCTAACGTCCTGGCGTCAAAGCGCGCCCTTGATGCGGCTACCACCCCTCCTTCACATGCGCCCAAGGCTTAAAAACGATATCTACTGATTCAGGGCTGCGCCACAACAAATAATTTTGGTAGTTTCTACGCGGGAAATCCACGCCAAACCAATATCTACGTTGCGACTTCGTTTCAAGCACTGTTAGCTTCCTTAATATCTAAGTCTACGCAGACAGCTAGCGTGATTACATATACGCCAAAGGGAACTTTAAAAGTCATGTGAACATCGTTTTTTAGAGGGCCGTGTCGATTGCTTACTTGTTTCTTGTGCGTCGCCGTCAAAATGCGCATAAAGCTGTAAAGATTTTGGCCTGGTTTATGGGGCTTAACGTCTCAATGCGACTCAAGCTATGAGGGAGGCCGCAGTGAAAGAGTCCGGATAATTTCGAGGACCTGGGCTTCTTCAACGTGGAGTGACAACGCAGAGTACGCGGGTCTCTAGCACTTCGCCTCCGTCTAAATTCGGCCACAGTGGCCGGGATCGAACCCGCGTCTTTCGGGTCAGCAGCCGAGCACCATAACCACTGAGCCACCGCGGCGGCTGCATAAAGCTGGAAAAGGGGGGGGGGGTTATGCTGTGCACTAAACGGAAGCACTGATGATTGAACATAGCTACGAGCAGTCTTTCCTTTGTCAGCACGCTTGTTTCCATGCAGCCCGCAGTGTACCGGGGTCCACGGGAAGACGATATGGAGGCCGCTTTCTCAGGCTCCCGTATGAAGCTCAGTGACATTGAGTGCGCGGTGTACTGGTGGACCTTTGGCACACAAAACATTCTAGTATTTGTAGCGCTGGCTTCGAACCAGAGAGTACATACCCCTCATCCCCCTGCCTTGGCGTTGAGGCTTCTTCATAAGGCGAAAGCCTTTAATGCCTCATCGTTGTCGACAGAAGGTTGTCAGCAGAGGTGTCACGCTTTTCGGTTGGTCGAAATGGTTATGACGTCAGAGTGCGTGGATTCGAAGTAATGAGGTCCCCCACGGATGCCTGACGCCCCCTTTTGGAGCACACGACAACTAATAAAATAGTTGTCATCCGCTCCGACAGGGGGCGTAAGGCGTCCGTGGCTGCCTACATTACATACCTCATTAATGCGAACAAATCCATGCATAGAAGCGAACTCATCGAAGCAGAGAGAGAGAGAGTCGTGCTAAAGAAGCAGTCAAAGTCGGTAGTCAAAGTGTGTAGTTGTAATGTGTAGTCATAGTGTGTGGTCAAACAAAGGCCTAGTACAGCACAAACAGCATCGCAGTCAATGCCAAACAGTGCGCCAGGAAAGGCTTTCTCCTTGCAACACTTTAGAGAACCAAAGTGCCCCCTGAATTTTTAAGCTATATTTACTGAGTTTTTTTTAGCCCCATCTTGATGTGTGGTATTCTATAGTTGGGATAAATTATATTGCTTCCCTTCTCACTATAAGCTCAGCAGCAAGTTTATGTCGTTTGATCATCAAGACTGTATTGGTGAACAGTATGCAGAACAAGTATATAACACTTGCCGCTGTTGACGCGGTTGGCGTTAGTGACCCGTCTGTTTCGACGATCCCGATATTTCTATACCTCGCTAAAATGTACTCAAATCTAACCTGCTTTAGGCCGGCAGTCGTTTACTTTTTCTCGTATTCCAGGAAAAGCACGTGTTCAGGAGGCTCGGTCGTCGCTGATGGTGGCTCGTTGCGAATGCAGGGGCAAAACCGGGCGGTGCATTAAGCTCGTCCTTGACAACCTACTCTTAAAGCAGCACCGCGAGCTGTGAGGCACTTCGCAGTTGGGGTTTGACTTAATATCGGCGCCTAGATCTCTTTGACGTGCACCGAACTTTGAGTGCGCGGTATTAATTTGCGTCTCGTCTCGGTGCAAATTCAGCTGCAGCGGTATGACCGGACCCGATGAATTCGTGCTTAGCATTGCAACTGCACAGCCACTGAGTCACAGCCGCGGGTTCAACGTAGGAATCGGCGGTGAATAAAATACACGGCGCAGATAAAATGTTTCAGATGCGCAAGTTAAACTCGAAATTGCCTGTAGACAGCCCTATGCTGTTTCGAAACTATCTTCTTGTTTGGAAACAACTTCTCCCTCTTGTTCGTGTTGTTAATCTTCCAAGAACCTTTAGGTAATGAATATGATAACCTCTTCTGTCGCCTACACGTCCACGCGTGTAGCGTGCGATATGAGGGGTCGTACACAGGGTGTTTCACCTAAGATGTTCTGAAACTTTATAAATATGCCTTTGAGTTAGTAGGGCGCTTTTTTTTTCTCAGCGCGGCATTGTCAGCGGTGTGACGCATCAGAATAGGGGTAAGATATGTAACTAGCAAGCTGGTTAACTAATATTGAACAGATGAATTCTTAACTATTACGGATAGTCACCGCATTTATTGACGGGCTTGCAGCGCACCGTAATTTATACCCCTATTAGTTTTTAAATATCAAAAACGCGGTTACCCTCGTCACTGTGGAGCAACAAATTTTGCCTATATCACGCCAAAATGTTGGAAAAGCTTGCCGGCAGAACAACCAATTCAAAATAGCCAAAATATGTTGCGCCAAAGCGCCGAGGGTAACTGTGTTTTTAAATTTAAAAAATAATATAGATATTACGTACGGTGTGCTACACGTCTCTCAATAAGAAAACTCAGCGTAATAGTAAAAAGTGAACAATTCAATACTGGTTAAGAAGCCTACCGTTAGCATGTATTAGCTACATTAAATGCACTCGACCACTGAGAGCGCAACGCCGCAAAAAGCGCTCTACTAGCTTAAAAAGCCTATTCTTTTACAAATTTCACGTCTTAGGCGAAACACCCTGTAGCATAGTGGCCGTGTTTAAACACATGTTCGTTTTCTTCTGGTAGGTGACAAAAAGTTAATGCAAATCTGGCGTGAAAGGCATACAATGCATTCCTGCTTTAAAGGAGGGCACACAGTTTGTAGCCGAGTGTGCCTTTACAGGTAAGCTTGGGCTTCATATGGCCACGCTGAAGAGGGGACTGAAGAAGAGAAAAAAGTGGAGAAGGGACCACTTCCTTCCTCGTGTACTCAAGGACCTCTAGGGAGGGTACTCAGCTTCGCATACATGAGTCATTATTGTCGTTTTCGTAGATCGCATCGCTGATGAGGCCTCACAGAAAGAGGCGGTGTGCGCTGTCAGCCTTGTACTGGCAGTGGCGAGGTAATTGGTTACATACAGCACACAGCTAAAGTTCTGCTTCTGCGCGGGGCACCCATGTCAGCTTCGTTGGCAACTGACTTTGATACTGCGTCTTTGAATTCAACTTGGTCGTTGCTTTTTCATTCCACTACCGTGTGGGTTTTTGGTGTGTGGAGGCCTTGGGGCATGCAACGGTATGTGGGTTGTTTAGAGCGAGAGCTTTAATCCTCGGGGTACAACTTCTGATTTCGATGTGGACGAGACGATGACCTTCAGTACCTCACAAGGTCAAACCGAACTTAACTGTGATATGACCCAAGCTATGGTAGTATGACTGCGTGATCATATGACTATGACCATTGTATCTGTCCTTGATCTTTGACCCTGACATATGATTTCAGACAGTGGGCACCACATCGACAATGACCTTCAAAGCGTCACATGGTCAAGCCAAACTTAAATGCGTGGCTGTATGACCCAAGCTCTGGTAGTATGACCACGTGATAATATGACTATTAACATTGGGTACCTGACCTTGACTGTTTACCTTGACCCTTGACCTTGACATTTGATCTGAAACATGGAGACCATACTGAACAGAGCTTTCGCTCGTATAACTAGATTGAAGCCACGTTGAACCCCTGCCATTTTTTTCGGTGGAGCTTCTGTAGTGTAGGATTCGGAAGGTTGATGGTGGATTGCACTTCTTCAGGTTGAAGGTGGGCGAAGGTAGAGGTGGGCGGATAAACAGATCCTTTGCTGAGGGAGGTGGCCGTTGGGTGATGCTTCTTGAGGGTTGAGGAGTAAGCTTCACACTCCGAGGCTAATAAAGATGCCCCGACGCTTGTATTTTCGCATCGTACATTAATAGTGCTTTCGCAGTAAGGAGTAAAAAGGTCAATACAAAAAAGAATGAAAGAGAACTTCACAGAATTCCGTTAACAGCACTTAGGAGAGATTCGCTGGAAGCGTCCGTGTCGTCATTCTCTTTTCAATAAAAAGATACATAGTTGCTCACAGGATTCGCTGTTCTTTTAACGACTTTGTAGTTCGCGACAAAGCACTCGTACAGGGACGGAATATATAAATGTTACCGTGGCTAGTTCGTTACACTAAATCAATTATGCGCGAGAAACCAATGTCGAGAGTTTCTATGCATATAACTGAACCTAAATACGTGCGCCGCCTTCTAGTGCGTTAGAAGATCCGGCTATTCTTCAGAAACAGAAGTCAGAAACATGCACAGAAGAAACAGAAGTCAGAAACATGCACTGCATGTACTGAAGACTGAACACAAAATGCTTTCACTGGCTCTTCATTCTCAGAACTCTAATCTGCGCTGCATCTTTCAGCAGTTAGGAACACGGAATCGGTAACGCATTACAGATAAAGACAGCAATATCTGTGACAATTTGCCGGTTGCAAATACTTCGCAAGCACTCAACGTGTTGTTTGCCGTTCCGTATGCAGTCGCAGCGTCACCCGCAAAAATTAAAGCTTGATGGAACAGACGCTATTCATTGTGTCCCTGCCTCCCGGATATCGACAGCTGCCAAAGGCGCTCATACGCGCAATCTCTTATTAATCTTTCCGCTAAGTAAGTCCGCACACAATTACTCGAACCAACTGCTGGTCGGTCGACCTCCTTCCCGGGCGCGTTTATCAGTTTCCATGCTTTTCCGACATGACGGCAATTTTTTTTCTCTGCACCGCAGAAAACACAAACACGAGGCGAGAGTCGCATACAGCTTCGACGAGGAAGGTAAGGGGGCGAGGGAAAGTTGAAGCTGTGGCAAGTGCCCGCCGCAATTAAAGTCAGCAACACGTGGAGTCTAAGCCGATTAACACCGTCAGGTGACCGGTCATACTCCTCCTCTCACTACCCCTCCCTCACTCACCGATCGCGCTTTGCGGATGTCGGAAAGATTACGCAGGTTCCTTTCTATCCCAGACTGCCTCACGCGCGGTAAGCTCCGGAAACCTGTCGGCGCGAACGCGTGCTCAGTTCAAGAATCTCGACGACCGCGAAACTTGGACACACTCTGAGCTCGCCGTAAAGCGATACAGAGTGTCGCAAACGCGAGGTACTTGGTCCATTCAGGCAGCCGGCAATGTTTCGCCATCCAGAGGATTAGGAAGACAAAGAGCAAACGCTCTCGCGCCGGCACCTGGCGTGGATCCAGTTTAAGAGAATCCTCACGGGAGTGCGGTGCTTCTTGCGGTTTCTTCACAGGAGGTGCAAGCTTTCCGCGCAGCGTAGCAGCGAGTCCAGCGAACATGACCCGGGTCGCCGAGTACGCGGTGTTCGGCGCCTTGATGGCTCTGAACTTCGGGCTCGGCCTGTACTTCTCACTACGGCGGAAGGCTCGCTCGGCGGACACCTCGGCGGAGGTGTTCCTCGGAAGCAGAGCCCTGCGCGCATTTCCGCTGGCAGCGTCGGTTGTGGCCAGTCTGATCTCTTCCACCGGTTTGGTGGGCTTCACGGGACACTTCTACGCGTACGGCTTTCACCTCATGTGGAATGGCCTCAACACCATCGCGGTGGCGCCCCTCGTCGCCTGCCTGTTCCTCCCGGTGTTCTACAGCCTGCGGATAACGTCAGTGTTCGAGGTAAGGCGCTCTTCTCCTCTGAGACTATGTGGCTAATCAAGTAATTTCTTGTACTAATAATTTGCTTGCGAAATTCTCCATTAAAAAGCGGTAGCTTTGCAACGCGGCTAAACCGAGTAGACGTGCTGAAGCATGTGTTCAGCCTGGTTGGCTCATGGTTTTGCTTTGCTGGGTCGTCGACACGTCTAACGACGATATTAGTAGTTTTAGTTGAACACGACGACGTGCAGTGCACAACGCGAGTGTGTGTTAACTTTAGCATAGCGCAGTGCTCTGATGCACAGGCAGGTTTGAAACGCAGTCGCGGCAGTATCTATTTTATTTATTCATTTTTTTTTAATTCAAGGTCAGGCTTCAGCGATGAAACGGCTTTCGCAGCCTTGGTCTTGAGGTGGATCTTTCACTCTAAAAAAAATGTGAATAACTTGCATTTACTGCACCATCTGGACTTTGTTTTGCTTTGCTGTTATAAATGAGGAACTGATGAAACAAAAGTCGCGAAGAAGTTGTTTCGATCGGCCTGCGCAAAAATAAAAGGTCACACTTTACGAGGTATACCAGCACAACCTGTTCCTTTTTAAAGAGAAATGTTGGTGTAATCCGAAAGAACGTAAGAATACAGGTAACTCCTTAAATGAGACATTATTTTTGTCGCTTTATTACAGCAAAAACATAAAATTGCTGATTTTCAGCGCGGCAAAAATGCTTTCGACCGTTAAATGTTTCACTTTTCCAATGAAACTCCCACATGAATCAATTCATCCATGTTATTTGGGTATGACGCTGGGTTGTGGACCCCTGACTCTCATTTTTGCTGCCGGTGTTCTATCAAACTCAATGCTTATTTGTGTCAGGCATTGCAGCCTGCAAGGTCATATTTCACGATGTGTTATGACAAACCCGCAGCTCTTGTCACGCACGTGGTGACAGCAGTGAAATTGAAGGTCTTCAAATAGGTACCTGACAGAGGTGAAGGATAAAATTCGGCCTGATGATTTGAACACAAATGCTGAATAGCCGAGAACGAAGAGATTCCGACGCATACCGTAGGGCAGTCTGTTTGGAGCGCATTTTTTTTTTCAAGTATACTTCAATAGCACGCGTGGTTCCCGACGTGTAAGACTACCCTATTGTTCCTCCTTGTGTGGTTAACACAGAGAACAGTTGGTCGATCATGAAGGACCGTCAATAAAACGGAGAGTTGAGCTAGTTGGTGCGTACTGCTGGCGGAAAAAAAAACAGCGCTGAGACGAGGGACAAAGAAAGAACACAAGAGGACCGGCGCCGGTCCTGTGGTCTTCTTCTTTCTTTGTTCCTCGTTTCAGCGCTGTTTCTTTTTCTCAGCAGCATGAAGGGACATTACGGTTCTTAGAACAGAAGACTTGTCTGGACCCTGGCTCCTCGTACGTAGAAATTCTGGACAAAAGGATTTTTTCAACTAGAAAGAGTTTACGGGCATAATTTCTTCACATAGTGTGAGATTTCACTATATCCGCAGACCCACCCTCGGAATTGTTCCATTTTTTTTTTTGCATTTTAACATTTTTGCTCTCCTCGAAAACGTTCCCCAATGATTTTCTCTATGGCATCCTAAATTACTCGATGCTAGCGATAGAAAAACTTGATAAGACAGATTTTGCTACCAATCGGAAGAGTGGACCAATATTTGCAATATTTCCACAACAGAACCTTATAATATTTCAATATTCAGATAAATGCCCAAGAGATCGTCGAATTAATTTCTGCTTCAATGATGCACATTATGCTGGAAACTCAGAAACAAATTCATCATAAACTGGTGGCAAAATTCCTCTGCATGAACCGTCGGTTTGAAGAGTACTCAGTTGTGTGTAAAGCGCAAGGTGGATAAAACCACTAGCGCAAGTCCCCTAGATGCCAGCGTGATTACTGAGCGAGACACACCAAAGTGGTCTAACAGTGGTCGAACGAAGACAAAAAACGTAATGATGCTCGAACAAGTCTACAAACAACTGAAAGTGTAACTCCTGAGCTGGTTGAACTCGAAAGGACTTCTGATTGTCAAGTTAACTCAAAGGTGATGCCATTGCACTACGTTGATTGTTACTGACTCATCAGAGCATCGCTTTGCCTCCGTAGACGTTAACCTCCGTCGTCGCGCGCTAGTAAACGCATGCTGTGGGGAATTTATGCACGCACCTCCCTGAAAAAATGGGGTCTTAAAGTGAATGCTACAGGACTAAGAAAGTTAATTGATTGTTTTAGTGGCTGCAGTGAGGTCTTAAATGAGTTATATCAATAGAGGTTGTCTTGCATCGAAAGCCGTGTTTTATTAATTCCCTATTAAGCACTTAGATGCGTCGCAACAAAAACAGGGAAATTAAATTTCGAACTGTGGGAAGATGAGCCCCACCTATTAAAATGCAGTGGAGTCTTGAAAAGTATACCTTTTTTATAGTAAACTGACGTGACTGTAGTGTTTGCGAACGGAACGTGGTCAAACTATAAAAAGACAATGTCACTTGCGAACATACCATCAACGTCAAAAGGAACACGAACAATATAGCTGAAACGCGAGCGCGAACACGCCGAAGTATTATTTCCTGGATAGAAAATTCAAATGGGCTTCGTTACTACTCTCGAAGAGATGTTATCCTGCCTGAGATGTGAAAATCAAATGCGCTATAGTTCAGTTTCGTTCCACTAAGGTCTCGACATTCTGAGCGGGGTTTAACTGTTTTGTGCGCGTTTGATTTGACGCTTACTGAAGTCGGTGTAAGCGAAAACGCGAACAGCTAAGGGGTACAGGATACTGCTCGCGCAAGAGCCCTTTTAAACCGATTACAGTAAAGATGCAAACTGAGAGCGACTTAAACGTTTTAATATTCATGAGAAACTGTCGCTTGCATAAGAATCCAGCAATTATACCTGCTCTATCACATTAAACTAAGGTTGGTGCGTTAATGCTACGCAGTAACCTAAACGCGCAGCGAAAATAACTCACGGAAGGCTTTACGGAATGCGACACGCGTTCTGAGAGTAATAAAACCTAACGTTCAGGGCCAAATGCAAAAGCGACGCATCCAGATACTGGTCGTGCAAGTGTGCATCCACAGAACACGACGCTACTCGCCGCGGCGTCTCCAGGAGGCCAAGCGACTGACGCAAACCCAAATAAACTTAAATAAATGCTACCATGCGCGCAAAGGGCAACACACTGACAATAGTGAACCGGTACCGCTACCTTGCGGCACGCAGGAAGGTTTGCGCATGGAGGTTGTTTCATACGCTAAGTGGGCTTTCGGTTATACAAGACAGAGGGAGAACACGTCAGAAAAAAGTAAAAATAGTATTACCAGAAAAAAAAGCATGATCTTAATATTTGTTCTTCTATTCTTAGCATAAAACACTCTCTTAGCGAGCCCCGCCGCGGTGGCTCAGTGGTTACGGCGCTCGGCTGCTGACCTGAAAGACGCGGGTTCGATCCCGGCCGCGGCAGCTGAATTTCGATGGAGGCGAAATTCTAGGGGCCCGTGTGCTGTGCGATGTCAGTGCACGTTAAAGAACTCCAGGGGGTCTAAATTTCCGGAGTCCTTCACTACGGCGTCCCTCATAGCCTGAGTAACTTTGGGACGTTAAATCCCAATAAACCAAACCGAATTTTTTAGCGAGTAGTTCGTAAATTTAAACCCAATTTTAGGCATCCTTTCAAACGCACTGTCAAATTGATGTCGCAGGCAGGAAGTTGTGGTTGAGTTTTCATCCTTTTTGCGCGACCATGTACGTGGGCTTTGGAAAGCGCCTTAGGGTAGATGAATTTCTGAAAAGTACTTCGCTTATATCACATGGTGAAATGTATTACTAGTTTGACCACTGATTAGGCACTTGGCGACGAGAGCGGTGAATGAGGTAGGACACCTACGACAAAGAAAGTTGACACTAAGCGGCAACCTCAGGTTAGTGGCATTTATCGTGTCCATGATCACTTTTTTTCTCTGCGACGTTAGCATGCGTGCCAAAAGGTGCCTGGGACGGCCAATTACTAATCTCTACTAAACAACTATTAGCGAATGTTTTCTTGGAGCTGAATGAGTCGCTGTGAGCGGGACATGTCTGATGTGGCTTCCTCCTATGTTTGACGCCGCACGATTCTGGCGCAAGACGGAACGTGTGTCCTTGAGCTTTGCACTCGCTGATGGCATAGGGTCAAGGTGTATTTTTCATGTGACGCCTTCGCGCCTTTCCGTGTTCGATGATGCATGCGAATCACAGGTGTTTGTAATCAGTATAGGCTGTTTAAGGCATGCTGCAGCAATATTTCTCCACATGATCGGACGTTTACATTTGTTAAATAAACACAAAAGAAAGCGCACAGCACCCACCAACATGCGCCAAGCTTTTGGTGCGTGGCCTTCATCTTAGTAAAACATCCTTTGCGACATGTGGCGACGTTGTACGAGTTTCATATGTTCGACAATTTTCGAAATACCTTAAGCTCTAGTAGACCCTCTGTTTTCACGTTTGTACATCACGACATGAGACAATAGGAATGAAGAAGAAATCTTGAGAACAGATCATTAAAAAAACTTGAAAGGCCTAGACACTAGTCATTTTCGAGGACCTGTTTAGTCCGGCATCGATGAATTGTGTCTGTTTTTAGTATTAGAAACTTTATTCATTCTTTCTTTTTGTGAGGTTCGGCGGCAAAAAGAAGATCTTGCGATTCTGGCGCTCTATGCAGTGGGATTGAACGCGATTCAGTAACAGGCTTTTGTAAGTACTTGCACCAAAAGTGCCACTCCGATAAAGATATCACTGCTTTTCTGCATGTGCTTCCTCACAAATTAGAACGGCGTTGGCGGTAGGATATAGGGCGCTTGCATCCATACCACTCATGCAACAAAAAGGGCTGTCAAAGTCAACACCATGCAAGTACTAGAAGTGGTTTAGTTTTAAACCTGTACGCCCTTGAATGCGAGAACCAAGTTTTGTGAAGCGCGGACATATCCAAAAAATTTATTACGTCTAAAGCTTACTTGAACCGCATGACTTATGATAAAACGAACATGAAAATATTTTTCGGCTGAGTAAAAAATGTGCAGAAGTTGCCAAACCCATCCGTTTCCGACCTTTGCGCACCAACGATGAACAGGTGTGAAATTATTTATAACGCTGCGGTCATCTTAGTTATCATTTCTTTAGTTCTTCGTAGAAGTGTTGCAAATGTCATGGCAGGACACCTTCAAGGAAAGCAACGGAGGAAAATTTGTTCAAATGTTCGGGGCTGTGTTAGGCAAGATCTTTGGCAAGTCGGTGACTGAATTCTCCAGAAAGTAATTGTGGCCGATGTGATCGGGGAAGCCACGTGAGCTTTGAAGTGCTTTGCGGTGTTCTGAGGTGAGCTGGTCTTCAGAATTTTTCGGTGTGCTTGATATCGGCCGCCAGATTTGTCTGGCTGCACTATCAGGCCGCCGAGATTTCGGCATACTTTAAGAGAATTTCCTAGCTTTGTTTCAGCATTCCTGAGGCATTGTGGTGTTCCAAATAACGCAGCAAGAGTAAAATGTAAATGATGGGCTGGTTGTAGCGAGCGTTGAAGAGAAAAATGGACAGTAACTAGACTATCACTCTGCGCTACATTCACCTGCGGCGAATTCCTTCTACGCTTTAATAAATTCCGTGTGGCGACGGCATGTTACGAGTGCACGCCGTTCTACTGAGCACAAGGTGAATAATAAAAAAAAACTCGTGTACCCCATTATGCTTTGTTGGGTTCCTTTTTCGGAAGTGGTTTTCTACTGCTTATTGGTGTATCGATAAATGAAACTTCTCTAAACCACTAGGCCGGAGGTAAAAGCTGGCGTCACAGGAGTGAAATGACGCTTTCTATAGGCTTCCCAGACCAATTTTTTTTGCTATTAAAAGGAATTCCGCAGCAGCAGAAGTGCCCGATCGAGCGCTATGGCAGCATTTCCAAAGTAAATAAAAAAAAGGAAGAAAAATAAATTTTGAAGTTACATCCCACCGCTGGCGACATGAAGCTAGAGAGAGCAACATATAACATCTGGTTGCGCAGACCCCATCATTTTTGTTCTTCAAAAAAAAAAAAAGTGGACGTCCTCCTGTCAGCTGCAGCAAGCAGTTTCAAACCCTAGCATGAACATGGCCCGGAGCCGTCAATCAAACATGACGCTATATCCAGAGTGGTGCAGCTGTTGCATTCAGGCACACACATCATATTTTGAAAAGGTAAACATGATGAAGACCTCACAAAGGTATCATGTTCTTGCCTGCTCTGACGGTGGGCAAGAGCTATTGTGCCAAATTAAGTTCCATTATCAGTGTCTAAATGCGCGAAAAATGGTTACTGATCACATAATTTGCGATTAAAATCTAAAGCGCACGCTGTTCTAAGTACCTCTCGTGTTAGATAAATGTGGCTACAAGTGGCTACCGGTACGCTGTGATGCATGATCTTTATGCGCAGAAACTTAGAGCTCAAGTTACACCATGGATTGAAACTATGATCCTATCTCTTGTTGGAAGCTTTAGAAATGGTTCCCAACAAGGCATCTTTCCACGCATTTGGACGCAGCTTTTGTTTTTTTTTTCTGCGCTCAGCTGCGGATGACGAATATTTTTGGCGGTTTTCTCTAAAGATTAAATCTAACAGTATTTAATCGATATCGTGGCTGCGTCAAAGAGCTCAGTTATTTCCCCTCGCCTCGTTTTTGACGGCGCAGCGATTGTGGAGGCGAACGCTCAAAGTGAGAGGCTTATAGTTGAAATGTTGAGGGGCATCCCACTTCGAGTTGCTGATCGTTTCGGTCGCGCGCTATCATCTGCTAACCGCCCTGGTTAGCTTAATTGACAGAGCGACTTTCAGGAACAGGTGCTGATCCCGGGGCTCGGTCATCGGCCAAGGGTGAATTTTTTTAACTAGGCAGTTTCTGCGAAAGGTGTAGAGTTTTCTTTTGAAACCATACGGTTTCGCTTGGATGGTTATGATTAGCAATTACTGCCTTATGAATCATCTCCACCTTGGAGGTTTCTCCTAAACACTAGACTAACACGTAACCAACTATTCGTCAAATCGAGAAACCTCTCACAAGTGGAGTGCTGCCTTTTTTATTTTTCTTTACTTCATCCTCTAATATCTCACTTTCCAGCCAAGCGCTTTCCTAAGTGCCATCACGTAGTTGCGTCGGTGTTGTCCGTTTTAAGAGTACTTTTGTAGCCAAAAAGTTGCAGTGTTGTCTACAGTTTCTTATGCAGTCCATGAGTGATTTGTTCAGTCATTATTTGTACCTTCGGCCGCAAGGCAAAGTTCGTGTGAATATTTAACTCATGAAGAAAAATGCTACTGAAGAAGGTCGCTTTGACTTGAGGAACAAAACCAGCGCAGCAACAGGGACAAGAGAGAAGACGGGGTAGACGCTGACCAGCAACTGAAGGTTTGTTGGAAAGGAACACACAAAATATGCTCTCTCAGCGCTTGTCTCGTCTTCTCTTATCCCTGCTGCTGCACTGTTTTTGTTCTTCAGGTTTGTGCCAACATCCTCAACTCGCCGTTTTACTGTCTCTTTGAATGTTACGTTGCTTTCCAGATTCCCTAAACAATTTGGAACTAACTGGAGCACAACTTTCGTTTCAGTATCTCCGCATGAGGTTCAACTCTGCTATTTCACTGACTGCGTGCGGATGCTACCTCTTTTTGACGGTAAGGGGACCCCTACGTGTTCCTTTCAAACCAGTTCTGAGTACGCGCTAAAGAGATCTGTTTCTAGCAGTGCAGAATATTTTGTGCACTGAAACCATTGTTCTTTTATAGTTCTTTGGCTTTTTGGCGCTGAATTCTCGCAGTGCAGTTACCGAAACTTGTGAACTTCCTGTTAGACGCACTTATTAGGCACGCGTGTAACAATGAGTAAGATGACGGTAAATGGCTCGGCCTTAATGCGCAAAATCAAAACAACGAAAACACATTAGCGCTGTTTGCTAGATGGGCAATTCCTTACTACTTCAGTATTGAGGCACCTGCCCGCCCTTCAATATACTTGAACCACACAGTGTAACGCAATTACGTCTGCGCACAGGGTCTGCCTTTCTCCCATTTTTAGCCCATGCTCACAGATTAGCGTGGGCCCGTTTGGGTTCCTTCGTTTCTTTTTTATAGCAGTGATGCGTGTGGAAGCGATGCTTTATTTTTGAGCCGATTCAGACAGCGTCACTCTAAGGAAACAATACAGATGGCCTCCTCATAAACGGATGAACTTACTTCTAGGCCTTGGCACACCGAGGTTAGGTAAAGGGACGGGAATGAAAGAAAGCCTACAGAAAGCGCTGACTACAACGCTGGCAGATACACGGCACCCAAAGAAGAATTTACCGTGCAATGTCCAGACGGATAGAGACGATGATTTTCTTAGTCTCGTCTTTTCTCTGCTGCGTAAGGGTCAGATGCCCTCAGGCACGTTAATTACTGATGCTCATGCGCACTCCCTACGACCCAACGCAACAACGTTCAAGGCAAAACGCACCGAGAGTATCCTAGCACCATGCATATCTGGCGTGGCATCGCTTAGTACACGTGGTAATTTGTTGCATGGAATTAGCAGGCCGGTACGTGAAGGAAGGTAGCCGGCTTAAAGCCCTTTTCCAGGCCTTCCTATATATAGCCTCAGTCGGTTTGCGGCTTTCGTAAATGGCCTGAGTATGAGGCATGACTGCGATATTCTGCTTTCTTCTGCATACTTTCATCTTAATATTTGATGTGAGCTGCTTTCGAAGCTCAGATCTGAATTTCTGTGCGAGACTAGCTTGAAGCAGATCTTGGCACACTAATAGGCAAAGACAGTTTTATGGTTTTCTTTATGGTCCCAATAGTAGGAAGGAAGTAATGGGCGTTTTTGGCCAAGTGCCTAATGTTGTCATAAATGTCCACTTCGTGGGTACAATCCAAAACCGCTTACGCGATTAATAGGACACTGATCACATACTATTAGGAGACTGCGTTGTATTCGGAAATATCTCCCGAGCCCAGGATTAGAAAACACTCGACGTATTTGTACAATGCTTGAACGTGGTTACCTTGAAGGCTACATGGACCTTCTTTGTTACATGTACCAGCGGCCCTGCGTACAAATAGGAAGCCATCTGAGTTTTAATGCACAGCCCATGTCATTCTATGTACTGTTCCTGCTTAGATGACACCATCATCGGTGTGAGGCACGCAGCTACAAGAACCGGGAAACATTAAATTTTTACAGGAGTGGCGCTTTGAAACACAATCGGATTTTGCTCTTTAGTACGTGACTGACCAACAATCTGTGTGCGGTACCTCAGATTAAGGTGCAGCGTACACCTGTAGATAATCCCAATAACACAGCAGGTCCGTATAAGCGTGGAAACACCGGCACAATCTTTCAGGATGGGATCACCTATGTGTCCTTAAGTGCCATGTTCGACAGGTGTCCAGCTCACAATAGGGAACTGAGGTCTGCCAAGTATTGTATTTTGAACACGTTTTGGCGGGCTAGTTGGTTAAGCATCTTGAATAAACAGCGCGAACAGCTTCGTTCGCGCTGTTTATTCAAGTTGTATTTTGAAACCAAGCCTTCGTCAGACCAGGCTTATGTGTCTCCGCATAGTGAAAAGCTGAAAAGAAAGTGCTTCCCACTCTATCGAATTTGGCTTCAAAGCATAGCAAGCTCGCTCGGTACAGCACTCCTACAAACTCCTATAAAGCTTGCTCCATGAACCGACGCTGAAATTTTGTACATTTTCAACGAGCATTCTTCTTATCAAGCTATCACTTACTTATTTTGAGGAAAACAAAACATGATAGGTCTTGTTTTTCTTGTTCCTGGAATAAACTTTTCGTTGTGGTTTCGTGTCGTAGTTTATTTGAAAGAAGTAATCTATATATAGCTTTCCTTAAAATTCATAGATGTCTGCATGTTTGGCTATTTACGCCTTCAATGTTTCAGCGTTCGCTTACGATTGGGCCTTCAATGAAATACGTGCCGTTACTTTTCAGCAAAGCATTGGTGCGCTGTCCATCTACGCAGCAAGCCTGACTATCGTCACAAGTAAGTTCCTAAACGACGACCTTTCTTACCTTGCAGGTGTCAGCGGGATTATTTTTTATCCCGAGGAGTATCCCGTTTAAAAGGTTGTTGTAAGCTTCACTCATGACGCCAACATGACTATATATTGCCACGTGCCTAGCACCGCGCAGCCTCCGCGCTTAGTCGAAACGAGAACGAAGCGGCGGTTGGCTCGACAGGCGCGCTTGTTCTAGACCTGGCTCTGAGATAAAAAGAACCGACCTCATTCTCGGGTTCTGCACTACACCAAGCTGCACGGCTTTCCTTGGGTCATGACACTGATGGAGGTGCTGGGTGGAGCAGCCCGACAGGCGCACTCGGGCTAGACCTGGCGATGTGAAATCATCAGAGTAGCAGAACGTTCCCTACTGAGCTGGCCATAACTTCAGTGCTTGATCTATCTTCACAGGCGCGGAGTGGATAGTCGGCCACGAAAAAGCCTCAGCCGGCTTTGCGTACACGACTCATGATAAACCAGCAAAACATATTTATGCCCAATGCAGTTTTCACATCACACCATTGGAGACACGAGGGTAACGTCTGCATAAGGATAAGCTCTGTATCTTATGACGCTAGCCCTGATACTTCGCGGCACTTCACCGAGCGTCGGTGACAAGATGCAGCGCAGAGCTAGTCGGCGCTCTTTGTCCGCAGTATATTATACCAAAACTGTTGGGTAATATAGAACCACTTGATTAGGACGCTTTGAAAAGTTTTGAGAAAAGACTGTTACCATGTGTCCTACATTCTGTAATTCTTTGCTTTTACACCCTGGCTGGAGTTAACAGAAACGTAAGGCAAAACAGTCGTACCAGAGGATGCGTCTTGTGCTCTCGAGAACTAGTTAGGAATAGTATAAATATTTAAAATTTTAAGCGATGTTTAAGTCACTCCTTGAAGCTGCACCGATAGCGTTTTTTCTTTCGTCGAAAGTTTGTTTTATAGGGTTGAACGTGTCACCTGTCTTCTACATAAAGGCAACTGCCATTCTCTCGCTTTGAGAAGGGTGCACTTATCGCTTCGTCGTTTGCGTCACAGCTATTAAGATTTCGGCCTTCACAGACAACTGTAAGGGCGCCCATGTGGTTTGTCACCAAAACTTGAATACCAATATACGCGTCGTTAGCGTTTAGGAGATCCCGCGATATTGGACGTGAACACCAAGAAACGGGACAGATTAGCCCATATCGACTTCTCGGGCTCTCTGCATAGCGCAGTAATGCTAGACCAAGGAATATTATAATTATGGTTTGAATTACAACAGCCTTTTTCTTCATGTCACTGTAAACTATCTCCTGCTGTTTTTTTTTTCCAGTATTTGGGGCTCCCCTTATTTGGTGCAACGTAATAATTGGAGTCTGTGGAACGCTGTACACGGCACTGGTAAGTATTCAGAAAGAGAAAATAACACGGGAACAGTCTTTCTTGTAAATAGACATATATATATATTAGTGTACTTTCAAGCATTAATTTTTTTAACTGAACCGCATTTTCTACCACGAATGGAACTGCGCGGCATGCCACAGGGCTCAGAGCAGATGCTAACATGGAAAAATGACGACGCATGAGAGACCGGAAGCACTAGTGTTTATAAAAGTCTCGGCCGTAGTAAACACATTCTTTTTCAGGCGTAAAACTTTTCAGCTCGACACATAAGGGGGACAGGACAGGCGCCTGTCCTCCGCCTGTCTGTCCTGCCCGTTCATGTGTTGCTCAAAAAAGTATTCTGTCTTGAAAACATGAACCAACTAGCCCCCAAACAAACGCTGCTGGAATACGCACTTTGTGTGGGACTGCGCCTTTTTGGTATGGAAGGGATGTGTACGCGTGCTATGAACGAAAATATCGGGTAAAATATACCGGCGAGGAGGATACCTTCGGTGAAAATATACGAAGTGCACATGAGAAGTTTTCTCTTGGGCTGTAGATTTTATAGGGCGATGTGGTTGAAAGCTGTAAGACTTCAGTTTAAGTTAGAAATGCCCTTTTTTTTCACGTGAAGCTAATCTTGGCACAATGATCTCCATTGATGAAGCCTTTTACTACCTGTGCGCTGTCGCGGCATTCAACTGGATAAAGATACTGGGTTTTATTTTGCTTCGTCCGCTTTACAGCCTAGACCTCAGACCATCCGAGACCTTCCTGTTACCCGAAATAAAAAAAAAACAGCCGAATAGTACATGCTTTGTATTTGGTGAGTTCACCAATGCGGAAATCCGTCAGTGTTGTCCAGGGCTACCTTCATTTAGTTCGATGGTGCACATTGGCAACAGAAAAGCATGATCGCTGGTGCGGACTGGAATGAAAAGTGAAAATGCTGCAACGAAAGGAAACATTCCATAATTTGATTTGAATGCAGCATCTTTCAACCCCATAACTCTATAACAGTCATAGTTCTGGGCGCTAAACTTACTCAGACCCTCTGGAACGGTATTTTTGCCACAATATTGCTTGCAGAATCATACCATTGAACGTTTTTTTTCTATTTCTGCGGTTGACACTGGAGTTGTTACTGCCCTTTCTATGCCCCATTATCACTTGAGAGACTATTAAAAGGTAAGAATCTAGAAAAAAAATTTTATTGAAGAAACTTCGTGGTAGGAATATTCGCGCTAGTTGCGTCATATGAGCAAAAAATAGTAAAATAAAAATAAGGAACTGGTTGTAAGCACGCCTGTCATTATCATATTCTCATGTCCACTCTTTGACGTCATTTTTACACATGAGTTATTTTACTTCTTAACAACGTAATGTTTCATCTTTCGCCCTCCTCTGATTTGCCACATAGGGTGGACTCAGAGGTGTAGTTTGGACAGACTGCATGCAACTGGTCTTCATACTGCTGGGCCCCACAACGGTCATCGCAAAAATAATCATTGACTCGAGCAGCTCCAAAGGCGCCTCACATGCGCTTCAAGAACTCGACGTCAGCACTTACGTCGCAAAGTAAGTCTCTACCTTTATTGTTTAATTTATGGCTCACGAGAGAGTTTTCTGTTTATAAAAGTCTTCACACGATTCCACCTTTTCCCAATATATGGGGCATGGTATGTAAGAGCTTCTGCTTTCCTGTGGTGAACGTTCTGCGCATGTTCTTGTGTCCAGTGTACCTGGATGCGTTTCGTTATTCTCTTATTGAGAGCATATATCTAGTGATTCCAAGTGTGTTTATAATTCATTTGCGTTCTAACTTACTACTTCAGTCTGGCAGCTCATTGCAACTGAGCTCTCACTGCAGCTGAGCTCATTGCATTTAAGGGTCTCCTTGCAATTGAGCGAATCGGCGACTCTTGTGCGTATTTCGAGTCCTGATCTGCTTCCGTTGCTTAATTTTCATCCACTTCCAGAGGCAATGTGCAAAAAAGAAAAAGACGAACTGAAACGCCATCTGAAGTGCATAGAGTGCAACTGAACGGTGTAAGATTTGAACCACCGCAGCAGAGTCGTAACAAACGAAAAGCAACGCTCCAGCCTCAAAGTGCACACTGTCCCATTGTGTCGCATCAGTTACATTAGCTGTCGCCGTAGTTTTATTCGTTAAGAAAACGTATCTAATGCTAAATCAATAAAACGCTGACGACAGTAAAGAGCCAGCGAGAACAAAGGGCTCGCCATTTCCTATGTATTATGGGCTAGTTCTAGTTCCTGCTGCCCGTAGCAGCTCGCAGCCTGGGAGCTGTTTTTCGATAATCTAATATGTCCCTAGCAATCTAAGTTATGCTTCTATAGGATGTCAAACTGCTAACATTTCGTTGCCTTGTTCCGTGTACAGTGTGGCGTTTGATATCACACACGACGAGAACGTATGGTCTGCTCTGCTTGCGTCAACGACGGCGTCCATATACCGAGTGGGTTTGGATCAAGTCGTCGTTCAGAGGTGCATGGCTTCCAGAACACTCGGGAGTGCTCAGAGGTACGACTGCAGCTTCTTTCAGACCCAAGTGAGGATTAGTATTCAAAGGAGTTCTTTCAATTATTGCGTAGGAATATACAAGATACAAATATCCTCTACTGTGTGCTTTTGTGCTGCGTAGTAGAGAAAAGAAATGCGAAGTTATGTCACTTGGTGAACTAGCTTCCTTGTAACACTTGTTTTCCTTCTTCC
This sequence comes from Amblyomma mixtum, assembly GCF_055824585.1. Classification (NCBI taxonomy): domain Eukaryota; kingdom Metazoa; phylum Arthropoda; class Arachnida; order Ixodida; family Ixodidae; genus Amblyomma; species Amblyomma mixtum. The sequence continues at coordinate 87,480,852 of NC_143013.1, forward strand.
TGTGTCATATTTTCATGTCCGTAAGAGCTTGATCGCAATACGGCGCGAGAAAATGTGGGAAAGAAAAGATTTGCGATATACTTGAAGCAAACCAGCATTTTGCACTGCGTCTGTTTTTGCAGTTGCGTGCGATCTTTACTTCGATAGAAAAAAATCAACCGCATCAGTACGACGCAGGCGCCACGTTACATGGAGACAGCGTTTTGCTTGCATTAAGCTGAGCTTGTCTAATGCTTAAATTTCTTTTAAAAGAGAAACAAACCCAGAAATAGCCGAAACGACGTTTTCCAGTCTACCGTTAACTGACTTGGTATTCCTTGAAGCTGCTCTGAGAAAATGACGCGGTATTATCCTGAAAATGTTAATTTCGACCGATATGAAACAAGGCTCAAGATTATAGCGTCAGATTTCTATATCTTGGGCTTGCTAGTCAGTGTCGTACGTGACTAAGGTGAACGCAATACTCTCCATCTCACTTTTTCTTTTTGTTGCAGGAATTTTGTTTTTATGGTTGAATAGTGTCTGTTATAAACTAAACTGGCAAAAACATTAAGTGGAACAATTGTGTTTGGCGCATGATAGCCACAGATGCTTATGCGCCATAAAACTCCATATAACCTAATTAAGTGGAACAACTGTTTATGCCCATTACCAAGATTGAAAATGTGCTGAGATGTTTCATTTACAAAAAGTAACTGCGATATTAGGGAAACAAAATGAGAAATGTTGCTAAATTCAGCTCTGAGAACTGATCATTGGAAACAAGAATGCTCAATAAGTGGTGCCTGCAAAATATGTAATCTGTGCATGCCTGATTCAGATATTGTGCTTATGCGAGTGCACCCATGCAATTTCTTCGCGAACAAAGCTACGGAAGAATGCCTTACAAATGCGCACGTGTATGAAGAACAAAGCAGGCATTGTAGAGAATGTTGCTTATGCACCATTAAATAAGCTTTCATTTCTCTGTGGTGTCTTCCCACTTGTATGTGCAGTTTACCGAGTACATTTGACTACACTGACTAAATTTTCTTATGCTCCGTAGCAATTCTTATCTTTCTCGTTGAAAATAAGTTTTTTTTTAGCACAACAGCATTAAAGTAAACTTTGACATTCCTGACTGATATTCTCGCTTCATTTGCTCGAAACTTGTTTTTGTTTTCATTTTTATTTTTTCTAATAGTGCTCTGAAAATGGTTTTTGAGGTATGGAACCACGTGAATAAAATGGGCAATGTGGATGATGTTCGTATATCATCAAGCACCTTTGCAGCTGAACTCTTTTCCGCATTATATAAGCTCTGTCGTAGAACCTCATTTAATGTAGAATTTACAGGGTGAAATTCTCTACAATAGGTAACTGTTTTCTGCTCATCACTGTACTGTTGTTTCATTCTCAAAGAATGAGAACTGCTTATGCAAAGCAACTTATTTCAAATGCGGCTAACACGGTGTCTTCACAATGTTTCTTTCTTTTCTTTTTTTTACAGAACAGTTTTAATGGGATCGCTCATGCTTGTCGCTGTGTACGTCGTCAACTTAGCCGTCACAGTTGCTTTGATAATTTGGTTTTGGGGCTGCGACCCAAAGCTGGCAGGCCTTATCAAAAGCCATGACCAGGCAAGTCTATGTGACGTTTTATTTTGAGTTTGCAGTTGTGTCCTGAACTTTCCAGTATATATAAATTACAGCTGCGTCTAGTTTGTACAATTGGCTGTCGTTGTTGGCGCTTTTATTTGCAATAAATATGAATACAATCACTTGTTATTGAATAGTGTTTCGTGAATATCACGAAGTGTATAATTTTTACATATGTTGAATAATGATGCCTCTTCAGAGCGGTTCTTTGCCAGTTTGGGTAGTCTCTTCGCACCAAATACCTGTACCCAATAAACACAAAATTATAAGGATAGCTCAAGACAGTTGCAACTCGTTAGACGAGCTGAGCCAGCGATAGCTCGTTCAAACCGTCTACCTTGTCATGAAAAAGCATGCACTGTAAAATTTTTTGTGCACAAATCTCTGCCGCAGTTCTCAGACTAACAGGAGTGCGTCAGACGGTAAGTTGCGCAGACACATTGTAGGGGTACTCGAAAAGTCTTGCAAAAAAAGCTAGCTAAATATCTTGATATGCCTGATATAGTCCCATTGATGGTTACTAAAACTGAGACCTTTCAGTTTTAGTTTTCTTCCCATGAGAAAAACAGGCATGGTCAAAGGCAGCACAATATACTCATTGGCGGCGTAGCTGATATCTTCATTATGCAGGAATTTCTATCCACGGAGGCAGATTTTCAAATTTGAGAACAGGAAATATATTAGAAGGCACCAAATCCCAAGAGCGACACCCTTCTGACACGCTACAATCATGCACATACTCATTAATTGTAAGCCAAATACATTGAGAGTTGATTTTAAAATATGCCATATTTTAGCCTGTGCCGACCAATAACTTTGTGTCTGGCGCTCCTTGGCCTTAGATGCCCTCACGCCAAAAAAAAAAAAAATGCACCATCATCATCACGTTATTTTTATCGGGAATTTAGCCCATGAATTTACCCAGGGGTACACAAGGAATTGCCTGTCGATTGTGAGAAAACGATGTGTGCTCTCCCGGCTGTAAATAATTGCATGCCTTTTTTTTGTGACCAGATACTTCCATTTTATGTCAAAGCCTACCTAGTGGAGTTCCCAGGATTCACTGGTCTCTTCCTCGCCGCTGTTGTGAGCGCTGCAACAAGGTAAGAATTGAGCATGTTAAGCTGGAATTGTTAAGATTGAGGTGCTTTTTGGTAGGAGTTGAAGCTTTTTTGCATTTTTCGTTGAAGTGTACTTTTTAAAGGTTATTTGATAGGCTTTTGTGCAGTGGTGCACTAGAAGTTTTGGTGAGGGGTAAAAGAGTAGTAACCTTGCTAAGTTTCAGACAACAACTCAAAAGAAATTGTGTTCTGTTAAGCATCTCCTTTTCGACCTTTTGCATTTCTTTTTACTTTTCCCTGCAATTTTTTTTTTCTTTTTTCCGCTCTCCATCTTAAAGTGGGTATAAGGGTGGAAAACACACCAGAACAAGTCTGTGATGGGCGCGTAATCATCCTGCTTGTCGCCGTCTAGTGCAGAGCGCAGTGTCCGATAACTCGCATTTCTCCACAGTACAATATCGTCGATCATAAACTCCCAGGCGGCAGTCTGTTATGTGGACGTGCTGTCACCGCATTTCAAGAGTGCGAACTCCAACGTGAAATGGATTACGCGCGGCATAGGTATGTATTTCATTGCGCCCTACCGCTGAGATTAGCCATATCTAATAATTTTATTCCTTACAAATGCGTGTTGATGGTTTAGTAGGCGCATCATTATTTTGAAGGAATGGAAGCACAATTTGATCAGATAGTAAGAGAAGGAGAGATGGCCTCATGATAAAGCGTTCACTTTTAACTCCCCCGCCCCACCTCCATATGTAACCGTGGCTTATTTGTTGACGCGGAGGTTGACGGAAGCAGAGGTGAAAAATCGGTGGTCCGCCTTCAGTCAGATTGAGCAAGGTCTCACTCGGGGTGATGGCAACATGGCTTGGCTAAAGGCCACCTTCTTCACACTTCACTCATTGACATCCAAAGCCTCTCTGTTATTAAAAGCCTCTTGTTACAGTGTATGACGTGGAACAATTTTATGCCATGACATTGACCGGCGCTAGAGAAAATGAAAACTTGGTTTTCTTGACGTTGTGTTTTCACTCTAATGCCTGGCCCATCACCTGCGATAAAGAATGTACAACGTGAAAAGTTTCATGTCAGCTCTTAGGCCTCCGTCAGTTGCTAACTTAATTGTATAAATGGCCTTTTCGAACGCCTGTACCAAATAAGAGTAAAACTGTCATCTACAAAAGGTGCAACACGCTAGTTGAAAGTTAAATTCATAAAAATGAAAACCGTTGCGTCATAACCACCTGAACTTTTAATGGCGTTATAGCTGCAATGACAGGTGATGTAGCAGTTCTACATTTTGGTCTTAGTTAACTGTATGCGCGTGCATATTTGTGGGTAGTTTTGTCTCCTTGAGATACTTAAAAGTGATGAAACTTGAAAAAGTGTTTTTTTTTTATGCAATCAACTTTTTTCTAACGAGTTCGAGTTTATTGTCTGCACTTCTGTTTGAAAACGACCACAAATGATGAAATATTTGAAGCTCATAGTCTTCAACACCAGTTTTTGTCGTATACTTGTGGAACTCGTGCTTTGCTACGCAAAGCCTGGGGCGAACAGTAATGCGGTTCTTCTTTCACTGCAGCCTTCTTCCTCGGCGCAGTCATGACGCTTTACAGCTGCGCCTGTGCCTACATGGGATCGATCACAAGGGTAAGGTGTTGAATAAATTTTTCTTCTGTGCTCCGTGTCTATATTTTGTAAATTTCTTTAGGTAAATTTATGCACATACCCGTAAGGACAGGGCAACTATTAGTTCAACTCGCGTTGTAAAACCGAGCAGTTCTGGTATCCCAGCCGCTAATACGATGAAGCGTTCGCGCTTACTTTTGTTGTGTATGCTATTAGCTTGTAGCTTGAGGTGGCGGGCTTTGTAGGTTGCGGAGTTCGCTCGAATGAAATGTGAAGTGGCTAATGATCTAACTGAAAAGTGCAGAACCGTGGCTGACTGCTCAAAACGAGGCGCGTGGAATAGAGTAAAGGTGCCCGCCTTGTTCGAAATTTCTTTGTTCTCTTTTTTCGCTCATAAACATCACGGACAAGCTAAAAAGCGCTAAAAAAATTTTTTTAAAAGGCACTGATGACCACTCTATTCAATTATTATTCTCAATACAAATTGATTGCTTGCCTCTTTCTGGCTATGCTGACGCTTATCCGGTCGCAAAAGATGCATTTAATGGTAAGAAAATTGAATTTAAAAATCTTTCCACCAGCCGATTCAAACTCCTGACGTCCTTATCGAAAAGGAGGTGTTACCATTGTGTCGAAGTGTATGACGGTGCAATATAGCCCCTGCGATCCAGGGTTCAAATTTAACACTCGCACGCATTTCACCTGAAAAATCAGTCGGATATGGCAATACCTGTACGTGGCTTCTTGTTTTTTTTCTAGCTTCTACAAGCTACGTTTTCGGTAACAGTGTTCTCTTCGCGATTACAATGCGGCAGCGAATCGATGCAGGCCTAATTATATTGATTCTTCCTCAAGTTAGCCGTGAACGCACACGACTGCTTCATTCACCGCTTGAGACATCATGATTAACCAATGCAAAGTTTTAAGATAAATGAGTACTGAGCGATAGCACACATTAACATTTCAGGTGAAATGAAATGAGTATTGTACGCCTGTAATTCGCAAAGGCTGATAACTAAGGTCGCAGAATCAGAAAGTTTGTTTTTTATCGCCAGAGGTAACTGTAGATGCGCTGGCGAAGGTATTCTTGAGCCGGCTTTTCTACGTGGGTCCGGGCGAGGACGCACAAATGGGATTCTATATCTGGCGACGGTTGCAAGCGAGTCACGTAGAGCAAAGGCGTCAAGCTCTCCCAGCGACGTAAATTACAGGGCACTCACGGAGCTCATTCAACCATGCGCCATTCTTTTCTACCGCAGGTCATAATGATGGTGCTTTCCGCATCCACGGGTCCATTCGTCGGCTTGACATTACTGGCGGTTGCGTTCCCTTTCGTGCATTCCAAGGTGTGTAACAAGACATAAATTTTACAACTCCTTGTTTTTCTTTTTCAAGTATACTTACTGCGAGTTTCTATACAGGAGGTCGCTCAAGTACGCTGGCCCCGCAAAACTTGTTTAAAATAAGGAAATAAAAAAGATGGAGGACGTTGAACGTAGGTGCATTCATTAATGTCAGGCTCTAATGCTGAAACGGCTTTTACTTCAGAAATTTATTAATCTAGCACCGGTTTTCTGCCGCTCCTTTTGAGCTTTAATGCGGTTTTCTTTAGTGTCTTTGTCGTATAATGAAATTATTGAAGAATGTTTTAAACAAGATGTTTTAGTTCAGATATTCTTTGTGAGAAAAGATGACGTCAGAGGTACGTGGAACTCGGGAAACAAACAAAAAAAAACATTGTGAGCGTGTCGCTTATGTCTCAAATGCCACCTGCGCTCTTGCACTTTGATTGGCGCTCAAGGCAGGCATTCAAGGTTGACAAGATTGAAACGGTTGATAAGGTTGACACTTTAGGTTGAATCTCAAATAGCACCGAGGCCAATCTATCTGATGATCGATACAGGAACTTGTCGCAGGTGGTGTACGTCGTTAACAATACATTTCCTACAGCATAATTCCTAAGCGAGCGCCCTCTCCAACTTTGCAGGGCGCTGGAATTTCGACCCTCCTCCTGCTCGGGTTTCAGCTGCTTGTCATGTGGCAGGCGATGCACACTGGCGCCAGTCCCCCGCTGATGCCTGTCTCCGACCATTACTGTCCAGAAAACAGCACATACGTTCAGAGCAACGGGAATGTCACATCGTTTCCTTCAAGTGACAGGTGCGAGAGTTTCGGCTCAAGGTTTCGCTACCACACACGTACAATCGAGCGCGATTTAAAGGTTATCGCAATTTGTTGCTGCCAAACTGAATTAATGAATTTTCTCTCGCGTGCTGGTCGCTCTTTCTGCAAGAAAAAGGACGGTGCAGGATAGAGCGATTCTTTCGCCATCTGAACGTACACATTTTCAAGTCTTTAGACCTTGAATTATAACCTTCGAATCATGTCACTCTACAGGCACGAACGCTAACACACGTGTACTAAGATTACGCGCGAATTCGTTATTGACAAACCACACTCGCTGGACGGAATATTGTGGCAGACAGAATTCTGTGGGAAACGTAATTTTCCAATCTAATTTGGTGGAACGACAGTCATAAATTGAGACAGAGAAGATGACTTTTCATATTAGCGATGCTTTGGATTTGAAGTTAATTGTATTGCGTTATTCAGTTCAGAAACGTAATGAGAATGCCTCTTTTCCTTTTTTTTTACATAAGCCGAAGAGGAAAATGTAATCACACTATTATTCAGCTGAGCTAGGCGAATCGGCAAAGTACGGTATGTTGAGGAAGCTCTGAGATGGTTTATGACACAGCACGCGTCATCTGGGTGCCAGTGAGGCAAAATACGCAAACATCGAAACCATTCTTGCCGCCCGTTACAAATTGGTAGAGCTTAGCTAACTCGACCAAATACACCTCGGCTATCATTCAGTTATATAGCCACTGAAGCACCACGGCAGGTCGTATGGCCCGGACAGGTGTGCTATCTGAACGAACCTCGGGGATGCCGCCGCCATGTGTAA